>NC_040081.1:71810409-72435409 GCF_003369695.1 Bos indicus x Bos taurus
GCTCTAGGCATGGGCTTCAGTAGTCGCAGCACATGGGCTCAGTGGTTGCAACTTGCAGGTCCTAAAGTTTGGGCTCAGTAGGTGTGATCCAAGGGCTTAGTTGCTCTGTGATGTGCGGAATCTTCCTGGACCAGGGATCAAAACTGTCTCCTGCATTGGCAGGTGGATTCTTGTCCACTGTGCCACCAGGAAAGTCCCCAATCATTAACTCTTGAATCAGCATTTTACTTCAAAAGACAAGGACACAGGGGTTTGTACACAGTTTCAAGACTCACCAACCTTACAAGGAGAAGGACTTTTAGGAAATAATCCATGGGTTGTTTTTTTTTTAATTAATTTATTTTAATTGAAGGATAACTACTTTACAATATTGTGGTGGTCTTTGCTGTACATCAACATGAATCAGCCATGTGTGTACATGTGTCCCCCCATCCTGAACCCCCCTGTCATCTCCCTCCCCACCCCATCCCTCTGGGTTGTTCCAGAGCACCGGCTTTGAGTGTCCTGCTTCATATATTGAACTTGCACTGGTCATCTATTTACATATAATAACCCAGGTTTTTATCTGAGACTCCAGGAGGCCTATACGCTAGAAGCAAGGACAAAGCAGAGCCTGAGCCTTACAAAGGTTGCTAATCACTGGATCATCCTGATTGGATTGATGTGATCTACTCCTTTACTGCTTGCTAGAGGAACCAGCAAGTCTCTCTGGAAGGAGAAAACCCAGCCTTTACAATTTTTCATGCATATGTGTTGAATTCAATAAAAAATTACCAGGCATTTAAGAAACAGACTATGAGGAAAACAAGAAAATAGAAATAGACCCAAGCCAAATAAATAAAAATAAATATTTTTTCTTAAAAAGGGACTTTTTTGGTGGTCCAGTGGTTAGGACACTGCTTCTACCTCAGAGGGCCCAGGTTTGATTCCTGGTCTGGGAACTAAGATCTTGCATGCTGTACAGCCAAAAAAAAAAAAAAAGACCCAAAGGGACTAAAATATTGCTTTTTCAGACAGAGCTTTTCAAATAATTGTGATTAATATATTCAATAAAATAGTTGACAAGATGAATAATTTCACGAGACAACTGGAATCTATTAAAAAGAATCAAATGGAAATTCTAGGTCTGAAAACTGCTACTGATAGTAAGAACTCAGTAGATAGTTTTAACAGCAGACTGAACACCGCTAAAGAGAACATTAATGAGCTGAAAAATAAAAATTTTTCAGTAGAAAAATCCAGACTGAATCATATTGATTAAAAAGAATGATGAATACAGAAAAGACCATGAAAGACATGACTTATATTGTAAAGGGCTAACATTGCAGAATCAGAGGAGGAATAGGGAAAAATGGGGCAGAAGCAGTATTTGAAGGAACAATGGCTGAGAATTTTCCCAAACTGATGAAAGATGCCAAGCCATGGGTTTAAGGAGTATTATGTACCTGAGCTAGATAAATCAGAAGAAATTCACACCTAGCCACAATAGATAATAACTGAGAAAACCAAAGACAAAGGAAAATCTTAAAATCAGTTGTAAGAGACAGATTGCCTGTCTTTTCAAAGAAAGTGAAAGTGAAGTCGCTCAGTCGTGTCCGACTCTTTGCGACCCCACAGACTGTAGCCTACCAGGCTCCTCTGTCCATGGGATTTTCCAGGCAATAGTTCTAGAGTGGATCACCATTTCCTTCTCCAGGGGATCTTCCCAACCCCAGCACTCGAACCCAGGTCTCCCACATTGTAGACAGACGCTTTACCGTCTGAGCCACCAGGGAAGTCTTTTCAAAGAAACAGTAATATAACAGAAATTCTATAGCTAAATCACTTCAGTCATATCTGACTCCTTGCTACCCAGTGGACCATAGGACACCAGCTTCTCTGTCCATGGGGATTCTCCAGGCAAGAACACTGGAGTGGGTTTCCATGCTCTCCTCCAAGGGGTCTTCCCAATCCAGGGATCAAACTCACGTCTCTTATGTCTCCTGCATTGGCAGGTGGGTTCTTTACCACTGGCACCATCTGAGAAGCCTAGCTAACCTCATAATTTATTGAAAAATATTGAACGCTTTTTTGGTCAGTTTGGGAACATGATAAAGTCTACCATCACCACTTCTGTTTAAGTTCCTGTGAAGATTCTAGCTAATTGCAGTATGGAAGGAAGGAAGGGAGAGGGAGATTGAAAAATGAACAAATAGGGTAATTCCCTGATGGTCTGGTGGTGGACTCTGTGCTTCCATAGTAAGGGGCCCAGGTTTAATCCCCAGAGAACAAGGCTCCCACAAACCATGGTGCGGCTAAAAAAGAGAGAAAACGAACAAATAAAGCTGTCTTTTGTCACAGATAAAATGATTGTATACATAGAAAATCCAAAAGAATAAACAATCACATGATTAATAAATAAATTTAGTTAAGCCTAATTCTGATGTCAATAATCAATAACCAAGTGATACTTATAATACTCTGCCAATAAACAATTAGAAAAATAAACATTTTAACCTGTACCATTTATAGTAGATTCAGAAACATCAAATATATAGGACTAAATCTATGAAAATATGTAAAAGACCTCTATACAGAAAACTACAAAACTTTATTGAGAGAAAGTAAAGAGGATCTAGATAAATGAAGGGATATCCAGTGTTCATGTATGAAAAGAATGACTGCTGTAAAGATATGAGTTATCCTCAGAGTTTATTTACAGATCCAGTGCCATCAGAGGAGCAATCCTAGGAGTGTTAAGTGTGTGTGTGTGTGTGTGTGTGTGTGTGTGTGTGTGCCTGTGTGTATGTCTGTGTATATGTAAGTTTATGTAGAAATGCAGAGATAAGTATAGCCACCTGGGGAAAAGCTGGAGAACATAAACTGCTAGATACCAAGACTCATGAAACAGCTGTAAGACATCCCTGGTGGTACAGTGGGTGAGAATCCACTTGCCAGTACAGGAGACACTGGTTCAACCCCTGGTCCGGGAAGATCCCAAATGCCGTAGAGCACCTAAGCCCTTTTGTGCCACAGCTACTGAAACCCACGTGCCCTGGAGCCCTTGGGAGAAGCCACCGAAGTGAGAAGCCTGCACACTGCAGTGAAGAGTAGTGTCCGCTCGCCACAACTAGAGAAAGCCCACACACAGCAACGAAGACCCAGAGCAACCAAAAATAAAGAAAGAATTTGGGGGGGTGAGAAAAAAGCTATAGTAACTAAGACAGCATGGACTGTCGCTATAAAAACAGACAAATAGACCAGTAGAACACAGGCCAGAAACAGGTTCACACGTATACAGTCATTTAATTTATGGCAAGTCATTCACTGTCTTCAGCCACAGTTTCCTCATCTATAAATGGGCTTAATAATAGTTCCTACCACATAAGCTTTAAATAGTGTATATCACAAGGATTGAGATGTTGTATTAAAGAAGTTATCACATATGGAGGGGACATAGCAAGTGCCCAATAAAATTTAGCCAGTATTAATATTACTACTTTGACTATACTAGTATAATTATTACTACTCCTCCTATTACTGTTCATTTTCTCTATTTTGCAATAAGATCATCTAGAAGTGGGGAATGTGGGGACATTAAATCCTGGCTAGCAGCAAGGAACATTTGGGACAAACACAGAAGAGCAGGAAACTGTTGGTTCTTAGTTTTCCTGGAAAAAAAGAATTGGAGCTGAGAGTTAAACTTCATGATTCAAGGACTTCCCTGGCTGCCCAGTGGTTAAGACTTGCCTTCCAATGTGTAGGGAGTGTGTGTTCATCCCTGGTCAGGAGCTAAGATCCTACATGCCTCAAGGCCAAAAAACCAAAACATTAAACAGAAGCAATATTGTAACAAATTCAATAAAGACTTTAAAAATGGTCCACATTAAAAAAAAAAAAATGTCATGATTCAGCCAGAAGATTGACTTGGAAACTGAAAGAGAACTTGGCCTTCCAGTGTCGGCCTGTTATGTGCGTATAACTGTGAGACATTAGTAAACATTTATTAAGCATCTAAAGAGGACTTGTGCATATATGTGTTTGTAAGAATATCTGAGAGCCTCTGTGTATACATAAGCCATTTGTAAAAACACTGTAGAAAATGAAGTTAGTTACCTCTTCTTTCATCTGAATCCTAGCCAGGGAATCTGAGAAAAAAATTTAGACAGGATATTAAAAGGTTTGATTCCATAACTTTGAATGAAATTTTAATTCCTAGCATCTTTGGGTGAATTTGGAAGTTCATTTTGTAGCATAGGTCACAAAGTTTCTGAGGAACGAGGACATAATGACACATTTAATTTCCTCTTGTATTCATATGCTAAAACAATGCCTCATATTTCATAAAGGGGGTTGCTACTCCACAGTGTCGTGCTATGTAGCCGAAGGCTTACCAATTATTCCAGCTATTTAGTATCTCCAGCCTTCCCATATTCCAGCCCACATGACATTGGCATCCTGTATTCCTCTCCCACTGCTCCACCCAAGAGAAGGAATACTAGAGACCTTCTACCACTTTAAAACACTTCAGCTGCCTGGCCTGGGATTGTGTTCAGCTGTTCTGAATCCTGTTTCTCATGCTGCTGCTGCTGCTAAAGTCGCTTCAGTCGTGTCCGACTCTGTGCGACTCCATAGACGTCAGCTGTTCTGAATCCTGTTTCTCATGCTGCTGCTGCTAAGTCGCTTCAGTCGTGTCTGACTCTGTGCGACCCCAGAGACGGCAGCCCACCAGGCTCCCCCGTCCCTGGGATTCTCCAGGCAAGAACACTGGAGTGGGTTGCCATTTCCTTCTCCAATGCATGAAAGAGAAAAGTGAAGGTGAAGTCGCTCAGTCGTGTCCGACTCCTAGCGACCCCATGGACTGCAGCCTACCAGGCTCCTCTGTCCATGGATTTTCCAGGCAAGGGTACTGGAGTGGGGTGCCATTGCCTTCTCCAGTTTCTCATGCTACAGCTTCTATTTAGGTGACTTTGCCTACTTGTGTACTAAGTCGCTTCAGTCATGTCCAAATCTTTGTGACCCCATGAACTGTAGCCCACCAGGCTCCTCTGTCCATGGGATTCTCCAGGCAAAAACACCAGAGTGGGTTGCCATTTCCTACTCCAGGGGATCTTCCTGATCCAGGGATCGAACCTGCGTCTCTTGTGTCTCCTGCATTGCCAGCCAGATTCTTTACCACTAGCACTACCATATAAGGCTATTTACCCCCTGAGTTTTATTTGCAACAGTAAGTTGGTGATGAGATCACTAAAGTAAAGCTTTCAGCACAGTGTTTTCATCAAAGTCGCAATTGGTGGTTATTATTGTTTTTATTATCACACAGCCAGGAGGCTTATGTCCAAGTCTTTTGTCTCTAAACTTCATGTTTTGTTATCATACTGCTGGTAATTTGGCCAATTTGATGATATAATTTGGTACTCAGTCTTCCCAAGAAACCTGGTCGGGACCCTGCCTGCAGCTTTTCTGTAATTCAGCTCAGAGGTACCAGCCAGAGACCCCTTTCCCCCAGTACTGGCTCTTCTTTCCTGCCCTTGCTCACTGATAAAACCTCCTGATGGGACCCCTTTCTGTGGGGGAGGGGAGAGGAAGAAGTAGGGCTCTGAGCTCTGGGATAGCTGCCTGTGTGCCTGGCATTATGGAAGTGTGCCTGTCTTACCTTACAGAAAGTGTGTGATTCTGTCCTTGTGTATTCCTTCCCAGAAATAGCTTAATTTCCCAGATCAAGTGAGGAACAGTTGGCATCTGCTGCCCCCTGTTCCTGCAGTTCACCCAACCTATATCTCACAGTCAGGTTAGAAGTCTAGAATTCC
Organism: Bos indicus x Bos taurus; assembly: GCF_003369695.1. Classification (NCBI taxonomy): domain Eukaryota; kingdom Metazoa; phylum Chordata; class Mammalia; order Artiodactyla; family Bovidae; genus Bos; species Bos indicus x Bos taurus. The sequence continues at coordinate 71,816,199 of NC_040081.1, forward strand.
TCTGAAGTCCAGCCTTTCAACTGAAGCGTTCTTATTGTTAGGAACCTACCACTGATAAGCTGCCCAATGCAGAATGCCCATTTAGAGTCTCCTTAGCACATGTGCCCCCACCCCTCTGAATTCCTGAGGAGTCTCGACAGAGAGACTCTTTATTCCGATAGTGCCCATCAGCAGTTCCAGTCCTCATCAAGTCTTTGTTTTAGATGTACGTATTTTTCTTCCCAATGTGATTAAAATCTGAGAGAGAAATTCTTGCCTCATACTTCGAGATCTTCATGTTGCTTGAAAAGGACTGCTGGACATACTTGACAGCTCATCAGGAAAAGGGCTCCTGCAGCTAAAATTTCTGCAGTGCTTTCTGTCCTGGGTCCTCCACAAACAGGTAGCAAGTACACAGAGTTCTCCCAGTGAGCGGCTCTAAAACATGCTGTGTAGGAGACATGCTCTCTTATTCCCAAGGGACACTTCCGTCTGCCCAGCTACTTGGCTGACCCCTCGCAGAAGAGGACAGCGGGCTGGAAGTGCTTTCTGAGTGAGATTGGGGATGTGGGTGGAGTCCCCTGAATCAGGAGGAACAGGAGATGATGGAATTGCCAAAAGAAGTCTTATCATCCTAATAAAATGAAGCACATGATTTGCATTCCAGGTCCTTCAACTATTCTATGGGAACCCGGGCATTTTCTCATGACAGTATTTTTATCCCTGATGGGGGAGCAGAAAGTGAGCAGACAGTTCAAGCAATGTCACAGGACAACATCCTGGGCAAAGTCAAAACTCTTCAGGTAAGACAGCTTGAAAGTCAGAGGCATAGGAAGGGGGAGGGGGGCGGCCATGGAGGGAAGTGGGAAGGGTCCCTGGCTTGGCCTTGAGTCATGGATTGGGAAGTCCAGGGGTAACTCCCGGTGAGAATGTTTGCTTTCTCAAACCTGGCTTAGTTCTCTGGAAGCTTCTGTGCAGCCATGGGAGATACACTGTCATGTTGTACTCACCTTCAGAACACCCCCTCTCCTTTTCTCTCAAGGTGTTTCCTCATTTTTAACTGGACTTAATGAAGACAGGTACCCTAGAGAAGCTGCAGAACTTGGGTGGGAGGAGAGCACTCCTTACCACTGAGTGTTGGCCGTAATCCCTGAGCGTAGGGTTGACTGTCGGCTGAAGGCATGCACAGCAGACGCACCCTCTCTGAGTCTCTGTACTTGGACAGTGAATGGCTGTCACGGGTTCTGTTGTGTTTCTGACCCTGGCTTCCCTGAACCGCCCTGTCCTAGAGGGACACTGTGAAGCTCTTCCGCTTCCCTCCTGTTTGCGCTGCAGAGGTGGGCAGTTTTCCTCCATAAAACTGACTCAGGTGGTGACTCCTTTAATAATGAAGATAAAATAATTCTTCACTGAATGAGATTGAAATAATGGGAAATCCAGGAAAAGCAAGGGGAGCGAAGACCCCTGCAATCCGACAACGTAGGTTTGCCCGAGTGCTCAGTAGAACTCACTCACCCGGCAGAAGTGCCTAAGCAAGCACTTCTCTGAGCTTGGGTTGCTTGGAGGCGATCCAGACTGTGTACAGGGGACTCTGGTGTGCTGGTTTCAATCTGTTTGTAAGTCTGCAACAGTGAATGAACAAATGAATGAATGAACCAAGCAAAAAAATAACAAAGGAGACAGCTGGCTTGAGTAGCTATTGACATGATGAAGCATGGTACTCAGAGTTTTCTACTTGCTTGAAATATTCTTGTTTCTACTGAATATTAAGCTATGTATTTTGTGACCTGTGTTTGGTTACATATTCCACATGTACTCAGCTAAATATAGCATATGGCAGCTGGGAAACAGCCAACACCCTGGAACCACACCCAGACTTGCCTAGATCTTTATACCTACCACCTCACTGCCCAAGGCCATAGTCCTGCCCTCAGAACTAACCTAGGCACTTCCTTCAAATTCCAGCACATCTTGACTAGCTCCCGTTCTTGGTTCTTGCTGGCCATACTGCTACACATTTTATAGACTCAGAAAGGAAAGTTGGCCTTAGTCACTTCTCTTCAGATGCAGAAGAGGAAAGGGCAGTGATGGCCAAAGAAAACCTTGACCTTGCCCCCCTCCTCCTTACCTTTCCTTCTTGAAGTTTCTGGCTCCTGCATATTATTCCTAAGAAGTAATGAACCCTCATAATCGTCCCTTTCTAAGGGGAGTGACCTGCAGGTCTCAGCCTACAAACCAACTGTATTTCACAAGGGCTTTCAAGGAGTTCTTTAAAAATTAGGTAGTAGTCTGTTGTCTTAAACGGCAGTACCTGTGTAATCCACACCTCATGCCAGCACCACTCCATGAAGTGCATTTGGAGTTGTAAAAAATAGATAATTCTGCAACATTGAAAACGTAGGAAAAAAAAAAAAAAAACGTAGAAACTCAGTAGAAATATGTGAATGCCTGTTGTTTGTGTTAATGGTGTCAGGCATAAGTTTAAGGAATCTGATTTCATAATTAATAAAATATAAAACAACTAACTTCTCTGAAGCAACAGTTCTGTTAATGCAGGAGGAGAAATGTGAGGGAAACAGAATAGCTGTCTAATTGAACGCTCTCCTCTGGATGACATGTACTCACATGAGGTCTGCCTAATTTTGCTTCTGCTGCATGGATATGCATAAGCTTCCTTACAGCTCTAATGCTATGTTTTGAAACAATATAATAAAAGAGACTTTTGCTTTTCAAGGAGGGAAATGGGGACCCTTATCATAGCAAATGTGATTTTTGGAGTGCCATAAGATATCACTGTATCACCCCCAAAAGACTGTGCTTTATTTTTCAGTCGACTAAGCAGTATGTTCCTGGTAAGTCATAGAAATAGTAGTTAACTTATTAACTTGCATGAATGCTTTGCATTTTTCCATAAAAACGTTATGCTGGTATTGATGCTTAGTAAGCAGCATAAAAGACTACTCCCTCGTAGACTCCAGCATGGAATGAGGGTGTTTATTTATGTCAGACGCATGTATGTTTTTTATGTCTGGAATTGTCTTTGTGTATGTGTGTATGTTTACTTTAAAAAGAGAGTAGTGGATAACACCTATTTGACAGTAAATGTCCTAGCAAGCTAATTTGCCACCATTATTAAGACATTCTTTTGAAATGAGATTTCTACTGGAATGCCATTAAAAAAAAAAACAAAAAAGACCCAAAAACGTGTTTGTTTTTTTTTCTGGCTCAAGAAACTTCCCAGCCCATGGAAACCAGAGCTGTGCCTGTAATGACTGCATTTGGAAAGGTTGCCCCCTAGTGTCCACATATAGTCATCTCAGCCAGAACTGTCCTAGGTTGTACCAGTAATGGTTCGTATCCGTCTGCTGAGTACAGAATGACTGAATAGAGCATAAATAAGCCTACTCTTTCCTGAACAATGTGAATCTACCACCTGCCAAAATTTCTGTAGCAAGCAATTGAACCTTTAAAAGAAAAATTACCTTTTTTTCCCTGAGTATAAAGATAATGCATGTGCATAGAACAAATTTTAATATACAGGATAGTTATAAGGGACAGAAATGACAGTGGTGTCCTTTTTGAGGACCCTGTACATAACAGTCAGTTGTTCTATGGCCAGAAAGTGAAATAAAAAATGCCTCACAGGCCTCTGCCATCACCTGGCTTTGTGGCCTCAGGACAAATCATTAAAGCTCTCTGACCCTCATATTCCTCATCTGAAAAACAAGAGGATGCATGTGATGGATGATCTGAAGAGCCCCTCCAGTTCTTAAAATCTGCCATTTATAGAAAGTCACTGTTCATCTGCTAGAGCACGGAGTGGCTTTGTAAGCTTTGCACTGCAATGCATTGGACTCCAATGACCTTGATGTTCCCAGAGCACATATCAGGGAGGTGCCTATTTATTTCAGAGCAAATCAGGCTGTGAAGTATGTATGCACCTACTGATGGTAGGAATCAGGAATATCACAGTCCAAGCCCACAGGTGATTTTTAGAATAATGCCAGAGCTTTGTCAGAAAATGCTTAGTCTATTAGTCCACGCACTGTTTAGCTCAGGAGGAAGAACCTTTGTCTTCAGTAGCTGCTGTCTCCTGCTGGGCTGGATTTCACTTTAAAATGCCAAAGTGTCTTACCTTTGAGGATTTGAGCACCTCGTGCAGCTGTCGACGCAAAGGATAAATACCTGCTCTTCACCACTTCTGCACAGAGCAGATGTCTTTAAATCTGTGTGTGTTTGATTTTGCTTATTCTCTTAAATTCATTTTGACTATGGGAGTATCTGGAGTTCGCTCGAGAAGACAGCAATTTTATTTTCTGTCTGCCTTGTTCTTATAGTATGAAAGATGGCTATGAAAAATCTGGGGAAATCTAAATTGGCAGTGTGAGAGCTACAGAATATGATGTGCTTGGAATTTCTACACCATAGGAAAAGAGCCTCATAAATATAGATGTGCATTCCTATAATATCATTCTCCAGCATTCCATTTTACAGCCAAATGGCCAAATTTGAATGAATAAAATATCACCCCTTTAGCTCACATTCCAGTCTAACAGTAACTCCATTCATTGCCATAAGTAACACGGACTCAGTTTAGGCACAGAGGTTCCACTCTCCCCTCTGGTTATTATCTCAGTGCATATAAAGAATCCATGGATATGTAAAAATATACATATCTATTAAAATACATCTGTCTATAGATGGAAGGAGTGGTAATAGTTTATTTCCCTGGAAGCTTAAGGGCAAGCTCATCTTAACGGTCTGGTTTTGAGTGACTGCTTGTGTCACAGTTCTTCCCATGACAATGCCTGAGTAGTGGGCAGAATAAAAGTCACCAAAAAGCCATATTTATCCCTGTATTCAATTCGTTTGACATCTGAGATGGCAGATAGGTTTTGGCAGTCATCTTTTAGTTGTCAAAAAGTCAGACAAAGTGTCCAGCAGCCCCGTCCCCTCTGAGTCAGCCAAAGGAAACATTTGGAGCAGGAACCACAGATCAGGTACAAGAGCCTTGGCCTTGAGAGCCTGAGGCTCAGTCACCATGGCCTTGGCCCTGCAGCCCTGCCCTGGCCTGTGACCACTGCAGGGTGTGTCTGCGAGGACAGTCCTTTGTCTGGACAGAGCGGCTGCCTTCCTGTCCCTGGATGGTGGCTGTCACTTTTTGCATGACCTGGGTCCTCCCCTCCTCCTTCCCTCACCCTTCTCCCAAGCTCCCTAACCAGCAGCCTGAATTTGTTTTCTCTGGAGGAATTTTAAATCAGCTACTTTATGGAGATGCTCATTGTCATTCTCAAAGGCAACAGCATTGTGTTTCTTTTGCCAGGATGAACATATCCACGACATAAATCAACCCTCAGATACACACACATTCTCATTCCCTCCCCGTCTCTCCCTCTCCCTCCTTTCCAATCTCCCCCATCCTGCCCCCTTCAGCTGTTGTACCTGCCATCAGGGCTGCAGATTCTCCTCCCTGGGCCTCCTGTCTGCCCCCTGCACCCTCCTCTCAATTTTCCACTTTAACTCTCAACTTCGTTTCTTAACGTCATGCTCTCCATTTCCCCAGTTTTGTCCCACGTACCTTATTTCACCTGTTCTTATCACATCTAATATTTTCCCCCCCATTTTCTCTTTCATTTTCCTTTGGTAGCCACAATAACCATCCCATCTTCGGCGTTTATTTCAATATAAGTAATGTGAACTTGACATCAGTGTTCTAAAAAGGGCTCTAACAAAAACAAACAAAAAAATCAGCACATTCATTCTTTTTGTGATGGTGGCCAAAATCCTAACGAAAGAGCATTAATGTATTAAGCTTAGTCTCCTGGGGAACTCATTAAAGAATTATTCTTTCCATTCTGAGTAGAAGAAATACCCTCATTTTAGATATTCAAGAACATTGGTAGGTGGCAGACCCTGACACAGGAGGTCTCATTCTAGGGTGATTGGATAAAAATTTTTAGCTCTTTACCAGCACACTTAGAGAAGAGATAACTGGTCAACCAAAGGCTGGGCTGGGAGTCCCAGAGGGAACCCCTGCCCAGACTGTGACTAGGATGCAGGAGCTCTTCCTGCCACTCCTGCCCAGGCCCCCATGCATCTCCCACAGGGCAGCAAGAGTGCCACAGGGCCTGTGGCTTTGTTACACCATGTCCTCTTGTCTAACACCATCGGCTGTTCTAACTGTGCCTGCTTATTGATCTGCTTAGAGTAGACACTAACTGCTGCTTCCTGCTAAACTCATTTTAGAAGACACCCTATTGCAGCCTTCTCCTCCCTGAAACCCCTTTAGGCTGTAAAAGCTATACTTCACTGGCTGAACTTGGGCTTTGGATGTGTGCTCCCTCCCCGTGGTGTCAGGGGGCGCCGGGTTCAGGCTGAGATACAGCAGATCAAATCTGAGTCCTTGTCTCTCTGTGCTCCTGACTTGGCATGCTGGGGTGCCCGGGGTGCGGGGAGGGGACCTGGGGCTCATCTCTTTCATGTCTCTGCAATTTCACCGTCCGCCATGGAAAGCCGAGGGGGAGTTGGGTGAAGGTGGATTTGATACTCTTGAGTTCAGAGAGAGAAGGGGCATTTTCCTCAAGGGAGGCCACCTTCAGTAAGGTGGTAAAAACGCCGGATCCTCTCTTTCTGTCCCAGTAAGAAGAGGGAAGTTCAGTGTAAATTTATGAGAACCAGTGGAGCACAATGAAAACAGCACTGAATATGTTTTAGAAGACGTGGATTCAGGTCCCTTTGGTACCACTCATTCATTCCATAAGCTTGGGCCAGTCACTGGATCTTGACTTTTTTTGTAAAACGAGGAGTTCCGATAATGTGATTGCTAAGGCTTTTTGCAGCTTTGTGGGATTAAATATTAGCCACATTAAAGATAAAGATCAGATGATGTATTCTGGTTTTTTGTTTTTTGTTTTTTTTCTTTTGAATCATAAAAGACCTAGGTCTAGAGCAGTAGTTCTCAGCCAGAGGCGATCTTCCCCGCCAGGGGACATTGGACAACACCCGGAGGCATTTTTTTGGTTGTCCAGACAGAAGTGAACAGGGGTTGCTGCTATCGTCTGGTGTCCAGAGGGCAGGAGTGATGCTAAGCATCCCATGATGTGCAGGAGAACTCCCCACAACAAAGAATTATCTGGCCTCAAATGTCAATCGTGCCGAGCTTGAGAATCCCCGATGTAGATAAAGGCAGTAATTTCTACAATATATTCGATTCATTACAGTCTTCTTTCAGATGACCACAGCTTACCTCTTTTTCTTCCTCAATGTCATTCATTTTCTGTACATATTAAATATTTTATATCTAATTTATCAAGCCCATTAAATATTTTGCCTCGTATTAAAAACTATTTTGTTTTTATATTTTAAAATAATTCCCTTTTTAATCCAGCTTTTAATTCTAAATACTCTTTTTCTTCCTAATTTCTGTCCTTTACCCTCCTGCCACCGTCCATTCAGCTCCCTCCCACCAGTGATCAGTCTCTTTCTGGCCCTTACTCCAGCAGCCTCCTCTGATCCACTGTGTTCCTTCTGGCCTGTGGTCACAGTGGGCAGCTGCAGCAAGGCAAAGAGGACATCCTAGTGGCAGAACAAGATTGCTTTCATCTTTTCCGTGTGTTTAGCATCAATCATGGAAAGACTTCTTGGCCTGGGGCCTTCTTCCCCTTGGCCGTGGTACCCACTGTAACCCAAACAGGATGTTCAAGTTAGGGGCTGGTGAGGAAGGTAGATGAAATAAATATTCAAGGGGAATGTGTCCAAAAGGGGCTGGAGGGTTCCTTTGTGCAGCCACAACAGTCTTGATTTCCCGCAGGGGTTCTTGCAGCTCATGAAACTATTTTCTATATAATTTTTGTACCTTTCAAGTACTTTTGTGCCTTTGAAAGACTTTTGATTTTTTGACAAAAATCAAACAATTTCTGTCATACCCAACTTTTTTGATCAGAAATATGATTTCTCTACCCCCCTTGGAAATGTTGGCATCTCCATGAAAGAGGTGGCTGGATGAAAAGGCTCATGGCTCAAAGGTGGGAAAGAAAAGGAAATACTGGGAAGGAGACTCAGTAATTACAGGACTGCGTCAGGGGTTTCTGGCTTGGTGTCTAGTCTAGAAACCAGTCACGTAGAGAATATGCCTCAGTGCCCGCTAGCTATGCTGGGGAACCTGACTGTGGTTATTGTGAACCGCTTCACTGCTTCAGAACGTCCTTCTTTTGTTTCTCTCCAGCGACAGTTGGGCAAGAACATCAAGTTTGGGCAGCCACCACCCAACGCCATTCCCATGAAGAAGGCAGACAGTGGCGAGGCTCGCTTCGAAGAGGACCCATTCCTCACCAGTCCTGTGGAAGTTGTGACTCAGCAAGACCTCATCCTCTCAGACACTGAGAACAAAGTAAAGCTCCTCCAGGGGATGACTTGATTGCTCACGAGGCCGGGGGGAGGCTGGGCAGTGGGCACGGGCATCATTAAGCCCGGGGTCTGCAGGGTGGGGAATAAGATGGAAGAAGCTTTCCTGAGGAGTAGCCCAGCACCTCCGGCGCAAGTGCCTTGAGCTGCAGGGGAGCCAGTTGGGAAGAGGGGGAGGTGAGGGAGATGTGCCCTTTGCACCCCCTCTTCCCAGCGTCTTCTGCTTAACTCTTTGGAGACTCGGGCTGCCCTCACCCCTGAGCTGCACTGTCCCCTCTCTGCCATCACTGTGCATCCTGAGTGTTTCTTACACGTCTGTGCTCTGCATCTGTGGCCATATAACTGTTTGCTCTCCATTTCCAAACTGTTGAGCTCCTTGAGGACAGACTGGATCTTACACATCTGTCTCCCCAGGATATCATCACTGCTTACTTAGGAGCACTGAATAATTACTTGGGGAACTGGACTGACTTGAAATGAGAAAAGAATGAAGTAGGTGCTGCACAAGAATAGAATATTCAAACGGACCAGCTTAAGTGTACTAAGTGTGCAAAGTCACGTTGATCCAGCACTATCCTATCTAAATTTTGTCTCTTGATTTTTTTAGTTTAGTTATGGTTGTGCTAGGTCTGTGTTGCTGTGCGTGGGCTTTCTCTAGTAGTGGCGAGCGTGGGCTGCTCTGCGTTGCAGCGCGAGGGCCTCTCGCTGTGGTGGCTTCGCCTGTTGTGGAGCATGGGCTATAGGCACACGGTCTCCAGTAGCTGCAGCACGCAGGCTCAGTAGTTGTGGATCGTGGGCTCTAAGGCTCCGACTCAGTTGCGGTGTACAGGCTTAGCCCACAGCATATGGGATCTTCCCAGAGCAGGTATCAAACGCATGTCCCCTGTATTGGTGGGCAGATTCCTATGCACTGTACCCCCAGAGAAGTCCATTCTTTTGACACTTTGAGAGAAGCACTCTGAGCAGATCCTGAAATAAGAGTCCCTTGAGCAGCAGCAGGAGTGCCTTCGGGCCTCTTATGGGAAAAGGAGGGAAGGCCTCTTATGGGAAAAACAGTCCTACCTACCTACTGGTAGATAGATAGTGGTTCTTAGCTGAGGCTCTGAGTCTTCCCATGCTTACAAGAAAGCATTCTTTGTGCTATGCCTACCACGGTGCCTGAAATGATGTTGAGTGTTACTAAAGTGCCCCTGGAAAAAGTCATACTAATTATCAGCTAATGCATCGTAAGAATAGTAAGAAAGATAAGTGCTCTCCAAGTTGTAGAGCAAAAGAAGGAAGGAGATAAAAGATGACAGTCTTCTTCGCTGTCTGTCTCTGCCTGGGCCTGGCCCTGATGCCCCCTGGCACCCACACCTGTGGGTGATAGGTGAAGCAGGCACAGGGCCCTCTCTCTTGGCTGGTCCAACAGTCCTCATCTCCAGTCTCTTGAGTGCTGGGAAGGAACATCAGCCATCAGCCTTGATTCAGGGATTCCTCTGGACCAGAGCAACTGTCTTCCCTGTCACTGGATCTGATAAGCACAGGGCACAGTGGGCTGGGGGACAAGGTGGGTCGTTCGTTCAGCAGGTGCCCCCTCAGCTGAGGGATCGCAGTGTAAACACAGGACCGCCATAGTGCAGTTTACATTCTAGTGAGAGGAGCGTCTCACAACCAACAACTCAGCAAATAGATATCATAATTTCGGATTAATAAAAATGCTGCCTAGAAAATGAAACCGGCTGATACAAAAGTGAGCAATGTGGTTGGAGAGGGGTTTGCTTCTTTAGATAAGGAAGTTAGATGGCCCTGAGAAGGTGTGGAGGGTGTTCTTGGCACAAGGAAGAACAAGTACAGACACCCAGAGACGGAACTGTTTGTCCTGAAGGAGGCACAGAAAGCAGGCTAGTGCGGATGAGGGTGAGGGGTGGCTGTGGATCACAGTGTAGACACTGGGTCCTTCAGACCACAGGAGAAGGGGTGAATTGTTTGGAAAGTAATAGGAAACTGCTGAGAAATTTTTGAGTTTATTTTTTATTATTTTTATCTTAGTATCTTATTTTACCTTTTGACTGTGCCATGAGGCATGTAGGATCTTAGTTCCCTGACCAGGGATTGAACTCACGCGCCCCCGCATCCAAAGTGTGGAGTCTTAACCACTGGACCGCCAGGGAAGTTCCCCTCTGAGTAATTTTCAGCAGGGCAGTGATACAATCTGATTTTATGTTTTCTAAAGATGCTTCTAACTGTTGTGCAGAAAATGGACTGAGGTAGGGCGAGATGATGTTCTGGATCCGGAAGGGGCAGTGAGAACCTTTTGTAAACATAGGTGACGGGAGGCAGCAGGTAGAGCTGGCACACGTGACGTGATATGCGTGATATACCCAGGACCTGCAAGGCGACTGGGATGTGAATCATTAGCCTTTTTCTTCCTCTTCTTCTCTCTTTTCCTCTCTCCCTCCCTCCCTTCCGCCAACGTTTTCTCGCCTCCTCTGGTTGCCTACCTCCTCAGCACAGGCCTGTGTGTGCCACTGGAAGAGCCCCCTTGCTTTCTCATGGAGAAGAGGTCTGGCAGGTGAAGGGGGTGGAAGGCAGCCAGCCAGGCTGAAAGCTGTGAGGTCAGAGTTCTGCCTGGCTGGCGACAGGGCAGTCCCTGATTCTCTCAGCAGTGGGGAAACACATCAGGGACTGAGTTTGGAGCCTACCCAGATGGGAAATGAATTGAACTCTAGGGAGAGGGGAGTGAATACTGAGCCTCCGGAGCCCTGGTGGAATCTGGACACGAGCAGAGTCTCCACCGTGAACCTGCCAGCACTCTCTGCTCAGAGGAGGGGGTGGCCCTCCACACAGACGCTGGCTGCGTTTGCCCAGGACTTCCTGTGCTCCTGTTTGACTTGAGCACTCTCTCTGCCGTTCCAGTCCAGTGAGACGCCAAGTTCTCCAAGTCCTCTGAATCTGCCGGGAGCCAGAAGTGAGATGGAAGAGAAGGTAATGTGATTTGAACTTGTGTGTGTAGCTTCCTTAGTTTAACTTCTGTTTTTCTTTTTGTTGGGCGAGCTGCTGCCTCATTTTTCCATTCATAAATGCTGCCTTCATCTATTACTGTAAATCCCTTCAAAGTTCAACCAGTGGTAGATGTTAGCATCTGTTTGCATGGCAATGCAATGGCTAGAACTGAACCCTGCTCTGAAAAACTGCCACGCTCTCGCCAAGTCTGTTTGGAGTCTCAGGTGTTGGTAGTTTTCCTAACAGCCTCATGTATTAATACTTCAAGACACTGGTAAGCCATTGAAAAAGACATTCAAGAATACCTGAAGTTGAAGAGCCTGTAAGGAAAGAGTATCCTTCTATTGTTGTTTAGTCGCTAAGTCATGTCCAGCTGTTTTGTGAGCTCACGGGCTGTAGTCCGCCAGGCTCCTCTGTCCATGAGATTTCCTAGGGAAGAATGCTGGAGGGGGTTGCCATTTCCTCCTCTAGGGGATTCCCAGCCAGGGGATGGAATCCACGTCTTAAATGTTTACGATTGGTCTCAGGTTGTGGTTTTTAAGTGACCATACATACCTGTGTTACAGAGCTGCAAGCGGTTCTGCAGTTCATCCTTTGAAGAACTGCCCTTCACGTTCTCACCTGGGGGCCTCCTCCTTTTTGCTTTCAGTGCACCAGTGCCCTGTGACTCTGGCGTGATTGTGGCAAAGCATTTTTGCCGATAACACATCTTATGCCCTAGGTGGAGAACTTATTGTTCCTTCTTTCAATAAACATTTCTTCACTTATGTGTATTTCTGGTTTTTAACTTTTCGGCATTCCACTGAAACCTGTTCCGAAGGGGCTAAAGTAAGAGCTGAGGTGTGTACAAGTCTGTGGCAATGGAAGGTGCTTAGAGTTACAGTGTTGTTAGCATAGCGATGAGCTTGTCCAGGGCTTAGCACACTACTCTTTATTTTAGGCCTTGTGGCCATAAGGTTGCAACTACCAGACTCTCCTTTGTTCTGCTCTTCTTTGTAGTACAAAAGCAGCCACGGGCAATGGTGTTGCTGTGTACCAGCAAGACTTTACCCAGACAGGACCCCTGACTGTGTCTTACTGACCCCCGATCTAATCTAACCCACATATCATTCACAGTAGGAAAATTAGTCCCTGAGAGATTAAATGGCCTTTACCAGTTAATACGGATATCACTGGCAAAACAAATGCTCAGTGTCTTTTGGTTCTAAAAGCAGTGCTCACTTCACTGTGCCCATGAACCCCCTGCGCTTGACAGCATCTCCTGGCCAGGCTGGGCCAGGAGCAGACTCTAACAAGGGCCGCCATGCTAGATTCCCTGCAGGCTCTTCTCTCATCTGGACTGACTGCATATTTTCAATCTCCACTGTAGGTTGCTCCAGTTAAACCATCCCGGCCCAAGAGGCACCTTTCTTCTGCTGGCACCATCGAAAGTGTCAACCTGGATGCCATCCCCCTGGCCATTGCTCGACTGGATAATAGTGCCGCCAAGCACAAACTGTCCATTAAGCCAAAAAACCAGAGGGTGTCAAGGAAGCACAGGCGACTTGTCGGGGTATGTATGGCCTGGCAGACATCCTGATGCTGCCTAGCGGGGTGGTGCTGTGAGGGGCCTAGGGAAGGGACTTGGTCTCTCCCTGTCGGGGATATGGCTCTGTTGCTGGCACAAGGGTGAATGGGCCCATTTCCTTTCCACCACCCTTTCTGACCTGTTGTCCCCCATCAGTGGCTGGTGGACCGCAGAGAGAAAGGCTTCCTTCTGAGGGGCTCCAGACATTTTGCTTTGCAGCAGACAGATGGCTCACTTTCCTATGCCATAGCCTGAGTCAAAGGTTCTTCAGTTTGATTAGACTTCTGAGTCATAAGTTTCAGGGGACATTGATGACGTGCTAATCTTATTTTTCCTCACCTTTCTAATGCTGGGCTACTGGTTTTCCTATGATTATGCATGTGTATTAAGAAAAAAGAATTTGAGGATGACATATAGAGAGGAAACCCAACGGTTGAAGTTCTTCCCTGCCTGAGGTGACCTGTGTCTTTGGCTTGAACGTGGTCCCTCTTTCACGATTAGGAGGGCCACCCACATTGGTGAATGGGATTGTAAATAAAGGTGGCCTGTGCACAGGGAAAGCTAATTCTGTTTCCCTTACCCACGTTAGGATCGACAGAACGAGCATGGTGGCCTCCTGCATCAGCTGTCCCTGGACCAGAATGGACACCCTGGAGAAGACAAGCCAATCTGGCATGAAAGAGAGCCAGAGCCGCTGGACTCGGAGGAAGAGAAGCGACGCCAGGAAGAATACTGGCGAGAACTTGAGGCCAAGTGCAAACGGCAAAAGGCCGAAGCTGCGGAGAGGCGACGCCTGGAAGAGCAGAGGCTCCAGGCTCTGGAGCGGAGGCTTTGGGAGGAGAATAGAAGGCAAGAATTCTTGGAAGAAGAGGAGGAGGAGGAAGAGGAAAGAGAAATACAGCTAGAGGCAAAGAAGAGGCAACGTGAAGAAGAAACGCAGAGCCTGGAAGAGCCGGGCTCCCAGGGCCCAGAGCAGAGGGAGGAAGAGGAGGGAGGACTCCCGGAGGCCAAGGAGCCCGTGTGCCCAGAGGAAGAGGTGCAGCACCTGGGAAGATGCTTGGTGCAGGAGGAGATGGAGGCTCGGAGCCAGCAGGAGGCCGAGAAGCTGTGGCAGGAGGAGGAAAGAGAGTTGGAGGAACTCCGAGGACTGGAGGAGCTGGAGGAGCAGAGGCGGTGGGCAGCTGAGAGTCAGCGGCTGGAAGAGGAGGAGAGGCAGCGGCTGGAAGAGGAGGAGAGGCAGCGGGAGCTGGAGGAGGAAAAACGGATGGAGGAGCTCAGGAGGCAGGAGGAGCTCAGGAGGCAGGAGGAGCTCAGGAGGCTGGAGGAGCTCAGGAGGCAGGAGGAGCTCAGGAGGCAGGAGGAGCTCAGGAGGCAGGAGGAACTGGAGGCCCAGAGATGGCGGGAGGAGGAGGAGGTGAGGAAGAGGGAAGAACTGAAGAAGCGAGAAGACTTGGAGGCCAAGAGGAGGCAGGAAGTGGAGAAGAAGCTTCAGGAAGCACCGAGAGTGGAAGAGGAGAATCAGCCGCAGCTGGACCACAAAAGTGGCTTGAGGAGCCCATTTCAGAGTGACTTCGCGGAGAAAGCAGAAGAGCAAGATCACCTGAAACTCGAAAAGCTGAGAGAAAACTCTGAGAAACCGAGTATTTGGGTAAAGCAGAGCCAAGAGGCCACTGAGACATCGGGGGAGCAGCCCAGAAAGCAGGAGGATGTTCCTGGGGATCGTGGTTGTGGACGGCAGGAAATGAGGGAAGAAACCAACATGCAGCCTCCCCAGAAGCAAGAGGCCCAGGTGGAAGAAATGCTGGTGCCAGGAGAGAAGAAGGAAGCTGCTACTCCAGAAACAGACAGAAAGCTGGAGGAACTCAGATGGCAGGAGGTGGATGAGAGGCAGACCATGCCCAGACCCTACACTTTCCAGGTGTCATCGGGAGGGAAACAAATTCTCTTCCCCAAAGTCAATCTGAGCCCAGTGAAGCCCATGAAAGATGAGGGGCTCACCTCAGCTCCCCAAGAGCCCAAGGCCCCCAAAGCCAGCCCAGCCTCCCACGCCCTGCCTTCAACCCTGAGCATCCCCCACACGGCCATTCTGGTCACCGGAGCCCAGCTCTGCGGCCCGGCCGTCAACCTGAGCCAGATCAAGGACACTGCGTGCAAATCTCTCCTGGGCTTGTCGGAAGAAAAGAAGCTGGTGGATGTCCCGGCCCTGGAAAACCCACCCCGAGCCCTGGGGGAACCCCGGGCAGGCAGTGCGAAGACCAGGCCCCCACCAGAGTCTCCAAGCAGCGCAGCTGCGCTCGCTGAATGGGCCTCCATTCGATCCCGTATCCTGAAGAGCTCAGAGAGTGACCAGCGTGGCGAGAGAGAGCAGTCTCGGGCCGGGGATGAGCACACGCCCAGGGGCCGGTGTGATTCCCGCGGAAACCTCCGGAGGACCCCGCCCGTAAATGCCAAATTCTCCATTAAACCTGCCTGGCAGAAGTTCTCCGATGGGGGCGGGGAAGGGGAGAGCATCAGGAAAAGATCCGGGCTGGGACCCAGCGAAGAGGCCGTGCCCCAGCCCCCTGCTATTGATACTAAAGAGGCCCTGAAAGATGCAGAGAAACCCAGGGCTCACCAGGAGCCAACAGACACCACAGAGGGGTGCAAATTTGCCAAAGACCTTCCATCTTTCCTCGTTCCAGGCCTGCCTTACCCACCACAGAAAGCAGTGGCCCAGGTGGAGCCTGTGACCACTTCAGACGGCCAGACCACAGATGGAGCAGGAAAGTCAGAGCCCACGATGCCAGGTGGAGAGGATAAAGCTTCCCTTTTTGGAATAAAATTGAGAAGGACCAACTACTCCCTGCGCTTCCACTGCGACCAACAAACAGAACAGAAGAAGAAGAAAAGGCACAGCAGCACAGGGGACAGTATCGATGGGGCGCCGTCAGCCCCAGGGAGCACACATGGAGAGCCAGAGACGGAGGCTGCAGCCCTCAAGCCTGGCCCCTTGCTCCCCCCAGAGAGGAAGCCAGCCCCGGCCCCCTGGAAGGACTCCTCTGAAAGCCCTCCCAGCCTCTCTCCTCCTGTGGCCCAGCCCGGGCCCCCACTGGCAGGTAGCCAGCCCCCGGCTCCGGAGCAGGACAAGGCGGCAAACAGGTTGCCCCTGTCCCAGAAGCCAGCCCTGGCGCCCAAGCCTGCGGGCCAGACCCCACCACCCTCCCCGCTCTCCAAGGTGAGCAGGCCCTACTTGGTGGAGTTGCTGACTCGCCGGGTGGGGAAGCCCGAGATGGAGCCCAGCGAGCCGTGCAAGGAGGGCCGGGACAGCGGCTGGCCGCCCTCACCCCCGCCACCTGAGGAGAGAAAGGAGCAGAAGCGGGATAAGGAGGAAGAGGTGGAAACCGAGAGGAAACCGGCTTCCCCGGTGCCATCCACTGGGCAAGAGAAGCCTGTCCCAACGCCGGAGGCGGGGAGGAAAGGTGCGTAGCTGTAGATCGCAAAGCTCTGCCTCTGTCCAGCCTCCTGAGTCACAGCTAAAGGCAGAACTGCCCAGGGCTGGAGGTAGCCCCTGGAGCTGTTGTTGGAGCACTTCCCTTAATTAGAGGCTGGTGCCCCGTTCCCCAAGGGCCATGACTCCTGAGTCAGAGTGAGGCTCTGTACTTGTCTTTACAGTTTTGGAAACGTGGACTGACGTGCGTGTCTGCAGCTCACACCCATTAGTGACCCTTACTTACACAAGTAGTAAGTTAGAGATGCTGCACAGACTGATATACTTTAGGTTGACAGTGAAATTGTTAGTCACTTAGTCGTGTCCAATTCTGTGGGACCCCATGGACTGTAGCCCACCAGGCTCCTCTGTCTATGGGATTCTCCAGGCAAGAATACCGGAGTTGATAGCCATGCACTTCTCCAGGGGATCTTCCCAACCCAGGGATCCAACCTGGGTCTCTGCATTACTGGCAAATTCTTTACTGTCTGAGCCACTAGGAAGCAAGTGTCATTAATCTTTATGAGGGGCCTGTACAGTGACGATAAAGACTGGTTTCTTACCCCAGTGTGTGCGCTCTGTTTCTGGACAGTAGCGACAGAAACTAAGGTGGGACCTTAGGGGACTTTTAACTAGCCCCGCAAGGAGCCGCAGTGTGCATAATCAACTTTGTCTGTTTATGCACAAGGCCCTGCATATGCGTATGTGGGGCCCTGGCCCCACCAGCTTGCTACTGTGAAGCCCTCTGGTAAGGAAATTTTAGGGCAACCCTTACTCCTGGCTGCCCCTCGTGTTTCTTCATACTGGATGTTTGGGGCAGTGTGGTGATCACTTGGTTTGACTTTGGGGCCCCAAAAACCTTCCTCTGATACTTTTTGGTTTTGCAGAGTAAGTGGTCAGGTTTGAGTCATAGCCCAAAATTTGCTCCTCAGGTTTTTCTAGGGAAAGTTTAGGTAATTGTTTAGATTTGGGGTGGGTTTTGCAGAGATAAGAACTCCCTCAGGGACATGGGTTTGGTTACTTGCCTTATGGAAGACCCTGTCGTCCTTTTTAACCAAGCTGTCCTTGGCTCCCTGGACTGGCACATTGATCAGCATCACCAGGTCATATCTCCCTATTGGTTTCTGTTTGTCCTCCCGAAGAGGAGCCTATTTTCAGGTTTTTGTTGTTGTCTTACCTCCGCACTGGGCTCTAGGGGTTAGCTGCAGTCCCCACAAGCCTGTTAAGAGCTGTGCCTTAGATTCCCTGTGGTCTTGTGGACATAAGCCCCGTTGGCTTTCAGAACTAGGTGTTTTGGGGGCCGGTCACTGAAGTAGAAGTCTTAAAAGTTGAGGTCCAGAGGTGGGGGTCCAAATCCTTTGCTTCTCAGAGAGAGAGTGGGCATTCCACTGAGTTCCCTCCTGGTTGTGGATCACTGTGCCCGGGGATGGGGTTTATGGTGAGATTGTGCCTCAGCCTCTTCTACCCATTTCCATGGATGGTTTTTGTTTCTGTTCCCCTGATGTGCTGGAGTCAGTCAGCTAGTTTCTGGATCTCTTTACAAAGGAATTGTTCTGTATGTGACTGTAAACTTGGTTGTCTGTGGGAAGAGTGGAGCTTCGGATCTTCCTACGTCACCGTCTTGAAGCAGAACCGCTGTTTTCAGTTTTGACTTTAGCTTTTGTGTTGTTCCCTTTTGTGGTACCATCAGAGCTCCTCGCACAGCTGACCTGCTCTCTGATTCTCTTATCTTCTCCCAGAGAAACAACGCCCTGTTTTCTGCTGCTGTGTCTTAGAGAGATTCTTCTAATTTTTACCGAAACCTGTTGCTGCCCCTGTTTTCTTTCTCAGTATTGAGATTCTGGGCTGACAGTCTCTGCTAACTGGATTTTTCTTTATTTGGTAGAAAAGAAGTGTGAGAGCAAGGACCACATGGTGGTCTCTACCTGAGACTGTTGGGGTTTTACACTACAACTCCAGGCCTAGGCTGACCAAATTCTTTAGCTGAATGCCTATCAGGATAAAAGTGTTAAGCCTGCACCTCCAATTTATTTGTTAATTGTATGTATGTAGTGCCATCATTAGCTAAAACCCATGGAGCACTGCATGTACTGAGGCTGAGATTCACTGAAACAACAATGGATGTAAATCCACATTGCAAATCACGGTGCAGATTTTTATTTTATTGGGCCAACTTCTTGTCAGATCTGATTGCTTCGCGGAGTATCAGGCAAAGAACGTGACAGCTTTGCTGTGTTCTTATGCTTGCATTATCAGTAGTATGTTTAATCTGTGTTTGTTTGCTGGAATTTCATTATACCATCTGTCCATTTCATAAGAGATCATTTGCTTCAAAGAAGATAGGATATGTCATAAACTCACTGAACTGCAGATCCTCAGTACAAGTGAGCAAAGCAAGTGAGGACACGCGTACAAGGTCTCTCCCTGCATCACATCACAGGGCTTCCAGCTTCCCTTGAGTCTGTCTGTATTTTCTATTTTTTAAAAAATTGAAGTGTAGTTGGTATACAATATTGTGCCAGTTTAAGTTGTATAGCCTAGTGATTCATTTTTTGTGTATTTTGTTTGCAGATTATATTCCATTATAGGTTATTACAGGATATTGGGTACAATTCCCTGTGCTGTACAGTAGACCCTTGTTGCTTCCATATTTTCTGTACAGAAGTTTGTATCTGTTAGTCCTTTACTTCTAATTTATCCCTCCCACCTCTTTCTCGCCTTTGGTAACCATAAATTTGTTTTCTTTGCCTATGAATCTGTTTCTTTTTTGTATAGTCATTTGTATTATTTTTTTAGATTATGCATATCATATAGTGTTTGTCTTTCTCTGCCTTTTTTCACTAAGCATAATATTCTGTAGGTCCATCCATGTTAACTGCAAAAGGCCACATTTCATTTTGTTCTTATGACTGAGTAATATTCCACTGTGGCTCCTCTTCCATAGGATAAACAGAAACCAATAGGGAGATATGGTCTTTACACTGCTGATCAACATGCCAGTCCAGGAAACCAAGAAGATGTGGTGTGTGTATATATATGTACATGTGTATACATATGCGTGCTAAGTCGCTTCAGTTGTGTCTGACTCTTTGCAACCCTATGGACTGTAGCCCACCAGGCTTCTCTGTCCAAGGGGTTTTCCAGTCAAGGATACTGGAGTGGGTTGCCATGCCCTCCTCCAGGGGATCTTCCCAACACAGGGATAGAACCAGCATCTCTCACATCTCCTGATTGGCAGGTGGGCTCTTTACCACTAGTGCTACCTGGGAAGCCTGTGTATACACGTGTGTGTGTGTGTATTGTGTGAGCCCGTATATAAACATACAATATAGACACACTCCACATCTTCCTAAGTCAGTTATCTGTTGACAGGCACTTTGGTTGCTCCCACATCTGGACTATTATAAATAATGCCTCTATGAACACTGAGGTGCCTGTATCTTTTTAAATTAGTTTTCATTTTTTCCACATATATACCCAGGAGTGGAATTGCTGGATCATGTGGTAGTTCTATTTTTAGTTTTTTAAAGAACCTCCATAGTGGTTCTTTATAAAGTTCTCCACAGTGATTACACCAATTTACATTTTCACCAACAGTGTAGGAGGGTTCCTCTTTTTCCATATCATCTCCGATATTATCTATAGACTTTTTGATGACAACCATTCTGACCTGTGTGAGGTGGTACCTCACTGTGGTTTTGATTTGCATTTCACTAATAATCAGCAATGTTGAACATCTTTTCATGTGCTTGTTAGCAATTTGTGTATCTTCTTTGGGAAAATATGTAGGTCCATTTTTTTAAAAAAAATTTTATTTGTGGCCACGCTGGTCTTTGTTGCTGCATGTGGGTTTTCTCTGGTTGTGGTGAGCAGGGTCTACTTTTCATTGCTGTTGGCAGGCTTCTCATTGCAGTGGCTTCTTTTGTTGCAGAATATAGGCTGTAGGTATGTGGGCTTCAGTAGTCTCGGCTCGGGGGCTCTCGAGCTTGGACTCAGTACTTGTGGTGCATGGACTTAGTTGCTCCACAGCATGTAGGATTTTCCCGGACCAGGGATCAAACCCATGTCCTTTGCATTGGCAGGTGGATTCTCAACCACTGGACCATCAAGAAAGTTCTTAGGTCCATTTTTTAATTGGGTTGTCCTTTTTTGTTTTCCTATTTTTTTGGGCCATGCTGCATATCATGCAGGATCTTAGTTCCCTGACCAGGGATCAAACCCGTGCCCCCTGTAATGAAAGCATTAGTCCTTTGACATTTAACATAAAGTAATTATTGATAAGTATGTACTTATTACCATTTTAATCTGTTTTCCAGTAATTTTTATAGTTCTTTGTTCTTTTTATTTTTCCTTTTGTGGTTTGATGCTTTTCTTTTGTAACGTGGTTCAGTTTTTATTTTTGGTTTTTGTGAATCTATTATATGTTTTTAGTTTGTGGTTATGATGGAGTTCATGTATGTTGACCCATGACTATATCTGCTTGCTTTAAACTGATAGTCATTCAAGTTCAAATACATTTTAAAAGATCTAGTTTTATACTCTCCTCCCTCATGTTTTGTGATTTTGCTGTCCTATTTTACATCTTCATGCTTATCCTTTTAGTACTTATTATAGTTATAACTGCTTTTACACTTGTTTGTTTTTTGATCTAAGTACTGGATTATTTGGGGGGCTTCCCTGATGCCTCAGTGGTAAAGAATCCACTTGCAATGAAGGAAATACGAGAGACTCGGGTTTGATCTCTGGGTCGGAAGATCCCTGGGGGAGGAAATGGCAACCTGCTCCAGTATTCTTGCCTGGGAAATCCCATGGACAGAGGAGCCTGGTGGGCTCCAAAGGATCACAAAGAGTCGGACACAACTGAGCACACACACTGGATTATTTGGGTGATCTTCAGTTCTTACTGAAGGTTTGCCTTTCCTGTCATGATTTTCCCTGTCCTAGAAATTCTTCTTTTCTATTTAGAGAAGAAACTTCAATATTTCTGTAAGAGTAAATTTATTATTGCTGAATTCTTTTTAGTTTTTGCTTGTTTGAGAAATTCTTTCTCCTTCTATTCTAATGATCATTTTATTGGGTAGAGTATTCTCAGTTCCAGGTTTTGACCTTTCAAGACTTTAAATATATCACTCCACTCCCTTGGGACCTCCAAAGTTTCTGCAGAGAAATCAGCTGATAACCTTACTGGAATCCCCTTGTAAATGACTGTTTTTCTCTTGTTGCCTTTAGAATTCTCTCTTTAAGTTTTGCCATTTTAATTCTGATATGTCTGGTTGTGGTTTTGTTTAGATTCATTTTGTTTGGGACCCTCCAAGCTTCTTGTACCTGGATTCCTGTTTCCTTCTTTAGCTTTGGGAAGTTTTCAGCCACCGTTTTTTCAAATACATTTTCAATCTTCTTTCTCTTTTTTCCTTCTTAGAACCCCTATTATAAACAGGCTTGCAAGTTTTATATATACCATAGATCTTGTATGTTGCTTTCATTTTCTTTTTAATTTGTTTTTCTGTCTTGTGTTCTGATTGGGTGGTTTTCATTATTCTTGTCTTCCAGGTTACTTATTCTTTGTCTTTTAGCTGGCTATTCATTGCTCTTAGATTGCTTTTTTTTTTTTTTTTTAATCTTGGCAATTATCTATTTTTGATTGGTTCATCTTTACAGTTTCTAGTTCCTTGTTACTGTGACCTGAATTTCTATTAGTAATCTTTCTTAATTCAGTTAGCATTTTTACTATCACTGTTTTGAACTGGGGTTGGGTAGACTGGTGAGCTCTGTTTCATTATTTCAGGGAATTTCTCTTGCTTTTTTAATTGGGAGTAGTTCCTCTGCCTTTTCATTTTACTTTACGAATTTAGGAGAAACATTATCTGTTGTGGTCTTGGAGTATTTTTACATGGGTGCATCCCTGTATGGATTATGTGTGCCCAGTGTCTTTGGTATGAAGGCTGGGTTGATACGGATGCCAGCCACATTTTCCCTCAAGTTGTGCTGGCCATTATCACCTTGAGGAGGGAGTGTGTACTGGAGGATCTAGGGCCTATGTGGGATGTGAGATGGGACTTCCCCTCTGCTCTGTGGCTGCTGCCACACTTTCAGCAGGGAGGTCTGCTCCCCAGTCGTTAGAGTAGCCTTGTGGGTCAGGCTTGATCAGTCTCTGTTCTCCTTAAGCGCATGCCCTGCTCCAAAGGAGGGGATTGCTGAAACAAGTGAAGCCCGTGCATTCACAGAGGGCCTACACACCTATGTAGGTGCTGTGCTCATACTCAGCCCAGGGTTCTGTCCCTTCCTCATCGTGTTCATCCCAGATCTAGTGTATGGCTATGGAGTGGAGAGACTGTGGCTGCAGGAATTGAGATGGCCATGCTGCCACGAGAAATCTGGCTGCCTCTGTGGCACTTTTCTCCCAGGGTATTCTGCTCCAGAACCAGCACTGAACTGCAGTGAGGAGCAGGTGGGGCTTTCTTGCCAGGCTGGGAGACAAAACTGTAGCAGGCTTCTGGGGGCCACCCAACCACATGCTGACAATGGCCACCACCCCATCCAGATCACATCTCAGGGCCCCCAGTCTGTCTCTGAGTAGCTAGACTAAGTCTTTTCTCAGGGGACAGTTGGCCCAGGTCACACACCAAACTGTGGTGTGGAGTAAGGCTGAGGAGTTCACCCAGCTCAGACTGGAGAGTGCAGCAGGCTGGCAGCCACCGGTGCAGAGCTCTCTCCACTTTGTTGACAAGCCAGTGCATGCACCATCCTCATGAGTAGGTCTCTGCTTCTCCAGCCCTCTGTCCCAGAGGTTCTTCCAGCAGCCAAGGGGACTTGTCTCCTCCACAAAAGATACTAGGACTGGGATGCCCAGTCTGTGGCTCAATCTGTTAGCTCCCCAGACTGAGGGTCCCTGAACAGGGATCAAACCCATGCCCTCTGCAGTGGAAGTGCCAGAGCTCTAACCACTGGATCACCAGAGGATTTCTAAGAACACTTACTTTTGTAGAGCAGTTACTATATGCCAAACACTGTTCTAAACGTTTTCACACCCAGGACCCCTTTTAATCTTCACATCAGCGTGATGAGGCCTGTGCCATTCTTGACTCTAGTTTACGGATTAGAAAATGAAAGCTTGGAGAAGTTAAGTAGCTTTTCTGGGGTCACATAAAGTCAAACTCAGGTCTGCTCAATTCCAGAGCCCAATTACTCAACCTCTGATCCTCTCCACCTGGGAAGCTTGTTGCCCTGACTTGCACAGGCAAGACAGTCCACCATGGTAAGAGCACAGACCGGAAGTCACAAGTCCTCGGCTCAGCCTTCAGCTGTGCACTAAATGACCACGGTCACTGCCCTTGATGGCTGTGGACTCAAGTACTCACATCTATCAAATGAGGGCAATGGGCCAAAGCCACCGTTTCTCACCGTCTTCCTCTGAGTCCTGGTGCCCTTAGCAGCCCCACTAAGCACTGCAGTGCCCCCTTTTCCTCTTTCATACATTCGGTCCACTTGTTTCGTCAGGGGACAGTGTGGGTTGGGGCGGGGGGAGGAGGAAGTTCCATTGAAAAAATAAATTTTAAAAAGCAATAAAAAAAAGAACAATCAAAGAACTACCTGGGTCCTCTGTAGGCCAGATGTTTCTTACAGTGGAGACGATTTTTTCTTCCATTTTGAGGAAAGAGAAATGCTCCTGTTTTTTTCCATTGAAGATGCTACTTTCCCACCCAGGGTAGTCACTCAGACGTTGGCACACTGTGTCAGAAAGGGATGGTTGACTATTTCTTGGGCTGATTAATATGTCACAGTTTTAGGGGATGAGGGACTGAGATGAGTGAGCAGTTAGTTTCAGGGCAAACCTGCTTTTTGTCTTGACTGATTCTGTTGTGGGGTGGTGGGGTGTGGGTCCCACATAGCCAAGCTGGTGTCAGTTCAACTCAGTTCTGATTCTCTACTGGAGACACCATTAGAGTCCACAGGTTATGGGCTCAGTCCTACCAGAATGCCCCCAAACTAGATGCCAATTGCAAATCCACGTTGTTCAGTTAGTTTGCTAGAGGATCTCACATAACTCAGGGAAACATTTTACTTACGAGGTTATCAGTTTAACGTTTATATGTGTGCTGTGCTTAGTCATTTCTGATTCTGTGACCCTTTGGATGGTAGCCCACCAGGCTCCTCTGTCCATGGGATTTTTCAAGCAAGAATACTGGAGTGGGTTGCCATTTCCTTCTCCAGATGTTCCTGACCCAGGGATTGAACCTGCATCTCGTGTATTTCCTGCATTGGTAGGCAGATTCTTCACTTGCTGAGCCATCAGGGAAGCCTGTGTGTATACACACACACACACACACACGCACACGCACACGCACACATACATAAAAGTTTATATATATATATATATATAAAGAATATAACTCAGATTGAAGAGATGAAGAGGGCAAGGTATGGGAAATGGGCGTAGAGCTTCCATGCTTTCTGAGCTAGTCACTCTCCAGCATCTCTATGTGTTCTTGGCTCAGAAGCTCTCCAGACTAGTCTTTTGAGTATTTATGGATGCTTCGTTACAAAGTTGTGATCAATTAAGTCATCAGCCATTGATGACTGAACTCAGCCTCCAGCCCCTTGCCCCTCCCCAGAGCTTGATGGGACTCAAAGTTCTAACCCTCTGATCACATGGATATTGCCAACCAGACTCCATCTTTACATGCTTCCCAGGAATCACCTCATTTAGCAGAACAAAAGAGACCTTTATGCTCTCATCAGTTAGGACATTGCAAGGGTTTTAGGAATTCAGTGCCAGAAACAGGGACAAAGATCAAATATGTATTTCTTATAGTATATCACAATATCAGTCTGTCTTTTTTCCCCCATAGAAAAGCCAATGCTTCAGAGCAGACACTCCTTAGATGGCTCCAAACTTGTGGAGAAGGTTGAGACCGCGCAGCCACTGTGGATAACGCTGGCGCTGCAGAAACAGAAGGGGTTTCGGGAGCAGCAGGCAACTCGGGAAGAGAGGAAGCAGGCCAGGGAGGCCAAACAGGCAGAGAAGCTCGCCAGAGAACAAGTAAGTAGCCTGGTCTTCGGCTTTAACTCTGAGCTTGGCTCACTCTCTCTTTTATTTTTTGAGCACCACAAGGCTCGTGGGGTCTTAGTTCCCTGACCAGGGATTGAACTGAGGCCCTGGCAGTGAAAGTGCCAAGTCCTAACTACTGGACAGCCAGGGAACTTCCAAGCTTGGCTTTCTTTTAGTTCAGGATTTAAAACAACAGTAATGAGAAAAGGCTGGCCAGGAATGGTGGAAAATACTTAGATGGTAGAGCAGTAAATCAGTTGACCACTGTTAAGCCAAAGAGGTATTTTCAGTTAGAAATTTGATTTGGTTTCCTTATGCTCTTAGGTTAACCTGATTTGGCAGAATCCTCGCACACAACAGTTATATGAAAAGTAACGAAAATAACTTTCTTTTAAGCAGTGGGTCGAGAGGAAATTAGGAGTCTTGCTCTGTGGCTCTGATTGTATAGTTTGATGGGACTCTTCCGGGAAAGCCTGTAGCATCCCTTCTTTGGGACATTTGACTGAGCTGCTCCTTGGCTGGGGGCCAGGGTTGAGCACACACTGCTCCCTGTGCAGTCTGGCTCCTCCTCTGGGAGCAGAAGATGGGGGCCAGCTGATGGAAACCTCTAAGCAGCTTTGCCTTGCATGGTCAGTCCTTCTCTGTCTTTAGGATGAATACATGCTTTCCCTGATTTTCTGTCCATGCAGGTCAGTGTCACCCCACAGCCTGGAAGCAGCAGCGTCAGCAGAGCTAGTTCCCTGCACAAGCCCACCACTCAGCCAGAAGAGAAGAAGCCAGAGACACCAGTGTCCAGGCTTGAGCGCAGAGAACAACTCAAAAAGGCCAACACTCTTCCTACATCAGTGACAGGTAGAGAGAACAGGTCCATTTCTACTTAAGTGTACTTAAAGGTTTTTTCCCTTAAAGCATGTTTTATTTCCTCCAGTGTAAAAACTAGCACAGCATTTTAGGCATTTCAGAGCACAAGCTGTCTTGCCACCCCATTCATAAACTCTGACATGGATAAATATCATCAGAAACATACCCACTATCAGTGGGGTGATGATACACATTTAACAGTCAGGTCTTCAGGGATTAGAGATACCTGTGATTTGTAGTATTTGTCCTTTTCTGTGGTGTAAATACTCCCAACCATGGCTAATTTCAAATTACCAATGTGATATCAAGTGGCTTGTTAAATTCCTGAGCCTTTAACAAGGTGATATGAGCCTGCTCCACCTCCATTGCCTGTGGTCCAACAAGATGAGGTTTTTTGACTTCCTGTAGCAAGAAGACTGCATACCATAAGAGCTGTCTAAACAAAAGACGAGACAAGATTATATTAGGATGTGAGGAAAGGGTGAATTTTAGGTAGAATGTAAATGGAGCCAGTGTTTTTTGATAGTCTCAAAGCCAAGTAGTTGACATCAAGCCTGAGCTGAAAAGCAGATTCAGGAGCCTGTTTCCTTTGACGCCACATACTTAAGACCAGTGTGAAAAAGCTGTATGAGAAATCCCCTACCTGGAGCTCTGCCCTGGCTAGAAATGGAAACTGCTTCTCTGAATCATGGTGATCCAAGTGGCTCAGATGCTCCAGGCAAAAGTGGGCTGGCCCCTTCTCACTGATGTGATTTCAGATAGCTAACTTCTGACTCAGGTGTGACATTAGAGAGCACAGTTGTTCTGCTCTAAGTCCCTGATGTTAATGAACAACAGCAGTGTTCATACAAATTCATGACATGTAAGAGACATGGGCAAGTTAAAAAAAAAAAATCTTTATCCTGTTAAAAGATAAAATGATCCAATAATGTTTATGACTGTTTCCTTATTGCAAGTCACTTGGAGGATGGAGAGTTTGAAAGAGCTTCCTCTCGCGGGCTCTTAGGGTCCCTGTTTTCCCCAGTAGGCAGCCCTATCTGTTCCTCAGAGGACACCCACCCTCTAGACCCAAGATTTTTTTATGCCTTAAGAAATACCTGCTAGCTGATGTCTGGAAATGTAAAGAGGTCTCATGAGGAAAGCTATATTTACTATTTGGTGTGGAGGAAAAAAACTTTACATTTGAAAACTACTTTGGAACATTTTCTCAAGAACTTCCAAGGGACTTACTTCATTTGATCTTATACCCAGGAATTAAGGATTCTAAACATCATATTGATAAGGGTCAAGAGAGAATTCTTTCAGAATTCTCCAAAGTCAACAACGAGATCAACCTTTGTCTGCCTGATTTCTTAGAGACACCAAAGGGTAAATGCAATTCAGAGTGGGCTCCACCTTAATAAAGCAAGCCTTCTTCTGAAGTTTTGTCTTTTTAATCAGTATTTCCAGAGTTCTGCATACCTGTAAGGCCATTGCCATAGGCACTACATATGACCCAAAAATAAGATGGGAGCCCTCACCATACAAAGCCTCTGAGGTCTGATAAATAGTGATAGGAGACAAAAGAATTTGTTAGACAAGTCTGAGTCATAACAGCAGGAAGGATCCACAGGTCTTGGAGGGAGGAGGGACCCAGGGCATGCTTGGTGGAGGAGGTAGCTTTTAAACTTACCAGCTAACAAGTTCAAACTTCAAACTACTGGTTTAATCTTTTTCTTCATCAAGTTGACTGGTTGCATGACTTAGAATCACAGAATTTACCTATTATTACTATTATTGTGCAGGCATAGCTTCTGAGCACAGAAAAAACTGGGTTTCTAGAAATTCTTTGAAATTAAGATTGACTGCACTGTGATCACTGTAATTCTGTATGCAGCCGTTAGGATCACATAGGTTTCTTTCCCAAATTTCTTCTTGCCAGAGATGCTCAGTGCTTCAGTGGGTTTTGCTTTCTTAATCTCATACTTGTGATAAATAAAAAAAATGTGGCTCTGACTTATATTCCTTTCTCCTTTTCCTTCAAAATCCAGTGGAGATCTCTGATTCAGCTCCCCCAGCGCCACTGGTGAAAGAAGTCACAAAGAGGTTCTCCAACCCAGATGCTGCCCCCGTGTCAACAGAGCCAGCCTGGCTGGCTTTGGCCAAAAGGAAAGCCAAGGCCTGGAGCGACTGTCCGCAGATTATTAAGTAAAGAGTGACTCTTATCCATTCTTATTGCAGTCATTGGCTCTTCTCTTGCCCTTTTTATTTATTTATTTTTTATATGAGGTAAAGAAAACCAAACTAGGGAAAAGAAGCATGTTTTATAGGCTCTAAAATAATGTTTAGAAACTGAACTGGTGGTGTTCCTTGTAAAGAGTGTATTTGCACAACCCTAGGTCCTGGTGCCTTGAGCTCCTCCTAGTTTTGAAGAGAAAATTCCGTCCGAGGGACCACATGAAGTAAAATCTCTCGACTAAGACCTCACAAGAGCCTGCCATGGCCCTTCCACACACACACCCCCACACACCATTCAGAACATGTCCTTTTGCCAACCTTTGTAGTATTAATGGTTTTCTTGATTCTTTACTCCAATTTCTTTTCTCTGAACCATTTATTTACCATGTGCTTGGGGATTTCTACCCTTTTCTAAAGTCTTAGTGAAAGGACAAGAATGCCTATTCTCCTGAATGCAGCCACTGGGAACGGCAAGTTAAAAGTCTGGTTTCCAACTCTGTGCCCGTCTCTGCTTCTCATGATTTTGCCCCGACCGGGAACTGTAACACAGCGAGACCATTCACTCTTGTAGTGTGCTGTTGAGCTACAGGCCCTTTTATACCAGAACTCTCCTTAGGGACATGTTAACCATTTGGCCCAGCTGTCTCCTAGGGAACATTTTAATTTAAATGTTTAAATAATAAATGATTAAAAAAAAAAAAAAAAACTACAAATTCTGTGTCTTTGAGAATCCCCATTTAGTGTAGTTATTCTTAACAAGTTCAGGCTTTATCCCAGACCTACTCAGAGATCCTGTAAGGATGAGGCCAGATTGTGTATATTCTGGTAAAAACTCTTCATCACAAAGGGTGAGAAGCGTAGGATACACTGCTTCTAGTGCTACCTACTTTTTAAAACTCTGAAGGGGAGGCTCACTTCACCCAAAGCAGCAAAAGTGAGACAAGAAGACTAATAAAACAGCCTCCAAACCAGCCATTTATTATGGAGTGCAAGAGCCTACTGACATTACATGTCTCTGAAAATCTTTGAAGTCACTAGGGAAAGTTAACAGTTAAGACAAGATTTGAAGCCTTTTGTACTAAGGACTTCCTGTGGGGAATTTCTTTCTTTACCATAGCCAACTAATTCATATTTAGAGTCAAATGTTCAATAGCATTAAAACATCTCAAGAGTTTTAAGTGGCCTTGTTATTATATACATGAGATTTTTTAAAAGGTGTGGGGGGGCTTGGCAATTTAAAAGCCACATATATTCACTTTTATTTCCCTAAATTTGCTTTACATGAAACACAGAGCAAACCCACACGTTGCTAGGACTTAACTTACATTTCATGATGTTGACACAGTCCCTTTTTCTTCAATTCTGACTTCAAAATCTAAATACAAATCCTTTGCTTAGTGCAGCAGGGGAAGGAATTACACCCATTTTTTCTCTCCTACAAAAACACATTTTATTAGTATTTTATTAGTATCATTTTCCTTATTTATGCAATGACAATGTGCTGTTATTCTATTATGTACCTTAAAGAAAGGATGAGTGCAAAAATATTTACCATATACAAGGCATCTTCTTTCTGGAAACAATGGCTCAGCCTCATGGTAGTACCTGGCAGCCTCATGGTAGTACCTGGAATGTGTGGTGAAATGGATAGTTGTACTTTTGCAGGTTGGAGTTAACATATATAGTGGACCTTCAACAGAATCAATGGGACGTTAATTTTTTTAATGGCTATGAGATGCAATTAATATTCCACTGCACGTTTTCCACACTGTTCATTTCTAAATCAAATATGTAGGCATTTGTTACCTTTGATGATTTCCTCACAAATATAACACTTTTTTAGTAAGAATCTTTCCACTTAGAGCCCTAGAATTATAGTGCTACTTTAATTCTTCTGCATTGACTTTTTCTTTCATGCTGTCAGCTTTGAATAACAATCACAGTAATGGCAGAGAACAGGCGAAGAGATCAGGTCATTAACAAAGAATGGTAGACAAGTCAAGTCTGTACTGGCTTACCACTGAGCCCATGCAAAGGAGGAGAAATACCTCAGTTAAAAATTTTCCATCAAAATCTTTAAGAGTATACTGAAGAAAAGACAGTCATAGCACTTCCAGCAACTTCTAAAGGCTACATGTTTAATACTTCATGTAAAAATTACTCCAAATTTGCACTAAATACCAATGAAGTGTTATTTTTCTTTAGTTGTGTTGCAGTCTTTTCTGATCAACAAACTATGGGGGAAATTCTGTAAAGCATATAAGAATTCAAGACTTTTAAAAGAAATGAATGATTGCTAGTTAAATACACAAGCTTTTTTTTTTTTTAACAAATATACACTTCTGGCAAGGTTATAGATGATTAACCTCTGTTCATAAGACTTAAATATACAAAACTAGAGGTTTTTGTTTACTTTTTTTTCAAGTGCAATTGTTTCTTATACATGTTACTATTAAATTATCATTTTAGCCAGTTATTAGCAAATTGTAGTATGTATTGTCTCTTCTTGTGACATTTAGTTTTAATTGCTTATTTTAAAGCAGAAACATTAGAATTACAAGTGTCTTGCAATATTTTTATCAACAATAAAATGTAGTAGACTTAACAATGAAAATACCTTAGTGTGATTTTAATATTATTTTGAGATTTTGGTTGTATAAAGTTTTAATGTAAAATGTCCATTATTGAAGGAAAAAGACCTTTCAATAAAAAATACCCACAAGATCTTTGGCACTGATGGAATTTCCTTTTCAAGTTGAAGTTTTTACCGATTTCAGTGACCATCTACAGAGACTTCATATTTACTTTTAAGAAAGATAAATTTCAAGGCATTTTATAGGGTACCTTATTATTTTTTAATTAGATATTTTGGGAGAAAAATAATGAGTAGGAGACAGATAAAATGGGATTCCCTGGTGGCTCAGATGATAAAAAAAAGAATTCACCTGCAATGCCGGAGACCCGGGTTTGATCCCTGAGTTGGGAAGATCCCCTGGAGATGGGAATGGCTACTCACTCCAGTATTCTTGCCTGGACAGAAGAGCCTGGCGGGCTACAGTCCATGGAGTCGCAAAGAGTCAGACATAATTGAGCGACTAACACTTCCACTTTTTCACTTCAATGAGTAGGGGACAAATAAAATGTTTATCTGAATCCTAAATTTGAATTGGTCTGTGTCTCAGACACCAAAAATGTACTTATCTTCATTCCATACGTTCTGCATTGACTTCACAGAGGTTGAAACACACACTGATATGTGTGTTTGGCAAAATGCTAACAGGCTTGCACTTGTGAGAAAAACACCAAGTTGAACTACTTCCCGACAGCCCAAGCCTCTGAGGAGATGGCTGCTTTTGCAGGGGAGGTGGTTGCTAGTCACAGTGTATGTTCTAGGAATGAGTTTTTGCCCTTCATGACATAAAGGTGTTATACCTGTGTAACCACATGGTAATGTTTGATGTTGAAATGAATAGACCTTTATCTTAACCTCACAGGATTCTTTGGAGGGTTAAATTAGACCAGGTGTATAAAGTGCCACTCACCACACTTACACAGAGAAGGCAATGACAACCTACTCCAGTACTCTTGCCTGGCAAATCCCATGGATGGAGGAGCCTGGTAGGCTGCAATCCATGGGGTCACTAAGAGTCAGACACGACTGAGCGACTTCACTTTCACTTTTCACTTTCATGCATTGGAGAAGGAAATAGCAACCCACTCCAGTGTTCTTACCTGGAGAATCCCAAGGACGGCGGAGCCTGGTGGGCTGCCATCTATGGGGTCGCACAGAGCCGGACACGACTGAAGTGACTTAGCAGCAGCAGCAGCAGCAACAGCAGTGTCTCAGACAAAATGATCTTACAACCTCTTTACTCAAAGTATGGGCCATGGAACAGCAGCATGGGCACAAGCTGAAAGCATGTGAGAAACACAGCTTAGGGCCCCAGACCAGACCTACTGACTCACAGGGCCAGATGAGGGCAAATGGAGTAATGTGAGCAAGGCACTTGCCTTGGGTGCTAAAAAGTAATCGAGAGAAGTGCTATTTTAATGCAATATTTTTTTTTAAAGATTAATGGAAATTCTATGATGAACGAGTATCAAAATTTTAAATAAATATGGGGTCAGTATTACTTATTTCCCCTTTTGCCTTAGGTCCCAGTGTGACTCAACCAAGCCCTTTCCTCTCAACTGGACTAGGCATTTAGCAACAGCTCCAGGTGGTGAATACATTAAAGGTGAAGCAGCATGGATCTAAAACCTGGCAGAAGTTATGTTGTTCTTTTGGGCTGACCATGCCCTCAATGCCCTTTCTAAGTTTGGGGACGTCTCCATCTTGTGGGTCTTAGTAGAGGGCAGCACTCCCCTCCTACTATAGTTGAAATGCCTGTTAGGTGCTTTCCTGTACTCTGGTGGGCATGACAACATGTGTCATCTCAAATTTGAAGGGACTGTGGATTGGGAGCAACTGACCAAAAGATGGGGGAACTGTGAGGAAGTCTGGTAGTGATAGGGAACAGTGTCTGGTGTTAGTGGGGTCAGCCATAAAGTAAGCATTTAGTTTCAAGGACAGCAGCTGTCTTCTGCCCAAAATGATATGATGATTTTAGGCATTCCTTATTCCTGGCTGTATAGCTCCAGCCCTCTATAATTCTGCAAGAGACTTAATATTCTTTTAAAAATTCACTCTGGAGGAGACTGACCATGATGGCAGTCAGTCATCTTGAAAGACCCTGAGCTTATCTCCTTTCACAGGCACACCAAAATCACAACTATTTCCAGAACATTTGATGATAACAACCGGAACCTACCAAAAGATCTTACACAACTTAAGCATAATGAGCCACAACAAAATGGATAAATGGTAATATTCAAGATATGGTCAAGTCCTATATCTTTGGAAAGAAGACCCACAAATGGGAGAATAATTATATCAGAAAGGTTCTCCCAAAGGACTACAAGGTCTGAGCCTCAAAATTGGGCTCCCCAGACCAGGGGTCCTGCACCAGGAAGATAAGCCCCCAGAGTATTTAGCTTTGAAAGTCAGTGAGGTTTACTTTCAGGACTCCCAGAGAGCCAGGGGAAATAGAGAATTCATTTTAAAGGGCACATATAAAATCTCACATGCTCTGGGACTCAGGGCATAAGAGATAATTTGACAGAAGCCTAGGTCAGACCTTCCTGCTGATTGTGGAGTCTTTCAGAGGCAGGAGGCAGCTGCAGCTCACCCTGGGGACGCAGACACTGGCACCAGCCATCCTTGGGAGTTTCTTCTACCACATACGCACTGGTATTGGCAAGGGCCTTTGTGGAATCTTCCTTTTAGTTTTTAGCCCCAAGATGTAGCCCTGCCTGGCTCTACTGTTCAGGGAGCCAGCTCCAACCTCTGGACCGGCCTCACCCAGGGCAGCAGCAGATCCAAGATAGCCACAATCCTGTAG
Organism: Bos indicus x Bos taurus; assembly: GCF_003369695.1. NCBI lineage: Eukaryota > Metazoa > Chordata > Mammalia > Artiodactyla > Bovidae > Bos > Bos indicus x Bos taurus. Next base: position 71,850,167 of record NC_040081.1, read on the forward strand.
CCTGAAGTTCCACCAGCAGCCCAGGCCATGTCCTGGGATGACATGGGCCTGGGTCCTTGCCCTGCCCACTAGCAACCCAATAAAAGCTTTGGGATATCTGAGATCCTGTACCCAACTGCATGATGAACGAACTGCATGATGAACGAACAAGATAAAACCCCACAAGAAGAAATTAGTGAAGTGGAGAAAGGCAAATACCTAAGAAAGAGTTCAGGGTAATGATCATAAAGATGATTAGAGAATCTGGGGGAAAAAATGGGTACACAGAGTGAAAGTTAAAAGGTTTTTAGCAAAGAGTTGGAAAATATAATGGAGAAGGAAATGGCAACCTTCTCCAATATTCTTGCCTGGAGAATTCCACGGACAGAGGAGCCTGGCAGGCTACAGTCCTGGGGCCATAGAGTCAGACATGACCGAGCGACTATCACTCACACTAAAGATGAAGAATAACTGCAATTAAAAATACACTAAAAAGAATCAACGTAGACTAAATGGTACAGATAAATGGATCAGTGACCTGGAAGATACAGTAGTGGAAATCACTGTTGCTGAAGAGGAAAAAAGAAAAAGAAATGAGGACTGTATAAGAGACCTCTGGGGCAACATCAAATGCATTGATGTTCACATTACAGGGGAGAAGAGAGAGAGAAAGGGGCTGAGAACATATTTGAGCCATAATAGTTGAAAACTTCCCTAACGTGGGAAAGGAAACAGACATCCAAGTCCAGGAAGTGCAGAGTCCCATATAGGATTAACCCAAAGAAGAACACACTAAAATACTGTAATTAAATGTTAAAAATTAGAGAATATTAAAACCAGCAAAGGAAAAACAACAAATAACATAGAAAGGAACTCATAAAGGGCTATCAGTTGACTTTTCATCAGAAACTATGTAGGCCAGAAGGGCAACATATTTAAAGTGATGAAAGGAAAGCCTACAACCAATACCCTACCCGGCAAGGCTCTCATTCAGATTTTACGGAAAGATTAAAATCTTTTCAGACAAGCAAGAGCTAGAAGAGTTCAGCACTACCAAACCAGCTTTACAAGAAATATTAAAGGATTTTTCTCTTAGTAAAAAAGGCCACAACTAGAAAAATGAAAATTACAAAATGAAAAAGCTCATTGGTAAAAGCAAACATTCAGTAAAGGTAGGAAATCACCCATGCACAAAGCTAGTAGGGAGGTTAAAAAAACAAGAATATGGACGTATGGACTAAGAGTTGGACCATAAAGAAGGCTGAGTGCTGAGGAATTGATGCTTTCATACTGTGGTGCTGGAGAAGACTCTTGAGAGCCCCTTGGACAGCAAGGAGATCAAACTAGTCAATCCTAAAGGAAATCAACCCTGAATATTCATTGGGAGGACTAGTGCTGAAGCTGAAGCTTTAATACTTTGGCCACCTAATGCGAAGATCTGACTCACTGGAAAAGACCCTGATGCTGGGACAGACTGAGGGCAAGAGGAGATGGGGGCTTAAGAGGATGAGATGGTTGGATGGCATCAGTGATTCAATGGACATGAGTGTGAACAAGCACTGGGAGATGGTGAAGAACAGGGAAGCCTGGTATCCTGCAGTTCATGGGGTGGCAGAGAGTTGTACACAACTTAGAAACTGAACAACAAAAAAAGATATCAAAAACAGTAATTATGAGGGGAGGAAAGTAAAAATACAGGATTCTTAAAATGCATTTGAAATTAAGAGGTCAAGAACTTAAAACAATCTTGTATAAATACAGATTGCTATATAAATACCTCATGGGAATTACAAGCCAAACATCTATAATAGATACACAGAAGAAAAGGAATCCAAACATTAAAGATAGTCATCAAATAACAAAAGACAGGAACAACAACTACAAAAACTACCCCAAAACAATTAACAAAATGGCAATAAGAACATGCATAGCAATAAACACTTCAAATGTAAATGGATTAAATGCTCCAAAAGACATCAGGTGGCTGAAGGCAAAAAAAAAAAAAAAAGGAATCCTGCCTATAGGAGACTCAGATTTAAAGACATACATAAGTGTCTTTAAATATAAACATAAAGTGAAGGGATGCAAAAGGTATTGAATGCAAATAGAGATAATAAGAAAGCCAGAGTAGCAATACTTATACCTGATAAAATAGATGTTAAAATAGAGATTGTTGGAGGAGACAAAGGACACTACATGAAGGAGGCTAAACAATACGCTACTAAAAAAAAAAAAAAAAAAAAGGGATTACTGAAGAAGTCAAAGAGGAAATTAAAAAAGAATACCCAGAGACAAATGAAAATGAAAAACAATGATCCAAAATCTATGGGACACACCAAAAGCAGCTCTAAGAGGGAAGTTTATGGTGATACAAGACCTCAGGAAATGAGGAAAATCTCAAACCACCTAATGTTACAGCTAAACTAGAAAAAGCAAACAAAACCCAAAGTTAGTATAAGGAAACGTATCAAAAAGACTAGAGCATAAATAAACTTTAAAAACAATAAAATTATCAATGAAACTAAAAAATACTTCTTTGAAAAGATGTTAAAAATTGATATACCTTTAGTTTGAACTCATCAAGAAAAGAGAGCACAAACCAACAAAATCAGAAATGAAAAAGGAGAAGTTACAAACATCACCACAGAAATATGAAACATCAGAAGAGATTCCTACGGAAAACTATATGCTAATAAAATGGACAACTCAGAAGAAAGGGACAAATTCCTAGAAATGTACAATCTGCCAAGACTGAACCAGGAAGAAACAGAAAATATGAATAGATAAGTTACCAGTAATGAAACTAAACCAGCAATTTAATAACTCCCAATAGAAGTCCAGGATTAGATGGCTTCACAAGTAAATTCAACAAAATATTTAGAGATGAATTAACACCTATCTTTCTCAAACTATTCCCAAAAAATTGCAGAAGAAGGAATGCATCTGAACTCATTCTAGGAAGGTAGCATCACTGCGATACTAAAACCAAAGATACTACAGAAAAAAAGAAAAAGAAAATTATAGGCCAATATCGCTAATAAAGATAGATGCAGAAATTCCTCAACAAAATACTAGTAAACTGAATCCAACAATACATTAAATGGGTCATAAAACATGACTAAGAGGGATTACCCCAAAGATGCAAGGACTTTTTGGTATCTGCAAATCGATCAGTATAACACTACATTAACAAACTGAAGAATAATAACTGTATGATCACAAGAGATGCAGAAAAGCTTCTGACAATATTCAATATCCATTTATGATATAAACTCCCCAGAAGATGTGTATAAAGGGAACATACCTCAACATAATAAAGGCCATATATGATAAACACACAGCTTGGAGAAGGCAATGGCAACCCACTCCAGTACTCTTGCCTGGAAAATCCCATGGACAGAGGAGCCTGGTAGGCTGCAGTCCATGGGGTCGCTAGGAGTCAGATACGACTGAGTGACTTCACTTTCACTTTTATGCATTGGAGAAGGAAATGGCAACCTGCTCCAGTGTTCTTGCCTGGAGAATCCCAGGGACAGCGGAGCCTGGTGGGCTGCCGTCTATGGGGGTCGCACAGAGTCGGACATGACTGAAGTGACTTAGCAGCAGCAGCAACATCATACTCAAAGGCGAAAAGCTGAAAGTGTTTCCTCTAAGATCAAGAACAAGACAAGGATGCCCACTCAAGGTACTTTTAATCAACACAGTATTGGATGTCCTAGTCACAGCAATTGGACAAGAGAAGTAAGATGGTTGGATGGTATCACCACTTCAATGGACATGAATTTGAGCAAACTCTGGGAGACAGTGAAGGACAGGGAAGCCTGGCATGCTGCAGTCCATGAGGTCACAGAGTTCGACACAACTGAGCAACTGAACAACAACAAACTGGAAAGGAAGAAGTAAAACTGTCACTGTTTGCAGATGACATACTACACACAAAATATCCTAGACACCATCAGAATACTACTAGAGCTCATCAATGAATTTAGTAAAGTTGTAGGATACAAATTAACATACATAAATTGGTTCCATCTCTATATACTAAAAATGAGTAATCAGAAAGAGGAATTAAGTATATAATCCCATTTACCACTGCATTAAAATGATTAAAATACCTAGGTATAAACCTCCTTAGTGGTAAAATACCTGTATTGGGAAAACCATAAGGCACTGATGAAAGAAACTAAAGACAACACAAAAGATGGGAAAATATACCACATTCAGAGACTGGAAGAATTAATACCAAGGAAACCTACAGATTCAATGCAGTCTCTATCAAAATACCAAGGGCATTTTTCACAGATAGTTTTAAAATTTGTATGGAAATACAAAAGACCCTAAGCAGTTAAAATATCCCGAGAAAGAAGAACAGATCTAGACAAATCAAGCTCCCTGACTTCAAACTATACTACAAAGCTACAATAACAAAACAGCATGGCACTGGCAAAAAACATCAACAGAACAGAACAGAATAGAGAGCCCAGAAATAAACCCACACATTTACAGTCAATTAATCTATGACAAAGGAGGCAAGAATATTAAATGGAGGGGAAAAATCTCTTCAATAATTGGTGTTGCAAAAACAAGACAGCTACATGTGAAAGAATGAAATTAGAACCTATATACACAAATTAATTCAAGATGGATTAAAGACATAAATATAAGACTGGAAACCATAAAACTCTTAGAGAAAAACATAGGCAGAACAGTCTGACACATATTGTAGCAATATTGTTTTGAATCTGTCTCCTAAAACAAAGGAAATAAAAAGCAAAAATAAACAAATGGGAACTAATTAAGCTTTAAAACTTATGTACAGCAAAGGAAACCATCAACAAAATGAAAAGACAACCTACTGAATAGGACAAAATATTTGCAAATGATATGACCAACTTGTGGTCATATCCAACATATATAAATAACTCATACAACCCAACATCAAAAGAAAAAAACCTGATTAAAAACTGGGCAGAAGACCTGAACAGATATTTTTCCCAGAAAGGAAATGCAGATGATCAACAGGCTCATGAAAAGATCCTCAGCATCACTAATCACCAGGGAAGTACCAACTCCAATGAGATATCATGACAGACAGGTCAGATGGTTATCATCAAAAAGAACACAAACAACAAATGATGGTGAGGAAGTGGAGAAAAGGGGAATCCCCTGTTGAGGAGAAACCTAAATTGGTGTAGCCACTGTGGAAAACAGTATGCAAGTATCTCAAAAAAGCTAAAAATAGAACTACCATATGACTCAGCAATTCCACCACTCTTCGATATATATTATCTGAAAAACAAAAACAACAAAAACAATAGTTCAAAAAAATATATGCATCCCACTGTTCATAGCAGTATTATTTATAATTGCCAAGATATGGAAGCAATTTAAGTGTCCATCAACAGATGAACAGATTAAGAGGATATGGTGTATGTATACAACGGAATACTGCTGCTGCTGCTGCTGCTGCTAAGTCGCTTCAGTCCTATTCAACCCTGTGTGACCCCATAGACAGCCCACCAGGCTCTCCCATCCCTGGGATTCTCCAAGCAAGAACACTGGAGTGGGTTGCCATTTCCTTCTCCAATGCATGAAAGTGAAAAGTGAAAGTGAAGTCGCTCAGTTGTGCCTGACTCTTATCGATCCCATGGACTGTAGCCCACCAGGCTCCTACATCCATGGGATTTTCCAGGCAAGAGTACTGGAGTGGGGTGCCATTGCCTTCTCCGACAATGGAATACTACTCAGCCATAAAAAGAACAAAATTCTGCCATTTGCAAAACATGGATAGATTTGGAGGGTCATTATGCTAAATGAAATGAGTCAGAGAAAGATAAATATTTTGTATGATATCACTTTTACATGGAATCTAAAAAAATAGAACAAGCTAGTAAGTCTAACATAAAAGAATCAGACTCACAAATATAGAGAACAAACTAGTGGTTACCAGCGGGGAGAGGGAAGGGAGGAAGGGCAAAAGAGTGGTAAGGGATTAAGAGGTACAAACTATTGTGTATAGAATAAATAAGCTACAAGGATATATTGTCTAACACAGGGAATACAGCCAATGTTTTAAAGGCATATAACATTTAAAAACTGTGAATTTCTATATAATACTTATATAATATTGTACATCAATTATACTTCAATAAAAAATACATAATATTGTATATCAATTATACTTCAATAAAAATACTTTCTATTTAAAATAGCCCAAATTTACCTTCTATTGCTTGCCACCAAGAACTCTGGCATGTTTGATATTTGAGATTCTACTGGTGAATGAATGAACAAATCAAATGATACTACAGTTGTCTGCAGAATTAGGGGAAAGGTCAGCAACACAGTGTATCGCTGGAGTTGGCTGGAATGCTGGGGGCCATATCATTGACTGTCACTGTTCACTGGCTTCCTTGGTTCTTCTCAGTGTAGTCTTAGCTCATGGCTCCCTCGTTACATGTCTTCTCCAGTAGACAGCCAGACTGATGTGGCTGCTCAGGGCTCCCATGGCTATAAAAGCAGAAGCTACCACAACTTCTTAAAATTTAGGCTCAGAAAGTGGCATAATATCACCATCACTGCATTCTCTAGGTTACAGCAAATCACAGGCCTAGCCCAGGCATAAGAGAAGGGGGAAGCACAGAGGGCATGGCTTCCAGAGAAGGTACAGTTTACTGGGGGCAACTTCAGTTCAGTTCAGTTCAGTTACTCAGTCGTGTCCGACTCTTTGCGACCCCATGAATCACAGCATGCCAGGCCTCCCTGTCCATCACCAACTCCCGGAGTTCACTCAAACTCACATCCATCAAGTCGGTGATGCCATCCAGCCATCTCATCCTCTGTCGTCCCCTTCTCCTCCTGCCCCCAATCCCTCCCAGCATCAGAGTCTTTTCCAATGAGTCAACTTTTCGCGTGAGGTGGCCAAAGTACTGGAGTTTCAGCTTTAGCATCATTCCTTCCAAACAACACCCAGGGCTGATCTCCTTTAGGATGGACTGGTTGGATCTCCTTGCAATCCAAGGGACTCTCAAGAGTCTTCTCCAACACCACAGTTCAAAAGCATCAATTCTTCGGCACTCAGCTTTCTTCACAGTCCAACTCTCACATCCATACATGACCACAGGAAAAACCATAGCCTTGACTAGACGAACCTTTGTTGGCAAAGTAATGTCTCTGCTTTTGAATATGCTATCTAGGTTGGTCATAACTTTCCTTCCAAGGAGTAAGCGTCTTTTAATTTCATGGCTGCAGTCACCATCTGCAGTGATTCTGGAGCCCCCAAAATAAAGTCTGACACTGTTTCCTCTATTTCCCCATCTATTTCCCATGAGCAGTAAAATCTAATAAACTGAAAAATATAGGTGTAAAAAATATTAGTCAATGTTCATGTATCAAAAATTGAGAAAAGAAGGTATATCAACTTGAAACAATACAGAGTATATATATATATATTATTCTACATTGGTACTTTGTTCATTTAAAAATGTTAAATTAAGGAAACTAATTTGATAAATAGATCCTATCTTTGACAACATTTCGTTATGATTCTCAGTAAAAATGAGTGAATGGTGTTGATGTTAATTACATCACAGACTAAGTTTTTAACCCACCAAGTATATTTTGATCTTTTTTCCCAGAGGTCTTTTATAAAAAAAACCAAAGTAGGACATCTATAGAAATTAGAAGAACATCGATATTCCTTTAATTAATAATTATAACAGGCATTAGGATGTGTTTCATTCTATAATTCCTTGTAAAAGCATCTGTTGCTCCTATAAGGAAGTAAAGTATGGTTGTTTTCCAATAAAGTGTAATAGACAAGTTTCTTAAACAAAATATAATCTTTAATATGACTATCCACAAGCTCAGTAATATAAAATATTTTCAAATATCTCATGTATATTCTAAGGACTGCACTTCATTACCTTTGTCACCCAATACATCCAGACAATAAACATAATTATTTCTACATCCAATAATAAGCATTGATTCCCAGACCACAGGAGAAGAGAAAACTTCTCCAGGAAGTTCATACACACTTTGCAACTGTCCACTCTTAGATTCCAAGATCCACAGTTTCCCATCAGTAGATGCCGCTGCCAGTAACATTTCACTGTTATGGTTGTGGTTACGGAAAACAAAAGGCGTTGAATACACTCTTGAAGTAGTTTCAAATTTCCACTGGAGGTGACCTTTCATACTACAACAGTAGATAAAGCAGTCATGAGAACCAAAAAATATTTCTTGCTCTGATGCTGAGGTACATGGGGATGAAAAGATTGGTTCATTGGTAGAGAATTGCCAAACCTGAAGGGTGATAAAGGCAAAAACAATTCATTCATCTCATTTCAACAATTCTGTAGATTAAAGCTTTATGAAATTCTTAATAAAATGTGAGAGATGTAGGCTACTGAATGGTAAATATACATAGAGAAAATAATAGCTTTCTCTGAAAAGTAGCACCCTCAGATTAGACCTCTGTCCCAGTGGTAAAATCAAACATAAGAAACACCAGTGCCCTTATTACATAAATCACCACTATGCAGAATATAAATTCATTTCAAACCTCATCCAAAAGTTATTATTAATATGTTCAGAGACAATGATTTCTAAGATAAAACTGCACTGAGTTTCCAGTGTATCTTATTAAAAACTGTATCTTACTCTAGTCTCCTGATGTAGGAAAAAGGAGGTAAGTAAGCTGAAAAGAAAAGTTTATGTGCAATAAGTTGAACTAAAGCTTTAAACAAAGAGCTATGAGTTGTGTGTCTACACTGTAGATATACACTATTTGCTTACTTCAAAGCTACTATAGATTACCCTGTCAGCCAATATTTTAAAACTCACAGGAAGAAGAGGCATAAGTCTAAGGTAATGTTCACAAATCCATAGTAGCAGCAAAATAAAAAAGTGGGTATATTCATGATACATGGTATATAATCTCAATTTTCTTCCTGACTTGGACAAAATTACTTTAATCTTTCTCTGGCTTATTCAGAGAAGAAAAAAAAAAGGAGTAAGAACCTTTGCCTCTTCTAACTATTTAGAAATCCAAAGGTGAGAATATATACAAATTATTATTTTTTTAATTTTATTTTATTTTTAAACTTTACAATATTGTATTAGTTTTGCCAAATATTGAAATGAATCCGCCCCAGGTATTCATGTGTTCCCCATCCTGAACCCTCCTCCCTCCTCCCTCCCCATACCATCCCTCTGGGTCATCCCAGTGCACCAGCCCCAAGCATCCAGTATCGTGCATCGAACCTGGACTGGTGACTCGTTTCATACATAATATTATACATGTTTCAATGCCATTCTCCCAAATCTTCCCACCCTCTCCCTCTCCCACAGAGTCCATAAGACTGTTCTATACATCAGTGTCTCTTTTGCTGTCTCGTACACAGGGTTATTGTTACCATCTTTCTAAATTCCATATATATGCGTTACTATACTGTATTGGTGTTTTTCTTTCTGGCTTACTTCACTCTGTATAATAGGCTCCAGTTTCATCCACCTCATTAGAACTGATTCAAATGTATTCTTTTTAATGGCTGAGTAATACTCCATTGTGTATATGTTCCACAGCTTTCTTATCCATTCATCTGCTGATGGACATCTAGGTTGCTTCCATGTCCTGGCTATTATAAACAGTGCTGCGATGAACACTGGGGTACACGTGTCTCTTTCAATTCTGGTTTCCTCAGAGTGTATGCCCAGCAGTGGGATTGCTGGATCATAAGGCAGTTCTTACAAATTACTTTCTAAATAAAAAATATAAAGTGAACTTAATAAAAGATTTCATCACAGGACTTCGCTGGTGGTACAGTGGATGAGACTCTGCCTGTCAATGCAGGCGACATGGACTTGGATCCCTGACCTGGGAATATTCCACGTGTTGCAGGCAACTCAAGTCCATGCGCCACAACTGCTGAGGCTGTTCTCTAAAGCCCTCAAATCACAACTATTGAGCCCCTGAGCTGTAACTACTGAAGCCTGAGCATCCTAGAGTCTGCTCCTGAAGAAGAGAAGCCACTAACAATGAGAAGCTCACGCACTGCAACAAACAACAGTCCTGCTCACCACAACTAGGGAAAGCCTGCACACAGAAAGGAAGATCCAACACAACCAAAAGCTTAAAAAAAAAGACTTAAAAAAAAAAAGATTTCATCACAAAATAACTGTCACACAGAACAAAAGAAACTGCTAGTGTATAAGGGGCGAAAGCAGAATAAAATGCACCCAGACGCAACCATAGCCATCAATGGGCTAACCTATGCCGGAGCTAGCACACTCAAGTCCATAGAATAATCCTCAAATCAAAAACACAGACGTTGTGCCATAGTCACTTGTGGGTGAAGAAGTAGAGATTATTATCCTAACGAAAGATCAGGGGCCTACCCTGCTCCCCTGATCACTATACCCTGATCACGAAGTTGAAGACGGAACCTCCATACAAAGTAAATTGGGTTCTGTAAAAGATTTTGGTTTTCATAGAAAAAGCAGGGGTTTATTTCAATTTTCACAACCTGAATAGAGGTTATAATTAAGTTGGCTAAAAAATGGTAACATTTTTTACATTGGACAAAGAGGATGGCAAAATTAAAACAATGGATAGAATCTTTTAAATCTATTAGAGCATCATTCAAAAATTTGAAAATCCACAGGCTAACAATTAAAACACAACTAGCTTTCAACACGATGGGTCAAAAAATGTTGTGTAAAACTTTACTTTAGTCGTCACCGACTATTATGCTTTTGACAAAGATAAGTAAAACAGAACTAGACATTTTTTACCTGTTCTCCAAAGTGAGTAAAGCAGAGTAAATTTCCATCTACACAGCCAATAAAAACATACTGTAGGCAACACCGTGGAGAAGAAAAGAGTGGCTTTCCACAGGAATGTTTCCAAAGTCTGTCCCCAGTGGCCTGGCATGGGCAAAACGTAATTCATAGCATTTAAATCATTCTACTCATCAATTACTTTTATAAAACAAATTCATAAACCTCCCAGAGGTAACATCAGAAAATGCTACAGTAGCATGCTGACTATAAGTGAAGCTTATATATTATAGCTTGATTATAAATGAAGCTACTGTACATATACAAAAATTAATGAGTGCTATTTATGAGAACTGAGATAAAAACCTGCAATAAAACCAGGAAAGAAATAACTAGCACATAAATTCTATCCTTAGAATGGACACAAAGTTCTTGATAGAACTGAGAACATTCTGCCAATTTAAAAAACTGATAAAGGACATAACACAGAACTTAGATTTTTCTCATCACTCTAGACTTCACGTCAATCATTTTAGTGAATTCTGATCCAGTACTGTGTGGACTGTATCTAGTTGAGATCTACTTCGAATTTTCAGAATTCTAAGCAAAGTAAAAAATATTAAAGAAAAATAGGTAATAAAATCAGTAAATATTATTTTATGCCTACAGGATTTATAGCCAGTAAAAGTCCTCCCAGTGTAGCAAAATACAAGTGAGATGGAATCAGGCTCAAACAAGGAGAAGAAAAAACAGTTCCTCCACATTTCAACTTCCAAACACACTTCTTCTTCTGTAAACAAGAAAGTAAAATTTTAAAAGAGCAAAAAAGAAAGCAAATTAATTGGTTTCTGAGGGTGATTCACAAAATCAATATATCCTGTCCCTTTTAAAGTTACGTGTGTCTACCTCGTTAATATAATTTTATATTTTTAGTATAAAAGTAATATATATTTACTGCGGAGGATCAAGTTAGTACAAAAAGAAGGCAAAAGGCAATACCCAGAGATTACTAACATTTTAGCATTTTTGCCTTGTGATCTTTTTGGCACACACACATACATACAGTTTAATATACCTGAGATCATTCTGAATATCATACACTTTGTATATAATTTAGCTCACTTATTCTGTAAAACTTGTTAAATATTATTGGATCATATCCCATATGAACATAAAATACTCTCTCTCTACCCTATTTGTAACTAATTTCTTGGTAGTACAAATAACTTGAAAATAAGATATTCTGGTGCTTACATTTATCCACGTTTCTGATTCTTTTGCCACGATAGATTCCTAGAATTTTACTGAGTCAAAGGATATGAAATTGTTACCTATTCAAATTGTCAAACTGTCTTCCTCAAAAGCTTACTTCCCACAACTCTCATCAGCATTTAATGTTACCCTCTAAGCTAATAACATTTGCTTCTCTACCTTTAAAGTTTTAAATTTTCATTCCTTTGATTCTTAAACATTATATAAATTTATATACATTTACTAGCCATTTCTTCTTAAGGGTCCTGTCCATTTATATCCTTTGTTGAATATTTTTCTATCTGGACCTTTATATTTTTCTTATAGATTTATATTTACTCTTAATTTAATTTATACTTATGAGCTTTAACTATGTCATATTTGTTTCAAAAATTTTTCCCAACTTTTAAATTTTATAATTCTTAAATTTTAAAATTTTATGTAATTGGGTTCTTATATAAAATATTGATATTTTTGTGATTCTTTCTATTGTCAATAGTAAATTCTAAGTTCTTTATATTTCAAAACTCTGAGCAGCAAATTTGTGAAAATTTGGTAAGGAAGTTAAAAATATCTTAAGAGATTAAGGCTGTTAATTAATCCCTTAATCTTCCCAGATCACAAACTTGGAAAATAGTTAATACCTGCTCCCCTAGTCAACACCACCTGATAATTTCATGCTCTTCCATTTATGCTTATGGTGTAAAGCTGACAAACTGAATTCTTACATATATATCCAAAGCGTATGCATGCTGGTCATGAGATCCAATGTAAAGAAGTCCTGTGGTTGGATCCATGGTTGCTGAGCTTTTGACAGCATCCTCAGTACTAAACATCCAGTATTTTTCTCCACTATTACTTTTCAGAACATAAACTAACCCATTATAACAGCCTGTTGGCAAACAAAATATTAAAGATGAGATTTAGATATGTCACTGGAAAATAATTATTTGGCTTAAATCATGACAACATATATTTGATGCTCTTCATGTGTATTTAGGCTCTATGTTTGGCTCAGATTTACATTTCAGCAAAACAGAAATGAACAGTAACCACTTATGTAAAAAAACCTTTTCAGTAAGTACACCTTACATTTTCAAGGTACTGAGAAGTGCTTTACTACCAAGAAAACAATGAACATGAGCAAGCCGCAGCAGAAAGAGGCTGTGCCAGACCTGGATTCAGATCTTGTCATGGCCATCCTTTGGGCAAATCATCTAGCATTGCTGGGCCTCAGATTCTTCTTCTGCTGAATGTGGATACAACTACATTCAGGGTTATTGTGATAATTAGGATAAATGCCCAGTGCATAAAAAGTGTTCAATAAATGCTAATATTGGGACTTCCCTGGCAGTCTAGCCAAAAAAAAAAGAAGAAATGCTGGGCTTCTCTGGTGGTCTAGTGGCTAAGAATCTGCTTGCCAATGCAGTGGACACAGGTTCCATACCGGGTTGGGGAGGATCTCAATACCACAGAGTAGCTAAGCCCATGCGACACAACTACTGAGCCTGTGCTCTAGAGCCTGGGAACTGCAACTACAGAAGACCATGTGCCCAAGAACCAGTGCTCCACAAGCGAAGCCACTGCAATGAGAAGCCTGCACACCACAATTAAGAGTAGGCCCCGCTCACTGCAACTAGAGAAAGCTTGTGTGCAGCAATGAAGACTCAGTGCAGCCAAATAAATAAATAAATCTTAAAAAGAAATGCTAATATTAACAATATGAATATTCACTGGAAGGACTGATGCTCAAGCTGAAGCTCCAATACTCTAGCCGCTTAATGTGAAGACCCAACTCACTGGAAAAGACCCTGATGCTGGGAAAGATTCAAGGCAAAAGGAGAAAAGGATAGCAGAGGATGAAATGATTAGATGGCATCACCAACTCCATGGATGTGAATCCGAGCCAACTCCAAGCGATAAGTGAAGGACAGGGAAGCCTGGCGTGCTACAGTCCATGGGGGTCACAAAGAATCGACCACCACTCAGGAACTTAACAACAAATGTTTACTGACCTTTTATCTTATGGAGGGTACTACTGTTAGAATTTTATTCCTATTAACTCATGTAATCCTCACAGTGAAGTATGACTATATGCACATTTTATAGAGGACAAAATTAAAGCACAGAGAGTTAAGTTATAGGACAGTTATGGGCAAAACTACTCAGGTAGTAAGTGGCAGAGCAAGGATTTGAATTCGAGAAGTCAAGCTCCAGAGCCTGTTGTCTTGACAACTATAGTAGACTGATTTTTCCAAACTGCTGCTTGGATGAGAAGACAGAGCAGGAGTCTCTGACTTGCTGTGGCCAAAAAAACCCTCCTATTGGAAGTGGGAGTGGTCAAAATCTACAAAGTATAGATCACTCAAGTTTCTGGAGTGCATGTAAGTCAGGGGAAGTGAAATCTAGGCATTGGCCCAACACTCCGGGTGGTTCCACCTATGATTATAACCACTGCTGCCCACTTGAGGCTCAATTTCCAGAGTATCTGCTGTACTTTCTTCTGGCAGTTACTGCTCAGAAGGGAAAGGACAGCCTACTTAGTGAAGATGAAGAGAAATGTCCTATATAGTGGAGTACGCCAGGAATGGCACCCCACTCCAGTACTCCTGCCTGGAAAATCCCATGGACGGAGGAGCCTGGAAGGCTGCAGTCCATGGGGTCACTGAGGGTCGGACACGAATGAGCGACTTCACTTTCACTTTCACACCAGGAATAGCTGGTTAATGAGAACATTCTTTCGGTTTGGCTCCAGAAGAAAATGTTTTGTGACCTTAGGTTAGGCAAAGATCTCCTGGATATGACATCAAAAACAGGATCCATAAAAGAAATTATAAAGTAGACTTCATTGAAATTAAGAACTTCTCATCAAAAGACACTGTTAAGGGCCTTCCTTCACGGTCCAGTGGTTAAGACTTCGGGCTTCCATTGTAGGGGGCATGGGTTTGATCCCTGGTCAGAGAACTAAGATCCTGCAAGCAGGAACAAAAAGCAGATCAGTGGCTGGTGGTAGGGATAGGAGGAGGAATAACTATAAAGTGAAACAAAAATTTTTTGGAGCAACGGACTCTTAATTGTGGTAGTGGTTACATGATAGTATGTATCTGTCAAAATACAGAACTGTATACCACTGTGTATAAACCATACATTAATAAAAAAATAAAGTACTAAGTGATAGTTACCAACACTGACTTGGATATTTGAAAATTGCTGAGACTGAATCTTTAAAGTTCTCATCCCAGGAAAAGAAAACGGTAACTGTGTCCGGTGATGTAGGCTAACTAGACTTATTGTGGTAATCATTTTGCAATATACATACACATCAAATCATTATATTGTATACCTTAAACTAATAAAACGTCATATGTCAATTACATCTCAATAAACCTGGAAATTAAAAAAAAAAAAAAAAAAGGACTAAGTGACCACCATGTGCCACAGGCTTTGGGTAGACACTTGGAATGCAAACAATAACCTCAATGAGCTGACTTTCACGGACTAGGGATTACTCATATTCATATATATAACTGAAAGTTTCCTGTAGCAAAATTCTCAAAATATAGGTTTTCAATAGGAAAGGATCAAACTTAGATTCAAGTAGATCCTAGCCAGGATAACTTTAGTAGGGAGATATATTCCTAAGTATTTAGACTGAAAAGCTTTGGTAAACAGATTCCATGAGCACTAAAGTAAAACTTAATGTAGTTTGGGGGAGGGGTAAAAAGAAAGTGATAGTCAAAGAGACATTATATTTGAACCCTGGTATCTTTGTAAAGTAAAAGTCACCTGCACCTTAGGGAAACAGAGTAGCAGGTAATAGCTAATACTCAATGAGCACTTAGTCTGTCCCTGAAAAAGAAAGTAAAAGTGTTAGTCGCTCAGTCTTTTTGCAATCACATGGACTGTAGCCCGCCAGGCTCCTCTGTCCATGGATTTCTCCAGGCAATACTGCAGTGGGTCAGCATTCCCTTCTCCAGGAGTTCTTTCCAACCCAGGGATTGAACCCAGGTCCCTTGCATTACAGGCAGATTCTTTACTGTCTGAGCCACCAGGTATGTACTAAAGGATTCACAAGCAATTATCACATTTAATCCTCTCAGAAGCTCTATGATCATTGTGGTAGTTTTAAAATATACCCACATATTCTTTGATACTCTTCCTTTCAAGACGTGGAGCCAATTCCCCTCCCTTTGAGTGTGGGCCAGACTCAAATGATGTGCTTCTAATAACAGAATAAAGCATGAATTATGATTTACAACTTTAGACACTAAAAGTACTGCATTTTTCCTCACTCACTCTCTTGGATCACTCAGAGAGAAGCCCATGGGGCAAGAAACTGAAGCTTCCTGTCAAAACTCAGCAAAGAACTGGTCTTGTGTTAGCCGCACTGTAAGCCATCTTGGAAGCAGATTTCGCCAGCTCAAGTCAAGCTTTCACATGGTTGCAGCCACAGGAGAAACCCTGAGCCAGAACTTTCCACTAAGCTCCTCCTAAATTCCTGATCCACATAAACTGTGAAATAATAAATGTTTATTGCTCTAAACCATCAAGTTTGGGAATAATTTGTGATGCAGCACCATGTTTTATTTATTATGCCCATATACTCATGAGAAAACTGAAGTTCTAGGGAGTTCCACAACTTGTTGAAGGTCACAGAGCGGGTAATAGCCTTAGAGCTAGGTTCAGACCCAGAAACTCTGACCCAAGGCCCACACTGTGAATCAGCATGTAATTATTATTCTTTGACAGAAACCAAACCCACTAAACACAGGTTTTTTAAATTTAACTTGGCTCTACTGATATTTTCATATGGTAATTCCATTTAACTCTATAAACCTCAAATTCAGAAACTTACCCACTACAATAAAGTTTCCACACTTAGATACACATGCTGAGGATTCAATGCGATCTCCTAAAATCTGTTCCCATTTCACCTTTCCAGAGTAAAGATCAACTGCTATCATTCTATGAGAATGAGAGCCAATGTACACAGTTGCAGATGACTTATCAATAGCTGGTATTACAACCAGAGGTGAAGCATCCACACATTTGCCTGTGTCTGACCTCCACCTCACACGAAACTCCATTTTCTCAGCCCTAATCACAGGTGTTTCCTCTTCAGAAACTTCCACAACACAGGATGGATCTTCTGACTTCCCAATAAGAGGTGGAGTATTTAGGCTTTCTCTATTTTGAATGTCAGTCTGTGAATTTAAATCAGAAGAATAGGTTGAAGGGCAATGTCCCAACTTAGTTAAATACTTATCAGTATTCAAAGACAAAATCTGATTCCCTCTGCTCAGTGCAATAAAAGCATTGATCTCCTTGTCACAATTTAAAGGCATGACAGTTTCCTGACGTAAAGATTTTCCACTGGTTTCCTCTTGAGTAACGTTGAATTTTCTTTTCATGGCATGATTCTTGCTAAGTGTCAGATCTTTATCTGAAAACACTGTTTGAAGGATGTGATTGTAAATCCGTAAAATAGAACTGCTGAGAATAATTTCCAGAAGCCCAGGTACTGATGTGCCAACAAGGTTTTCAATCTCATTGAGAAGCCGTATGGATTTCAAGGAATCTCCACCACTATTTAAGAAGAGTGACTCATCAGGAATCTTCAAAGCATCTTCTGAGAGACTCAGAACAGACTACAGATTGGAGAAGGGAGAAATACATTGATGTTCAAGGCCTAAAATCAGCATTTACACTAATATAAGTGACAGTACTTACATTAATGAGATGAACACAAAACACACAAAATAAATTTTAACATGATTTTCTATATAGTAAAGGAGACCCTCATCATCCTACCAACAGTGTGACAAGCCTACCCTAGGACTGCAAATTATACTTCCCTTTAGAGCAGTTTTCCTACCCATACAATAAGAAATGAAATTATAAAAACATCTGATTTACTAATTATAAAACCCACAGGATAATAACATCTGATATTTCTATAATATAGGGATAGTTATTTTCATTAACTTCACATATATATATATATCAGAACTATTTTCCACGAATCTAAAAATGAAGTGGATAATACTTTTATTTAGATACTATTTTTCAGATAAGACTATACAAACACATCCTTCTTTAAGAAAACTCTGTATTTTAAGAAAAATTACACTGACCTATAAATCAAAGGTAAATATATATATTTCAAAAAAAGTTTTTGATTGTTTTATATATATGTGTGTGTGTCTATATATTTATGTGTGTGTGTGTATATATATTTATATATATATATATAAATAATATAAATTCCCTTAAGCAGAAACATACACATCATTGAAACTTCTGGAATAACGATGTTAAAGCCTTTAAACCACAGGCTGTGGTACAGCAAGATTGGGCTATTTTTTCTACTCTGACAAGTATAACTATACTCAACTACCTTGCTTAGGAAAAACTTACAGCAAGAGAAGTTTTGTCTACTTGTGCCTTTTATGACTACTACCTCACTTCTAATAAATCTCTAATTGGGGAGCTTAATCTAATCTTGCATTACAAAACCTAACTTTTATTTTAATACAGATTGAATAAACAAAGCTATGCTACTTAATATCTGGACAGCAGTTAACATTCTTAGAAAATTTTATCAGACTTATTAGGATGCTACATTCCCCAAAGATATACAATGACTTCTTTATAACAACAAATTTGTATCTTAAAAGTTGTACCTTCCACAAATGGTGTAATTTTTCCCAAAGTTCCTCTTTTCCACTGAGCTTACACTCAGACTTCAAGTCTCTGTAGTTTAAATATATCTTATTTAACTCAGAAACATCAATTTTGCCTTAATATAAAAGAAAAAAACAACTTTTAAATTTCAACTTGAACCCTTCATATCTTCATTAGTCACAATAGACACATTTTTCATTGTTAAGGTTAGAAATCCTATAGAATAGTTTGTCATACATAGATAATCAATAATAAAGAAAGCAGCCCATGCTATCCAGAATGTAGTAAGTATCAGATAAGAAGAAAGGAGGGGCTAATGTTCATCTCATTTAAAGAGTTAAAGAAATAGCACTATTTACTAAGCAATCACCACATTTTGAAATAAATATTAAAGATGAAATTGGGAAAGTAATAGAATTTGGTGATTAAGAGTACATGTTTTGAAGTCAAACAGTTCTCAATAGAATTTCAACTCTAGCAATGTGATTTTGAGAAAATTACTTAACCTCTTAAGCCTTATTTTTCACAGCAGTAAATGGGAATAATACCAATTACTCACAGGATTTTCTGAGATAAAATGAATTACTTTTACAAAGTATTTAACAAAGGGTCTACCACAATATATATTAGTATTACTTATAATGATAAGGATTTAAGTGGTCTTTAAACTAGTTATGAACACAATTACAATCATTTGGCACTGAAATAAAGCAGCTTCAAATTATTTTACCATGAGATGTAAATGGCAGAGAATTAATTAACACAAGCTCATCTGGGATGGCATGACTTGGAAGATGTTTCTGCAGTTCTTCAAAGATGTGATCCTTTACTAAATCATTTTTAGTCACCATGAACAAAATCAATTTTTCCTGGTTATACCATGTAACTGCACAAGACTCCACTTGTTGAAGACCTTCAGCAATCTATGAGAGAGATTATCCAAATCTGCCAATGAGGACATTTAAAAATAAACTTCCTAAATGCTCTAAAATCAACAAATCAAATTCTGGAATTCCCTAGAGATTTAAAAAATAATATTTCCTACCATCACTATTACCAGCACATAGGGTTCTTAATGTTTTCCAAAAACGATAGCTCCCAGAGCAAAATAAATTTACTTTCACAGTTATAAAAATCCATTTTGTCACTTATTTAAAAAAAAAAGACCACTCTCTTCAACCTGAGAGTAAAGTACACAATGAATTATCCATGTCTTCTATTGTAATTCATCATTAATACAAAAGTCTTAAGTCTAAATAATACTGATAGAGAACCCTGGCAAAGCAAATTAGTTATGGCTGCCTCTAATACCTATGTATGTTAATAGATATTTAATATTTGAACAGTTTACCTGTTGTACAAGTTCTATGTTAAGACGTTTGCCATGACGTTTGATCTGACTGTCCTTTCGTCCCAAGAAAAATATCTCTCCATCTTTTATAGTCACAAAGTCTCCTGTGGCTCTCATTGTGCCAAGTGGTACCGTCACTTCGCCATCGAGAAAACATACTCTATTTCTGCCACCTTCACAAGATATAAACACCAATGTAATAAAAATATTTAGGGAAAATTAAAACCATGAAATCAGAACATTTTCAAAAGCTCCGTTACTAAGTTTAAAAGTTTTAATATATATATAAAATTGGGGACTCACTTTTAAATGTTATCTGATAAAATTATATACAGTAACAACCTAGTAAAATAAGCACAGTGATAAAATTTATTTCTAAAAATATATATGTGATTAAGAACATTTTAAAAATAATTTTAAAAATTTAAATATTCTAATTAAATAAAATTCAGGCTATAAACAGAAATACAAACAACCAAGTTACAGTTCCCAAATTGCTTTTCTATCTTCCCTTAGAGTATTAGACACAGTTATCTAAAATAATCATGTGACTTATTAAATGTTTCATTGACTGTGATGATGAGACTAAAAATTACCATCACTGAAAAAGAGTACTAGACTTAAGAAAAACTGAGGAAAGAATAAAAACACAGACTTTTTTCCTTGGAAAAAAAAAATCATTCCCAATCAACAAATGTAGAACAACCTAAAAATACTTGGCCATTGCCTTCTTGAATTGTGAAACCGTTAGTATCTCTGACTTCAACTACTGTTCCAAGCAGTGGGAATCCCAGTTGTACAGGCAATTCACATCTATGAAAACACAACAACCCAAACCAAGTTTTAAAATTTTCTCTTGAATAAAATATTCACCAATATATTTAAATCACATTGTTCCAAATGAAGAAAAAAAAGTTTCTGTTATAATTCAAAGACTCCCTGTGGAAAAGGTTAGGTGGAAAAGTTATCTGTTTAGTTACAAAAAGCTTTAGCAGAATCTGTAGTATCAGTTTTCTGAATTCCCAGCATAGAATTCTAGATAAAATAGTGTTTCTAAAATAATGACTCCAGTGCCTATCAAAAACACTATTTGTGTTAAGACACTGGAAAAATACCCTCTCTCTACTCTTCGTAGTAACAGAAACCCGTACTTCAAAGTAGAGTTAAGAATCTTCTCTGGAATCCTGTAGAAAGTCGCCCAACTTGATACCTCTGTGATGCCATAAATATTAAATATTTGTGTTTTATTGCCCACTCCTCTCCAGCTTTTGAGAACAGTTAATGATGGAAATGCTTCACCACCAAGGGCCAATATGCGAAGAGAGGTACTGGCGGATAAAACAGTTGACTTGATGAGCTGAGATCCAAATCTTCTAAGCAATGTTGGCGTTGCCTGTAAATACATCAAAAATAAACTACTTTTTTCCCCTTCACTTCTTAAAAAAAAAAAAATTGTAGTAATTAGTTCAAAGTTTAACATTGGGAGCTCACATGGAAATCAAGGCTGTGTTTACTAAATGGCAAATTGCATTTGGAAACCTACTGAAGCAGCATTACCTTTTTAATGTTGATATAAATTTGCTTTAGTAAAAAACTTAAGCACAGTATTGTTTCATTATGCAATTTATAGACAAAAAGTTTTAAAGATAAAAACAACAAAATCTATAAAATCAATTTACATTTCCTCTTTCATTATTTCTATGTAGAAAAAGTGTATTAAGTGTTTTTAAAATGTGCTTAAGCAGCACAATGAGTAAAGACTTTAAAAAAGA
Source organism: Bos indicus x Bos taurus (assembly GCF_003369695.1). Classification (NCBI taxonomy): domain Eukaryota; kingdom Metazoa; phylum Chordata; class Mammalia; order Artiodactyla; family Bovidae; genus Bos; species Bos indicus x Bos taurus. Next base: position 71,871,986 of record NC_040081.1, read on the forward strand.
ACTTTATTAAGATAATACTGACATATAAATTATACATGTTTAAAGTGTACAAATTTTGAGATATATTGTTGGTGAAACCATCACCATAATCCAGATAATGAAAATATCCTTCAGCCCTAAAATTACCTATGTACCATTATAATTCTACCCTCCAGCTGGACCCCTCCTCCAGCCAACTGCTGATCTATTTTTTGTCACTTATAGTCAGTTGACATTTTTTAGAGTTTTATAAAATGGAATCATACAACAAGTATTATTATAACCTGGCTTCTTTCATTCTGTAGTGAGTGAAAATGCCTTGTGATTCATGATATACGTATCAATAGTTCATTCTTTTTTGTCTCAGTCTATTCAGGGTGCTATGACAAAATACTATAGACTGGGTAGGATATAAAAAACAGAAATGACCCACTGACTTGTCTTATACATGCAGATCTGGACTATGTAAACTACTAATATGTCACTTCAATGTATAACTTTTCAAAAATGTATGTAATGGTGCTTTGACTTCTAACAGGCAGAACAGTCCTCAGATCTTTCTGAAAAACTGTCTCCTGGGCTATAATTCTCAAGCTAGCTCAAATAAAATTCTCTATTTCTTAGATTGACTAATTTTTCATCAACACATTTTATATTTCCTGAGACTTGTTTCATGGCCTAGCATACACTCTATCCTAGGAAATGTTTAATTTACTTGAAAAGAATGTGTACTCTGAATTTGGTGGATAGTGCTCTGCACATGGAATTTGGCTGAGAAGGTTCAAGTCTTCTTTATTGTATGTGCACTGATTTCTGTCTAGTTTTTCATTTAATTACTGAAAGTAGGGTATTAAAATTTCATACCATTGAGTCAATTTGTTTTTCCTTTTAGTTCTGTCCATTTTTGCTTCATGTATTTGGAACCTCTAATTTTAGGCAAATATCATCTTGTTTATATAACAATGTACTTCTTGATATACTGACCGTTTTTATTGTTATGAAATGTTTTGTTGTGGATTTCTTGTTTGCTTATTTGTTTGTAACTTGCCAGGCTAAATGTGAATTCTGTCTCCCTTGTGATACGTGGCCACTAATGTTGCTGCTAAGTTGACTTTTAAAATACATATTCAGGAATTCCCTAGAGGTCCTGTGGTTAGGACTCGGTGCTTTCACTGCTGTGGCCCAGATTCAATCCCTGGGGGGGATACTAAGATTCCACAAACTGTGCAGTACAGCCAAAAAATAAATAATAAAATACATATTCTTATTTTCAAGTCTTACTTCCTTAGGGTCACCTTGTGTCTATATAGCTCAGAAGTCAACCAATGTTTGGACAGATTGTCCATACAGATGAATCTGGGAACGGACTGATGTTGGTACTCAGCCACCAAGTTGTGTCCGACTCTTTGTGAACTGCAGAAAGCCAGGCTTCCCTGTCCCTCACCATCTCCTGGAGTTTTCCCAAGTTCAAGTCCATTGAGTCGGTGATGCCATCCAACCATCTCATCCTTCAACCATTGCCCGCTTCTCCTCTTGCCCTCAATCTTTCCCAGCATCAGGGTCTTTTCCAATGAGTCGGCTCTTCACATCAGGTGGCCAAAGTATTGGAGCTTCCAGCTTCAGCATCGGTCCTTTCAATGAGTATTCAGAGTTGATTTCCATCAGGATTGACTGGTTGGATCTCCTTGCTATCCAAAAGACCCTCAAGAGTCTTCTCCAGTATCACAGTTCAAAAGCATCAATTCTTTGGCGCTGTGCCTTCTTTATTCAAAATTAAGTCATTTTCAAGTCTAATCCAGCTTGTATTTTCCATGGGCCTTTTTGTATCTCTTATGCATGCGTGAAGCCTCAGTGTCAGCCAGCAATGTGCTTGCCCTCCTCACCACTGAAACTTCAGGCCACAGACTCCCAGTTTAAAAACGCAGCAGTTTTTAAAAACATAACCACTTTTCAGATAGTTGTATGTCTATAGTTGATTTCCAAGTGTGGAAATAGCTATTTTTGTCAATTTTCTCCAGCTTTATAGTTGCTTTTTGGGGGAGAAGATTTGCCAGTCTCCTCATTTGGCCATAGTCACAGGTTCCATGTAAGTATTTTTAAATGGCTTCTTTCAATAAAAGCTAAAAGAACAACCTGAATTTTAATTCAGGGAGGTTATTTAAGGTTACAGCATGTCAAAATATTTAAGTAGTAGGTTGACCCTACATCCCAGCATGTACTTATTGTTAAGTCAAGTTCTTAACTGTCCCACCAAGAGTCTTATCATAAGGAAAATCTCCTGTCAAAATGATGGCTGAGGGCTTCCCTGGTGGCTCAGTGCTAAAGAATCTGCCTGCCAATGCAGGAGACCTGGGTTTGATCCATGACCCAGGAATACCCTACATGCTGCAAGGCAACCAAGCCCATGTGCCACAACTCTTGGGCCTGTGCTCTGCAGCCTGGGAGCCGCAACTACTGAGCCCATGTGCTACAACTACGGAAGCCCACACACCCTACAGCCCATGCTCCGCAACAAAAGAAGCCACTGCAATGAGAAGCCCACGCACTGCAACTAGAGTAGCCTCCACTTGCTACAACTAGAGAAAAGTCTGGCAACAATGAAGACTCAGAACAGCCAAAAATAAATAAAATCATAAAAAAAAATGATGGCCAGTGGTTCTGTTCTCCATTTTCAATAAGGTGAATCTGAAATATTCTGGCCTAATTTCTAGTGTTAAGTATAATGTCAACTTTGAACTCTATAAATGAACGCACAACTATCAATATTTAGCAAGGTAAAGCACAGTAACACTTTTCAGATACTCATATAAATGGAAATTATGAATTTAGTGGCACAATACAACTCAATATCCTTTGCAACCAATCGTCATAGGCATAAGAAAACAGGACTTAGCAAATGACAAGGGAAAAAAGCAATTAGAAAATGTTACAGTTTCTTCTAAATTGTCTAAGTAGAAATTCATGTAAAAATGCAAAACACTTATATTGATAATTTGGTAGCTAGAAAGCTAAGATTCTGCTCTAACTAAAACGTTTCACTTTTAAAAGGCATCAAATTTAAATAATGTAACATTTTTACCCAGAGTATGCAAAAAATGCCCAAATATACTTTAGGTTTGTGAGAAACCAAATATTGAGCCTTTCTTCACAAGAGAAAACTCCTTACTCCTGAAATAAAGAGGCTCTTAATTTCCTCAAACACTTAGTCCATTTCACTTTAGGGCCTTTCTCCCCAACAATTCAAGATATTCTATTTTTTCAAATTTTTAAAACTTTAATAGCATATATTCTCTTTGAAAGCTTTTAAGACCCTTGCTTAGTATCCACTTAGATTTGGACAAGGTTATTAGTAAATAAAATCTGTACAAGGAGCCCTTACAAACTCAAATGTGATCTGCTAATAATACTTCATGTAAGTATATACTGTGAGTTATATCAAATCACAATGAAGTTATATGTGAAACTGCTGTATTTTGGGAACAGAGTTAGTAAGTATGTATCCATTTCTCAGAAGGATCTATGATCCCAAAAAGGTTAAAAACCAATGCTAAAGTAAATTTATCTGAGATTGTGCTAAAACATTAAGCAAGGGCATCAGATTTAAAGAGGTGGGCTGCCGACTATGGGGTCGCACAGAGTCGGACACGACTGAAGCTACTTAGCAGCAGCAGCAGCAGCAACACACTGACGACATACAAGGGAAATTTCCTTTCTCTAAGTAACTGCCACTCAAATCTATTAAGGAATTTATTATACGTTTTATGCTCCTTGAATTTTATAGGAAAATAAAAGCTATATTAAAATCTTGCCCAGGTTCACAGAATAATTCACCAACAGATGAGAAAATTTATATCACTGATACCCAGCAAGCCACATTGCTATAATGATTTCATTTATGTATCTATATCTATAGTTATATATGTGCATGATTTTTTTTAATAGGATGAAAAACACATTGCCCAAAAAGGAAAGTCAGCATCAAATTTTGTCTCTGGGGAATAAATTTAATGTCCTCTCAAGTCTCATTTTTAGAATTTTTTATTTATCATGATCTGCATATAATTCTATTAATTAACCACTTACAATGAAATATCTTAAGGCTAGTGTACCAGTCACATACTTTCATATATATTTTTAAAATCTTTTAAAATGAAAAATGTTTAAAATATTTGTTTTTTTAGGTTAATATACTGAGGTAAAAATCAGAAAATCTAAATTTCTAAGTCAATTATAATTTAACTTACTTAAACCAATTTTTAGTGGGATACAAAATAAATTCAAAACTTTAAGAAAGGAGAGGCATATCTCAACAGGTCTGAGTAAAGTCGAGTTCCTTTAGTTATTATAATATGTACAAATTGCATAGTAAGAGAATTTTCTACTAAATAAACAGAACTGATTTTTTTTCATTCTCAAACAAAAAGTGACATCATCAGGTGACAGCCCTTGATAATCTAACTAGATTACCATGAATCCACTGTAAAGAGCTATAGAAATACAAAATATATTCTAACACACTTACAATATTTAACAATGATAGACAAAACATTTTATTTGCTCATAAAATGTACCTGTAAAATAGTCACTCTGTGATGGGAAAACAGAACAGCAGCTAATTTTGATGGGACCATTTTGACAGAAGTTGGCACAATAAGCAAAGAGGCACCACTTGACAAAGCAACAAATATTTCCACCACAGAAGGATCAAAGGTCAGAGGTGAAGCCAGAAACAAAACATCCTCATGAGTGATTTCAAAAAGCACCCTAAGGCAAGAGAGAATGTAATTATGAGAAATGCCTAACATTTAGTAAACATATATCCTAAAAAAGTATTTATGATCATTAAGTTTCCAGATATTAGCCCGATTTATTTTTCTCTCTTAAACAAAATGGTGCTATTAATTCTAGAACTCTTCTTCATATATATAAGGGTTAAAAGCCATTTTAAGCAATATCTACTCTTTACTATGACATATTTTATGCACTTAGGCACTACTTGGAGGGATTTTGTAGATATAATTAAGGTTCCTAATCATCTGACTTTAATCAAGAGAGAGGTTTTCCTGGATTGGCGGGCTTTTCTCAGTTGGAAGGCCTTTAAGAGAGTGTTTAGGGGACTCCCCCAGAAGTCCAGTAGTTAAGACTTTGTGTTCCCAATGCAGAGGGCATGAGTTCAATCCCTGACCAGGGAACTAAGATCCTGCATGCCACATGGCACGGCCAAAAAAAAGAGAGAGCGTGTTTAGGCTTTCTCTGAAAAGAGACTCCATAGAGCAGCTGGATCAGCAATTATTCTCCCTTTCCCCTGGATTCTCTTTCCTGACTTGCCTGTAGACAAGCACATGCCCACTGGGTTCAGTCTATTCACAATCACCCTTTCTAATTGTCTACCCAATGGACTTCAGTCTTGATACCCAGCCTCTACAAGTATAAGTAAACTCCTTTTAAGAGATCCCTGATAAATCCTCCTGGTTCTGCTTTTCTGGTAGAATCTTGACTTTACTCTATACTACATCTTCAGTGATGATCAATAGAGACCTGACTCCCTTTTCTCATTATTTGGCATTTTTTCTCAGTATCTCAACAAAGAGCAGAACAAAATATATGTGGTAAGGATATTACTGAGCATGGATGGTCAGTGATGAGATGAAGACACTGCTTGAATTTAAAGACAAAAAACTGGCAATTCTCTGGCACTCCAGGTTAGGACTTGGTGCTTTCACTGCTGTGGTTGCATTCAATCCTTGGATGGGGAACTAAGATCCTATAAGTCACTTGGCACAGCCAAGAAAAAAAAATTAGCAACAAAAAACTCACTCTATCTAGAATTAGGAATTACCTTAACTTCAAAATATCTTAAAATATGGTATTTGTGGGGACCCACTTGGAACCCCAGAGTTGGTATAAAAACTATTTCAAGCTGAAGACATTTTGGCTTCAACAGATGCAGAAAGAAGCCTTCTTGGAACTTTCCTTATCTGACTGACAGCAGAAACCTCTGGGGAATGAGACTGCTATAAATTCCATCTTCAGGGTTACTTTTACTCCCAGAAAGCGCACCAAGAATAAACCTACCATAAACCCCCTGTACCCTCTACAGGGGACTTTTATGGCCCCGAAGATGATGAAAACTATTCTCATGTGCACAGGTCAACATTACCACAGTTTATCTCCTTTTGTCTTTCCTAAAGAAACCTATTTGTATTCCCCATAGAAGCCTTTTCTCCCCCTCCCTTTCCCCTACTCTTATGTAGATAAGCTCCAATTTTAACCATTTCTAAAGAAGGTGTATATCCACCCAGTACTTTAAATATCATCTCTTCCTATCTCATAGTATCTAACTCCTTTACCATATTTCTTCTACTTGATTATCCAAACCAATCCTCTCCACCAATTCTTTATGTCCAGCCTACAGCTCTCCCATCTAAAAGCAAAGGAAAAAAAAGTACACCTTCCCATAATTCTTTCATTTCTATTAAAACTAGTTTCTAGAAAATAACACCTTATTTTTGCTGTTTCCATATCTTTATCCCTCATTTTCTTATCTCTAGCCTGTACAGTCTTCAGCTCTGGGCATTAGAAGCAAAAATTCATTAAAGACCAGAACTGTCAATTACCGCAGACACCTCTGCAGCATTTAACCATTCCTTCCTTTTAGATCTGTGCACAGAATATGGCAGCCGCTAGATACCTGTGCCTACTGAGCACTAATAATGTAGCTGCTCCATACGGAGATGTGTAAAGTGTAAAATACACTCTAGAACTTGAAAATAACTAGTGTACAAAAAAGAATGTAAAATACCTCACTAATAATTTTTATACTGATTACATATTAAAATGATAATATTTGGGGTATATTGAATAATATTGTTAAAATTAATTTCACTTTTTACTTTTTAAATGGGGTTGCTAAAAACTTTTTAATTACATAAAACTCACAATGACATAAAATTACATATGTGTCTCATGAGGTTTCTAGTTCTACTTCTGTTTCCTCCTTCGATTTCCTAAGACTACTTCTGTCTGGTTCCCTTCCCCTTCTATTTTCTTCTTTCTTCAAAAGTTGAGAATCTCAACTTTACAGAGATTACTTATCTCCCAGCCCTAACAGTAAAACCAACTCCACAATGCTACAGGAGTAAACTTAATGAAATGCAAACTTTTTAATGGTTCCTTATTACCTTTTGGATTAAGTTCAAACTTCTCCAACAGAGGATATCAGGCTCCTGCCCCTCAGGTCATAAGTCTCCTGCTCTTCAGCTCAGACCCAATGCACTCTAGCAAGCCAAACTCCTTTCTCCCATACCTCTGCCAGTACCTCTGCTAGGAATGTTTCCTCTCTTCTTATTAATAATTAAGAAGCAAAATTTCCAAACATATCATTTGCTATTTGGCTCCAGGTCTGGATCAAACAGGTAAAGCCCTACTCTGCAGAGAACTGAAGTTTAGATATAGCTGAAACAAGAAACCCAGGTTACTTAGGACTGTCAATAGGAACAAGAGTTATAAAAAACAGATGGTTCAAAACTCATTTTTTCCTTTAAATTTCAAGTTCTGAAGAAGGATTCTAAGAACAGAACTTACCGAAAATGCTGGATGTTTGGCACTATACATGCATGAGGGACTCTGACAATCTTAGGTATCCCTGTAGTGCCTGACGTATGGAGAACATAGGCCAAGCAGTGCTTTTGCCTCATATCCATGTGCTCTTCTGACTTTTCTTCACTGCTGCTCTCAGAATGCATACTCTTTGGCATCTTTCCTTTTTCATATTTCTCTTTTCTATCATTTAGCACCAGGCTCACCTCGACATTTTTCCAGTGAAGTCTGAAGAGTACTAGGTCATTATGTTCTACTTTAAGCATATCATAGTTCAATAATGCTTCATAGGAAGACTTGAATTTCTGTATTAAATGGGGGAAAAAGTTTATTATTATATAGTTTAATATTCTACAGAATATTAAGTTTAATATTCTACAGAATACTGAGTATTCATTTACTGATTTAGCATGGCCTTTTTTTTTAAGTATAACTGACCTTTGAACATGGGTTTGAACTGCACTGGTCCACTTATATGTGGGTTTTTCCCAGTAAATACGTATTACTCCATCTGAGTTAGATGAATCTAGGGATGTGGAATTACAACTGTAAAGTTATAGGTAGATTTTCCACTGCACGGGATTCGGCACCCCTAATCCCCAGTTTGTTCAAGGGTTAATTGCACTTGCACTTTATCCAGGAATAAAAAGAAAAATAGAAATCTCCAAGAGTAAAGTGCTATCCTTATTTTAAAACTCACCTTTAACATAGAGACACAAAAGCACACATCTGCAGTGCAATGTGATGTGGTAATGAAATATGCTTCAAATGTGAATGAAAACAGAGAAAGCTGAACTTAACTTGCCTGGAAGGTCAGAGATTGATTCTTCATATGTAATGTCTGTGTTATAAACAGCTATTCTCCAAATAAAGAAAAGGGGTATTTAGACAATCAATAAACAGTGCCTGACCTGACAATGTTGGTGTTAGAACAGTAAGCATTCCAATAAGCTGCAAAATCGGGGGAGAGGAGATGAGTAGTGCTGTTGACCAGAGATGAGTTGCTAAGCCTTAATAACTATATCCTCAAAACCAAGGAGTTCAGATCATAATCTGTGATAGCATCCAACTGAGAGTGGCAATAGCATAGACTAGACTTTGCTTGTCAAGAAGAGAATGATATGCAATTCTCTAAGTGAGTGCATTTAATGAACTTCCATAACAATTCAGATATGCTTACTCCTTGGAAGGAAAGTTATGACCAAACTAGACATTATACTGAAAAGCAGAGACATTACTTTGCCAACAAAGGTCCGTCTAGTCAAGGTTATGGTTTTTCTAGTAGTCATGTACGGATGTGAGTTGGACCGTAAAGAAAGGTGAGCGCCGAACAATTGATACTTTTGAACTATGGTGTTGGAGAAGACTCTTGAGAGTCCCTTGGACTGCAAGGAGATCCAACCAGTCCATCCTAAAGGAGATCAGTCCTGGATGTTCATTGGAAGGACTGATGCTAAAGCTGAAACTCCAATACTTTGGCCAAAGTATTGATGCGAAGAGCTGACTCATTTGAAAAGACCCTGATGCTGGGAAAGATTGAGGGCAGGAGGAGAAGGGGACGACAGAGGATGAGATGGTTGGATGGCATCACTGACTCAATGGATATGAGTTTGGGTGAACTCCGGGAATTGGTAATGGACGGGGAGGCCTGGCATGCTGCAGTTCATGGGGTCGTAAAGAGTCGGACATGACTAAGCGATTGAACTGAATATCTGCCTGAAGAGTCTGTTGCAGCAGAAATGAATGGAAAGGGCCTATGAACAAAGAACCAATAGAGTTTGGTGACTTTCTGGAAAGGGAGTGAGCCTAAGATTGCTGAATTTCTGGCTCAGTTGTCTGGTAGATGGAAACAGATTAAAACAGAAGCTTCCTTTAAGTGTATCTTTTTAGGTTGATAAATAGCAGATTAATGAAGTATAACAAGTTTTCACAATAAAGAAATTAATATAAATGAGAGGAAAAGGTCACAACTCAGGAGCCAGCAGTGTTTTCCGTCTGTACTTATTTTGTGTTTATTAGGTAGAGTGTAGTATGTTCTATAATGTAAAAAAAAAAAAAAAAAATTTAAGGCCCACATATTCTTAAGACCAAGCTCAAACACTGTTCTCCATTAAAACTGTCCTATCTCTACTAGGTTATGTATACTTCGCTTAGGGTGATATCATATTATGTAGACCTTGCAAGTACTAATCTTTTCTCTGCAACTATAAAAGCAACTGCCAGGCAGGAATCCTGTCTTAGGTTACTTTCAGATACTAATAATATCCTCCCAAACACCCTGTTCTAGTGCAGGCTTTCTCAATCTCAACATTACTGACATTTTGGACCAGATAAACCTTTGTTGGGGTTGTACACTGTCAGACTTTGAGCAGAATCCCTGACCTCTACCCACCAGAAGCCAGTACCATCCCCTTTCCATCATGATGATAAAAAATATCTCGACCTGCCAGAATGTTTCCTGGCATGTAAAATCAAGGCCAGCTGAGAACCACCACTCTAGGAGATTCTGGGCATACAATAGATGCTCAATAAATACCTCTGATTGCTCTTGTGTTAACTGACGGAAGAACACTTACACCACCATGAAAATTATGGAAAAGGAAGCAAGGTACTTTTTATGGGGTTTGTTATGTATCCAACTCCTTCCTATATGCAGTTATAAAGACTAGCTTGATATTGACAATTAATTCTTCCACCCAACCACCCCATCTACAAACCTTTCATCAAGGCTGTTTAAAAAACTGAACCTCACGCTCTCATTTTAGTTTTGCTTGTGTGTGTGTGCGTGCTCAGTTGCTTCTGTCATGTCCGATTCTTTGAGACCCTATGGACTGTAGCTCCTCTGTCCATGGAATTCTCCAGGCAAGAATACAGGAGAGGGTAGCCATTTCCTTCTTCAGAGGAATCTTCCGGACCCAGGGATTGAACCTGGGTCTCCTGCACTGCAGGTACATTCTTTGCCGCTGAGCTACCAGGGAAACCCTTAGTTTTGCTTATCAACAAATAACCAATTTGAGGAAAACTGTGGTCAGATAACCATACATGTATATTCAGAAAATATTTATTTACCAAATTAATACTGTCTCTTTCTGGAGGCCCTACTCTAATACCTATTATTCTATAGGAAGCCCCCCATATACCTGAAGCTCTTGAATTGTCTTACTGATGTACATTACGGATACAAATGCATATATACACAAATAGGTGAAAGGCATTTAAGTTACTCTCAAATATAAAATGATTCATATAGGAAATGGTAGTAATAGGCTAAAATGAATATATTTTCTATAATTTTTTCCATGGTAAGGCAATATTTTATAAACAAAAAATGAAGAAATAATAATGAAACATGGGCTGCCCCTTGCTTAACATATAATACCAATTTTGCACCTAAGGCAGTGTTTCTTGACTACAAGTGACTCTGGCTGGCAGTCACTTAAAAATTTTAAAAATAATATATTTAGTTTCCCAGAAAGATCTGACCTAAGTGCCAATCTCTTTCTCAAAATCTAAGCTCGGATACAGTTCTTTAATGTTGCTGACTACTGTAAGTTGGCATAAAGATACAAAGATAAAAGTATCAAGTATTGGGACTTCCCTGGCAGTACAGTGATAAGACTCCAGGCTTCCAGTGCAAGAGGTATGGGTTTAATTTCTGGTCAGGGAACTAAGATCCCACAGGCCACATGGCCAAAAAAAAAAAATCAAGTATTATAAAAGTTTCCTTTGGAAACTTTGGAAAGAGAAAGTAAATTCAAGGCAATTCACAATTCATTATTATGAGGGCAGAAGATATGTTCATGTCATTGAGGTTCTCAATGGAGCATGGATGGTGGAGGGTACCTCCAGGAGACATCTGGCAAAGTCCGAAGAAAATTTTGATTGTTACAACTGAGGGGTGCTACTGACACCTGTTAGCTGAGGCCATGGGGTTACTAAACATCTTATAATGTAAAGGACACTCCTCATAACAAACAATTATCCAACCCAAAATGTCAACAGTGCTGAGACTGAGAAACTTCGCTGAATTAGTGAATTTAGAAATCAAGATGGGGATGGGACTCCCTTCAACTGAAAAGTAAATAAAACACATTAAAAAAAAAACTTAAATAGCCACACTTACACTTATATGCACTTTTTCAACAAGGATATACTTCAGATTACATTTTTTCATAAAATGAACTGATAATGCTGGTGGTGAATCTGGATCAACAGGTACATAAGCAGCAGGGACGTGGAGAATTCTAAAGAAACAAAGGACAGAGTCAGCACAGGATATCTGTTGAAAATAATCTTACTTTAAGATATCAAATTTTCAGTTCTAAAAAATCTTACCCTAAAATCCAAGAGGGTAAGTTTATTGTAGGATGGCAGTAGAGACCAATTTCCCGAATTCCTTGAAACTCACAGTGTAACAGCAGAAAATTCGATAATGCTGAAGCAGCATGAATCACAGTCTTGTAGGTATAGTAAACTGGAGGCTGGTTGTTACATTCATCAAAACACACAGCTATTTTATCTGGATAAAGGGAGGCTGCCTGATGCACCAATTCCTGAAGAGTCATTTCACTGACGCTTATTTGAACATCACTGGTAGTAGAGAACTCTATATCAAGAAATGTTAGGGGAACAAGGAGTTTCATGGAGTTTGTTGCGGGGGGTGGGGGGGATGTTTGGAGAAGAAATTCTATACAATCACTCCTCATAAAAATGACTATATCAAAGACACAATTAAAGAATCACTGAACTATGAACTGTCTATGGTAACTTTGCTGAAAACAACAGGGTTGAAATTTTGATACAGTCAACCTAATTCCCTGTCAGAACTGGAAGCAAATATGAGAGGGCAATGGTATATACACAGATGAGGATGAAACAAGTAGAAATGCAGAATTCTCTCAAAACAGACCACACAATAGAAAAGAAATAATAAGTAAATTATTATCCAGTAAAACTAAATTCAAAGTACCATATGCTTAGTTTTTTCATTTTTCTTGTTACAGGTTGATTAAAATAATTAAAATCCTGTATGGAAACTTTGAAAAAGCTAATTCAAGTGAAGTCTGCTTTTAGGAACTGAACGAAGGTGAAAATAAAATCAATCTCTGATAGAAAAAAGAGAAAAAAACCCTTACATTTATCTAATTTTAGTCCTCTCTATATAAACTGTGATTATTATTAATATATAATACTTTTTTCAAAGGTCACAGCAAGTCACTTTTATAACTGTTAAGAACTAAGCTCTTCATACTCTAGTTTGAAATATATATAACATATATATTATACACACACACACATACATATATGTATCGCAGGATCTTAGTTTTCAAAGGTCACAGCAAGTCACTTTTATAACTGTTAAGAACTAAGCTCTTCATACTCTAGTTTGAAATATACATATTTATAACATATATATTACACACACACACATACATATATTGTAGGATCTTAGTTTCCCAACCAAGGATCCAACCCAGGGCCCCAGAAGTGAAAGCACAGAACCCCAACTACTGGGCAGCCAGGGAATAGCCTCTAATTTGATTTTTAAATTGCCAATAAATTCATTTAAACTTAGACTCTATAATATTACAACTCAATAAAGTATTATATCAATACAATGTTCTTTGAGCTTCTCAATGCAGGTCACATAAAAAGAAAATGTGAAGCTGTATTTCATCAAAAAAAAGTTAGGCATGATTGAACAATAACAAAAACCTCAACCTCACAACTGTCTTATTTGAACTTATTTTCCTACTGATTCATCCACATCATTTAATTAATATCAATTAGAGAAAATAAAACATTCCTAAAGACAGCAAGGGACTTCCTTTGTGGCTCAGCTAGTAAAGAATCTGCCCGCAATGCGGAAGACCTGGGTTCGATCCCTGGGTTGAGAAGATCTCCTGGAGAAGGGAAGAGCTACCCACTCCACTATTCTGGCCTAGAGAATTCCAGAGTCAGACAGGACTGAACAACTTTTACTTCACTTCAAAGAGAGCAAAATGAGTAACTGCTGAAACCCATAAGGTTTGGAAATACTCTGATTTCTAAACACAAACTTTTAAATATAAAATATTTGCAGTATTTTTAATAAGCTTTTCTACAAATACTTGCTCTGTGATGCACAAAATAAAATGAATTTTTTAAAAGCCATTTTTTATGACAAATTACAACATTCACTATACATATCTATACAATTAATATGTTTTTTAAACTTTCAATTGCCAGTTTTCTCTTTAAGAGAATTAAGGCCAAATCTATTCTTGTTGTCAAAGGTTTTCGTTTTCATTAACTGAATCATAAATACATTTGTTTCAATAGAGGATACTAAATGGATGTCCAAACATTTCTGGGACCACAGAAGAAGGGGGGAAAAAATTGGAAAATCTGGTAAACAGATTATATATGTAACGGGATCATTAAGTTTTAAGATACTTGCAACTTTATGTCAATAGAGGCTGCTATTGAGTCATGAGAGGTCTTAGGGACTCTTGTAGGTTACTGGTTATTTTAAATACTGATAAATAACCTAAAAACTTTATTTTCCCATATCCACCAGCTTCTTAACGTTCATGAAGCGACTACGATTAATAATAATGCACTTTTTACCTTTCAACACGTTTTTCCAATTGCTTTTCGAAATCATGCTATTAAGAAAAGCTACCTTACATTTGAAATAAGGTGCAGAGTCTAATGCAGGGTGAGTGGAGAGAGCACAATGGTCAAGTTTAATCTTTGCACCACCACTCCATTCGGCCAGACACCACTAATTCAAATCCGAGGCCAACGCTAGCCCGGAAGCTAAGCAAACCTGTGTGCAGCCAGCCCCAGATGACGCCGTACTTCTCCTCCCTCACACATGTCCCTACTGGATACCGCCTCCTGTCGAGACCCACTCAGAAGGCCCAGAGGTGAGAGGGTAGCGGGGAGGTCTGAGCCCATCCGGACCTTCTCCCGCCAGCCCAACCTAAGGCGTCACACACAGCGAATAAATCAGTAACTCCCAAGGTTTAAATCTGGCCTAGCCTTCCGAGATGTAAATGGCGCGGGTTCACCCGTAATCTTCCGCGTCGCCTTGCTGACGTCGCACGAGCGACCCGGCGCAGATAGCGTCACTCTGCCCCGCCCCGCCCCTTCTCCGAGCTTCGGAGGCCTCTGCCAAAAAGAGATGGCATTTTGCTGCTTGTTCTCATTTCAAATCTCCACTCCAGTCACGTTGGATTTTGGACATAGTTTGCGAGGACTTTGGAGTTGACACCCTTGGAGTCGTACCCTTTCATACTTGCCAAGAAACTCTGAGTGAGAAACTTTAATTCGAAGCAACTGGCTCCTTGTTCACGATGTGGCTGGCTAGAAAGAGATCGCTTGGAGTTGATGCTAAGAGCGATGAAATCATTGTGAAATACACGAGTGACTGGACTTCATCCATTAAACTTTTTAAAAAAATAATAACTTGTCCTACCTTGCGGGGGACTGTGCAGCAATGAAGCCTGCAAACGGATTCCTTGTCATAAGGCTGACATTTTAATTGGAAGAGGTGCATTTAAATGAAAACTAAGAACATTTCAGCTTTCAATAAGAGTTATATAGAAAACAGGTCTGAGTCAAAGTTACTTAAGCTACTCATGCTCCTGAATAGCAGTCTTTTTTTAGAGGAGTTGGAGGCATGTAAGTTAATTATTAAAAATGTCAGGAACAATAATGGTGATTAAAAAAAAAAAAAGATACTGTGCTGGTAGCAGAGAGGAAATAGAAACCGAGTTCCCCTAAAACCAGCTTCCCTCACTGACATAACTGACATAACCTCCCTCCATAACTGTATTCTCTATCTTGTCTCCTCTAACATCAATCTTGGGCTGCTGCTGCTGCTAAGTCGCTTCAGTCGTGTCCGACTCTGTGCGACCCCAGAGACAGCAGCCCACCAGGCTCCCCCGTCCCTGGGATTCTCCAGGCAAGAATACTGGAGTGGGTTGCCATTTCCTTCTCCAATGCGTGAAAGTGATAAGTGAAAGTGAAGTCGCTCAGTCGTGTCCAACTCTCAGCGACCCCATGGACTGCAGCCTACCAGGCTCCTCCATCCATGGCATTCTCCAGGCAAGAGTACTGGAGTGGGGCACCATTGCCCTCTCCAATCTTGGGCTAACTGAATACTAATCAACCAGAGTCAGATGACTGTGTGTGTGAAATTGCTCAGTCGTGTCTGACTCTTTGCGATCCCGTGGACTGTAGCCTACCAGGCTCCTCCATCCATGGAATTTTCCAGGCAAGAGTACTGTAGTGGCTTGCCATTTCCTTCTCCAGGGGAATCTTCCTGACCCAGGGATCGAACCCAGGTCTCCCCCATTGCAGGCAGACGTCTTACCATCTGATCCACTAAGGAATGCTATTTTTGATAACATCATTAATGTACTAAAATTGCTGTTGCAGATATATATACATATACATATATACATACACATATATAATGTAGGTACGTATATCATTAGTAACATACAAATTCAGGTTGTTTCTCTAGGACAAGATGAGCTCACAGACCTGTATCACCGGGCCAGGGAATTGTAAACGGCAGACAACCTGACTCACAAAACCAGATTAAGAAACGGTGGGGCTTCCCTGGTGGCTAGTGGTTGAGAATCTGTCTTGCAATGGAGGGGAGGTGGGTTCTATCCCTGGTCAGGGAAGTAAGACCCCACATGCCATGTAGCAACTAAGTCTGTGTGCCACAACTATAGTCTGTGCACAGTGAAAGATCCCACCTGGCGCAACTAAGACCCGATGCAGCCAAATAAGTAAGTAAATAAATATATTTTAAAAGTTAGAAGATGGTGATTAATCCCAATTTCTTTGTTCTTGCCCTTTAAAACATCCCTAACTTAAAGACCAAGAAGGGGTGCATCTGACACCTGTCTCCCATGCCCTTGCTTGGCATCCTGCAAATAAATCCTTAACTTTGCTGCAAACATCTGCTGTCAAAGAGTCCGGCTTTCTGAAGCACTTTCCCAGTTACAAAATGATCAGGGTTTTTGTTTTGTTTTGTCTAGGGAAAGGACTGAGGAAGCAGGCTTGTATCAACAAATGATGATATAAAGGAATGAGAACACAATGCTCTTGTGTCCTTAGGCATTGGTGGCAAGAAACTGTAGCAGTAATCGAAGTAAGAGATACCTCCACTTGCCCATGAGTATGTACCACCCATCTTTGATTTGGTGTGTGTGTGTTGAGGGGGTGGGGAACAGTGTCAGATGTGTATCTTTGCTTCTATATTTGGGACTGACACCATTATCCACCCAGTGAGTGGGGGAGAGAAAGCCTAGATACCCACCCCCACCCAACTTCTTTTTACCCTGCTGTATGCAGTTAGATCTTCTGTCCTCCTGTCCCCAGTCTCTAGACCACTGCCCAGCTGGCCATATAACCCATTCCAGATTCTTGAATCTCCATTCCAAGAGGTTCTGAATTCGTCATCTACTGAGGGAGGGGCCTACAATCTGTATTCCTCCTCTGCCCGCCATCTGCATTTTTAAAATGCTAACCTCTGCTCTCTTACTTCAGGCGCTCTTGCTCAGCTTTTCCCTTAAGCCCTTCCAGTCTTGCGTGGCTACAGTAGGATAATTTAATTATCCTACTGCTACCTGCCAGGGTAATTTAATTCTGATATTAATGATAGCTTGTTTGAGTTTTTCTTCTCCTTTCAGTCTCTATTTCTTCTGTTGCTTTTGGACTCTTATGTTAGAGGCTTCCACAGGTGTCTGGTAATAATTGATTATTTAAAAGTGGGACATTTAAAAGCTGATTGAAAGTTCAGAGTCCGTGGGATATGTATTTTGAAAACCAAATGAGACAAAAGGGCTGTAGAGGTTGGGAGGTCTCAGAATTTGGTATAAAAATTTCCAAGTGCCTGATGTCATCTAACACAAGGACTCTCTTTTTACTCTCTCCCAAATAAAAGGGCTTTCAGAATTAGGCTTTTAGGTTGATGGGTGGTATCATAAGGGTATAATTCATTCCCAAGGGAATTGCCAATCCTTTTAGTTACCCTCTTTATCCTTACTTGCAGAAGCCAGTTTCTCAGTTTTTTAGGGCCCTGATGTCTCAGTGGTAGGGGGAAAAAAAAAAAAAATCCACCTGCCAGTGCAAGGAGGGTTCAATTCCTGGGTCAGAAAGATCTCCTGGAGAAGGAAAGGGCAACCCACTGCAGTATTCTTGCCTGGGAAATCCCATGGACAGAGGAACCTGGCAGGCTACAGTCCATGGGGTCCCAAAAGAGTTGGACACAACCTAGCGACTAAAACAAAATGATGTAAATAGTATTGTTTACTGGCTTTGCTCCCTGCTGGTTTAGTCTTTCAGTTCAGTTCAGTCGCTCAGTCGCATCCAACTCTTTGCAACCCCATGGACTGCAGCACGCCAGGCCTCCCTGTCCATCACCAACTCCCAGAGTTTACCCAAACTCATGTCCATTAGGTCGGTGATGCCAACCAACCATCTCATCCTCTGTCGTCCCCTTCTCCTCCTGCCCTCAAACTTTCCCAGCATCAGAGTCTTTTCAAATGAGTCAACTCTTTGCATGAGGTGGCCAAAGTATTGGAGTTTCAGCTTTAGCATCAGTCCTTCCAATGAACACCCAGGACTGATCTCCTTTAGGATGGACTGGTTGGATCTCCTTGCAGTCCAAGGGCCTCTCAAGAGTCTTCTCTGACGCCACAGTTCAAAAGCATCAATTCTTTGGCGCTCAACTTTCTTTAGAGTCCAACTCTAACATCGATACATGACTACTGGAAAAACCATACCCTTGACTAGACAGACATTTGTTGGCAAAGTAATGTCTCTGCTTTTTAATATGCTTTCCTTCCAAGGAGGTCATAACTTTCCTTCCAAGGAGTCAGCGTCTTTTAATTCATGGCTGCCGTCACCATCTGCAGTGATTTTGGAGCCTCCCAAAATAAAGTCAGCCACTGTTTCCCCATCTATTTGCCATGAAGTGATGGGACCAGATGCCATGATCTTAGTTTTCTGAATGTTGAGCTTTAAGCCAACTTTCTTCTTTCACTTTCATCAAGAGGCTCTTTAGTTCTTCTTCACTTTCTGCCATAAGGGTGGTGTCATCTGCATATCTGAGCTTTTCCAAATCATCTGAGCCCTTTGCTTTTGGTTTCAGAATTTTATCACTTTCTATCCTTGAGTTTGTGACCCTAAAAAATCCTTTTACTGTCATTTTCAGGGGGTCTAAGAGGAAGCAAATGTAGAAGCAATGTTTAAGATACCATTTTTACCTGGTAATCTAGACTGATCATTCTAAAACATACATCAGAGCAGCCACAGCATTCTTAAGAAGCTTCAGTGGTCTCTCATTGCCTACATGGCATTCAGACTCTAGTAAGGCAAGTGAGATAGTTCATTATCTTTCTAGCCTAACCTCTCACAATTGACGACTGCTTCCTCACCCCATGCTCCACAGTCCCCACACCTGGTACTGTCAGATCCAGCTATAATAAGACCCTAGTAAGTCTTCTGGGAGAAGGCAATGGCAACCCACTCCAGTACTCTTGCCTGGCAAATCCCACGGACAGAGGAGCCTGGTAAGCTGCAGTGCATAGGATCGCTAGGAGTCAGACACGACTGAGCGACTTCACTTTCACTTTTCACTTTCATGCACTGGAGAAGGAAATGGCAACCCACTCGTGTTTTTGCCTGGAGAATCCCAGGGACGGGGGAGCCTGGTGGGCTGCCGTCTCTGGGGTCACACAGAGACGGACACGACTGAAGTGACTTAGCAGCAGCAGCAGCAGCAGTAAGTCTTCTGAGCCTGCCAAACTCTTATCAAGTTTCCACACCTGTGCTTCGGCTGGGTCACAGGCTAAAAACCCTTTCTCTCTCCACACTGGCTCGATGAACAGTTACTCCTCTTATGGAAACACAGCTTCAACATCGCCTTTCTTCAAACTTTGTATGAGAATTTAGCTATCCTCCTCCAACCCCCATCCCATGAACTTAGCATACTGCTGGCAGCGATTGGCCATGATCCCTGAGTGTCCCTGCAAATTCTTACTAAGTATGCAAAGAACACAAGGTACTGACTGCTTAGAGTGATCAATCTTCAGAGCTGAGGTAATGTCTTCCCCAAGTAGCAGGCTTGCTTCCACTTATTGTAAAAAGAATGAACCCCCCAAACTTAGTACTCCTGTCCTGTACCACCACCCAGTTTATGTGCAAACTCCATTTATGTCCACCTCGGTCACCCAGGGGGACTGTGGAGGCTTGGAGAGCCATCAAACAGGATGCTCTGGCCACAAGTAATGAAATTCTCTAGTCTTCGACCCAGGAACCTCATGTGCGCTGCCATGAAACAGTAACAGGTTACCTTATTAGCTTTTAAATAGGGCCCAAGCCTAGACTCTTCCCAAACTGTGACTTAACACTTGTCGTAGATTTTATAGCAGCTGCATTGTTTCCAAGTCTGACCTAATTTAATCCCTCTTGACAGCAGAGGCTCATGTGTTTTGCACCTGTTTCCTGAGTATCTTTTTATTCTTCTCCATCTACTACATGGTTCCCATTCCTGATAATCAAATACATACCCCAGTATTTTGCAGATCCTTTGCACATTTATTGGTACATTCTCATTTCACTGCTTCTCTTCACCTACTTCCCAACTCATCTCTCAGTTGACAATGTCATTGTTTCTTCTGAAAATAAAAATTATTTCAAAAATAATTTTCAAAGTCCTTGATCCTACCCTGAGACAAGGTTAGATCAGTTATGTGCTCCTGTAGCATCATAGCCCATAACACGGTTGGGACTGTCTTGTGTGATTTATTCTAAGGGAGCTCATCTGCCCAGTTGAAGTCAGAGGAAAGAGTGACGGGTGGTTGAGTTCATTCAGGCTTGGCACATTTGCCCCGCGACTGAAAAAACTGGAAGGATGAGGGAAGTCAGGCTGTTTGCAAGAGTGAGCCCACTAGAGTTCTCTAGAGAAACAGAACCAATGGAATAAATGGAGCTTAAGAAACTGGCTCAAAGAATTGCAGGGGCTGGCAAGTTTGAAACCTAGGGCAGACCCCCAGGCCAGAAATTCAGGTTAAGAGTTGATATTGCAGCCCTGAAACAGCTTGGAAACTGGCAGGGTTTCTAGGCTGTAGGCCCAAGAATTCTAATTCAGGAAACTGCAATCTGTTCTTAAGGCCTCAACTGACTGGATGAGGCCTACCCACACTATGGAGGGCAATCTGCTTTACTCAGTTTACTGATTTAAATGTTTATTACATCTAAAAAATACCTAGACAGGTGTTTCAACAAACAACTTGGCACCAAGAGTCTAGCCAAACCGAAACATAAAATTAACCACCACATCTAACGTATCCATCACTGAAGCCAAACAAGCAATTTCCAATGATTGAGGAAGGGTGCAAGGTGCTTTCTTTACTTTAACTATATGCATCTATTTTTATTGTTTTTGTTTTTTAGAGGTAGGACCCTGGTGTCTTTATTTTTGTGATTTTTTTTTTTTGGTCCATGGTGTAAGGCATGCGGGATCATATTTCCTGACCAGGGATTAAACCTGTGCCTGCTGCAGTGGGAGCTCGGAGTCTTAACCACTGAAGACTGCTAAGTCCCCTGGTATCTTTATTTTTAAACAGACTGTTTTTAAAGCAGTTTTAGGTTCACAGCAAAACTGAGCAGAAGGTACAGAGTTCCCATATGCCCCCTGTGCTGTGCTGTGCTTAGACATATCCAACTATTTGCAACTCCGTGGGCTGTAGCCCACCAGGCTCCTCTGTCTATAGGGATTCTCTATGCAAGAATACTGGAGTGGATTGCCATGCCCTCTTCCAGGGATCTTCCCAGGGATCGAACCCAAGGGTCTCCTGCATTGCAGGTAGATTCTTTACCAGCTGAGCTACCAGGGAAGCCCCCCATATGCCCCCTACCCCCACATATAATAACCTCCACTGTTATCAATTTTCCCCCCACACCAAGTGGTCCATTTGTTACAGCTGATGAACCTACACTGACACATTATTATCACCCAAATTTTCTAGTCTACATTAGGGATCATTCTTGGTGTCATATGCTCTATTCTAGCAGTTCAGTTCAGTTGCTCAATTGTGTCCGACTCTTTGCGACCCCGTGGACTGCAGCACACCAGGCTTCCCTGTCTATCACCAACTCCCAGAGTTTACCCAAACTCATGTCCATTGAGTCGGTAATGCCATCCAACCATCTCATCCTCTGTTGTCCCCTTCTCCTGCCTTCAATCTTTCCCAGCATCAGTGTCTTCTCCAATGAGTCAGTTCTTCACATCAGGTGGCCCAAGTATTGGAGTTTCAGCTTCAGCATCAGTCCTTCCACTGAATATTCAGGACTGATTTCCTTTAGGATTGACTGGTTGGATCTCTTTGCAGTCCAAGGGACTCTCAAGACTCTTCTCCAACACCACAGTTCAAAAGCATCAATTCTTTGGTGCTCAGCTTTCTTTATAGTCCAACTCTCACATCCATACATGTCTACTGGAAAAACCATAGCTTTGACTAGATGGACTGTTGTTGGCAAAGTAAAGTAATATACGATTATATTATTATAGATATATATTATAACCCGATATATTCTATAGGTTTGGACAAATATATAATCACATTTATTCACCATCATAGTAATACAGAAAATAGTTTGACTAACCTAAAAATTTCCCCTGTGCTTCACCTATTCATCCCTCTCTCCCCACCAACTCCTGGCAACCACTGATCTTTTTATGTCTCCAGTTTTGCCTTTTCCAGAATGTCATATAGTTGGACGCATACAGTATGTACTCTTTTCAGACAGGCATCTTTCACTTAGTCATAGCCATGTAAGTTCACTCCATGTCTTTTCATGGCTTGACAGCTCATTTCTTTTTAGGACCAAATAATATTCTATTGTCTGGATGTACCACAGTTTATTCATTTATCTACTTTATTTTTATTTTAAAGAATACTCCATTCCAACAACACACAGTTTGAAAATCTAAGCCTCCTCTTCTGTGACACCTTCCCTATTCTGGCTAGTGTTCCCCAGAACTTGGCCACTATCTTAGTGCTTACTTAGCACTGCATTTCTAACTATTTTATTCATCCCTTCTACTCCATCAGCAGTTTGCCTGGTTCATAAGAGATGTCCTATTATTGAAATGCCTGAATCAGCGAAGTAAGATATAACTAGGTGATGCCAAGAATGGATCCTGAGTATGACTGTCACTATGCTGTTCACCATGATATACTACCTAAAAATCTTTATTTAGAAAAAGTACACACACATTTAAATGTACTCATTACATGTATTTGTCACCAATGCATCACAAGGAATTCACAAAAAGTAGGCTTAGTTTAGTCTACAATATAGATTCTGTGAAAACATATTTCGCATTTTCTCTGCAGCTTACCATACCTATATAAATTTAAAGCAGCTAAACAACATTTGAGATTACACTGATATAAAACTGTAATTCACAGTTCAGAAACTTGTGAAATAAAAGGTCATGGTGGAGAAAGAGTCAGAAATCTGTAAAATTACTAAAGTGTCACAGTACCATTTTCTTTTCTAAAAACATCTCAATAAAACCAAAAACTATGGAAAACACAAAAGTCAAACCAGAGATTTTGGTTTAGTACTTTCCCTGAGTCTCTTGTTTTATTTAAAAAAATCAAATGTAAAAAATGTAAGTAAGGCTAGTTCAAAAGCGACCCAAAGGTCTCGCCTCCTCCATGGTGCCACTAAAAATACCTTTAAGACCAGAGGCTACATACACAAATGGGCCCAGGGTGTTATTCAAATGCCAGTTTGTTTGTGTCCCCAGCGCAGGGTTATGTGGCCACTGCTGCCTGCCACATATGGGCTTAAAGAGCTGCCAACGGTTTCTCTTGCCTGCCATGACACAACATATGAAACTAAATACGGAATGAAGAGAAAAAGACTATGGTTATTAATAAATATTATAATTCTAGGTGGATTTGGACACTATGTACACCACATCAAGGTCAGTTCAGTTCAGTCAGTTCAGTCGCTCAGTCGTGTCCCACATCAAGGTAATGCACCTAAAAAACACTTTTGTTTTAAAAAGCTTACATAAGCAAGGGCTTTGGGCAAGTCGCCTCAGATGTTAACAAACAGTTAAAAAAAACAAAACCTTAAAAAAGTCTAATTCATTAGATCTCAGTAAAGTAGAATAAGTGGTAAATTAATGAGTCGATGCTTGGAATTAGATGAGTACACTGACTGGAAAAGGCTGTTGTCTCCTTGTTCCTTAAAATTGGCCCCTACAGTGTTTCTACTTGATCATCTCATTGCATACACATGTTTGAAACTGATCAAGCACTTCATTAAAAGACATATAATCCAATGAAGGATAAAACATTTGTTAGAATCTAAAAAAATGTATCTTTTACTTCAAATGTACTGGGTTACTTTCTGTGCTTCTACCATAAGGGCACTAAGTAGTATGGATCATATTAACACTTTCTAGTCAAATGTAAGAAAATTTTTTGCACAGACATCTTTTTACAATCAGGGCATTTCAGAGCTAGGTGGCAAACTGTGTCCCCCTTTTGAAATCTTGACTGCAGACCAACAGCCAACATTTCAAAAGCTAATTCACTGTCTTAACATTGGGAGGTGGAATGATGGCTCTAACCACCAAAATAACTGCTAGTTATTGAATTTAATAATATAAACACCTCATCGCACAGGTGAGGAAAGTGAGGCACAAAACGTTTTTTTTTTTTTTTTTCTTTTTTAAGAGAACTGTAGATGATAGATAACTTTGGGGTATAATGGATTCAAGTTTAATTGAATCTGATGTATTGAATCATATGATATATAATGAACAATGAACTCACATGTCCTGTTTGCATCACAACACCCTAGTCTAACCTCTTGCAAACTCTTTAAAGCATGGACCTGGCAAATGACACTTAACCACTTGTCTTCTCTAACCAAGCTAACTAATGCTTGAGAGAAAAAAACCAAACAAAACACATATTGTTGTATGAAATGCAATTAGCAATGTTCAATTATGAAAATATTCCATAAATGAATTTCAATAACTCTTAAACATTCCACAAAATTTCCTAAGAACCTGTGAGAGTACAATACCTGGCAATCCTCTCTAAAACAGAAATTCACCTATCTGCTGCATTACTGCTGATGATCTGAAATGTACATGACCTCTAAAAAATAACAGTACTGAATAAAACTGAAAGGATCACCCAAGTTCCTACATAATACCGAAGTATTTATCCAGGATTACTGAATAAATCATAGCAATTTGGTATCCTTTTCAAAAAAAAAAATCTCAAAACTTACAGCACAAGCATTTATTGTACCAACTGAGTAACAGTAAATGAAGGTATAACCACTACAGCTTCTTCACCAACTTTTGTGTCCTGAAATATCATGTCTGCCTCTGGCAGCTACCATTCCAATTCCACAGGGTATTTTCCAGTTAGACAAGCTGTACAATGATTATTCTTTTCAAAACATTGCAGACCATTCTCATTTTCTTGAATCATAATATCTTCCTTTGTACAATGACCATTGTTTTCAAAGCACTGCAGACCATTCCCATTTTCTTGAACCGCAATGTCTTGCTTTTTCACTCTCTGTTTTTTCAATGTTCCTTCTTGTACAGATGAAACCAGCCCTTCTACTGACAGATACACAACACTGTTTGCTCCTAAAGGGGGAAAGAGGGGGAAAAGGTCATGACACTTCCTTTGGAAAGGAAGAACTGCCTAACAGAGAATAGTTACAAACAGAAAAACATAAGCCAGAATAAAAATTTCTCCTTTAGCCTCTCTTTTTTATTTTTTTAAAATTTCAATTATTTACTTATTTATTGGCTGCATGGCTTCTGGGATCTTAGCTCCTCGACCAAGGATTGAACCTGGGCCCTCAGCAGTAAGAGCTCATAGTCCTAGCCACTAGACTGCTAGGGAATTCCCTCCTTTAGCCTCTCTTAAAAAAAAAAAAGGAGGGTAGTGGTGGTGGCTGGAGCATTAATAAAACACAGGATCTTTATTATTTTTTTAAATTTTAAATTTGAATTTAAGGGATAACATAATTTAAAATAGCACTGGAGAATCTGTGTCTAAAATGGATTCAAAAGGCTTCAGGAGTCAGTTTTCTTAAATAATAGATTTTGAAGTCAGGAAGATCTGGGTTCACATTTAAGCTCAAGGTCATTTACTTTTCCCAGGTCTATATTTTTTATCTATCAGATACGGGAAATACTAACTATAGCATTTTCATAATATTATTACAATAATGTAGATATGGTCCTGGCAAAGAATGAGTGTTCACAATGTATCAGTTGGGTAATGTTCAAAATACTTAACTGCTAAGGTAGAGACACAACCAGGCATGACCAGTCAAGAGAAACACCAGCCCTAAAGCAAAGAATGTGGTGGACATACCATACATGGATGAACATGTAGATGATATTTATAGTTTATACCTCACCTGAATTTGAAAGGTAAATGTCTTCCCAGGATGACCTCCATCTGCAAGTCTTCTGACCTCATTGTTAATGATGAGTCTACACAAGCTTTTCACTTTTGATTTGTACCCACATCCAAATTGTTTTATTAGAAATCTGTGGTGAAAGTACTTATTTTTCTTCTGATCTGAGCTTCGGGAGATGTGAACTGATATGTGGCTCTCTGCTGTGAAAGCCCTTCTTCCTTCTCCTGCAAGCTCACCTGGCCTAGCTCTCCTATCACAGCACTCACTATGGTGTCCATATACACCAGGCACTCCTACTGTTCGTCTGCTCAACATATATAACGTCTTCTTTCAACAAATATTGAACACTATTTTTCATGAAAAATGTAAAGATTGATAAGCTTGGATTTTCTGTTAAAAAATGAATAAAGATCAACGTTTATAGAAATTTTGATACCTACCTAGATAGTCTGAAATATGCTCAAATTCTGGTTTATTGGCAATAAGCTCTTCTTTTGTTGGTATGTTTATTCCCATGAAGCATGGATATCTAATTGGTGGTGAAGCTACGCGAATATGTACCTTGGAAAGAAATCATTTCATGCATTTATTAGTTCGACGTTCACTGGAAGAACAATTATGCAAAATTCTGTCACTGGCAAATGCAACATAAAATTGTTTTATAGAATGTTTTAAAAACATATGGGCAGCAAAGCACACTACAAAATTTCTTTCAGAATAATAGGTAGAAAAAAATCATGTGATACACATACAGACCTCCAAATGTTAAGTCAGAATTACTTTTAGAATTAACTTAAAGAACGACCAAGAATCCTACTTGAGCAGCCCTGTTCTAGACCCTAAAGTGACCTGGACACGAATTCTGAAATGTTAGCCACTTTTAAAGGGCTCTTTATACAGAGCTTCCCATTGTTTCTTTCTGTCACCTACTGACAAGGACATTTCTTTCTTCTGATCTCTCATTTTTCATTTATTACATTCCTAGGACCACCTTCATTTTTCTAACACTTGAAAGGAACTTTTGCCTACCTCTTATTTTACCATTTTATTAGTAAAAAGAAAATAGCACCTACCAGGATATTAAAAAAAAAAAAAAAAAAAAACCTTACTATTAACAAAGAGCTATGTTTGTCTACTTTTTTTAATCTATCATTATTTTCTGACTTTTGTCAGGAAAATTTACAAAGCTATAATCAGTGTCCACATTTACTTTTTACCTTTCTTATAACAGCAAAGATTTCCCCATGTTTAGCAGTCTTTACAGTTTTTAATGGTTGCATTGTATTTCATCATATTGATGTATCAATTTACCAAATCATTTCCTGCTGGTAGATATATAAGCTATTTCCAGTTCTTGTATTTATTTGTGTCTTATTCTTTTTTCCCTATAGTATGGGTGCTGAACTAACTTTACACTTTTTTGTCTTCATTACATCATTTTCACAGAATTCCAAACAGAGTATCATAATCATAACTAGTCATTAAAAAAGGCTAGAAATCTTAAGCATAATTATCTTAGACTGTCATATTGCTTTGTATATCATTTTCTCCACAATGGATTTTATTTCTAAATCTAATCAACTATTAGTAAATGACACATCTCATTTAGTAATATGAATTACTGAAGTATTTAGTTAGAATAAGCTTTGCGATTTGATAATATAACCCAGTGGGTCAAATTATTACAGTAGGACTGCTTCTACATCTTCATAAAAAAAGTAATCAATATCCTACAAATTTAAAAGTATTCTATTTTGTGATTTGTTAGTTTTAAATTAGGTTTATAAAAATTTTAACATAAAATTTTGCCGATTTTATCATATTGTAAATTATTGGTGCTTTAGCACAGGTGTTTTAATATTACTTACCTCTTTTGCACCAGATTCTTTGAGTAACTTGATTATGGGTGAGATGGTATTGCCTCTCACAATTGAATCGTCTACAAGAACAATTCTTTTTCCTTTAAAGTTGTCTGACAGTACTCCAAATTTTTTCGCAACACCAAGTTGTCTTAACCTCATGTTTGGCTGAATGAATGTTCTTCCTACATACCGGTTTTTACACAGCACCTCCACGTATGGAAGCCCACACTAACAGAAGGAATAAAAGGACAATGAGCAGCACAGACATGGAGAACGCAAGGGCCCTGTTTTCTCTAGGTCATGCTTCCATTAGAACATGTATGTAAAAATTTTAAATGCAGTTATAATTTTGAGCTCTCCATCATCAGATTACAATTTTCCTTCACTATCTAAACTGTAGGGAAGCCAAGGCAAGAAGAAAAATTATCAAAAGTTTTCTACTTAGCGGGAAAACAATTCATTTTACTAGAATTTGTAATGTTTCTTTCTTACGTATTGTTATTTCTCTATCTTGGAAGGAAATGCTAAGAATGTGAACACATGACAAAGAATAAATCACTATGAGAAAAAGGAACATATTGTATGCATATTATTTCTTTAAAAAGTTCATAAACTGAACTTCCCAACACAATGAATGTTGGGTATTATACCCCAGAATCACTATAATTATATAATCTACTTGGTTATGAAAAATGCAGTTAAGCATAGTACTAAGAACATTATACAAAATTTAAAAAAATAGCTTTATTACTACCCACACTCAGCAGGAAAGAATACACCAGTGGCTTATGAGGGTACTTTATAATAAGTAAATATTACCACTAAACTCAATAGATAGTATGATGTTATCTTTCCAAAATGAGGAGATCATTCTCCTCCTCTTTGGGTGAATTTTTTGTGGATCCACTAAAAAACAGTGCCACTAAATGAAAAGGCTGGAAAATAAGTAACTCTTTAAAGAAACAATGTTTTTTTCCTTACTCATAAATTGATGAGTTTCTCTTTATATACATGAATTGCTAATCCCAGTGCTAAATAAGCAATTCACTGTGTGTTAATGAAGAGAAAAATACCTTTGTTGCGTAACCAAGAGCAGCAGGTGTAGCGGATTCTGGGACAGTGCTAACCAAATCTGCATCCACGGGGGCTTCAATGGCCAGCTGCTGACCACAGCGATATCTTACTGTGTAAACCATCTGGTCTAGAATATTTGGAAAAGGAAATAGATTTTTACTTAGTATAATATAGCCCAGCATATCATTATTGGAAAAGACTAGCTTGTTAGAACTCTATAGAATTGAGTACCAAAAGAAAAGCACGACAAAAAAAACACTAAAGTGGAAACTCATAAATCAGAGGGAATTCACTCTTAAAAAAAAAAAATTAACCTTGGGATTCCCCTAGTGGTCCAGTGGTTAAGAATTCAACTTGCAATTCAGGGGACGAGGATTCAATCGCTGGTCAGGGAACTAAGATGCTGCAGAGCAGCTAAGCCCGTGTGCTCTGGAACCTTCATGCCACAACTAGAGAGCCAGGCTGCTGCAACGACTGAAGCCACTAGACAGCCAGCGTGCTGCTGAAGCTGGTGCGCTGCCCCAAGAGTCCATGCACCACAACAAAGATCCCACATGACATGATGAAGCTCTGAGGGGCCACAACTAGGCCCCGAAGCAGCCAAATAAATGTAAGTTAATTAATTAAAAAAGTTAACCTTAATACATAGCTAAAAATCATAATCTTTACTCCAAAAAGGAAAAAAATCTGACAGAGGAACTGTGATCTTTTCACAACATATAACTGTGCCTTCAAAGCCTTTGGGCCCAAGCACTTTTTTGTTTCAATGAGATAACAGATTTATATCAATAGTTAGAGATATTTTACTTACTTTCAAATATACTATCTGGTCTTGCAAAATAAACATATTCAAAGATGCAGAAAGCCATTGCGTTTCCTTCAGACCTTGGTATAATATCAAGAGTTTGGATTTTATGTCTGGATATCTCCACAATTTCTCCAGGCAAGACTTCACGGTAATATCTTGGGAAACAATGTTAAAGGAGACTTGAAGTAAACCAGTCCTTAAGGCTAATTATCTATTATAAAGAACACAGAGTCCCTTTCCTTATAATGGAAAAAGGGTTCAGTTTAATATAAAGTCTATTGGCTTAAAAAAGACAGTATTCCTTCAACAGTAATTTCTATAAATCTGCTACCCTACACTTGAATTTAGAATTTTAAAAAATAAAAGTCCTGCATTTTATTGATTTGTAACAGAATGAAGGTTAAAGAGAACATTTTTATCCTGGCTTAAAATTTTTGCTCATAACTATTCCTTGTTGAGGAGATTCTTCCTTTCTAAAATAGGTCTCACGGTATTTTGAAAACAAGATCCCAGTTCCAGGATGAGAAGGCACTACTGGCACGTTAGGGTTTCCCTAGTGGTTCTGTGTAAAGAATCTGCCTGCCAATGCAGGAGACATGGATTCGATCTCTGGGTTAGGAAGATGCCCTGGAGAAGGAAATGGCAATCCCCTCCAGTATTCTTGCCTGGGAAATCCCAAGGACATAGAAGCCTGGTGGGCTACAGTCTATGGGTTCACAGAAGTCAGACATGACTTAGCAACTAAACCAGGACATTAATGTTAGTGCAACTGCTGAGCACAATGTACAAAAGAAACTGCATTTAAAAGCATGTGTTTTGGCAGACATTAGAAGCAAAACTTTCATGTAAAAATTTTTTTAATTGACATGGAAAAGTTGTTACGCTGAATGCTACAAAATTTACCTTGCACCGATAGATAAAAAGCTACAAGATTCTGAAGACACCACCCATCCTTCCGTTTCTGATGTTTTTTTTCCTGTAAATCACAAGACAATCAATTCAGTTATTGAATTCAAGAAATTTAAAAGAGGCTACCTATTTTAGGAAAACAGTTAAACACCAATTTTATAAACAAAAGAACTCATACACTATCCATGACTATGACTTTAAGAACTCTTCATTTGACTAGTACCAAAGATAAGATTACAAGCTTCCTATAAACAAAATGATTTCATGGCTTGAATAAGACATCTGACAAGTCAAAAAGAAAATCACTGAAATCATACTGCACAAATGAAAAAGCTGGGCAAAGGATATGAATAGGCCGTTCAGGCAGGACAAAACAGGAATGCCCATTAAATGTATTAAAAGTGGCTCATCCTCAGAAATACTCAAGGAAATGTACTTTAAAAACTAAGTACCAAGACTTCCCTGGCAGTCCAGTGGTTTAAAAGTTGGTGCTTCCAATACAAGGAGTACGAGTTCGGTTACTGATCAGGGAACTAAGATCCCACGTCCTACCTGGAGTGACTAAAAAAGAGGAAAAAACTAAGTGCCACTTTTTTCTTTTTTACCTAGCTTTTTTATTCAATAAGTTCCTAATACCTAAAGATTTCAGGGTGTGCCAACAGTAGGACAATGACTTGGAAAAGCATTATGAAATTATTGTATTTCTTTTGATGTTCATTACCTTTATCATTTATATCAGAAATAGGAATAAGACGACCAATGCATAAAGGACGATTTCCATAGGGATCTCGGACTGCATAAATCACATCTTTGTGCATTATAAGCAGAGAATATGCTGTGGGTGCTTCCTTCATTAAATTTTTAATCCTGCAATCAGTTAAATAATTCAATGAATAATTTTCATTATAAACGCATGCAAGACAAAGGTCTCATTATCACAGCTGCAAGCTCAGTCTACTTTTATAATTACCTAGCTACCCAGTCTGGGGTGTCATCTTGTTCCTGAGGAGGGGTATAAGCCAGTAGCTGGGTGATCATTTCACTATCAGAACTTGTTGACAGACCAATACCATGACGCAGAAGCTATTTAGAAAGGAGAAAAGTCATAATCAATAGAGGGGAAACTTCAACTCACCCTTCACCCAAGAGCCTGCCATCACAGAAAGAGATCAGATATTGTGTGGATGCTGTTATGAAATCCTGCATTCTACCAATGGTAGGTATATATATCTAATAATATACTAATAATATACTATATATCTACTGCTGGAGGCAATGGGAAGTCTCTGAAGCTTTTCAAACAGGGGGATAAAAAAGTGCTTTAGGAGGTATACAGGAAAGCCTTTGAAAACGAAGTTTGGAGGAATGTAGACCTGCAGTAGGTAGGTGGGGAGGCAGATGGGGACGGCATGAGGGTTTGGGATTGTGGTTCTAACTTTTTCAGTCCACTCCTGACAAACAGGACACATTCCCGTAAGAGTGGCACACTGCGGTAGGGACTTTCAGCCCAGGTTTGCTGGCGGTGGTGATGGTGGCTACCTACCCTCACTGATCAGCCCCGATGCAGTGAAACGTGCTGAGATGAAGCTGAGTACCTGCTTAAGGGGCTAGGTCTAGAAATAATGAACAAGGTGTTGTTTATAATTGAACTTTTGGTGGTGATCTCTAAAGAGTGAGTTTTAAAATAATTTTTACTTCATATTCATATTTTTGATTTAATAAAAAATTTGTTTTCATTTGGTAGCAAAAAACTTTATGATTACAATGACAATGCCAGAGCCTAAGAAGAGGGTAGGACAAAGTTCTGGGAATAAATCAGTTTTCCAAATCACTCTTCCAAAACAATGCATCAGAATCACCTCAGGAGCATATTACACTGCAGATTAAGCCACCTCATTCCCACCCCAGACTCTGGGGGGAATATCTTAGAATTTGTAATGAGAACAAGTACTCTGGGTAATTCTGTTACAGTTGTCCTTTGCAATTAGGTAACAGGTGGCAACAACAAGATAATACACTTTACCAAGATCCTCCATACTTCTTTTCAATAATTTATCACAATCATGAAAAAAGCATTAAAAAAAAACACCCTTACCTTTTTCCTTAAGCGCGCAGCATTAACTAATTCGCCATTATGTGCCACAGCTATTTTTCCATGAAGTGTTTCAACAACAAAGGGCTGGCAATTTTCTAATTCACAGTTTCCTGTTGTGGCATACCTTGTGTGTCCAATTCCAAGATTTGAAGTATATAATTTCTTCAAATTGTCTTCAGTAAATACGTGATTTACAAGACCCATTCCCTTGCAAAGTCAAAATAAAAGCTCATCTTAGGGAAAAAAACACTAGTAGCACTGTTATTGGAGAAGGCAACGGCACCCCACTCCAGTACTCTTGCCTGGAGAATCCCATGGACGGAGGAGCCTGGTAGGCTGCAGTCCATGGCGTCGCTAAGAGTCGGACACGACTGAGCGACTTCACTTTCACTTTTCACTTTCATGTATTGGAGAAGGAAATGGCAACCCACTCCAGTGTCCTTGCCTGCAGAATCCCAGGGACGGGGGAGCCTGGTGGGCTGCCGTCTGTGGGGTCGCACAGAGTTGAACATGACTGAAGCGACGCAGCAGAAGCAGCAGCAGCACTATTATAAGCTTCTGCTCAGACAATTCCAAATTAGAAAATGAAGTTCACTTAATTTCCCTGTGCTTCTTTAAAAAAAAAATATATTTTAATGCTTTACAGTTCTTACAATCTGCAGGCAGATTCTTTACCTACTGAGTCACCTGTTTCATATGATGCTGCTAAGTCACTTCAGTTGTGTCCGACTCTGTGCGACCCCAGAGACGGCAGCCCACCAGGCTCCCCCGTCCCTGGGATTCTCCAGGCAAGAACACTGGAGTGGGTTGCCATTTCCTTCTCCAATGCATGAAAGTGAAAAGTGAAAGTGAAGTCGCTCAGTCATGTCCAACTCTTAGCAACCCCATGGACGGTAGCCCACCAGGCTCCTCTGTCCATGGGATTTTCTAGGCAAGAGAACTGGAGTGGGGTGCCATTGCCTTCTCCGTTTCATATGATACTTCTTGATAAAACATTGAAGAACAGATGTACTAAGTGGTAACATCTGTCAACTATAATCAACTAAATTATAATTTTAAATTCAAAGTATGTTAAAGTATTCAAATAAATGATAACTTGTCTGAGTCAATCTAGCAAATTATCACTGGGAGAGAAATGCACCGTAGAAGAACAAATAAAAACGTTGACCCTTGAACAATACAGCTTGGACTGCACAGGTCCACTTATTCATGGATTTTTTTTTTCCAATAAATATATCAGAAAAAAATTTTTGGAGATTAGCAATGATATAAAAATACAGTGAGCCATGTAGCCTAGAGTAAAAAATTTAAGAAACTGAGTATGTCATGGATGCATAAAATATTTGTAGATACTAATCTATTTTATCATTTACTACCATAAAAATATACAAAAACCTATTATAAAATGTTAACATTTATCAAAACTTATGCACACAAAAAATACAAACCATAACTGGTGCTATTTGCTTTTTCAAGAAATGTAAACAAGCATAAGGGTGCAGTATTAAGTAACTGCATAAAATGAACTGTAGTCCATACTGCACTACTGAAATTATTTTGGAGCCACCTCCTGTTAATATTGTGGGGAGTTCAAGTGTTGCAAGTATCCACTTGAATGCAAGTATGCCATCTGATGTTAATCACCTCTGGGTGAGCCACTCATCTCTACATTAAGTTGCTTATTGTAGTGAAAAGTCTCCTCTCCCAGTTATTGAGTATTTTTCTTCGTGTTCAGTGCAATACTGTAAACCTTGAATGACACCACAGGACTCATACAAAGTGACACTGGTGACACTGGAAGTGCTCTCAAGAAGTAAAGCCGTGACTTTACAAGAAACAGTTGCATTGCTTGAAGTCTCCTGTAGATTGTGGCCTACAGCTGTGGTGGCCCTGCCATTTCAAGATAAATGAATCCAGCATAAAGACCATTGTAAAAAAAAAGAAAGGGAAACATATGAAGCCATTGTTGCAGCTATACCAGCTGGCACAAACACTATGTACTTTTTGTAAAACACTCTTTTATCTCATATTGAAAATGCAGCTCTTAGGTGGGTTCAGGATCGCTGTAAGAAAGGCATACCTATTTAATAAGATTTGAGAAAAAGTGTAGTTATTTAAATGATGACAAGGCAAAAGGAAGGTGAAGGATCTAAAGCTGGAGAATTAAATGTCAGTGAAGGATGGGTGGAGATTTTTAGGGAGAAGTTTGGCTTAAAAAACATCAAGATTTAAGGCCAGAAAGGATGGACTAACTCTCTGGTTTTATGCAAATGCAGTAGTGTTTATAATTAGGACTGCCCTTATCTACAAGTTTCGAGCCCCTGAACCTTGAAGGGAAAGGATAAACAGCAGCTGCTAGTCTTCTAACTCATGATTGAACCATAAAGCTTGCACAACATGAACTCTTTTTCTGGATTGGTACCATTCACTGATGCTTTATTCCTGAAGTCAGGAAGTACCCTGCCAGTAAAGCACTGCTTTTTAAAGTTCTGTTGATATTGGACAATGCCCTTGGCTACTCAGAACCCCGTAAGTTCAACAGTGTTGAAGCCAAGTGGCTGAAGTGATCTGCTTGCTCCCAAACATGACATCTCTCATTCAGCCTCGATGTCAGGGGATCATAAGGACTTTCAAGGCTCATTACACATGGTACTCTATGGAAAGGACTGTCAGTGCCATGGAAGACAACCCCAACAGAAAGAATGGCATGAAAGTCTGAAAGAATTACACCACTGAAGATGCCACTGTCGTTATTAAAAAAGCTGTAAAAGCCATCAAGCCTGAGACAATAAATCCATGCCAGAGAAAACTGTGTCCAGAGGTTGTGCATGACTTCACAGGATTTACAATAGAACTAATAAAGGAAATCACAAAAGAGATTGTGGATATGGCAAAAAATTAAAAATAACTGATGGAGGTGAGTGCTTTTGAACCAGTGCCAGGTGACGAGGAAGAAAACATGAAGAAAGCAGTGCCAGAAAACAAACTGACATCAGACAGTCCAGCAGAAGGGTTCTGATTGTTTAAGACTGCTTTTGACTTATTTTACGATATAGACCTTTCTAAGGGCACTAAACTAAAGCAAAGGGTAGAAGGATGGTATTGTACAGAAACATGTTTAGAGAAGTAAAAAACCAAGTAAGTGAGATAGAAACTATGATGTATCCATCAAGCTACACCCGGTCTGCCTTCCTCTCCTGCCTCCCCTCCCACCTCCACTATCTCCTTCCACATCCGAGACAGCAAAACCAACCTCTCCTCAGCCTACTCATCATGAACGAGGACTACTAGGATGAAGAACTTTATGATGATCCACTTCAATTTAATGAACAGTGATTAATCATCATATTGTACAGTTAATAAAGTTATCTTACTGTGGACTGAGCGACTTCACTTTCACTTTTCACGTTCATGCATTGGAGAAGGAAATGGCAATCCACTCCAGTGTTCTTGCCTGGAGAATCCCAGGGACGGGGGAGCCTGGTGGGCTGCCGTCTATGGGGTCGCACAGAGTCGGACACGACTGAAGTGACTTAGCAGCAGCAGCATTGTGGATGTGTGAGAGGCTTTGTGTGAAAATCTAATAACTATATGGTGAAAACCATATGGACATTTTTGTGTCAGTACCATCACCATCACCTAAGCAGTCCATGTGTAGAACATTATGTGCAAGACTGGTGTTAAAGTGGATAGCCCATCCTTACACTGGCATAAAGTAATGATATTTTATAACAATTCACTTATTAGTAGTATAGGCTAGGCAACCAAAAAGCAATCATATTGCTATTTCTTTGTTATCAATGCATGAATTGTTATACCCTAAACAGGAATTTTTTCACATTATCTTTTCATTTTCGAGGTCTATGTTAGCAATACGTATACCGTCCACAGTGTTCTGTACCAACTTAAGACTATACTAACATAGATACCGACAACTTACATTATAAATAGTCAACATAAGCTTATTGTATCAACAAAGACAGTACTGTACTATAATTTCTATTCCTTATGATTTTAATAATATTTTCTTTTCTCTAGCTTACTTTATTGTAGAACACTATATATAATACATATGACATACAAAATATGTTCCTATACTGTTAAAGGATCAACTATGCTTCTACATACAAATTATTTTTATTCAAAGTCCCCCCCCGCTATATATTAGCTGTCTTCTGACTATTGTTACTTTTATCATCAACACTTTTCAATGTTTAAATATACCTTGTGTGTTTTGAATGTGGGTACGGAATTGCCATCACTGGTCACGATACCAGCACTCTCCTGACCCCTGTGAAGATAAAAAGGTGTCAAACTGTTACATTTACCCCATTGATCAATTTCTTAATGGATCTTACGGAACATGCTTTTCTCAATAACATCCACGAACTCAGTCTGACACATTAAATGCCACTAGCACCAGTGCCACTTCCACTCAGGATGATGACAATGATTAGAAGAGCAGATGAGACTGAGCTATGACTAATAAGCCAGGCACTGTCTTAAGCATGTATACGAATGATCCAATTTATTAGGCTTTCAAAACAATCCAACGAAGTAGTAACTATGATTACTCTTCACATTTTACAGATAAGGACAACACTAAAGAAACAGAATTAACTCATCCGGTATCACACAGAGAATGGTGGCATGGCCAAGATTAGGACACAGACAACCTGACTTCAGACCCTGTGCTCGTAAACTCTTTAATAGGTGACCTCTAAATAAGGTTGAGTATGTAGATAAAAATTAAAAGCCCCAAATAAAATAGCAGGTAAAATGTTTGTGGGTACTGGAATCATTACATTTTTTTGTTTTGTTTTGCTTTTTTGCACTTCCCAAATTTCTTCTGACAAATAACTATCTCTTTTTTCATCAGAAAACAAATGCTGCTTCAAAAAGCCCTAAGCTGATCAGGCACTCTGTATCTCATTTCCTGACTTAATGCTATTAGGTGAGAATACAGAGAAAGCCAGAAGCTAGGTTTCTAGCTCAGTAGGGTAACACACTGGTAAGACTTTAAAGGATCTGAACCACAGTGGAGTATAAACTCAAAAGATAAACTAAAACCTCCACTACTTAACAATTTTTACTAGTTCTGAACAAGTGCTATAAATACTAGATGTTTGTTAACAAATTTTTGTTCCAAAGAATATGTATCAGGGTAGAAATAAAAGTAAATCTCTACCATATATACATTAACAATTACTAACATGATTTATTTGGTACAAAGGATCTTTTCTAAAATTATAATAGGCATTTTAATGACAAGAGAAACTACAAAATTAAATGCATTTGCAAAGTAAAAATCTAGAAAATTAAAAGTGAAGTAATTTTGCTAAATTACCAATGCATTACATACTATGAACTATAATGCTGAAAACAGACATGCATAATACTATACATCCTATACAACTGAATAATTTGTGACTTAAGATTAATTTATTTGGTGAAATCATGTGGTCTTTGGTTAACCAATGTCAGAAGAACTAAGTGATTCATATCAGAGGGAAAAAAAATAACCTTAGTCACAAACCTTTGTGGCAGAAAGAACCTCTGCCAACCATTTCCAAAACAAACAAGCAAAAAATCAACAATCATATACTAAATTAGAAATAAACAAACACAAAAAAGGTTTTCTTTCCTTTTTGTCTCAAGGGTAATTTGTTCTTTAAAGCTGAAATGAGTAACCTTAGGGATCCTTTAGGTCCAGGCTTCTTTAATCAGGAAGCCTGCTTATTTGGCAGTTTCTCAAGTTACTCCCCTAGGGCAGCTTGAACCAGTTAAACTAGATCCTTTCAGCTCTTCACAGCTTATTGACAACCAGCCGTCTGGTTTCCTAGGAAACAAAACCTTGGCTAGAAATAGTGAATCATTTCCAGGTCACTTTCAACATGGAGAGTGGAGCAGGAAAGCACTGGACTGAGGAAGAGGTTAAAGCTTTGCTAAGTGTCTGGGCAGAAAAAAATATACGAAAACAACTTTATGGAACACTGAGAAATAAAGGAATATTTATTTACATTGCTAAAAGGCTGCGAGCACTAGGAGTATACAGAGATTGGAAACAGTGCCGGGCAAAGTACAAAAATCTCAAATATGAATACAGAACAGTTAAATATGCCCTCAACTCTGGAGACAGCTCTAAAACTATGAAGTTCTTCCATGATTTGGATGCCATCCTGCAGTATGAACCTGCCACACCATTAACAGAGGAAGATGCAAATGACAGGTGCCTGGCAACGCTGAGCCCAAGTGCAGTCCCAGAGACCACCGAAGGTAAAAAGAAAAAGTACCATTCTTTTGTTTTTACCTAACAAACCGTAAGAGAACCAGACTTCTGAGTTCATATGATAAATATAGCCTGAAATATCAAGGGTGAGAAAAACAACTGACCTGTATGTATATGCTATTTTGCACAAGGTAAAAAATTAATTTTAAAAAATAATTGAAATAATGCCACCATTCAAAAAATCTGTAAAATAAAAAAAAAACAAACACATTAAAATGGTACCAACTGTTAATGCCAACTGCTCCTTACTCATGTCTGATATGGTTTTTGGAAAATGGCTTGGGTTCTGAAAGTATTTTTAATCTTAATTTTATGAGTACTGAAAAAAATATATTAGGTATTGCTCAACTGTTGTTTTCCCAGGTCCAAAATAAGACAGAACTTTCTGCTCTATATTAATGTTCCCACTTGCCTAAATTTATAAACAAAAGCACTAAAATACTAGTAACTGATAAAAATGTCATTACTAGTTTAGAAGAACGTCTCCATTTTAACAGAAAGTAAAACAAATAGATTTGATAGGTTAAATTATTTATGTTTAAATGATTTAAATACTGACATACCTTGAGGATATTGTGCGTTGGGTTCTAGATCTCTGCAATAAAGCAAATATCCCAACAAAGCCAAGTCATACAGACTTTTTGGACAGGAAAGCCTGGCGTGCTGCCATGGGGTTGCAAAGAGTCGGATATGACTGACAGGCTGAACTGAACCGAGTGCATATAAAATTTATATTACACTATACTGTAGTCTAAAAAATTGTACATACCTTAATTAAAAAATACTTCATTGCTACAAAACACTATCATTTGAGTTAACAGTGAGTTGTAGTAGTTTTCATTAAAAAAAAAAAATTTATTTTGGCTGCACCAGGTCTTACTTGCTGCACTCATTATCTTTGATAGTTGCAGCATGTGAACTCTTAGTTTCGGCAGATGGGATCTAGTTCTCTGACCTGGGGTGGAACCAGTCCCCCAGCCACTGAACCACCAGAAGTCCCAGAGTTGCTATTTTTAGGGCAGAGTTGTTTAGTTCAAAATCTGTGCTGTTGTGTGTGCTGAGTTGTTCAGCTGTGTCAAAATCTGTGGTATCTACTGTCATTTCCCCCTTATATATGGTATAATCTACTACCTCTTCCCTGCTGCACAGCTTGTAGGGTCTTAGTTCCCGAACCAGGGACTGAACCTAGGCCCCAGCAGTGAAAGAGCCAAGGCCTAACCACTGGGACACCAGGGAATTTCCTACAACCAATTATTTTTTATGCAATTTAAAATGATCCCAGTAGGATAGACTACCAGAAGTTCAATTTCTGGTCAACGTGTAGGGTATGATTACTTTGAAACCTATTACTAAAGTAACTTCTTTCCAAAAGAACTGTACTTTAACAATGAAACTGTACCTTTTTTAGAAGGGGGGGTGGGGGGAGACTTTGCTGATTTAATAAATAATGGAGTATGCTCATCTGGGGCTTCCCTGGTGGCTCTGTGGTAAAGAATCTGCCTGCAATGCAGGAGACCAGGGTTTGATCCCTAATTGGGAAGATCCCTTGGAGAAGAAAATGGCAACCCACTCCAGTATTCTTGCCTGGAGAATTCCATGGACAGAGGAGCTTGGTGGGCTACAGTCCATGGGGTCACAAAGAGTTGGACACGACTGAGCGACTAACACTTATTTACTTACTACGCTAATCTAATAAATGCATAGCCACATATAACAGTGTATGCACTCAATAACTGTTTACTTTGCATTTGTTTAATTAAAAGTGCTGTGGAACATTTTATATATATTTATTCAATTTTATGAACTGACTGTTCATGTCAGTTAAGGTCTTAGAAAAATTTGCATGACCTCCTTTCACCTTACAATTTTGGCTGATTTTTATTTCACCCACAAAAATCAAAAGTTTTAACATAGTCAAATAGCTTCTTTTCTAAGGCTTTAAGTGAAGTGAAGTGAAAATCGCTCAGTCATGTCTGACTCTTTGCGACCCCATGGACCATACAGTCCATTAAATTCTCCAGGCAAGAATATTGGAGTGGGTAGCCTTTCCCTTCTCCAGGGAATCTTGCCAACCCAGGGATCAAACCCAGAGCTCCCACATTGCAGGGGGATTGTTTACCAGCTGAGCCACAAGGGAAGCCCTTCTAAGACTTAGAGAGCCCTTCTTTCTCCAATTCTGATTCATTTATGACATCTTCTGGTTTTTCCAAGGTGGAACCAGCAGAATTTTTATTGGTGTATGGTAAAAAGAAGGCAAGGAAATGAATGTGTGTTTTCTACTGTTGGGATCAACCTGTTTCATGCAAGTGGTCCTCTTTCAAGGACAGAGGATCTGGTCCCTTTTGTTAGGTAGCAGGTAGCCTGACTAAGCCTTGGGAAAGGACTCTAAGAGGCTTCATCTTCTAAAAACTGTAATCATCCTCAATCTCAGAATACCTTTGGCCTACTGCTTCTGTATCACATTCCTTCAATGACCAATTTCCACTCTTTCCCTTTTCTTACTGTATACAAATGCATTAAGAATAATGATTTAAGGGTTTCGATTTAAAATCTCCACCGTGTGGGTCCCCTGCACACAATTTTGGGATTCTTGCTAGGAACGATCAACCTGAGGAAAAAAAATTTCCTGAAGAAGGTGGAGAGAGGTATTTCTTTTTTGCCCCCACCTGTATGTTCAGCTCTAAGACCTTTTCAATAAACAGAAGCAGGCCCTAAAGCAGATAAAAGAATAGTAAGCCCTACCTTTCTTTGCTGTTCTCATCAAGCTCAGTCGATAAATTACCTGAGGATGTCAGTATCTTTTCTTCTTCTCTCTAAAGAGAGTTCTTATGTAATTTAAGATTTTTATTTTCCATATTCCCAACTAAATCAAAAACATTCCCTAACTGCAACTTAGCCTCAAATAATTGTGAAACTCAACTTTAAAATGACGATTTTTAAAATCATGTGCATGTGCTTTGTGCTAAGTCGCTTCAGTCATGTCTGACTCTGTGTGACTCCATGGACTGTAGCCCACCAGGCTCCCCTGTCAAATGGGATTCTCAAGGCAAGAATACTGGAGTGGGTTGCCATGCCCTCCTCCAGGGGATCTTCCCAACCCAGGGATTGAACCCATGTTTCTTATTGTCTCCTGCACTGGCAGGTGGGTTCTTTACCACTAGTGCCACCTGGGAAGCCCTTTTAAATTTATGTAACTCTGCCACTTTAATTGAATTACGGGCTTCCTTTGTAGCTCAGTCGGTAAAGAATCTGCCTGCAATGTAGGAGACCTGGGTTTGATTCCTGGGTCGGGAAAATTCCCTCAAGAAGGATATGGCAACCCACTCTAGTATTCTTTCCTGGAGAATCCCATGGACAGAGGAGCCTGGTAGGTTCCGAGTTCATGGGGTTGCAAAAGTAGGACACAACTTAGCGACTAAACCATCATGCCACTTGAAATCATTGAGACTTCCCTTATTTTTCACTTTTCTCTTTTAATGTAAGAATCCCCAATATAATCTTTAAGATGATAAACAGTATTCCTTTTCTTATTCTTTAATGGAATACCTTGTAATTATAGTGGTAAATAGTGATTTTAAATGAATGTTTATGATATTAAAATCATACCTAACATTTGATCTCATTCATGTAAAATATAATGCTAATTCTGTTAGTAAAACAGCATTAGAAAAACATGGGAGAAGGCAATGGTACTCCACTCCAGTATTCTGGAAAATCCCACGGACGGAGGAGCCTGGTGGGCTGCAGTCCATGGGGTCACCAAGAGTTGGACACGACTGAAGCGACTTAGCAGCAGCAGCAGAAAAACATATAGAAATGATATAATCAAGAAGGGACATCTTCATCTTTTAAGGTTGGCAGGGTTCTTTTACTTTATCACATTGCAGGATTTCTCTTTCACATTACAGTATCACTTAAAGGGCCTACTATGTTGAGGCACCTAAAATACAAAAATGAAAAAATATCTCACTTTAAAGACATAGTTTAACTTGAAAACTAACTGTGACCATCCTCAGAAAGTTCAATGCTTGGGGATGCTCAAAATGTCAGAACAGAGTGGAGGAAGTTAGATTTTTCTTTATATATATAGATATTTAAACCATATTATACCACTATTTTAAAAAACATCTATCATAAATCTATGCTCCTTCATGAATATGATCACATTCAACTAAAACTATTAGTGTTATCAGTTGTTAATCCAATTTTAATTTTCCTTGGCACTTATTTCTAAAAGTAATTCTCTCTTTTCAGGCAAAATGTCAGTTACATCAGAAGACAAGGAAGACATCTCAGGAAATCCTTTACTTTTGGTTTCTCAAGTCAGACCAATGGAACTAGGTAGGTCTGGTACAGGCTGCTCAAAAATATAATGAAACTGATCTATATCAAATTGGAAAGTAAGACTGACATCAAATCTGAGAAAATGGGTAATTTTTTCCTGGTAGAAATACTTTGGAAATATTAGCTTCAAATCCCCAGTCTTTATGCTTTAAATATAGTAAGGAATCTGATGGCCAAAATTACACATAGTAAGTGTGGTACTTAATATTTGATGAGCATATGACTTCAGCTATCCTGGAGGCTAAGAAAAGTAGAACTTTACATATGAAAGTAAATAATATAAAATCCATAATGAAGTCAAGGATGATTTTATTCACCCAAAAAGTCAACAT
The DNA here is from genome assembly GCF_003369695.1 of Bos indicus x Bos taurus. Taxonomy (NCBI): domain Eukaryota; kingdom Metazoa; phylum Chordata; class Mammalia; order Artiodactyla; family Bovidae; genus Bos; species Bos indicus x Bos taurus. Next base: position 71,915,769 of record NC_040081.1, read on the forward strand.
AAGTCCCATTCTTGCTTATAAATTCTTACTGCAAGTTAATGCAAGTGAGGAAAAGTGCTCACTTGATTTAAGATGAAAAACATCTTAAATTTAAAACATCTTTAAAAATTTTTTAAATAAGAACATCTTAAAATTAAATTAACATTTAAGATGAAAACCATCTTAAAACAAAGACATTAAACACAGCACAAAATAAAACACCTCCGTACCCAGGTAAATACTATGGTATTCTTTTTTTAATGACTAATGTTATAGATGCTGAGGTCCAAACCACCTTTTTATTAAACATGAAATCTGAGTAAAATAATATGGTTGTGAAATAACTAATATAATGTCAAGAAATGTCTTTATCATAAAATGAGTTGCAAAACTGTGCAGAGATCTAACACAAAGTTATTAAAGGATTTATAACTAAGTGGAGACATTCTGCCTAATGCATTATGAAATTTCTGGCACATTTCATTAAAAGGATATAATACTTCTCTTAAAATGGCATTTGGTCTTTAACCAATGGGACATCTTTTATATTCACAAAGAGTTAAGAAGCACCGATTATTAATGTGCTTCTTCTAAGTCCTTCATTCATGAATAGTCTTGGCTCTCAATCCTGAACTGCACACTAGAATCACAATCTGGGAATAAAGGATGGGGGCAGTAGTGTATAAAGGCTTCCCCAGGAGATTCTGACATGGAGCAAATAGAAATCATTAGATACAGAAAAGGCATGGGGAGGAAATAAATTGCTCACACTTATGGAAAAATTGTCTTCAACAAGCTGTTTTATACATAATTATATTGCTTTAAAGAAGTAAATATTACAAAATTATATATTCAACTTTTGCTATACACTGACATTAATCCCATATACTAAAGGAGCAGAATGGAAGAGAAAGAAATGCTAAAGAAAAAAGATGATCAAGATGTAACTAATTAAAAATACAACTTTATTAAACTCAGTCACCATCACAATAAGGAACAGATTCATGTTCTGTACTTTGATTTCCCAACTAGTTTAAGACAAAAGCTACATTATAATTTGCATTCCATTTCCCATAGAGAAAATTACTGTCTTTAATAATGTTGCATCCAATTATTTATCTTGTCTGATATATGTAAGCCATATATCCCTTTTCCTCCCCACCCAATACAGGTGACTCTACAGCAATAATGGAACCCCCTGGTAATTCAACTGTCATTCCAACTGTAGCAAATGAAGGAGGAAAACACTGGACTGTGCCAGAAGTCAGGGCTCTAATAGGCATCTGGTCTGATCAAGGAATACAACAACAACTAGAGGGAACAATGAGAAATAAAAGGATATTTGAACAAATTGCTGCCAAGCTTCAGAAACTTGGAATAGAGAGAGATTGGAAGCAGTGCAGAACAAAGTACAAAAACTTAAAACATGAATACAAGATTGTAAGAACGGCTAGAGACCTAGGCATGGCTAAAAGCATGAAGTTTTTTACTGAGTTGGATGCTATCCTGGGACACAAGAAAACAGAAAACTCACAACAGGAATGCCAAGATGAAGAGCAAGCCACAGGATGTGCCCATGTAAAGATGGAAGAGGATCAGACAGGTAGGAAAGCAAAGAAAAGTAATCTTAACATCATGCTACCATATAGAAAAAGGTCAATAACCTGAATATAGTCTAAGGTAAATGGCAACCCACTCCAGTGTTCTTGCCTGGAAAATCCCATGGACGGAGGAGCCTGGTGGGCTGCCGTCTATGGGGTTGCACAGAGTCGGACACGACTGAAGTGACTTAGCAGCAGCAGTCTAAGGTAAATAGGTTTTACTAAATGAGATTCAACAAGCTAACTGCTCAATTTATCATGAAACAGATTTCATGCAAATTTGATCAGAACACAGAATGGTACAGAGTTATACAAAACAAGGAAAGAAAATTGAATTTCTAGAAGTTTAAAAAGACCAGTTTTACAGAAGCTAAAATAAAATTCTTGATGGCAGAAATTAAAAAAAATTTTTCATATCAGTTGTGGTAAAATTGTGAGTAAACAGAAAAAGTGCATTGAAAAACTCAGAAAAATACAAAACCTGTGACCTGTGAGAATGTGAGTTCTCTGAGGACACATCATAAAATTCTTCAAAATGAGTTTAACCTAAAGAATTGAGATGCAATTTACACAAAGACATGACTGCATGAAATAAACTGCATGCGTTCTAGCCAGGAGTCAGGAAGTACAAGTTCTACCTCAGTCTCTGTGGAACTCTGAACTCAGGAGTGCCTCCTTCAGATTTGCTATGTAAAATGGTGGAATGGATGAAATGTTATTAAAGACTTCAAGTGGCCACAATGTTTCTAGATCTTAATATCAGCCTTAAATGACATAGTCTTAATTCTTTATTTTTATTCCTAATTAGAGGATAATTACTTTACAATATGATGATAGTTTCTGCCATACATCAACATGAATGAAGTCCTAATTCCTAAAAGTATGAGTGGGAAAAAGAGGGAAATGACAAAAAGTTAGGATTGGGAAATGGTGGTGAGAAGTCCTAAAATGTTTCATTACAAAACAAGGAAAGAAACTGGTCTGCTAGAAAACTATACATCTCCTCCATTGAAATTAAAATGTAAAATAACTAGTGATCAAGTAGCCCAAAAGCAATGGCATGATTGTGTTCACACAGTAACTACTGGAGATGCAGGTGAACATAATCTTGTCAGTTTTATGTCAAGACCTAGTTCAGTTCAGTCAGTCAGTCAGTTCAGTCGCTCAGTTGTGTCCGACTCTGCGACCCCATGAATCGCAGCACGCCAGGCCTCCCTGTCCATCCAACTCCCGGAGTTCACTCAGACTCACGTCCATCAAGTCAGTGATGCCATCCAGCCATCTCATCCTCTGTCGTCCCCTTCTCCTCCTGCCCCCAATCCCTCCCAGCATCAGAGTCTTTTCCAATGAGTCAACTCTTCACATGAGGTGGCCAAAGTACTGGAGTTTCAGCTTTAGCATCATTCCTTCCAAAGAAATCCCAGGGCTGATCTCCTTCAGAATGGACTGGCTGGATCTCCTTGCAGTCCAAGGGACTCACAAGAGTCTTCTCCAACACCACAGTTCAAAAGCATCAATTCTTCGGCACTCAGCTTTCTTCACAGTCCAACTCTCACATCCATACATGACCACAGGAAAAACCATAGCCTTGACTAGACGGACCTTTGTTAGCAAAGTAATGTCTCTGCTTTTGAATATGCTATCTAGGTTGGACATAACTTTTCTTCCAAGGAGTAAGCGTCTTTTAATTTCATGGCTGCAATCACCATCTGCAGTGATTTTGGAGCCCAAAAAAAGAAAGTCTGACACTGTTTCCACTGTTTCCCCATCTATCTGCCATGAAGTGATGGGACCAGATGCCATGATCTTCGTTTTCTGAATGTTGAGCTTTAAGCCAACTTTTTCACTCTCCTTTTTCACTTTCATCAAGAGGCTTTTGAGTTCCTCTTCACTTTCTGCCATAAGGGTGGTGTCATCTGCATATCTGAGGTTATTGAGATTTCTCCCGGCAATCTTGATTCCAGCTTGTGCTTCTTCCAGCCCAGCGTTTCTCATGATGTACTCTGCATAGAAGTTAAATAAGCAGGGTGACAATATACAGCCTTGACGTACTCCTTTTCCTATTTGGAACCAGTCTGTTGTTCCATGTCCAGTTCTAAAGGTTGCTTCCCTACCTGCATATAGGTTTCTCAAGAGGCAGGTCAGGTGGTCTGGTATTCCCATCTCTTTCAGAATTCTCCACAGTCTACTGAGATCCACAAAGTCAAAGGCTTTGGCATAGTCAATAAAGCAGAAATAGATGTTTTTCTGGAACTCTCTTGCTTTTTCAATGGTCCAGCAGATGTTGGCAATTTGATCTCTGGTTCCTCTGCCTTTTCTAAAACCAGCTTGAACATCTGGAAGTTCACGGTTCACGTATTGTTGAAGCCTGGCTTGGAGAATTTTGAGCATTACTTTACTAGCGTGTGAGATGAGTGCAATTGTGCAGTAGTTTGAGCACTCTTTGGCATTGCCTTTCTTTGGGATTGGAATGAAAATTGACCTTTTCCAGTCCTGTGGCCACTGCTGAGTTTTCCAAATTTGCTGGCATACTGAGTGCAGCACTTTCATAGCATCATCTTTCAGGATTTGAAATAGCTCCACTGGAATTCCATCACCTCCACTAGCTTTGTTCATAGTGATGCTTTCTAAGGTCCGCTTGATTTCACATTCCAGGATGTCTGGCTCTAGGTGAGTGATCACACCATTGTGATTATCTTGGTCATGAAGATCTTTTTTGTATAGTTCTTCTGTGTATTCCTGCCACTTCCTTCTTAATATCTTCTGCTTCTGTTAGGTCCATACCATTTCTGTCCTTTATTGAGCCCATCTTCGCATGAAATGTTCCCTTGGTATCTCTAATTTTCTTGAAGAGATCTCTAGTCTTTCCCATTCTGTTGTTTTCCTCTATTTCTTTGCATTGATCGCTGAGGAAGGCTTTATCTCTTCTTGCTATTCTTTGGAACTCTTCATTCAGAGTTCCAAACTCTGCTTATATCTTTCCTTTTCTCCTTTGCTTTTCACTTCTCTTCTTTTCACAGCTATTTGTAAGGCCTCCTCAGACAGCCATTTTGCTTTTTTGCATTTCTTTTCCATGGGGATGGTCTTGATCCCTGTCTCCTGTACAATGTCACAAACCTCCAACCATAGTTCATCAGGCACTCTATCAGATCTAGTCCCTTAAATCTATTTCTCACTTCCATTGTATAATCATAAGGGATTTAATTTAGGTCATACCTGAATGGACTTCCCTGATGGCTCAGATGGTAAAGTGTCTGTCACAATGCAAGAGACCTGGGTTTGATCCCTGGGTTGGGAAGATTCCCTGGAGAAGGAAATGGCAACCCACTCCAGTACTCTTGCCTTGAAAATCCCATGGACAGAGGAGCTTGGTGCAGGCTACTGTCCATGGGGTTGCAAAGAGTCGGGCACGACTGAGCGACTTCACTTTCACTGAATGGTCTAGTGGTTTTTCCTACTTTCTTCAATTTCAGTCTGAATTTGGCAATAAGGAATTCATGATCTGAGCCACAGTCAGCTGCTGGTCTTGTTTTTGTTGACTGTATAGAGACTTATAACACCAGATGTTTAGTGACCTAAGACTAAAATATGTTTAAGGATGGGAATCTAATTACAGAAAAATAAACAACCACAGTTTTTAGTATCAAGTTCACTCTAAAAGGGAAAATACTATATTAGAGCTTAAAACATAGTTCTAAAAGTAAATAAAAAAACACACCACCATATATCCCACTGTATTTATACAGTTATTGCTGGAGATGCAGCTGAAGATGCCTTGGTCAGTAATATGTCAGGAGACTTAACAGAGACAGATATGAGACAAAGCCCTTGCACAGGTAAAACAATATTCTCGTTTTTATGTGTGTGTGTATGTAATGAATACATGTTATTATAAGATGCTGCTGCTGCAGGTTGTGTCCCTCCCAAACTCATATGTTGAAACCCTAATCCCCACTGTTACTACATTTGGAGATGGCCTTTGGGAGAAAATTAGGTTTAGATGAGGTCATAAGGGTGAGGCCTGCAGTATTATGATGGTTGAATATACTTATATACATTGGGCTTCCCAGGTGGCTAAGTGGTAAAGAAGCCGCCTGCCAGTGCAGCAGAGGCAAAAGATGTCGGTTTGATCCCTAGGTCAAGATGATCCCCTGGAGGAGGGCAGAGAAACCGACTCCAGTATTCGTGCCTGGAAAAATCTCAGTCAGAGGAGCCTGGCAGGCTATAGTCCATAGTGTTGCAAAGAGTTGGACATGACTGAACACACACACACCCATTATATACATTATATAATAGCCACAACATCTAACGTGTTATTATAAGAACATATACAAGTATGTTATAACATTATACAATATTGTTGGATAATATTCACATTTCCAAAATGCAGAAATGGAAGGTGGAAATTATTAATGACAGTGAAGGTCCCTGTGGCTGCTGTTCATAGCAGCATTGGCATCATCTAGGAACTCATTCAAAATGCAAATTCTTGGGCCCCCTCCGGAACCAGAAATTTGGAGTGAGTTCCAGCAGTTCCGTATGTATTTAAGGTGATTCTGATACATGTTGAAGTTTGAGAACCACTGCCCTGTGGTATAGGGCACTTAGGGGATGCAGAGTGTGCTTCCTCTCTGATAGTTTGCCTTTTAGACAAAATTGAGGCAAGGAGGGTGACCAAGCTTCTAAGCAGAAGCCTAGCCATCATAGACCTTGTGCTAGTCTTTCAGTCCAAAGCTTCATGCAGCACTGAAAAGTTTAAAAACCAATTCTGATCCCAAAACCAGGTGCCCCACAGTCTTGGCAAACTTCACGTTAAAAGCTCAATGGAAGAAAAGGAAAGCGGCTAGAACACTCAGTGACAGGTGAAAATGGAGAGAAATTAAGGCGACTAACCAAACAGGAATGTGCAGCTGACTAGTGGGACAACAAAGGTAAAGAAAACTCTGTGCTCCTAAGGATTCTAAAGGAGTAACTGCAATGACCCTTTGTCACTGGAAGTTAAAATCAGATTACCACATACAGTGTTTAATAAGAAAGAAAGGTTTCCATGAAAAAAGTTTAAAAACTTTAGAATATCTTTCTCATTTTTAAATCTTAAAATTTTTTTAAAGATTTTTCCAAAAAAATTCAGAAGATTAAAGCTCATTAGTCCTCTGGAGAGCTCATTTAAATACAACACCTCAGTATAACTTCTTTTATGTAGAAGGAAAATATTAAGCCAGATGTAAACTGACAGGTTTTAAAAATGGTACATTTACATGTTAATATGGAATATATCTAGAAAATATGAAACAGGATGTTTACAGTCATTTTAGAAACAACAGTATTTTAAACTTTCAAATGAATATAAAAGTAAAGGTATAAACCCACATAGATCCCAGCAGCTAAATATGTAAGAAAACACTTTATATATACTTCATGATGCACAAGTTGCTAGTCCACTACTTGGAAGACTGTTATGTTAAGCGTAAAGACATGGATATCTATCTTTAGAAAAAATCAGGTCAATAGGTAGAGGTCAGCTCATTTTATTTTTATGTGCTTAGTTGCTCAGTCATGTCTGACTCTGCAAACCCATGGACTGTAGTCTGCCAGGCTCCTCTGTCCATGAGGATTCTCTAGACAAGAATACTAGAGTGGGTTGCCATGCCCTCCTCCAGGGGATCTTCCCAACCCAGGAATCGAACCCAGGTCTCTCTCATTGCAGATGGATTATTTACCATCTGAGCCACCAGGGAAGCCTATTTCGTTTTTACATTTTACTAATAAATATTGTTATCAGAGTTGTCATTGCTCCAATATTGTTAACATTCACTCTTCGTCATAAAACTGATCTCCCCAAAAGTAACACTTTACTATCTTAAAAGTATACTAAGCTGCTTCTTCTTCTTCTTTTTTTTTTTTTTTTGTATTTCAAGTAAAAATTCAGCTAGAGCTGTGGACCCCCACATTCCAGATAACTAATTAGTTTCCAACTTAGAACCCCTGGAGATTTTGGTTTAGTATTATGTTGTAGAGTGGATTCAAGCTCCTGTATTTTTAGAGAAGATCATCAAGCATAGCCAAGGTGTCATGTTTTTAGAAAATAAGACCAGCAGAGGGCTGAAAAGAGTAACACATAAGATTCAATTTGATTCCAGTCGGGAGAAAATTAGCTACTTCGAGTAAATTATCACTTAAAAAATGTATGACCAATGAAATAAGAAGAAGCTAATCACTGGGAATTACCATAGAACACTCAGGCTCTATTACAATAAGTAAAAGGAAATGATATCTTGGTATCTCTAATTTTCTTGAAGAGATCTCTAGTCTTTCTCATTCCATTGTTTTCCTCCGTTTCTTTGCAAAGTGAAGGCTTTCTTATCTCTCCTTGCTATTCTTTGGAACTGTCCATTCAGATGGGCATATCTTTCCCTTTCTTCTCTGCCTTTCTTTTCTCTTCTTTTCTCAGCTATTTGTAAGGTCTCCTCAGACTACCATTTTGCCTTCTTGAAAATTTCTTTTTATTTAGGAAGGTTTGATCCCAGCCTCCTGTACAATGTTAGAAACCTCCGTCCATTGTTCTTGAGGCACTCTGGCTATGAGATCTAATCCCTTGAATCTATTTGTCACTTCCACTGTATAATCATAAGGGATATGACTTACGTCATAGCCAAATGGCCTAGTGTGTTTCCCTACTTTCCTCAATTTAAGTCTGAATTTTACAATAAGCAGCACATAATCTGAGCCACAGTCAACTCCTGTTCTTGTTTTTGCTGACTGTATAGAGCTGCTCCATCTTTGGCTGTAAATATAATCAATCTGATTTCAGTGTTAACCATCCAGTAATGTCCATGTGTAGAGTCATCTCTTGTGTTGTTGGAAGAATGTGTTTGCTACAATCAGTGAGTTCTCTTGCCAAAACTCTGTTAGCCTTTGCCCTGCTTCAATCTACTCCAAGGCCAAACTTGCCTGTTACTCCAGGTATTTCTTGACTTCCTACTTTTGCATTCCAATCCTCTATGATGAAAAGGACATTTTTTTTGGTGTTAGTTCTAGAAAGCCTTGTAAGTCTTCATAGAACCATTCTACTTCAGCTTCTTCAGCTTTAGTGGCTGGGGCATAGACTTGGACTTCTGTGATGCTGAATGCCTTGCACTGGAAATGAACTGAGATTATTCTGTCATTTTTGTGATTGTACCCAAGTACTGTATTTTGAACTCTTTCACTGACTATGAGGACTAATCCATTTCTTCTAAGGGATTCTTGCCCACAGTAGTAGATATAATGGTTATCTGAATTAGATTTGCCCATTTGTTCACTGATTTTTCAATTCCTAATTGACTCCTAAAATCTATTCCTAAAATGATTTAAACGAGGTAGAATACTTCAATACCTTGGTAATCAGGCCAAAGTCACTGCTTTCTAGTATAAGACAGTCACAGGCAGATCAACTCTGGCTCCAAGTGGTGGTTTGTTGTTGTTCAGTCACTAAATCATGTCTGACTCTTTGCAACCCCAGAGATGGGCACATATATTCTATTAGAGGCCACTCTTATCATCAGTCCAAAAATCCTATGTGAAAGGCTACATGGCTCTTTTAAGAATAATCAAAAGGAAAAGAGTTTTATTTTCCTTTTGGCTGTAGTAAAATGTATTTCCAAAATTAAAATATTCACTATCCTGGCAATTTAACAAAAATTAGCAACATGATGGCCAGCAGAGGGCATTCAAATATCTATTGTTAGTATCTCAGGTGTGCCAAGCATCTTGTTTTCTCCAATTCATTTATTTCTTTTAATAGATTGAAGATTCATCTGTAGTTTTCTTTAAAATGGAATATTTAATTACTTCTGTATATTTTGCATACATTTGAATAATCTTAGGAGTAAAACTGTGCTCACTTTGCAACCCCATGGACTGTGGCCTGCCAAGCTACTCTGTCTACGGGGTTTTCCAGGGAGAAATACTAGAGTGGGTTGCCATTTCCTCCTCCAGGGGATCTTCCTGACCCAGGGATTGAACCTGTGTCTCCTGCATGGCAGGAGATTCTTTACCACTGAGTCACCCAGGATGCCCAGCAGTAAAATTATTATATAAATTTATGTACTTTAGTCATATGAAACAACATTGAGAACTTTTAAAAAAGTAAAAAGCTCAGACGTAGGTAAGCTGATAAATTTAAACAGTCTACTTGTTAATTTAAAAAGCATACTTTCTATAATTCTTACTGTTTATACTTTAATAATCTTTTAAAAAGCTGTGACAAAATAAAGCTTATGGCTGGTCTTTGCCCCTAGCTCCTGGCACAGAGTTTGAAAAATCTTTGGAATTTCTAATGGTAGAAGTGTCTTTTTGTTTTTTGTCTTAATGATAGAACTTAGTACATACTGCAAGTGCACACACACACATTCAAAGATGAGTACAAACAAGATTCCTAAATCATACTGGGGGATTGTAACAATGTATCTTTGAATTAACAGAATATTATGGTTTATAAAATGTTGTTGTTTAGTCACTAAGTCATGTCCAACTCTTTGCAACCCCATGGACTGTAACAAGACTCCTCTGTCCATGGGATTTTCCAGGCAAGAATACTGGAGTTCGTTGCCATTTCCTTCTCCAGGGATCGAACCTGTCTCCTGCATTGGCAGATGGATTCTTTACCACTGAGCCATCACGGAAGGCAAAGTGTAGAAGGGATAGTTATTATTTCTTACAATTATATGTGAATCTATAATTATCTCAATAAAATTTCAATTAAAAGACAAACAGTAGATTAGGGAGCCCCCGGTTGATGAAACACAAGCTGGAATCAGGATTGCTGGGAGAAATATCAATCTCAGCTATGCAGATGATACCACCCTTATGGCAGAAAGCAAAGAAGAACTAAAAAGTCTCTTGATGAAAGTGAAAGAGCAGAGTGAAAAAGTTGACTTAAAACTCAACATTCAGAAAAAGAAGATCATGGCATCCAGTCCCATCACTTCATGGCAAATAGATGGGGAAACAATGGCAACAGTGACAGACTTTATTTTTCTGGGCTCCAAAATCACTGCAGATGGTGACTGCAGCCATGAAATTAAAACACACTTGCTCCTTGGAAGAAAAGCCATGACAAACCTAGACAGCATATTAAAAAGCAGAGGTATTACTTTGCCAACAAAGGTCCGTCTAGTCAAAGCTATGGTTTTTCCAGTAGTCAATGTATGGATGTGAGAGTTGGACTATAAAGAAAAGCTTAGCGCCAAAGAATTAACGCTTTTGAACTGTGGTGTTGAAGACTCTTGAGAGTCCCTTGGACTGCAAGGAGATCCAACCAGTCCATCCCAAAGGAAATCAGTCCTGAATATTCATTGGAAGGACTAATGCTGAAGCTGAAACTCCAATACTTTGGCCACCTGATAGGAAGAACGGACTCATTTGAAAAGACCCTGATGCTGGGAAAGACTAAAGGCAGGAAAAGTGGACGACAGAGGATGAGATGGTTGGATGGCATCACCAACTCAATGGACAAGAGTTTGAGCAAGCTCTGGGAGTTGGTGATGGACAGGGAAGCCTGGCGTGCTGCAGTCCGTGGGGTTGCAAAGAGTCGGACATAACTGAGCTACTAAACTGAACTGAACTGATATGGCTCTAGAGCACAACCTGTCATTTGAAGTCTTGATATTGCTAGAAGCTAAACTTCATTCTAGTCTCCTGGTCCAAACATGTCCTTCATAAGAAGATGAGGTCCTACCCTGATGTACATCTTCACACACCCACTGCGGCAATATGTTTATAGCCCTCTATCTATACTTTTGCCTCAAGGTTTATTAATACAAACCATTGTCTAATTGTAGAATAATCATTGCAAGTAACTATATAGACACCTATACTTACTAACATAGAATTCTTTTTTAAAAATGTTCAGTGTATAGGGAAGTACAGCTGAGACAAAAGAACACTACCATAACATTGCTATACTTCAACATAGCAATCCAACATACATATAGGAGGAGGAGCTTTCCCCAAATTACCAACAGCGCGGTTGTAAACATCCTGAACATATACTGGTCCACCAGGACAAATTCCTGTTACATTCACCATGCTAAGCATTTTAAGTTCCTTAAAATGTTAATCACTGTCTGCTTAATACCTCAATATGAAGACTGCTAAAACCACTTTAGAGTCTTTTATTCCTTTACATGTAGTGCAATAAGGATTATTCTTAGTTACAAGGAGGACTGAATGAAAAAAAGAGCTGTAAGAGCTCTTTGGCAAGCATTAAAATGTAACAGTGAAAGCTGTTAAGCAAATTAGGTCACAAAGCACTTTTATACTTTCAAACCAAGCTTCCTGCCTTGTGACTTTTAACGCAGACTACTTTTCAACATTGTGTTGGTGGTGAATCCTCTAAGGCCATCTTCAAATCTGGTTCAAGATGGCAAATGTCCTTGGCTTTGAGGTTACACTTTTGATGCTGGGATCCAGGCTTATTACGTTTTCAGTGTAGTCTTCACCTGCTGAAGTGCATAGGGTTCTGTGAACAACACTGAAATTACTACTGTCTTTGTTTTCTGACAGAGGAAGACACTGCAAGTAATGCCTCAGATGAGGTGGGTGGCCCCACAGCACCACACGGTATCCCTGGGTCAGGTAAGGGATCTAAATTGTTGAATTTTAAATGTTCTTTTGATTTTTAAAGTCTAATATATACCAGTTGAAGTAGTTATAGGGAAGATGTCTACTAGAGATAATCCCAAAGGCCTCATTATATTGAATACCTGAGTTGGTAGAGTTTATGGTAGGGGAGTAAAGAAATGTCTATTCCTACTTCTTACTAAAAAAAAAAAAAAATCTGTAAATACCAAGACACTCTGTATTCATAAATATGCAATCAAGGATACCTGTTGATGAAAAGCAGCTAAATTATTCTAATATTGGGGGTTAATCTGTCTTATTTTAAAAACTTTGAATGTATGAAAAAAATTTTGATCCTCATATTGAAATTCTCAATGCTCTATGTCAGTCCAGTTTGCTTTAAATGAATGATACTGAAATACAGGATGTATCTAATAACTGTGAATCATATTGATTCATAGGAAATCATATTCCTTTAGAAGATGCTAAAAGTCATTTACAGATTATAATAGTGAGTGACACAGGCTGGAAAACACTGGTGTGACAAGGAGGTCAGAGCACTTATAAACATATGGTCTCATGAAAAAATTAAGCAAATGCTTGAAGGGGGCCACAAGAAATAAAGAAATATTTGAGGAAATTGCCAGAAGGTGAATGCAGTTTGGAATAGACAAGAGACTGGAAACAATGTCATACCAAATACATAAATTTTAAATTATGAATACAGAGTTTTACAAAAGAAAAATGTCAACCCTCAAAGAAAAATGAGATTTTATGAAGTTGATGGCCTCCTAAGACAACCATCTCTCAGAACTGCCGAATGGAAACAAGGTTACTATGTAATCTTGGAATTAGACTTTTTAAGGTGAAAATTCTATAAACTTTCCTCTTTGCATTTAACTTAGCAAAAAATTCAATAATAAATTCCTAATACTATTTTATGTTCAAATGGCTCCCTAAATTATTATAAACCATATACCTATTAAGTCAAGAATTTCAATTTCTTTTCAAGTCTTTCCTAAAGATTTAGGAAAGTTTAGTACCAAAATCTGTAGAAGGCAATGGCAACCCACTCCAGTGTTCTTGCCTTGAGAATCCCAGGGACGGGGGAGCCTGGTGGGCTGCCATCGCTGGGGTCGCACAGAGTTGGACACGACTGAAGTGACTTAGCAGCAGCAGCAGCAACACCAAAATATTCCTAATTCTTAAACTCTTTCATCTGTCCAATCACTTAAATATTCTAACTGTAGAATACTTGAATGCTTGAAAACTAATGCAGTTTTAGACAATGTCATATAATGACTCTTTTCCTATGTTCTCTTGTTTAAGAATTATTTGAAAATCATACCAAAAACCCAAGAACTTTGAGCATCAAGAGAAAAGCACTTGAAGATGGTAAGAGTCTGAAATATGCCAACTTTTCCCACACTGATTAAAACTTCTGTAGCTTTTTCCTGATAGATGTTTATTCTTGTCCTTGACAAATCAAGACTATTGTTTATGAGCTGTGTGACAGCAAAAAATGCTGAAAAATCATTTCTTTCAGAGCTTATTAATAGTGAAAGTAACAAACAGAAACTTTCCCACCTCAAATTTCTGCACAATTATCTATCGTTAGCCTTTAAATTACACTTTTCTGTGACTGCCATTAGAATACTAGGATGTAAAAGGAAAACCCCCACAAAGTAGTAAGTTCTGAATTTTGCTTTTCTCCAAAGGTAACTAACATGGCCATAACTTTTTAGTAATTCTACAAAAACTGAGAAGCCAGCTAATTATGAAGCTGTCATTCCAAACTGACCCATTATAAGTAACAGAAAAGGTTACTTATAATGTGGGTGCATGCTAAATGTCTTCAGTCATGTCTGACTCTGTGTGACCCTTTGACTGAAGCCCACCAGGCTCCTCTGTCCATGGGATTCTCCAGGCAAGAATACTGGAGTGGATTCCCATGCTCTCCTCCAGAGGATCTTCCTAACCCAGGGATCAAACCTGCATCTTTTACATCTCCTACATTGGCAGGCCGTTTCTTTACCACTAGCACCACCCGGGAAGCCCAACCTAATATAGCATAAAGAAAAACAAAGACTATAAGAAAAGGCACTGGTCTGAGAAACAGAAAACCTAATTTTTCTAGTTTCTCTTTACCCTTAAAATTCAACATGGAGCAAATGACTGCATCTCTCTAGATTGCTAAAATAATCCAACTTTAGCATTTTATAGATTTATAATTGATCTAATTGTTTTGAGTTCACATAAATAGTTGAAGACCTCAGTTTTTACAAAGTGAAGACACCTGTGCACCTACCACTCAAATCAAGATATAAAACACTACCAGCACCCTAAAGACTCCCCCCCCCCACTTCATTAATTATCCTGTTAGCCCCCATGCGTCCATGCTAAGTCGCTTCAGTTGTGTCTGACTCTATGTGACCCTATCGACTGCAGCCTGCCAGGCTCCTCTGTCCATGGAATTCTCCAGGCAAGAATATTGGAGTGGGTTTCCATGCCCTCCTCCAGGGGATCTTCCCAACTCAGGCATCGAACCCGCATCTCTTGCATCTCCTGCATTGACAGGTGGGTTCTTTACCACTAGCAGCACCTGGGAAGCCTGTTAGCCCTCGTAAAATTTATCAATGTTCATTACCATAGGCTAGTTTTATTAATAGAATCATACAATTGTCTTTTCCTTTAGTATGTATTTTGTAATGTCAAGCTTCTTTCACACAGCATTGTTTGAGAGTCATCCATGATTTTACTTGCAGCAGGAGTTTGTTCTTTTTTACTGCAATAAAATATTCCATAATAGGAACATACATCCCTCTACTTTCTCTATCCAACGTTCCCAGATTGGGGCTACTAAGAATAATGCTGCTATACAAATTCCTGTGCATGTCTCCCAATAAACATATGTATGCATCTCTGTTGAGTACACACCCAGGAGTGGGATGCAGGGTCACAGGGTATGCATATATCCAGGTAGTGTTCTAAGCACGTTATATATTAATACATTTAATCCCTACTACAACTCTCTGAGGTAAGTGATACCATGATTCCCATTTACAGAGGAGGAAATGGAGGCATGAACAAGTCTACTCTGTTGAACCAGTTGCTCTACTGCCTTTCTGTGGGGGCAGGGACCATCAGCCTCGTATAGCACAGTATTCCTAGTGTCAACCACAGGGCCCTGCATACACACAGGACGAGCTCAACAAATATTTTTCGAATCAAGTATTAGAGAATAGCAGGACTCCATTGTTCCCCAACCCTGCCCAACAACACTTATATCTCACGAAAGCTGAAAATTTTATTCTCCATTTTTTGACATAAATTACAAATCAGATGAGTTGCCTCATGTTTTCCTTCTCTCAATGCCCTTTAATGGATGTGCGACTGAAAAGGGAAACTGCTAAGGATTAACCACACGAAAGTATCATTCCCAATGCACTGACTTTGTGCACCGGATCTTTAAAATATACAAGCCTAGCCTAACAGGTGAGAAACAGAGTCAGAAATTAGGAGACTTTCCCAAGATCAAACTATTACTAGGAAACCTGGTAGACTTCAAGTCTTATGTTAAAGAGGCTGTTCCCAACACTTACCAGAACGACAAATCAGTAGTACCTTAAGATCCTTTGGGGGATAAGTCACTTTTCCAACTAAGGGAATGTAAAACACTAGAGGAATGTAACATGTTTGGCTATTATTTCTAAGAGATAAAAATCAAAAAAGTTAACCCCAGCCTTAATATGGCAATTCAAAGCAAGTTCTCTGATAATCTACTGGGTTTCCCAACAAACTAAATGAAGACAACTGGGAACAAATTCCATAGGTTTGTCTGAGTGCATCCCTCCCCTCTACCTCCCAAGTGCCTTTCTAGTGATACGTTATATACTTTTTGCAGAACCAGCATCTGTATCTCTTAAGAAAACTGCTTCTGAGACCGCTGCAAATCAGCTTCCTCAAAGAACAACAGAACCAAAAGATTCTTCAGAATATTTTTGCAGTCAGGAGACTCCCTATGTGACCCAACTTCATCAGGTAAATGTTATAAATTTTTAGAAAAGGTATGAAAATGTTTACCAGTTGTAGGGTTCAGTTCCTAACACAGGAAAATGATAATTCACTTGAAGGGCATTTTTGTCCCCTAACTAAGGAAAGGCTAACTAGCTGATTCATGTGATAAACGTCTGAAATTTTAGTAATTCCTTTTACGGAATCTTCAAATATGTCCATGTCATTCTAGTCTCCATTAACTGGGACTGTGGTTTAAAGATAAAGATCTCTAATCTACAATGGGGTGTATGGTTTGTCCCAACTCTGCAAACCTCAGAACTCATTGATGTTTAAGCCCGAAAAAGTAATTGATTATATTTATCTGGCATGAACAAGCACACACACACAGCTTTATAGCTGAAGAGGACAACCAATTAGCTTAACACTGAAAATTCCCCCTGACAGAAAGCAGAGCTATGGTATAAATCTGCAAACAGCCAGACTACTAAAAAAGAAGGATTTCTGGATGAACCCATCTGGATTAAGCATCCAGTGCATGACTGTCTAGTAATTGATATTCCATTTGTTTTTATATATAAAATACATAACACCACAACATTCAGGGGTTCTGTCATCCCTGACACTAAATATCTATGCCTAAGAGAGAACCAAAAACAATGCAAAAGTGATAGACATTTTAGTTTCTAGAGCCTTCTGCAACAGATCACCACCTGCCAATGTACACTGTATATAACTAATTCTATATTAAATTATAATAACCCATCTAGGCTTCAAATTTTGACATTCCTTGATTTACTGTCAAATGA
This sequence comes from Bos indicus x Bos taurus, assembly GCF_003369695.1. Lineage (NCBI taxonomy): Eukaryota > Metazoa > Chordata > Mammalia > Artiodactyla > Bovidae > Bos > Bos indicus x Bos taurus. The sequence goes on from NC_040081.1 coordinate 71,932,774, forward strand.
AAACATTTTTTGAAAATTTATTTTATTGAAGTACAGTTGACTTACAATGTTAATTTCTGCTGTACAGCAAAGTGATTCAGCTATATTTATAACAAACATTCTTTTTCATATTCTTTTCCATTATGGTATCACAAGATATGTAATATAGTGTCCTGTGCTATACAGGAGGACCATGTTGTTGTTATCCATTCCATTAAAAACATTCTTTCTTACTCTTTCACCCCCACAGCAGCAGATTTTATCTTCTAGACATAAAGAAGTTTCATATTCTTAGAATCGGTTTCCCTAATGTGTGAGGACTTTTGCTAATTTAAAATTGTGAATTGGATAGGATTATGGGCAAGAACCAGCACTCTCAAAGAATCTTAATGATTCTATGCCTGCTGCTGCTGCTGCTAAGTCACTTCAGTCGTGTCCAACTCTGTGCGACCCCATAGACAGCAGCCCACCAGGCTCCCCCGTCCCTGGGATTCTCCAGGTAAGAACACTGGAGTGGGTTGCCATTTCCTTCTCCATGCATGAAAGTAAAAAGTGAAAGCAAAGTCACTCAGTCGTGTCCGACTCTTAGCGACCCCATGGACTGCAGCCTACCAAGCTCCTCCGTCCATGGGATTTTCCAGGCAAGTGTACTAGAGTGGGGTGCCATTACCTTCTCCGGATCCTATGCCTACACAAGGAAAATTTAAATGGTTTTCCACTAATACCTTTCTTCTCCAGAAGCTATTGAGTTTTTTGCCACTGTTACTGAAAGTATCACAAGGTCAATCTTCAACACCACAGTTTAGCAAATACTTGCTCTGTCAAATAAGCAGCCTGATAGAATCCATTAGGTTTTCTCTATCATCATGTAGTAATCACATTTTTATTGCCCTTCAGTTCAGTTCAGTTCAGTTCAGTTCATTCGCCCAGTCGTGTCCAACTCTGCGACCCCATGAACCTCAGTACGCCAGGCCTCCCTGTCCATCACCAACTCCCGGAGTCCACCCAAACCCATGTTCATTGTGTCGGTGATGCCATCCAACCATCTTATCCTCTGTCGTCCCCTTCTCCTCCTGCCCTCAATCTTTCCCAGCATCAGGGTCTTTTCAAATGAGTCAGCTCTCCTCATCAGGTGGCCAAATGATCTACACATCATTATTGCCCTTAGCTTGTATCAATATTATCTAATTTCATTAATTCTTTCACTTAAAAGCAACTGTAGAAAAGTGCATATAACTAGGAATAAAGTTATTCATAAAAAAAATTACCCTCCTTTTCTTTACACACACATTTAAATAGGAGATCTTGGGGATGAACTTTCTGAGTTAACTAAAAAAGTAAATAGTTAAAAAAAACCTCAAGGTCAGTCTCATATCTTCCTCACAGACCACCAGGCAACTCTAAAGATCCCTTGTGTTTGTACACCTCTTCCCATGACAGGATATCCAAAATAACTTCTCTGAAGAATGTTATAAACTCATGGTGTTATGGAGTACCATATGAATAGCTTTTAGTTTTTCCTTGTATTATATATATAATCCTCTCAATAACATAAATGTACTTTAAAATAAGATCTCTATTATGGTCAACCCACAGTTATCCAAAATTAATTCAAATTAAAAATATTCTTTTTGATTCATCCTAGAATTCTAAATTACTCTCAGCTTTTAGTAAACAAGGAATATACAAGATGTGAAACTCAAACCCAACTATTCTGGATTCTGAAAAAAGCAAAAAGCCTACTTCTACTTTAAGTTTGGTGGAGGTAAAGCTAATCATTTGGAATGCATTTATACATATTTCGCCCATATTGCTGATAAGTGTTATCACCAAGTTCCTTAACTGTTCTAGAAGTTGTTGCTGAGGTATCCTCTTATGGAAACTGTAATACTTTCAGTGATGTCAGGCTTAGGTTTATATTTCTTACCCTGAAGAAAACTGTTTATATTAAAACTTAGTTCAGTTAGTAGGAAATGGAAAGATCACAGAAGCAAAGTTATTTTTTAACTCAAAAGATTTATCAGTTTTCCAAAGTCAGTGTGTATTTTGTCATACAGGTTCTCTCCCTCTTTTAAAGAAGGGAATTATTTTGGCATTTCCTTACTACTAATCTTTTCATTCATTATCTAAAATGTTTACCAAAGAATTTTTTGCACATTCACTACTTCTCCGTGATTGGATTATTATCTGTTGGAATTCATAAGATCTAGAACCGGTAGTTCCTTTTGAACATCAACCGGTTCAGCCTCCCCGGGTTTGAATCCTTACATTCCCATAGCTATGATTTCGTTCAAATACACCATCTGCCCAATAGCTCTGCTCTTGCAAACAAAAGCTTGTGGTGGTTGCAGGCTCCCCGCGAAACCTCAAAGTGTATTGTAGGTCTAGGACTAGCAAACATCCCACACAGTTCTACCACAAGAACAGCTTCAGACTCTGGGAGATCAAAACGCGCAAGCAAAGAAGGAAGAACCCCGACTGGGCTAGTCCAGCCGACTAGAGCCTTACAATCTGGTCAGATCCAGGAGGGGTGCACTACACCGGGAGCGCGGAGAGCCCCTAAAGACCGTTAAGGGTGGCGGGGGACAGGCTGAAGTCCAGGGAGACAAGAGAGCCCCGGCGCACGCCTTGGCAATCTGGTGAATGCCACAGGAAGGTACCAGTCCAGGTAAGAGAGAGGTCCGGCCCCTGGTTCTCAGGTGCCCGCGAGATCGCCAACTCCGGCCGCGGGAAGCGGATAGGGCAGACGGAGAACACGAGCCGCCATCCCCACCCCTCACCCAGTCGCTCACCGGTGCTGCAGCCCCACGAGTCCCAGAGTGACCACATGTGGCACGTCTAGCTGCGTGGGCCACTCTCCTGAGGCGATGCACCCGAACACGCCACATTCCTCTCGGATCCCTAACTCCTCCAGCTCCATGTCGCCGCCGGAAGCACGTGGTGGGACCCGCCGCCGCTGCAGGGGTCTAAGCACCAACCAGTAGACTGTTCGGCCTGCAAGCCTCCGAAGCTCCGGCCGGGTACAGCAGCTTCCTTCGCAGCGGCTCGACCCTCGCTACTGCGGCGGCGCGTGCTTTCCCCTGAGAGGGATTTGTCTCCACCCCCTCCACTCTGCCCCGCCCCTCCGGGCCGGCCAATCAGCGAGGACGGAGGGCGAGGCCCCGCGGTTGAGGGGAGGAGTGACGGCCCTGTGGGGGTGGAGCTAGCCCTCTCCCTGAGCCCTGTGGGAGGATAATTTTTCCGCATGTGCGTCTCTCCGTTATTTTCTAGCACCCAAGACGGAGGTAATGGAACTAACGGGATTAATGTCATTTCTCTCCCAGAGGATATACACTTTGTATGTCCCTCCTCATATGCTTTTCCCCGAGCCGTCACTACTTGGTATGCTCCAACTTCTGAGCCGCTCTCTCTGGCGAGGAGGGGCCCGGTCAGCGAGCGGCAGTAAAGTGGGGAGGGGCTGCCAGTGCGCGCCATTTTTCTTTACAAGAACTGCGCCCGCGCTGGGCGGGGCGGCGGAAGCCCGCGTCGCTGCGCCTGCGCGGCGGGAAGCCTTGCTCCGGGGTCCGAGTTCTGGGAAGGTTAGGGACCCGCGACATTCCGTGGCCGCGGAGATGTTCGAAGAGACCCGGAGGGGGCGCTAGGGGTCACGTGGCCATGCCAGGGGCGTGCCTGTGGGCGGTGCCTCGCTCCCCGGCCCCGTGAGCCTCTCTGATCGCGTTTCTTTTCCAGAGTCCTGCGTCTCTTCGCAGCGCGGCCGAAGGCCTCAGACCTCTCCGGACAATGGCGGCAGTCGAAGGTGAGTTAATTGGGCTCCGCAGGAGTTGGGACTCCACGGTCTTCCCGCCTCTCTCACGCTGGCCTGTGCGCTGTTCTTGGCTCCCCACGGCATGCTTCCCCGGGCTATGCCCCGTCTCCCTGCATCCTCCTCTCTAGGCCACTGGGCGCGCGGGCACGTGGCCCTGACGCTGCGGAGCCGTGCGTTGGAAACAAAGCGCTCCGGGGCCTCCGAACTTTTTGTAACTTCCAGAACTTCTCATGGAATGAGGAAAAGGCGCAAAGGGTCATTGGAACGAGAGATGGCCAGAAATTAGAGAGATACCTGCAAATCGCGTTTGCAATCAATAGGTATTGCAAAACAAACGCAGGAACATCTAATGTTGATTCCCGAAACCAAAGTCTTGCTTTTCCCTTTAGGTTAATAATAGCCTGTTTCAGAAAATTAATAATTGAACCTTCTGAAAATTTTTATATTTCCTGTCGAGATTTTGTTTTTAGCCATTTTATGCCAATGAGAGTTTCAAAGTGAAGTGAAAGCCGCTCAGTCGTGTCCGACTCTTTTCAAAACCACCAGGCAAAAAGTTTCTTGCTTCACTTTGCATTTATCATGTTACATGTTAATAATCGTTTTGTCCATGCGTGATGAGGATCCTCAGGAAAGATAGTTTGTGCTATTTTTACTGCTAAATTATATCCAAAGTAGTACCATTTCAACGCATAATCAATATAAAAACTGTGATTTTTGCGAGTTTTTAAAAAAATATTGAAATCCACTGTGTATTTTACACTTACATCATCTCAATTTGGAGTAGCCACATTTCAAATGTTTCATAGGCACCTGTGGCTAGTGGCTGTTCTTTATTGGACAGCACTATCCTAGATGTGTAGTTTTCAGTACTCTTAAATTTCAATTCCATGAATTATTCTCAGTCCTCATCAGCCTCTTCTGAATTCATCTATGAATTTATAGCAAGCATTTTGGCACTGGTAGCAATTGTCTTCTATAATGTTATGTTATTTCTATTAATGGATAGAAAAACAAATTAGGTAATAAATCATGATTCAGGGGATTCCCTAATTGCCCAGTGGTTAGAACTCCATGCTTCCATTGCAGGGGGCAGTTTGGCAAACTAAGATTCCACAAGCCACAGTGGGATGGCCATAAATAAATAAATGCCGATTCAACTAAATTGAGAGGGAATAGCATTGGGTACAGACTTCTAACCTAGGCACCATCCTTAACTTTCCATATTTCCCATATTGAATCAATTGTTATTAAAACTTTTACCTTGTAAATAGCTTGAGTCTTATCCCACTTTTTTTTTCTTTAGCCCAGGTTATTTGTCACCTGGCTTGCTGCTACAGCATCCTAACTGGTCTGTCATTCGGTGGTTTTCTTCCACCAGCCCTGCCTCATCTCATTCTCCACACAGCAGCCTAATGGTCTTTGTAACAGACATCTGCCATTTTACTGATGTGGTTAAGCTTTATGAGGTCTAAACTCAACCAGCGTGGTTTGTGAGACCTGAAGGATGAATAGTGGGATGGAAGGGGAGGAAACAGTGTTCAGGGCCTATGGAAGAGCATGTCAGAAGCCTGAGAGGAGGATTTAGAGATTACAGGAAGTTAGGGTTCTCAGTTCAGTTCAGCCACTCAGTTGTGTCCAACTCTTTGCGACCCCATGGACTGCAGCATGCCAGGCCTCCCTGTCCATCACCAATGCCCGGAGTTTACTCAAACTCATGTCCATTGAGTCAGTGATGCCATCCAACCATCTCATCTTCTGTTGTCCCCTTCTCCTTGCACCTTCGATCTTTCCCAGCATCAGGGTCTTTTCCGGTGAGTCAGCTCTTCGCATCAGGTGCCTAAAGTACTGGAGTTTCAGCATCAGTCCTTCCAATGAATATTCAGGACTGATTTCCCTTAGGATGGACTGGTTGGATCTCCTTGCAGTCCAGGAGACTCTCAAGAGTCTACTCCAAAACCACAGTTCAAAAGCATCGATTCTTCCGTGCTCAGCTTTATAGTCCAACTCTCACATCCATACATGACTACTGGAAAAAACCATAGCTTTGACTAGACTGACCTTTGTTGGCAAAGTAATGTCTCTTTTTTTTAATATGCTGTCTAGGTTGGTCATAACTTTGCTTCCAAGGAGCTGCTGCTGCTAAGTCACTTCAGTCGTGTCTGACTCTTTGTGACCCCATAGACGACAGCCCACCAGCCTCCCTTGTCCCTGGGATTCTCCAGGCAAAAACACCAGAATGGGTTGCCATTTCCTTCTCCAATGCGTGAAAGTGAAGTCACTCAGTCGTGTCCGACTCTTAGCAACCCCATGGACTGCAGCCTACCAGGCTCCTCTGTCCATGGGGTTTTCCAGGCAAGAGTACTGGAGTGGGGTGCCATTGCCTTCTCCTTCCAAGGAGCAAGTGTCTTTTAATTTCAAGGCTGCACTCACCATCTGCAGTGATTTTGGAGCCCCCCAAAATAAAGTCTGTCACTGTTTCTATTCCTTCCCCATCTATTTGCCATGAAGTGATGGGACCAGATGCTATGATCTTAGTTTATTGAATGTTGAGTTTTAAGCCAACTTTTTCACTCTCCCCTTTCACTTTCATCAAGAGGCTCTTTACTTCTTCTTCACTTTCTGCCATAAGGGTGGTGTCATCTGTATATCTGAGGTTATTGATATTTCTCCTGACAGTCTTGATTCCAGCTTGTGCTTCATCCATCCCAGCGTTTCTCATGATGTACTCTGCATAGAAGTTAAATAAGCAGGGTGACAATATACAGCCTTGACATACTCCTTTCCTGATTTGGAACCAGTCTGTTCCATGTCCAGTTCTAACTGTTGCTTCCTGACCTGCATACAGATTTCTCAGGAGCCAGGTCAAGTGGTCTGGTATTCCCATCTCTTTTAGAATTTTTCACAGTTTGTTGTGATCCACGCAAAGGCTTTGGCATAGTCAATAAAGCAGAATTTATGTTTTTCTGGAATTCTCTTTCTTTTTCAATGATCCAGCAGATGTTGACAGTTTTGATCTCTGGTTCCTCAGCCTTTTCTAAATCCAGCTTGAACATCTGGAATTTTAACAGTTCATGTACTGTTGAAGCCTGGCTTGGAGAATTTTGAGCATTACTTTACTAGCGTGTAAGATGAGTAATTGTGTGGTAACTTGAGCATTCTTTGGCATTGCCTTTCTTTGAGATTGGAATGAAAACTGACCTTTCCCAGTCCTGTGGTCACTGCTGAGTTTTCCAAATTTGCTGGCATATTGAGTGCAGTTAGGGTTCTAGGAAGGGAATAAAGAAATCTGAATTTGGAGCGCTAAGCTAGTGCTACATCTTGGAAGGACCTTTTAAACCTTGTCAGTGAATCAAGACATCACAATAAGAGGATGGGGATTCATCCTCTGAATTATGTACCCTGCAGATGCAGCCATTGAACTGAGCTGGTAACTGTTTCATTTAATGTTTATCTTCACTCCCTGTTGATGTGACCTCTGCCCCTTCTTCAGGTTTATCTCCTGCCTTTCCTTTGGACTTCTCAGCTGCTGCCCCCAGCCCCTTCTCTGCCCAGCAGGAGTATACACACACACAGTGTTGCAAACTTGCTGAAGTTCTGCCATGCACTCTCTCACCCCCTGGTCTTCTTTCTCTGCCACTCCCTACCTCTTGACCGTTCCTTGGATCTCAGCCTAACCCTCACTTTGTTCTAGATGACAGAGGTTAGGTTAAGTGGTCCTGCTGTGAACCTGTGGTCCACAGTCTCTGTATTTCTCACATTATACTTATTATGATGGTTAATTTCAGCTTCTCTCAGACTCTGGCCTCTTGAGAGCAGGAACGTGGTTTACTGGTACATCCTTAGTACCTGGCACATGGACACTGAAAAATGCAGATGCTGAGAATGAGTCAATGTTTTGGAAGAATGAGGGGTGGTGATTTCTCCTCTTGGAAATTTTAAGTCCTTAAACTTCCATTATCCCTGATCTTCATCAAAATCATTCTTTCTAATGACAAAGTCTACTTTTCTTTAAGTCTGATGACCTGCATCAATTGGATGCTCTTGTCCTTACTTCTCACAGTTTTCTATAACTGTTAGTGAGGAGAGGGCTTCAAGGGTGGGGGGTAGGGAAGCAGGATTAGAAAAATAGAAGTGCTTCCAGGTCGGTTGACTGCAGTGGATGGAGGTGGCTCCTCTTGCACATCGACTTGAAATCAAGAAGACCATCTGGCTGAACTTGCCCATTTTGCTTGCCATGGAAAACAGTAGTCGGGAAAAATACAGCATTTTTCCTCCTGCAAGCTATTTTAGTTAATTGTATTATGAGTATATAAATGAAATTACTAGTGTTGTCACATTAATCTTAATGTGTCTTAACTAATTCTACTTCAGTTCTACTGTGAGACAAATTGACAGTGGAAAGAGCACAACATAACATTAGATATCAGAAGACTTGAGGTTTTTTCTGGCTCTGCCATTTCTTAACTGTGCGGCATCTACCTTTTTGGTACTTAGTTTCCTAATCTGTATCATAATTTGCATAATTGTAATTCTTGACAAAATTGTATGGATGAAATGTGATGGTGCGTTGAAAATACCTTGTAGGGTACAAGGATCTATGCTGATGAGTTAATTTTTTATTAAAATTATTTAATTGCTCTGTATGCATACTGATTCATCATTCTAGATAATTTAATCTTCTTGATTATCTTTTACACGAAATTTCCTGAAATCTAATGTTTGCATTTTATTTCCACAGTACTGAAGATTGGTAAAAAACTCTATGAGGGTAAAACAAAAGAAGTCTATGAATTGTTGGATAGTCCAGGAAAAGTCCTCCTGCAATCCAAGGACCAAATAACAGCAGGAAATGCAGCCAGAAAGAATCACCTTGAAGGAAAAGCTGCAATCTCAAATAAAATTACCAGCTGTATTTTTCAGTTGTTACAGGAAGCAGGTGAGTGGCTCTCCCAGTAGCTTCCCTGTTTGTGGTCTCTCTCACGTATACTTACTGGTCCTTTTTATTGGGAAATGACATTTTTTGCGTTAATAAGATGTTGATTACCAGTAGATTTTTTTTTCTGGTTGTTTTAGGAAGCAGGTAAGTGACTCACCTCTCACACACACCTCTCTGATCTCTTTAAGGAGGTTATTTGGATTAACAACGTGTTTGGGGATGCCTCACATGCTACACTTATTTAAATTAAACCAGAAATTTAAATACCACTATAACACTTTACTTGGTTTGGAGATGGGGAAACAGTGTTAGACTTTATTTTGGGGGGCTCCAAAATCACTGCAGATGGTGACTGCAGCCATGAAAGTAAAAGACGCTTACTCCTTGGAAGGAAAGTTAGGACCAACCTAGATAGCATATTAAAAAGCAGAGACATTACTTTGCCAACAAAGGTTCGTCTAGTCAAGGCTATGGTTTTTCCTGTGGTCATGTATGGATGTGAGAATTGGACTGTGAAGAAGGCTGAGCGCCGAAGAATTGAAGCTTTTGAACTGTGGTGTTGGAAAAGACTCTTGAGAGTCCCTTGGACTGCAAGGAGATCCAACCAGTCCATTCTGAAGGAGATGAGCCCTGGGATTTCTTTGGAAGGAATGATGCTAAAGCTGAAACTCCAGTACTTTGGCCGCCTCATGCAAAGAGTTGATTCTTTGGAAAAGACTCTGATGCTGGGAGGGATTGGGGGCAGGAGGAGAAGGGGGCGACAGAGGATGAGATGGCTGGATGGCATCACTGACTCAATGGACGTGAGTCTGAGTGAACTCCGGGAGTTGGTGATGGACAGGGAGGCCTGGCCTGCTGCGATTCATGGGGTCACAAAGAGTCGGACACGACTGAGAGACTGATCTGATCTGATCATTTAGTTGAGAGGAATTTCATCCGTTTGCTACAGGTTTTGTCTGGAATGTATATCTTCTCTGTAACTTTCCTATCCTAGGACATCTTAGGAAAGGCTTACCTATGAAGGAACTTAAGGAACTTAACCTGTGAAAGAAGCATATTCTGGTGTTTGGCAGCTCTGATTGATGAATTTAATCCCTAAAATTCTGTGTACATAAATTTGCTCTGCCCCTTGGAGATAAAACAGAATTTCAAATCAAATCCCTCTTCCATTTGAAAGCCCTGAAAAGTAATTGAAGACTACAACCACACCTTTTCATCCTGCCATTCCTCACGTGAGGGATTTGGACTAGATCAAGATCTCCAGGGTTACCTCCTACTCTAAAACTGAGTAAAGACTGTTTCCAATAGTGAAATCTATTCGAAAGATGAAATCCAGATCAAAACATTCTGTGGAGGGCAATTGGAGTGAAAGAAACAAGGTAATTCAAGTTAAATTCTTTCCATCAGCATGGAATAGGTTCTTGAGTACTTTTGCCTTTTCCAAAGTACCCTGTTTCCCATTTTTAATTACTTTGACAAAAAATGTGTTTAATTGCCAACATAAATTGTCATCCATATCATAAATCGCTGTATACATTGAAGGTAAAAATATTACATAATTTTAAAGCACTTCCCTCAGTTCTTAAATAATGCAACCCAGGATTTTTACTTCATGATTTCCTTGAGTGGTGGTTTTCCAGTAACTGAGTAGATTTCTAGAGAAAGCATCAAACTAGTGTTAGGTTCCTCTTGGAATAAAGATAAATGATCCTTTAATCTTTTTTTAACCTCACAAATTACCTCCTCCCCATACATGTTAAAATTTTTTATAGTTGCTTAACGGTATAAGTTGTTAACAATATAACTAGCTTCTGTGTCCCTATAGTATGTAGCTATGGGATTAAAGCAGTGGAAGATATGTACAGGCCCGAGTTCTTTTATTTGTTGATTTAATAAGACACCATTCAGTGTACTTGGTGGGGCTTCAGGAGGGTGAATTAGGGTGATGCAGTTTGACTCTGAAAGGCCTGCATCCAGCTGGGAAAGTTGGTCACACAAATGAAGTACTCCAGCGATTATCTATTTAGCATGCTGAACATAACCTAAAAGTTACTTGGTTCACAGAAAGTGTGGAAAGGTGCTTTCCAGGTTTTGTATACTGTGAAATTAAGGCAAATTTAAAAGTTTTTAAAATTCATAACATTGTTAGTTTTAGGGTAAAGATTAAGAGTTCTTTTAAGCCTTAGTTCTGCTTTATTGACTATGCCAAAGCCTTTGACTGTGTGGATCACAATAAACTATGGAAAATTCTTCAAGAGATGGGAATATCAGACCACCTGACCTGCCTCTTGAGAAACCTATATGCAGGTCAGGAAGCAACAGTTAGAACTGGACATGGAACAACAGACTGGTTCCAAATAGGAAAAGGAGTACGTCAAGGCTGTATGTTGTCACCCTGCTTATTTAACTTCTATGCAGAGTACATTATGAGAAACGCTGGGCTGGAAGAAGCACAAGCTGGAATCAAGATTGCCGGGAGAAATATCAATAACCTCAGGTATGCAGATGACACCACCCTTATGGCAGAAAGTGAAGAGGAACTAAAAAGCCTCTTGATGAAAGTGAAAGAGGAGAATGAAAAAGTTGGCTTAAAGCTCAACATTCAGAAAACGAAGATGATGGCATCTGGTCCCAGCACTTCATGGGAAATAGACGGGGAAACAGTGGAAACAGTGTCAGACTTTATTTTGGGGGGCTCCAAAATCACTGCAGATGGTGATTGCAGCCATGAAATTAAAAGACGTTTACTCCTTGGAAGGAAAGTTAGGACCAACCTAGATAGCATATTCAAAAGCAGAGACATTAACGTTGCCAACAAAGATCTGTCTAGTCAAGGCTATGGTTTTTCCAGAGGTAATGTATGGATGTGAGAGTTGGACTATAAAGAAAGCTGAGCGCCGAAGAATTGATGCTTTTGAACTGTGGTGTTGGAGAAGACTCTTAAGAGTCCCTTGGACTGCAAGGAGATCCAACCAGTCCATTCTAAAGGAGATCAGCCCTGGGATTTCTTTGGAAGGAATGATGGTAATGCTGAAACTCCAGTACTTTGGCCACCTCATGCGAAGAGTTGACTCATTGGAAAAGACTCTGATGCTGGGAGGGATTGGGGGCAGGAGGAGAAGGGGACGACAGAGGATGAGATGGCTGGATGGCATCACCGACTCGATGGATGTGAGTTTGAGTGAACTCTGAAAGTTGGTGATGGACAGGGAGGCCTGGCGTGCTGCAATTCATGGAGTCGCAAAGAGTCAGACATGACTGAGAAACTGAACTGAACTGAACTGATGCAATTTTTACTTGCTAATAGTTAAATGATATGTCTAGTTGACCGTCAGAGGTCTGTTTAAAACTGCTTTCTTTATAACCATGGATATGTTCCAAATTAAGGTATTTCTGGAAATTTGAATGAGAAAAGCACCAAAATGAGAATCAGTAAATCAGGATTCTACTTTTCTCTTTGTCACTCATGAACAAACTGTAAAAGAATGCACAAATAATAGGTATAGATATAGGAAATAACACTGTACATGCTATATAATGAAATAACACTTACACGGGAATTTAGAAGTCCCTGGATTTAGTCTCTGTACTTAAAAATCAAAATTTAACCTTTTATGTTTCAGTTCCTTCTTGCACAGAAACCCACTGTGGTTACATTTAGACGTGATAGTAGTGATAACGACTAACAGTCTCACAGTTGTTAAACCACAGTTGGAGAGCTTGGAACCTTAATACAGGTATCAGGGATGGTGCCGGGATTAGCTGGGCTGATTAGCTGTCATGCTTGGATGTTGTAATTCATAATGTGAAGTGATGAAGGCAATGGCACCCCACTCCAGTACTCTTGCCTGGAAAATCCCATGGATGGAAGAGCCTGGTAGGTTGCAGTCCATGGGGTCGCTAGGAGTCGGGCACGACTGAGCGACTTCACTTTCACTTTTCACTTTCATGCCTTGGAGAAGGAAATGGCAACCCAATCCAGTATTCTTGCCTGGAGAATCCAGGGGACAGAGGAGCCTAGTGGGTTGCCGTTGGGGTCGCACAGAGTCGGACACGACTGAAGCGACTTAGCAGCAGCAGCAGTAGTCTTGATAGGAGTTTTGAATTTTGTAAACAACTGAGACTAATGGGGGAAGTTCTTTGGTGTATGTGTTAGAAGCAGTCATTATACCATCTAAACTGAATCCCTTTTTCTTAGAAGCGGGTTTTTTTGTATGACTACCATAAGTTGATTCTGTAGTTTTGATTCCCTTAGATACAGGGGAGGACTTTCCTCTGAGTAACGGTAACTATTGTTTATATTTTAAGCAATAGATTTGGATACTAGTCTGTAAAGTTTGATAGACAATGAGCAAATATGACTACTGGGTAAAAAGAGCTCTTAGACCTAGTTATGTAGTTACCACCTCAAGTCAAGGATTGATTTAAATTCCTGACTGCCCATGAGCCCAATCATTTGTTAAAGATTAAAGTGGCCTAAGTATTTTACATACACTTTTAACATTCTTTCCCAGAGTTCCTGTGTACACAGTATACAGCAGTTTATTCTTTTCCCTATTTTAATTGAATCTTCCTGGTCAAACCCAGAGGGAATACAAAGAAAACCGTACAGGTTTCAGAACTGGATAGTGCATTTTAGGTCCAGGCTCCATTACTTACTAGCAGCATGACCTCACTTATTAAATTATTTCTGTGAGCCTCTACTTCTTTCATTGTAAAATGTGAATGATAGCAGCTAGTTTAAAATTTTTATATATGGTTAAATGAGATAACATGTAAAAAACACTTAGCATGCTGCAAGGTTTCCATAAATGTAGGTTCCCTTCACCTGTGAATGCTTAACATACATGCGTAAGATCAAAGATCTTCAGTCCTTTGGTGATAAAAATTTGATCTTATTAGAGGTTTAAATTGGGATTGGAGGTACTAATATTGTAGCCTAAAGATGAGCATAATTATGTTAAACCCATGCCGGTTTCCCGGAGATATTTTAATTCGCATTAGTGTGATGATATAATAACACCTCTAGGAGAGTATAGCGTAAAGCAGCCTACAGAGTTCAGACAGTGTGGGTTCGAAACCCTGCCTTGCCTTGCCTAGTAGTAGCCTACATAACTACTGTGTCTCAGTGTTACCTGTTTCTTGGGAAGATCATCACACCTTATCAGGTATTAGGAGGATTAAGCAAAAAGAAACCGAATTTATCGTGCCTGACCTAAGGTAGGTCGTGCAAATTGTGGTAAAATATACACACATAAAATTTACCGTGTTAACTGTTTTTAAGTGTACAGCTCACTGACTTTTAAGTATGTTGACAGTGTTGTGCAACCCATTGCCACTATCAATTTCCAGAACTTTTTCATCATTCCAGACTGAAACTCTGATCCATTCAACAATAATCTCCCCAGGTAACCTCTGTCCTACTTTCTGTCTATGAATTTGCCTACTTTAGGTATCTCCTGTAAGTAGAATTACAGTTTTAACCTTTACTTAACTTAGCATAATGTTTTCAGGAATCATCCATGTTGTAGCATGTATCAGAAAGTCCTTCTTCTTGTAACTGAGTAGTAATTCATTGTGTGTAAACTACATTTCGTCTGTCCACTCCACTTATCTCTTGTTGGATACTCTGGTCCTTTCCTCCCTTCTGGTTCCTGTTACTAGCCAAAACATTGTGAGCATACTGAACGCTGGTGTTCACGTACCTGTTTGAGTCCCTGCTTTCAGTCCTTTTGTGTACATGTGGAATTGCTGCAACATACAGCATATCATATATTGTAACTGTTATTAGATAAGTTATTTTCTAAGGCCACCACATAAAGTAGCCCCAGTCCCAAACATCACAAGGCAGCCTTTTATCTTAGTTTCCCAGTAACAGTTTGAGAAACAGAGAAGAGAGGAGGGACAAATATTTTCTTTGATTGGCCACTGCGTTCCTGCCAGATTCGTCACTGCGTTCCTGCTGGTAATCTGTTGAATGCCTTTTTCAAGGATTATTTGCTTTAAATATTAAGAGAAAAATGCTGTCCAAAATTTAGGGCTGTATCTGATTGTGATAAATTAGTATTTTACAAGGCCCATATAATACTGGACCAATGAATGTGACAGTCCTGCCACCAGATCTGATTTAGAGATAATTTAGTGCCATTTAGGTACTTACATGCCTTGTGCAGTTAGGTGCACAGTGGTAGAGAAGACACTCAAATATTTTTTGAAAGAATGAATGAAGAGACACTGGAGCTCAGATTTTTAGAATCAGTATATAATTTGCCTTGCAATGTAAAATGAAATATTCCTGAATATTTTGATAGGCAGTAGAAAGCCATAATAAAATTTTTTTCCTACTTCTGCCTGTTTTTAAAAAAATATGTTTATTTTTGATAGTGCCATTTAAGGGTAATGTATTTGGCTATGCAGGGTTTTTTTTTTTTAATTGGAGGATAATTGCTTTACAATATTGTGTTGGTTTCTGCCATGTATCAACATGACTCAGCCATTGGTATTGGTATGCCCCTCTCTCTTGAACCTCCCTCCCACATCCCTACACAGAGTTTTTGTTTTGTTTTTTATAAAGGGTAGAGTTTTATTATGCCTCAGATCTAACTTTTTAAATATAATTTTAATGCTTTTTTTTCTTTTTGTCATCAATATGTAGGTATCAAAACTGCTTTCACCAAAAAATGTGGGGAGACAGCTTTCATTGCACCTAAGTGTGAAATGATTCCAATTGAATGGGTTTGTAGAAGAATAGCAACTGGTTCTTTTCTCAAAAGAAATCCTGGTGTTAAGGAAGGATACAAGTTCTACCCACCTAAAGTGGAGATGTTTTTTAAGGTAATTATTTTATACCTCCCTGTCTTACTGTAACTGAGCAACAAGTTTATCACAGAGCCAAAAGATTGAAATACTCTTTAAGCTTTGTTTTTTCTATTTAAGTTTTTGATACTAAAATTAGCATTCCAGAAATATTTGTGGTGAATGTACACTTCAGTTAGTAATGATAATTCAAAAATTTAGGAGAAAATGTCTTTGAAAATCTATTTATCTTACATTGGAACAAGACGACGAATAAAAAGAACACATTGAAATTAGCAGTTATTAGGAAGAAGAGAAAAGGAACAATTCAGTAAATTTTAAAATCTACTGTTGAAGACTAATATGAGGGATCTTTTTATAGTCTAATACAGAAAATTGTTGTTAATGTGTCTTACAAGCAGAATCATACTTTTGTAGGAGTCAACAGTTATGAATTTGTATTGGTTTTCTTTACTGAAACTGCTTTTATTTTTTCATGCTTTTAAGCATATTTCTTCTATTTCAGAAGCAGTGTCATTGTGCATCAGTGAATGCACAGTTTAAAGCATTTGTCTTATGATTATAATTATACAAATCAAGAATCCATAAAAGAAAAACTTCATGTACAGTTGGGACACTACTTAAAATAAAATGAAAGTATTTTATTTTTTTTCCAATCTCTTTATATTGTATGAAGTCTCTTGAATTATCGAGTAACGTTCTTGAAAACTTACAGTCTTGTATAAATTCTTACCGAAAGTAAGGTCAAGGGATTATGAAAGTTGCTTTCTGGAAGGATTTTGTTCGAGTAGAATGTGTTTTGGTCTTCTTACCATCTCTGTTGACTGATTAAGAAAAAATAAAAATCATAAACCTATTTAAATTATTTATATAGATAAAACAAATTCTTTAAAAGTACTTTATGACTTAGAATAAGTTACTCCAAAATATTGAATTTTAAAGTAGCTATTGAAAATAGAAAAGTTTAAAATGAATGTTGTGAGTTAAAGAGTATTTTAAACAAAAATTAAATCTTTAATGAAAATGAATGTTTCTGAGAAATTCATCATGCTCAGTTTATCTGAAAATTTCAAATATTTTATATTTATATTTAAGTTACTTGTACTCCTATACTTTTTTCTCAGGATGATGCCAATAATGATCCACAGTGGTCTGAGGAACAGCTAATTGCTGCAAATTTTTGCTTTGCTGGACTTGTTATAGGACAAACTGAAGTGGATATCATGAGTCATGCTACGCAGGCTATTTTTGAAATACTGGAGAAATCCTGGTTGCCCCAGAACTGTACACTAGTTGATATGAAGGTACAAATAAAATGGAGATTTGAAAGTAAAGATTATAACTGAGAAATGTCTTTAGTAGTGTAGTTTTGAAAAACTCTTTGTTGATATGCTGTTTCTAGATTGAATTTGGTGTTGATGTAATCACCAGAGAAATTGTTCTTGCTGATGTTATTGATAATGATTCCTGGAGACTCTGGCCATCAGGAGACCGAAGCCAGCAAAAAGACAAACAGGTAGGTTATACTTCAGGCTTGCTTTAATCCTTTGCAAGATCAGGCTGGGATAAAAGAGAAAGGGAAGATGGGAGGAAAAGGAAGGCAGTTATTGTTTCTGATGACATGAGCCCAAGTTGTTGATTGCTATTTATTTTTAAAGATAAATATCTTCTATGTTTCATATATCCTGGAGAAAAGGATAGGAATAATACTTTACATTTATGAAGCAGATTTCTCATTTATTATCTCACACAGAGCAGATATTACCCTTTTTTGATTAATTAAAAACTAAGGCTCTAAGGTGATAGATATCTTCACAATTAACAAAAGTAAGTGACAGGGCTTGTCTGATAAGTGGCCTGACCTGAGGTGACCTCTAAAAATGGTTTGCTATTCACTTGACCCAGAGAACTCTACAAAATCGTGCAAATCAGGGGGTTCAAATCTTCATGTTAAGAATACTCATGAAAATGCCCAGGGTATGCATATCTGAAAAGCCACCAGTCTGAAAGATGTCCCTTTATGGAAGCTATCTGTGTCATCCATCGTTACAGTGGTGGAGTTGGTAGGTGTGCCGAGGCCAAACGGTGGGGCTGGATGCAGGGTCAGTGGCCCAAAAAGAGTGCTGGATTTTTACTGCACGTGCTCAAAAATGCGAGGGTAATGCTGAACTTAAGAGCTTAGATGTGGGTTCTCTGGTCACTGAGCACATGCAAGTGAGCACAGCGGTCAGATCATCCCGTGTATGAGCGCTCCCTGCCACACTGAGATGATCCTTCCTGAAAAAGAACAGATTGTTCCTAAACCAGAAGAGGAGCTTGCACCGAAGAAACAAAGACTTAAGACCTGGGAATAATTGCTGCCCGCCTCCCAAAAAAAATGCGAGTAAAAGTTTTTAAAAACGAGCAAGTGGCAGATGTGGAACTCTATCCCAGGTCTTAAAGATCTTACCAAGCTCTAATTCTGTTTTTTCCTATGAAAAAACAAAATTAGGGCAAGATCTTCTCTATACTTAATATGTAAGAACTGTCAGGGCAGCTAATTATAATTGCTCGTGTAGGAAACAGTTATCTTTGAAACTGCAAGAATTCATCACTATCTGAACTTTCTCTAGACTAATTCAAGAAATGAGTTTGTAGGCTCAGATATATTTTTCAGATACATCTTTTGCTATGCAAACTTCATAATCTGTACCCTGAACTCAGAAACCAAGTCATTTCAGATAGGAAGAATATTACTAGTAGAATACTTTACCCAATCTCCTTTTCAGTCAGTAAATTCTGACTCTCCGAACTGACTTGGGTGTGGGAATTGGGTGTGACGTCACGAGTCTCTATAATGGTGGTTCAGATCAACCCTCTCTGCTTGCCGGATGTAGTTGCTGGGCGTTTGGGGTTGGGGTCTCATGCATGTCTGGTATTTATATTCTAAGCTTTCTTATTTTCTAGTCGTATCGTGATCTCAAGGAAGTAACTCCTGAAGGGCTACAGATGGTGAAGAAAAATTTTGAGTGGGTTGCAGAAAGAGTAGAGGTAAGCCTTTCATTGTCTTATGTATTTTTCTCCAAGAAAATTTTGCTTCAGAAAGAAGCAAAAATGAGAAGGTGCAGTGCTTTTCTTTTTTCCAGTGACTTTTAAAGAAAGGAGCACTTAAAAAAAATGTCCCAGCTGAACTATCTCACTGGGACACTGAAACCCGCTGCAGTGAAACTGGCCAATCTGCTTCCTCCAAATACTATTGGGAAACCTGGAATCCTTTCCTCCTTGCCCCCTGCAGGGGAACCTTATATTTCCTACTCACCTTTCTGTTGCTACTCGGAGTCCCTAGCAAGAGTATAGAATTGGAACTCCATGTGACATTAAAATGTCACTTTAAAGTTTATGTTTTTATTATTGCTATAATTCCATGGAAAATGAATGGGGTTTATGGTTATCCAAGGATAATAACTACTTTTTAGAACATCATTTCCATGGGAACGTGTGTTTTGAATTCCACACAACTAGTTTATAAAGATTTATAACATGACTTCTATCTTGGCTGATTATGCCTTAAAACATGTTAAACAGAATGTACTAAAAATCTTCGATGAACTATTTTACAGCTTCCTGAATATTAATTTTTTATTATAATAGTAAACAATTTATCTGATTAAAAATCAGATGTTTTTAATCAGGTGTTTATTAGGAAGGCCACTTTCTTTTATATAGAGAGGTTATTTTGAAAAATAAATCCTCTCATTTTGTTCTGCTTGTCTTAAATTTGGTTTCTTAAGGAAATACTGTGTCAGGTTGTAATTTTACTGTAAACTGTTCTTACAGTACTCATTCCCATATTTATCCATTTTTATCTTTGCCTTCTTTTGCATATTCATGTTTTTCTTTTCCAGTTGCTTCTGAAACCAGAAAGTCAGTGCAGGGTTATAGTATTGATGGGCTCAACCTCTGATCTTAATCACTGTGAAAAAATTAAGAAGGCTTGTGGAAATTTTGGCATTCCATGCGAACTTAGGGTCACCTCTGCCCATAAAGGACCAGATGAAACCCTGAGGATTAAAGCTGAGTATGAAGGTAAATGTTGAATAAATAGAGCACTTCAGGAAGTTCTCCTGATTCTGCCCCAAAATTTTATGTTTAGACTAATAATGCTGAAAAATAATTTTCCACATTTCCAAGGGAAAAAATTTTAAACTTTCAAGGTGTTTGCCTCCAGAATTTTTAAGGTGCTCTAGGAGCTTATAGAAGAATGAATCGGAGAGAAAAAATTGAAAATGCAAGCATGGGAGGAAAATGAAGACTAGAATTAGTCCTTACCTAATCCCCTCAAGCACTGTTTCTAGTACCCTGTAACAGAAAATAGACCCCACATCAATTACAGAAGAAAGGGCTGAGGTTGAAGCCACAGGTCCTCTCAGATATCTAATGGTCGGCCTTTCCTGGGAGACAGTCAAACATGAAAGAACGATTTCAGAATTTAGTATATAAAAGAAATGTCTTGATGGGATAGCATCTAAAATAAGGAGCCCTATAGACTGGAATGATTCTCAACTGGAGAAAATATTGGTTGTATATTCCTTCTAAAGGTAGTTGCTATATAGGAGTATAGTTATTGAATTTTTAAGAGCTTTTTTGGGGGGTGGATGGAGGTCAGACCTCTACGATAAGCTAATAAAAACCAGATCTCTTCCTCTCCAGAAAAATGCAAACATAAAGTTTTGGGTTCCAAGTAGATTGCTGTAGGGAACAGAAATAACTTATGAATTTATGAAAGAATAAGATGTTTATGAGATGTGATAAAAAATTTATTGAAGGGTCTTAAATATTTGGGTACTCTATTATTGAATTCAATTCCTCAAGAAGTGTCACTCAGCCTCTAGTCTCTATTAACTGTGCATCTCCCATACCCTGCTGGTTGAAGGACAGC
Organism: Bos indicus x Bos taurus; assembly: GCF_003369695.1. NCBI lineage: Eukaryota > Metazoa > Chordata > Mammalia > Artiodactyla > Bovidae > Bos > Bos indicus x Bos taurus. The sequence continues at coordinate 71,953,228 of NC_040081.1, forward strand.
AAGATAGATGCTGGTTCAGGTGGTGTCATTCTTTGCTTCAGTGAGCCAAAGCAGCAATAGTAGAAGGGACCTTTGAACGTTCTCTGTCTCATACCCGTGTTTTAAGACCTCCTTAATGCTACAGATCTCAAAGATCATCAAAACTATTCTTGCTGCTTCATTACTTGACATCCAGTAAGTGGCAGGATGAACCTTGTATTTTGAATATGTTTAATAATAGTGTCTTAATATAGTGCTTTATCTAGAGACTACTGTTAAAGGAACTCAGGCAGTTACTACACAGGGACCCCTTTTTTAAAAATTATCTTGAAATCTCTTTTGAGTGCTTAGTGTAATTATAACTTGTCATTTACCTAGGAGATGGAATTCCTACTGTATTTGTGGCAGTGGCAGGCAGAAGCAATGGTTTAGGACCGGTGTTGTCTGGTAACACTGCATATCCAGTTATCAGCTGTCCTCCTCTCACTCCAGACTGGGGAGCTCAGGATGTGTGGTCTTCTCTTCGATTACCCAGTGGTAAGATAACTGAATCTTCTAAAAGCTTTTATTCACAAGCTTCAAATACACACAATGGTAGAGAGAATAACATAATGAAATTTTATATACCTGTTACCCAGCTTCAGAAATTCACATCTTGTTGCATTTGTAGCCCTCTTCTGCTGCATTATATAAAGCAGATCTGAGAGATGATGGCATTTTATACTTAATACTTATTTTCTAAGTGATAAAGACTAATTTTAAAATCATAACCATGATACCACATTCATATCTGTCCTCTGATATGTCCCCATAGGGACTGACTTTTCTTAATTTGGCTGATATTAGTTATATAGTAAGTAGTGGATCTGTATAAATTGAGTTATTAATACAAATTAAATATCCTTGTGATTTATACTTTATTCTTATTGGGGATCATGAGAATCAAAGAGCCTGATGAATTCCAAGGGTATTTAGGGAAATTGGAGCTTTTGGATCTATAACCTATCTAGTCCTTGACTCTAATGACATAATAGTCCCACCTGAAGAAACTGAAGAACTTACTTGGTTACCAAGGAGAGAAGGGGGTTATGGGATGAATTGGGAGGTTAGGATTGACATATACACAATACTATGTATAAAATAGATAACTAATGAGAACCTACTATATAGCACAGGAAACTCTGCTCAGTGATCTGTGGTGACCTAAATGGGAGGGAAATCTAAACAAGTAGATACATGTGTATGTATGACTGATTGACTCTGCTGTACAGCAGAAACTTACAGTACATTGCAAAGCAACTATACTCAAAAAAAAAAAAAGGCCACCATGGCTTTAGCTGAAGAAACCAAAACTCTGCCTGAGCAATGTGTGGCCCCCTAAGAAGTTACTTACTCTACTGTCTTATAGATCTGTTGAATTAGTATTGAATGTATAATCTAATATTTCTTATTTTGTGGATTTGACTTTTATCACTTAAGAATGATTCAAGTGCAAAGACAAAAGGAATAGCTAGAAAATGACCAAAATAACATACCTCAAGTTTGTCTAAGAACAGATGATTCTACCCAATTAACCTCATGCCTTATTTTATTTTGTTTCTGTTGGCCTTTTACCAGGGAGTTAAAGGGATAGTATATATGGGAAGAACTTTGCAAAAGGTAAATTTCTTTGCAAGTAGATTCAATGAGAAGAATGATAGTTGTATATAAAATACCTGTTCCTGGCTGATGAATATTTATCACTTTTTCACTCCAGATAGTAAAGATGGAAACTCTATCCACAGATCCTACTTTAGAAAAGGATAATATAGTAGCTTTATTGTCTGTGGCTGTTGTGGCTTCTGAGAATATAGAATAGTTTGCTAGGTGGTATTTTCATTTTATTAATTTACTGCTCAATTTTCCATCTTTTCTGAACCAATAGGTCTTGGCTGTTCGACCATCCTTTCTCCAGAAGGATCAGCTCAGTTTGCTGCTCAGATATTTGGATTAAATAACCATTTGATCTGGGCCCGACTGCGAGCAAGTGTATTAAACACATGGATTTCCTTGAAGCAGGCTGACAAGAAAATTAGAGAGGCCAGTTTATAAGAAAGAACATCACTGCATTTTTTTAAGGAGGAAAACTATAATATTCTGGTATAGCTGCCGCCCAAAAAAAATCAAGATGAAAAGATTTTAAATCATTGAGAGAAAAATAAAATTTGTAAGTGAATAAATGCTTTTCTCAATTCATGGATTAGTAAAATGTGTACATATTTATTAATGTCTCTTTGTAAGGAGTGAAATTACTATACATTCAAAATTAATCTCTTACCCACATATGATCATTATTAGCTAGACAGTATAATTAATTATATTTATTAAAGGCTAATAATGTCCTATTACAGAGCTCTAAAATTATTACTTGACTTTCTACATCTCAGCCCATAAGTTTTAGAAATGTAAAATGGTTGTATCTTAGGGTGGTTAAGCACAATATAGGCCTTTTTCACAGTATGATCTTAACAAAATTCTAAGGGCATGGTTTTTTATTTGCAGTCACTATGTCAGAAAATGATGTTGTATTTAGCTATAGATAGAGATGAAGTTTGGGTTTGACATTGCCTTTTTTTGACAAAAGCCAAGATTGTTGCTAGGGCTAAGAAAGACAAGATGAAGGGGCACTGAGGACGCCATATAGAGAACTTCTGAGAACTTAACTGTTAAGGCAGTTTCCAATGGGAAAAAAAGTAATTACCTTTGCCATTGCAAATGAAAGATTTAGTAAATCTTACTTGGCTCTGTAGGTCATAAAATTCTTTTCATTCTAATATATATTATAGTCAGACTAACAATTCCCAGCTTACCATCATTTTCAGAAATTGGAATCTCCCAGTTAATGACCATAACTAGTTCTTTCTTGTTAATAGTATTAAGCCTGGGCAGTATACCCAGCAAAATGTACCTCTAAAGGAGCAGTTATTACTGAGAAATATTACAGTTCATCATGAGTCTATAAACCATATTTGGAAGTCAGTATTACATTATGCAGCCTAGGAATTTTACAGATCGTTTAAAGTTTTATCCAAGTGTCCACACAGCCCTTAAGCTTGCATGTAAAAATTTATAAATGTTCACTTTGAAAAGAGGGCAGTTTTTACCAATTAATCTGTGTCCCTCCCTCCCTCCCCACCCACACCACCCCCCAACCCCCAATGCTGAGTCTCTGCTACAGATGAAATCCTGAAAACTTTTGCCACTGGCCTATACTGTCTGTGCTTTTTCACCTTCCTGTCAACTGTTAACAAGCTAGCATCTTATCACTTTAACTTGTTCTCTTTAGGGTATAATTGACCTGATTATTCCTTTTCTTGGGCTAGACACCAAATACTCTTTCAGTTAATTATTGGTATTTCCTGTTCAGTCCATTGTTTACAAATAGTGCTAGAATAATCATCTTTATAGTGAATGTCTATGGACTTGTATTTTCAGCTATTTCCCTCTGAATGCTCCAAACTTAACCCATCTTCCAAGCCTATAGCTGGCTATACTCACTGTCCCAAATCAGAAGCTTGATTTTATCCTTGATAGTTTTCTCTGGGAGAAGGAAATGGCAACCCACTCCAGTGTTTTTGCCTGGAGAATCCCAGGGACGGGGGAGCCTGGTGGGCTGCCGTCTGTGGGGTCGCACAGAGTCGGACATGGCTGAAGCGACTTAGCAGCAGCAGCAGTTTTCTCTGACCTTTTGATTTTTAACTCATCACCAAGTCTTGAATTTACCATTTATCCATCCTCAAAAAATATAAAAATCTCAAGCAAGGGTCAAATTCTGTTACTAGCCTGGTCTAGATCTTCATTCTCAACCTAACCTTTTCAAAGACTGTCCAAGGACTTAGAACATAAACTCTTAAATAAATTTCTTTTGCAACATAGACTCCTTTGAAAATAAGAACGCTGCTGATCCTCTGTCTAGAAAATTGCACAGAATTTCTCAGTATGTTCCATTGGTTCCTGGGTTCCCTTGAAATCTGTCCATAGTCTTGTAGGTTAAGAATCACTGATGTAACCTATCAAGGGAACTTGCTTTTCTCATAGTTTTCAGACTTAGAATGTCGTGTCATTAAAATCGTGTTACTAGGGCTTCATCTTCACTGTCTCCATTAAACCTTCCCTAATAAACCTTCCTCTAGCAACAATGACTACAAGTACTTTCTCTGTTGGAGTGTAAGTTCCCAAAGAGGAGAAAATATAGTTTTACAGTTTGTTTATCTTATGCGCTGATGTGCTATGCCTAGCTGTCTGCTAGAAATGGGGGAAATTGTAAAAATCATGTCCTGCTTAGTTTTCTATCTTGTTAGATCACATTAGATCACAAGAACAGTTAAAAAGATTTGATCTTAAAATCTTTGAATTTGGGTTTCTTAAGGTCTCTAAATACAGTTGTTATAGTTGTTGGCTGCTATTTCAGCTCTTCTGTCCCCACCTAGCAAAAGCTCTGTTTTTGTGCAGTACATAAAAATGTCAAACATTGAGACTGGTGGGTAGGACTGACCTTTATTAATGGTCATAATAATTTTCACCATTAGTTTCCTAATAGAGTACATATATCCTCAATAGTATAGTTCATCAGTGCTAGAGTAAATACTTGTTTAAAAGTATTTTAACTGTGTTCTAAAAAGTAACTTACACAAACCTACCTGGTTTGCCATCTTTGGATGTTTATACTTTGTGGGCTTGTAGTTAAAAAGAGGAAGCAAAATTGTGTCCAAATAACTCACTAGTTTATATCATAAAGCCACACTTTAAATTGCTTTGCTTTAATGCCTTCTGAAATGTAAACAGTGCAGCCAAATAAAAGACAAAGATAAGCTCTTGTGTGAAGATTTATTCATTTATCCACGTGTGAAATACATGTTTTGCCTGATTTTATTCTAGGTCCTAGGAAAGTAACAGAGACAAGGCCTTCACGCTCACAAATTTTACATTTTATTTGGGATAACCATAAAAGATAAAGCGGATAGGTTCGAGGAAGTATAAGTGCACATGAAGAATGACCAAGGTGAGAGGACAGTGATTGGGTATGAGGAATGTTTTTGAGGCAAGCAGGGCAGGATGTAAAGAGCAAGCCATGCAAAGATACGGGGAAATAGTTTCCCAGACTAAGGGAACAGAAAGTAAAATAGCTTTGCCTTTTTGAGGACCTGCAAACATGCTAATACTGGCTTTCCTCAGAAAGCCAATGAAAACTTTCTTTCAGTGGAGCTTTTCTCACAACTTCAAACATTTGGGGAAGAGTTGTTAACCTAGCATGGTGATACAGTAAAGACAGCAGTGGCCATGAGCTGGACATAGTTTCAGTTCACAAGGAACTCAGATCAGGGGAGAAATAAGCAAGAAGTCATTCAGTTAAAAAGTTGAGTACCAACTATATGCCGGGATGTGGGCTAGATACTAGGGATGCTACAGTAAACAAGGCAAATAACAGTCCATCTGGACAGAGGCCTTAAACAGTGAGCAGTGCTCAGAAGTAGAGAACTCCATTAGAGCCTGTAATGAGGAAACTTGCATAGTCTGCGAAAACAAAAGAGGTAACTTTTAACCTAGGACCAGATAAGATAAAGAACAGAAATAATGAGGGATGAAAAAGAATGAGTTAGATTGCTGGCAAAGACGGGGCAGGGCAGCGGCAGGAACTGGTAGAATCCGGACAAGAAATGAGTCCAGACTAGGCGTTCAATAAAATGTTCAGTCATTCTCATCAAGAGTACCCAACAAGAACTTCCCTGGTGATCCAGTGACAAAGACTCGGTCCTCCCAATGCAGGGGGCTGGGTTTGATCCTGGTCAGGGAAGTAGATCGCAAAAACAGCGGACCCCTACCCCGCCCTAACTAAGACCTGCCACAGGTCTTACATGAATAAACAAAATTTTGTTTATATGAATAAATGTTTAAAAAATAAATATTAAAATATTCAATAGTATTCTGTCCTGACATTCAAACACGTCTTAAAAAACCTTGACCCCCTACCCGATGTCTACTTGAGTGCTTACCATGCCAGAAGGCATGAAGTATCGTTTATCTCTGGAACAATGATATATATATATATATATTTTATAGCACGCTTCACGAATTTGCGTGTCATCCTTGCGCAGGGGCCATGCTAATCTGAAACAATGATATATTATCCCTATTTTTACAGCCGGGAAAACTGGGACTCTAATAATACGGTCACAAGCCAAACATCTAGCGAGTCACAAAGTCAGGAACTGAACCTGGGTATTTTCACCTCAAAACACCTTTTTCTTACTGCTAACTGCTCTTGAAATGCAAAACAAAGGATAGACAAAGGGTCTTCACCAAACTGTTTTGCACTTGATTCTTTTCTTCCGTGCGTCTCCTCATAGTCGTTTCTCTGCGTGAACCTGACCCAGAACTAACCCGTTTTCCTACTCACCTTTCAAGATCCCCTTCAAATACCAATACCTCTATGAAGTATGCCCGGGCAGCAAGAAGCCGTCTCTCCCTCTCCCCTTCTCTCCTACTCTTTCAAATGGCTCCCTACAGTTTGTAGTTGGTATTTTATCATGCCATAGACCTTTCATTTCATCTTCCACAGACTTCGGCCTCGCTCCGCCTTTAGTGACCTGGACACTTCTCCGCCCCCAGCGGTCGCCCCGGAAACGCACGCTACTTTTAGCTGAATCTGTTCGGTGAATCCCTTTCAACCTCCTCCTGGGGTCCGACGCCTCATTCCCCCAGACCCGCTTCATATAAGGTGTACCAACTCTATCTCCGCAAATTTCTAGCTACAAGAACTAAGATCGTTGTCTTCAACGCTGACTCCAGGATGGGGACGCTTCGGACTCCGAAACGCTTAGCAACCACCGGCTTCCGTCTTTGCTTGCCACCTCCGAGATCCTCTTCCGGGGCAGAGGTCGGCTCTCCTCTCCTCCAAGATGGCGAGCGGCGGCAGTGGGGGGGTTTCGGTGCCTGCGCTTTGGAGTGAAGTGAACCGTTATGGCCAGAACGGTGACTTCACGCGCGCTCTCAAAACCGTCAACAAGAGTAAGTGTCCGGGTAGCGCCAGGCGGGTAGGAGGATGCAGCCCCCTTGCGACGCGCGCGACCGTCTCCGAGCAGATGCGGGGAGGGGAGACCCCAGCCGCCCGCTAGGGCCGGAACGTCCAGCCGGCGGGGGTCGCCGTCCATTTGTTCAACCCAACCAGCTCTGGGTCCTGGATGGCTTAGAGCCACGTGTACTTCCCTCTTTAGCTCCCCCCCTCGAGAAGCGAGGGAGGGATTTAAAGAGACCGTAGCTCCCAATGTCTTCTGTAAACAGTTTTTACTTTACTCCGTTGATTTCACGCCTTATTTCGCAAATACTCCACGTTGCCTCCTTTTCGCTTTCCTTGTAGTGGAGTGATCAAGACAATATTGCTAAGGGAGCTTTTTCTTTTGGGCCGCAGCGCGGGGGAGGAACCTGCCTGGGACACGTAATTTGGAAGCTAGTGCTGACGAAGTGGAAGCTGTACAGACTCAGGGTAGAGGAAAGGGCTGGATCTGGATGTTAGGCCTGTCATTCCCACAGATAGCATCCCTCCAGCGTCCTAGACAAGAAAATGTGTGCGTGAAAGCACTAACATTTGAAATAATGTTGCAAAAAGGAAAGGTGTATTCTGTTTTTTGTCCAGTAACTGCTCGTTTTTCGAGTAAACTGTCTTCGATGTGATGTTCAATTCATTATATTCTTTTATCATTTACTACCTGACTGTAATATAGCCATGCTTTTTAATGCTCTCTGTCGTGCTAAATTCTTTACTGAAGATATTGCCTGTATTTGTTCGGTTTGGAAATGTAATTACCTGGACAGGGTTTGACTGTTCAAAGCAGTAATAACACACAAGGTATTTCTGTAACATACAAGTATGGATTTTCAATAATCTATTGCTGAGTTAACGTGAAAAGAAGTGATTATGCCCACAGTGCACTTTTTGTGATTTCACACATTGAGGGAAATAGCTACTAATGAGTATTATTTGATTCTTAAACTTGTTTTGAATTAACTTTGGCCTTTGGCTAGACCTGCAACCAGTATTAATCAGCACTGTAGTATTTTGCAGGCATTCTTTAATCAGCAAGGGCTGTCAGTTTGTTCTCCAGTATATATTTTCTTAATTGATAGAAATACTCTGATTCTTAGACTGAGAGTTGAATTCCTATAGTTGCCCAAAAGCAGGAGGAGTGATCCTAGTCGTTTTGACACTGAACAGCTCTTTAGCATTGACACTTGGCCATCTGACTTCTTCCTTGTATTTCTGGTTTAGTTATATTAGCCGAAAAGGGAAATTTTGAATGGTGTTTGGAAATATTGCCAGCAAAATAAATTGTATATTTTACAGTGTACAAACAATTTATTTATACAGAATATTCTCATGTAATTTTCTTAATAACCTTGTAAAATAGGTAATGCTTTCATACTCATTTTGCAACCAGAAACTTGACATTTGGCAGTCAAATGACTTGCCCAAGACTTCAAGGCAGTTAGTGACAAACTTATAATCAAACCTGTCATTTGCTGCTAAGTTCTGTGTGAATTTTTTCTTTCCCTATGAAGTAATGAAATATGTAGGATATAGCATGTGTCCCAAGATGAAAAAGCAATAGAAAATAGCTTCATTCTTTATTTCACTGTACTTTTTTTTACATGCATCTTGAGAAGCTATCTCACTGGAAAGGCTAACTAGCTCTCCTTATTGTCACTTCTTAACTTAAAGATCAGCCATTTAAAAAATATTTTGACCAATCATTTCTGCTGCACTAAAATTGGTGTTGTAGCTTCCTTAGGTGGAAATGTGCAAAGCAAATGGATTTAAAACTTGCTTCCCTAAAATTGCTCTCTAGTACTGCAGATCAACAAAGATGACGTTACTGCCCTGCACTGTAAAGTGGTGTGCCTTATCCAGAACGGAAGTTTCAAGGAAGCCTTGAATGTCATCAACACTCACACCAAAGTGTTTGCCAAGTAAGTGATTTAATTAGTTGTTTGTGCACGTTTACCACAGCTATAACCATTTCCATGTTTTCCCCCCATTATTCAGTGATTTTTTTACCTTTTTCCTTCCTTTCCTCTTTCTTCCTCTTGCTTCCCAGTGTTGTTTCTGAAACTGGAAGGAGCAATAGTAACCTCTGTTCTGTCATGCCTTAAGGAGCCTTTTCTTTACACCTATCTTCCCTTTGAAGGGAAGGGAAGAAGAAGGGAAACTCTGGAGGGGCATGGGCCATAAATAAGAGTCACAAGAGTTCTTGAAGGATGTAGGGAGAGCCATTCAGCAGAAGTTTAATTTGAAAAAAGGGTTGGGGGACAGAGGAGGGCAGAACACACAGGGTAGGGATGTGTAAGGCAAGGTCTCTAGGATGGTTTGGCAGTCTTAGACTGACCTCTGTGCCTGTCTCCTTTGAGAACTGTTTAGGTGAGTATGATATTAGGCCAAGATCTTTCAGAGTTCTTCAGCAGTCTTTAGAATATATAGTAGTTTTTAATTTATTACTGTTTATTATTATTTTGGGGTTGCGCCGGATCTTTGTTGCTGTGCAAGCGTTCTCTGGTTGCAGCCAGCAGTGACTACTCTGTTGCAGTGTGTGGGCTTTTCCTCGTGGTGGCTTCTCTTTTTGCAGAGGACAGGTTGTAGGCACACAGACTTCGGTAGTTGCAGCGTGCAGGCTCCAGGATGTGCAGGCTTCCGTAGTTGCAGCGCGTGTGGGGTCTTAGTTACAGGACTTGGGATCGATGAAACCTGTGTCCTCCTGCATTGGCAGGTGGATTCGTATGCACTGTACCACCAGGGAAATCCAGCAGTGTTTTATTGTTACTTCATTTTTCATTTCATGAAATGTGAACTTAAATTCTGAATTGTTACTGTAATTTCATTTTTCTTTAGTTATGCCTAAGCCCCAAATGAAATGTGTATTGAAATGAAGGTTGTATCATATTTATTCTTTAATGTTTATAAGGTACACAACAGTGTATTGTATACTTCCTTTTGTATAAGAAAAGGATATAAGAATTTCTATGTGTATTTTTTTGTATTTGCAAAGACAAACACTTGATGCAGAAGCAATAAATAAAAATAGTCACTTGTAGGAGGTAAGGGGAACACAGTAGATTTGAATAACAGTGGAAGTAAAACCTTTCAGTGTATACCTTTTTGGTTTTTTACTGGGGCCAACTGCATGTATTACAGATTAAAAAAATTTTTTTAGATTTTACTAAAAATAAAAGTGTTATCAAAGGAAGCCCCAATAAAAGGTATACTGTTTTCCTCTAATAAACATGTTTATACTAAAATTCAGTGTTTTGATTTTGGGTGATTTTGTGCGGGGGGGACGTTTTCATATAGTTTTTTGTTAAGTCTAGTGAGTAAAGGATATTGCCATCTGCTTGATATTGGTTTTTTCTGCATAGATTATGGTTGAAACTTCCAAAAGAGTTTCACGTGTGACATTCATGTAGATGAATTCTTAAGTCGATGTGCATAAGGAGTGTTTTTTGTAGTTGTGTGTTTACCAGTTTGGTTACAAGTGCTGTGCTTTTTTAAGATTTCTAGTTACTTTTTCTTTGCTAATTATTCTTTAACAAGTTAAAACAGCATGTTATGGCTTATTATTTGATTAATAGATTTAAGAAACTTGTATAACACATTTAAAACAATTTTGAGATTGTCTTTATATCTAAAACAGTTTTTAGCTAATTCAGAATTTCATTCTTATGTATTTGTTTCAAAAGGCCAGTAATTCTAGTAAGTATCCATGAAAACAAGAGAGCCTAGGGTAATGAATGTAGTATTTTCTATCACTTTTGAGCTATCTGATTTTAGACAAGTCACTAGTGTTTGTCATCTTATTAATGATTAAATAACTTAATATTATCAAGCGTGCTTAGAGCAGTATCTGGCTTATAGTGGGTGCTCTGCAGTGTTAGCTAATAATCACATATTGGTTTTTCCTTTTTCAGTAACTCTCTTTCCTTTGAGAAGGCATACTGTGAGTATAGGCTGAACAGAATTGAGAATGCCTTGAAGACAATAGAAAGTGCCAGCCAGCAGACAGACAAACTAAAGGAGCTTTATGGACAAGTGGTAATTATTGCTTTAAAATCCCTGTTTGACGGTCATCCTAAGTGAGATTCTGCCTAGACCAGGGAGTGGGGATGAGGAACCCCAGCCCATCCTGATGCTCCATTAAACCATTAAACTTGCCACCAAACCAATTCAGCATATTCCCTCTTCTTGATCTTCATATGAGCAACTGCATGTATAGTGTTCTATGAACAAATGACTTCCTCCAGGTAGTTGGGAAATTAAGAACTATCCTATGAAATTTGAACTTTGTAGTTGGAAAGATGAAGGCCAGTAAGTTTATATACTATAGTTTTGAAGTAGTCTTTATAGTTTTTAACTGGTATTTTATTCTAAGTGTAAAATGAAGAAAATCATGATGAATAAGAATTTGGATGAATTCAGATGGTTCATGAAATCTCTGGAAATACCTTATTTTCAAAGAGTTTTGAGACATACAAATAAGCCTATAGGGTTATTTATGATAAGAAAACAGAAATGTTATACTAGAACTAGCAAAACCCTCTTAAATTTTTTTAAAATGTCAGTTTTGGGCAAATATATTGAATTATATATTGTCCCTAAAAGGTAGTGTTAGTTTAACAAAGAAAAATTTGGCCATGTTTATGGGTTATAGGCCCATAAAACACTTTTCATGTAAGCTGGGTTAGTTTAGGGTGAATGCCTGCATTTTGGTATTGATAAAGGGTACCTGTCTTTGCATACATGGTAGACGAATTGACCCAGAGTGGCAGTTCTCACTGCCCTTTGAGAACAACTTGAATGGAATAAGCAAGAATTATGTTGTATACACTTGACACTACCCAATACAATAGTTGGTTTCTGGGAAAGGGAAATGAACATCAAGTATAATGAACCCCTGGAAATAGTAAGCCCTTGTGTTGACATCTAATTTTGTTCCTATTTACTAGGGCTTAGTAATCTTCTGGGAAATTTTTTTTTAATTGTTGAGTCAGACTTAGGTAGCAAGGTTGATTTCTGCGGAATGATTTTCTTTTACAACCCACTTAGACACTTACCTAACCTCAAGATGGGAGTTGATACAATGGCTTTTCTCACTGAATCATGCCTACAAATATGCAGTATAGTAGAGATTGATTGCAAGTAACTTTTGGGAAGTATTAGCATGCAGAACTAATTGAAAAATTGTAAAGGAAAAACAGTTAATTTCCCACATTATGTTGAGTTAGGTTTCTTATATAACAGTTCCAAAAAGGATTTATACAGGGTTAAGGATATAACACAATACTTGTCTTCTCTGATTTTTGATATGCTATTTATCTCTTCAGTTATACCGGTTAGAACGCTATGATGAATGCCTGGCTGTATATAGAGATCTTGTCCGAAACTCCCAAGATGATTATGATGAGGAGAGAAAAACAAATCTTTCAGCAGTTGTTGCAGCTCAAAGCAACTGGGAAAAAGTGGTTCCAGTGAGTATCTCTGTATATGCATACAGCCATGAAACATTGTTCCTGTCTGGTGTTTGACTGGTGTTTTGCTCTCTGGCAGGAGAACTTGGGTCTCCAAGAAGGCACGCATGAGCTGTGCTACAATACTGCGTGTGCTCTCATAGGACAAGGCCAGCTGAGCCAGGCGATGAGAATTCTGCAAAAAGCTGAAGGTTGGACACTTGTTAAAATTATATGTAAACATAACATGCATATAACTTTGCAAAGTATTTCCAAAACCTACATTTGGTTTCTGGGATGTTTTTAAGTGGAAATTATTGATGCAGTGGAAATTTCTCAGAATCCATCTAGCCCTTCACTTGGTATCCTGACTGTGTCTCTCTCTTGGTTTCTTACCCTTAAACCAGTCTATTTGTCCATATTCAAGTTTGTTTTGTCCATACTCAAAACTTAAATTTGAGTAGTAGGTTTTGGAACAAGTTGCTGTGAATTTTAAATGCAAGTTAACAGAGTTAATAAACTCTGTTATATGTTAATATGTTAATAAACTCTGGTAAATGTTATAATTATTATTGGTATTAAGTACACAAGTACAGTAACAGTATGATGTGCCTGTGTGTGTGCCTGAGTATACACTACATTTGTGCATTGATAACACTATTCAAGCACATTTTCACTCCACTTAGTATGTTTCCCTATACAGTACCTATATACCTGAAAGCTGTTACTAGAAAAAGAAAATAATTTATTAGAGAACTTAATGACTGGTCTCAACTCCTGAAATATTTCAACTTGCTTCTGCATACGTATTCCTTGGAAGCTATGAAAGTGATGTTGTAGAACTGCAGTGAATGATAGGAAGGAAAAAAAGATGAAATAGGGTCTGGTTTATTAATGCTGCTGCTGCTGCTGCTAAGTCACTTCAGTCGTGTCTGACTCTGTGCGACCCCACAGAAGGCAGCCCACCAGGCTTTCCCGTCCCTGGGATTCTCCAGGCAAGAACACTGGAGTGGGATGCCATTTCCTTCTCCAATGCATGAAAGTGAAAAGTGAAAGTGAAGTCATGCTGGTTTATTAATACTGATGGTTAAAATAAGGGCCAAGGTTAGAGCACCATGAGGTGAAAACTGTGTGTAAAAATTACGATTTCTGGATCATACCTAGCATTGAAGTGGTATGGAGGACACCCTCATACGTAGTTTGAGGTTTGAATATAAAAGTAGTAGAGGCTTTGCAGTGGGCAGTTTGAGGCAGTGTAGCAGATTTTGAAATTTGCATACCCTTTGATCTAAGAATTTCATTTCTAGAAATTTAAGGAAAAACTGGATACATTCATATGTATGTATGAATGTTCATAAGAACAAAAATTAAGAAACATGCGTTTCAGTCCTCTATTAGAGGACTAGCTAGTTTCTTTATAACCATAGAATAGATTACCATATTCATGTTAAAAATATTAACAATATTCATGTTAAAAATAATAATGTAGATATATCTGTGTTATAAAGATGTCCATAGTATGTTAATGGGGGAAGGGAGGTTTCAAAATAGTAGAATATCCCACTTTCATTTAAAAATGCAACTGTGCATTTACATTAAAAAAAATAACTGAAATGCTAAAGAGTAGTTACTTCTGGGTGGCAGAAGTATTGTCTTTACACTTTTCTATAACTGATTTTTTGCAGTCAACCTTTGTTACATTTATAGATTTTTAATTCCGTTAAAAAAATTTTAACAGGGATTACAAGTGAAAGAAAATGCCAAAGAGCAAGAATAATCAAGGATTGATATTTATGTAATATGTCTGATGTTAATGATAAATCTCAAATTTGCTTGTTATCAAAATTATCTTAAATCTTCTGCCTAAGAATTTTGTTTTTGCTAGTTGGAACATGAAAGAAATGAGAGTTACCCAGCAGTGTTAATTTTAAAAACATTTTTTCCTATAGATCTCTGCCGCCGTTCATTTTCAGAAGACTCTGTAAGTATGCCACTGTGGTTAAGCCCAGATATTATACTGTAGCTAATATAAATTTGTAGTAGACTTCTTTGTAGTATTTATTGACTTTTTGAAATGATGCTGATTCATTAAATAGGAATCACAGAAACCCTCTGGGATCTTACTTGATGGAATAAGATCAACAAAAACCCTTATTTGATGGAATCTCTTAGAGTGATAAATTATAATACAAAAATTTTATATGCCTTATGCATTTCATTTTAAATTCATATAAATGTAAATTCATTCTCCTGTTTTAGATGTAGGGCTCAAGTCTTTGAGTAAGGATCTATTCATGGGAATTCCATGCATATTTCTTACAGAATTCTACCCTCAGATCTCCAGGGGTTTTTTAAAGTGTAATAGTATTTTAAAGATAGTCGTGAATTACTTTCACTACCAAATCGTTTTTTCACTGATCTCTTACTGTTTTCTTGCTCATACCTAATTAGATAGTAATTTTCTTTAGGAACTTACCTTTGTCAAATATTTCTGAACATTTAGCATAGTTAATCATTGAAGCCAGTCTCTTTTTCTCATTCATAGTTCGTGTCTTACTATAATACTTAAGTTTTATAATTTTCTTATCAAACACAATGGCATAATGGGATTGGAAACAAACTGACACTCCTGGTGAACATATTCTTACCAGGTGAGAGTAGGAATGCCAAATATGGCAAAAAAGAGCAGCCTCTTAGCCTTGAGGATTCACTGTGTGTGGGCATCAGTCAGCTTCTCCAAAGGAATGGAAAATATAGATTCGTCTGGCATATCAGTTAAGAGACTTGCTACTTTAATTACAGAATTAGTTTCAGCTCTTGAAGTTCTTTACAAGTGATAATTCCTAGTTAAAATTTTGTAATCTTTGGATTAGAATTATATTAGAATTAAGAGTAAAGCATTCTGAAAATGTGTTTCTATGAGAAAATTGTTTTCAGAATTCAGGGGTATTGTTATAAAACCTTAAACATGCGTGCTAGATTTTACTGTTTTTTAATTCTTAGGTTTTAAAGAAGAAATGATCAATGAATAGTATTCCTGAACTTGTTACCATGTTCTTCCAGAATCTTTCTTCTTGCCATTCTCATTTAAGCTTCCCTGTTTTGATGGCAATTCCTAAATTAAAAAAAACTGACTCTATAGGAAAATTCCTGAAAATTATATATTTTCTTTCTGTTTATATAGTCTTTTGAATATGTGGATCAATTTGGAGAACTTATGGGGAAAATAATTTTCTTTTTTTGCTTAGGATGGGACTGAAGAAGACCCCCAGGCAGAACTGGCCATCATTCATGGGCAGATGGCCTATATTCTGCAGCTTCAGGGTCGTACAGAGGAGGCTTTGCAACTTTACAACCAGATAATAAAATTAAAGTGAGTTATAAAAATGAAGTGTCTTTTATAGGGGATAAGGTTTCTTTTTAAAGGTCTGTTCCTTTTTAACTGTTACTTTTTGTTCACAGACCAACAGATGTGGCATTGCTAGCTGTGATTGCAAATAACATCATTACAATTAACAAGGTATGGACTATCCATGGTTTCCCTACACTTATATCTTAACACTAGAAGCATATTACCTCTGCCTTGTTCTAGGATAGATTTTTCCATGACAAAGTCCAGTTGCAGCAAAATCACAATGAGTGAGTGAGTGAAAGTCGCTCAGTCATGTCCTGCTCTTTGCGACCTCATGGACTGTGCAGTCCATGGAATTTTCCAGGCCAGAATACTGGAGTGGGTAGCCTTTCCCTTCTCCAGGGGATCTTCCCAATGCAGGGATAGAACCCAGGTCTCCTGCATTGCAGGTGGATTCTTTACCAGTTGAGCCACAAGGGAAGCCCAGGAATACTGGAGTGGGTAGCCTATCCCTTCTCCAGTGGATCTTCCCGACCCAGGAATTGAACTGGGATCTCCTGCATTGCAGGTGGATTCTTTACCAACTGAGCTATCTGGGAAGCCCAAAAATCACAGTGGAGAGTGTTATTTAACTCTCATAATGATTCTGCAAGGTGTGTTCAAATAATAGAACTATTTTGTAGCTTTATACACTGGACTTTAAAATCTTACCTTTTTCCCATTATTTATTAGAATTATCATATTCTATATGGTTATATTATTATGTTAATATAACTATAATAATATTTCCCATTATCATTATATGGAGAATATTTGTTAGAGAAGTAAATTGTTTAGACTTTGATTTCTTCATCTAGTAAGTCTGAATGCAAGTTTTCTGTTTATAGTTTTTGTCTTTCCAGTGGTTTCTGTTTTGAGGGAGAAGAGCCATGGGCAGGTTTTCTCTGTCTCCATCGCCCTCCTCAATCCAAGCCCTGAGTAAAATATTACAAGCATGTATATAAACAGTCCTAATGAGTACTGTGTGAGTCAGAATAAACACCTTTTGGAACATTGTTTTAATGAGAAGATATTTCAAGTTCAGATTTGAAATTCAAGTCAATAGAAAATTAGAAAAGTAACAGTTGGTTTCTTTTGGTAGGCTGTGTGATTTTCCAAGCACCAGCTTATTTCATCCTCACAGTTACCTTTTTAGGTGACAGTACTTGTCTCCAATTTATAGAAGTATAATCTGAGGCTAAAAGGAGTTAAATGATTTGTATAAGATCACAGCCAATAAGAGGTAGAACTTGGATTCAGATTCTAGTCTCTGACTCCAAAGTGCTCTCCTTCTAGCCATGTATGGTATCTCTCACCTCATTTGGCAGAGATTCAGAGGGTTCACATATGTGGGATAGTGGCACTGAAAGGTAATAATTACAGGGTGTTGCAGGCCATTGTCATGGTGTAGGTTTCCAGAAATTGATGCTGGCATTTGATTTTTAGTAGCAAGATCTACCTGCTTATGTTCATGAACAATTTAAAATGCTAGTGAGGACAAATTGTTTTTAACTGATTTATAAATAGTGGGGAAGAGTGTATGTGAAATACTAAATACCTCAATCTATTAGATTAGTGTAAAAGTAATTACAGTTTCAGACTCTGAATTTTAAATCCTTGTAACTAGGCTCAAACACATCTTGATTAATAGGAACCATTACAGTCAACACATTCTTGCCATCAAGAAATAAGTTTGTTTATTCCTATAGCATAAAAATTCATGCTTTGGGATTTGTTTAATTCTTGGAAAACATTTTCTTCATCTTGCTTGCTGGTTGTGGAAGTGTTTTCCTGCAAAAAGTGGTCGAGATTCTTGAAGAAGTGGTAGTCAGCTGGTAAGAGGTCAGATGAATATGATGGATGAGGCAAAACTTTGTAGCCCAGTTCGTTCAACTTTTGAAGCATTGTTTATACAATGTGTGGTCAGGCATTAACAGAGAATTGAGCCCTTCCTGTTGACCAATGCTGGCTGCAGGCGTTGCAGATTTCTGTGCATCTCATCAGTTTGCTGAGCATACTTCTCAGATGTAATGGTTTCACTTGGATTCAGAGAGCTGTGGTGGATCAGACCAGAAGCAAATCACCAAACAGTGACTATAACCCTTTTTTGGGTGTAAGTTTGACTTTGGGAAGTGCTTGATGCTTCTTGGTCCAGCCACTGAGCTGGTCATTGCTGGTTGTTGTATAAAATCCACTTTTCGTTATATGTCACAGTCCAATCGAGAAATAGTTCGTTGTTGTGTAGAATAATAAAATAATACTTCAAAGCAACGAATTTTTTGACTTTCAGTCAGCTCATGAGGCCCCCACTTATTGAGCTTTTCCACCTTTCCAATTTGCTTCAAATGCCAAATAACCATAGAATGGTTGGCATTGAGTTCTTGGGCAACGTCTCGTGCAGTTGTAAGTGCATCAGCTTCAATGATCCTCTCAGTTGGTCATTGTCAACTTCCAATGGCCGGCCACTGTGCTCCTCATCTTCAAGGCTCTTGTCTCCTTTGCAAAACTTCTTGAACCACCACTGCAGTGGATGTTTATTAGTGGTTCCTGGGCCAAATGCGTTGTTCCTGTAGTGAGTTGTCTCTGCTGCTTTATGACTCAATTTGAACTTGAATAAGAAAATTACTCAAATTTGCTTTTTGTCTACCATCATTTCCATAGTCTAAAGTACATATGAAATAAACAGCAAGTAATAATTCATAGTAAAAACTATAAAGCAAGAAATGTGCATTAAAATGATATATAACATAACTGCATTTATTTAAGAGTGTATTCAGTATCAGATAGCAAAGTTCAATAATACAAAACCAAAATTACTTTTGCACCAACCTAATAAATATATTTATATACTGAATTTTTCTTCAGTCAACATTTCTGAATTTTTCTTCAGTATATTGCTGAATCCATTCGGTTCAGTTCAATTGCTCAGTCGTGTCCGACTCTTTGTGACCCCATGAACTGCAGCACGCCAGGCCTCCCTGTCCATCACCAACTCCCAGAGTCCACCCAAACCCATGTCCATCGAGTCGATGATGCCATCCAGCCATCTCATCCTCTGTTGTCCCCTTCTCCTCCTGCCCCCAATCCCTCCCAGTATCAGGATCTTTTCAAATGAGTCAGCTCTTCGCATGAGATGGCCAAAGTATTGGAGTTTCAGCTTCAAAATCAGTCCTTCAATGAACACCCAGGGCTGATCTCTTTTAGGATGGACTGGTTGGATCTCCTTGCAGTCCAAGGGACACTCAAGAGTCTTCTCCAACACCACAGTTCAAAAGCATCAATTCTTCGGCACTGAGCTTTCTTTTATAGTCCAACTCTCACATCCATACATGACCACTGGAAAAACCATAGCTTTGACTAGATGGACCTTTGTTGACAGAGTAATGTCTCTGCTTTTTAATATGCTGAATCCATTAGGTAATGCAAAATAAATATGAAACATGGTCTTAATCATTATGTAGCATTAAAAATCTCATTCTAGTTTTGAAAAAAATTGTGCACATTTAAATTTCTAGTCAGATACTTTGTAACTGTGGTGTTTGGTGAGAAAAAAGATCTCTGAGTTGGCTAATTTGAGCAGAGCCCTGAAGGAGGGATATGAATTGAAGGTTAAGCATTTCCCATGCCTAAGCATATGCAAATAACTTCTGAGGGGACAGTGAGAGCAAAAGATACATACACACTTGCTAGTTTCAAAAAAGTTTAGATTTATTGATGATCAAGTTGTGGGAGTCCTCAGAAAATATAAAATTTTATTAAGTGCCATGATGGCAAAGTTTAAGAGAAATCTGGCAGTGGCATGCATGGTGAATTTAAGTATTAAAATAGTGAGATAAGAGTACCAACTAAAAATATAGTTTTCTTAAGGATTTATATTGTTCTTACTGTATGTTTAAAATAATTTCACATTGGATTGAAGCTTCACACTCAATAAGTAAAATTTATTTTAGATTTCTTCTTTGCCTCCTTTTAGTCTTTAGTAGAAAACCTGGTTTTAAAAGCACAGTGGTAACACATATTTGCAAATAAATATTTAACAAAGCTAGATTGCTATGCTAGTAGACACTCAGATGTCTGGTTGTCCTCCTCAGGGTGCAGCATGACTTAGTCCCTCCCATTCTTACTCCATTCCATTTGTTTATGTATGACAGTATGTCAAAGAGGAGTAAGTTACATTACTCATTGGTCATCTAAATTCTTAAGATTGTAGAATTTACAAATTTAGGTATCTTTGATTTTTAGTCCTGATTTTCACTGTAAGATTTGTGTAGTCCCTCTGTACTTTTAATCAAAAAGCTAAAAATAGGCCATTAATAGTGGAAAGATAAAACCAAGAACCCAAGCCAAATGTGTATGCATCATAGTAGCATAGGCACCCCAACCAGGTATATTATCTTCCAAGCTCTCTTGTTGTGTTAACGTAAAATAAGGCCTTGGAGTGTTGAAAGAGTTGAAGTCTAAGATTGTTGCTAATGATGAGTGATCTTTTCTTTGTCAGGACCAAAATGTCTTTGACTCCAAGAAGAAAGTGAAATTAACCAATGCAGAAGGAGTGGAGTTTAAGCTTTCTAAGAAACAACTGCAAGCTATAGAATTTAACAAAGCTTTACTTGCTATGTACACAAATCAGGTAGGTAACAGAGCTCTGGTCCCCCTGACTAAACATTTTGGAGTATGGTACATGATCCATAATGGGTGTATCAGTCCAGTCTGTATTTTCATTTTTTGTCTTTAATTCATGCATACTTCAGAATGTCGTGTATCATAGATTTTAACTGTTAAATAAGTAATTTGCCCAATTCTTTGTAAAGGTGTGCAGTTGGTGGCTTCTAAGAAGAAAACACTGTTCACAGCTGTAAATGAGATAATTTTCTCATTACCTTATTTCTAATTGCTCTAAATTAAGGAAAAAATCAAAGGTGCTGGTCATGAGTATAGATTTAAGAGCCATCTTTCATTATAGTTTGTGCATAATCACCTCAAGCTATAAATGAGGTCGATTCTAAATCTCATGTGTGTAAATTCTAATTAAGTTATGATTTCGTACTCTTCTGGAGCAGGAGTTTTCAGTGGGCTGAGAGGCAGTAACGTTTTCATTATTTAGAACTGAGTCATATTCTTCTTAAATACTTTAGCAAGAAATACCTGTACATTTTGTTGCTTTGAAGCAAAGGGTGACACTTGATATGTGTGTGTGTTTAAACAAAATTCTGGAATTTAAGCATCCAAATGAATATTTAGGACTTATTTTTCCTAAATGCTTTCAGAACCTGTAGTTTATATTCAGTAAATGGAAATCTGTTTTTTTTTATAAGAAAAAATTGAGGCTACTATAAAGTACTCTCTCGACCTAAGCGGTTCTTCATCTACGATTTTGTTTCAACTGATTTCCTTCCACCTCCCCTATGCTTCTTTTCCCTTTGGTCATTCACTTAATGTTTGATTTAATTGACCAGCTTATGGTGGGGTGGGGTGTGAAATACTGTTTTTTAGGCAGAACAGTGTCGCAAAATATCTGCCAGTTTACAGTCGCAAAGTCCTGAGCGTCTCCTTCCTGTGTTGATCCAAGCTGCCCAGCTCTGCCGTGAAAAGCAGCATACAAAAGCAATAGAGCTGCTTCAGGTAAAACAATTTTGAGTTTTTCATGAGATGTCAGATGGCTGCAGCCTTGTTTCATTTTCATTATGTTATAATAATGTAAGCCTTATAAATTTCATGGGAAAATGAGTAAGTATTGATAATATACCACTAGATACATGCCAGAGTGTCACTTCAATTAATTCTTTGGCTGCAGCTTTCTTTATGTAAGTTTGCATTAGTAAATGTTTGCCATAAACTCTGAAGAATATTTTTTATTTGCAGATCAATTTAACAGTAGTTAATGATTTGTTAATGGAGAAGGAAATGGCAACCCACTCCAGTATTCTTGCCTGGAGAATCCCATGGACAAAGCCTGGTGGGCTACAGTCCATGGGGTCGCAAAGAGTCGGACACAACTGAGCGACTAACACATACACGCACACAATGGTCTGTTTTAGATTTAAAATACCAATAATGTATTCTCTTAATTAAAGTCCCAATCCAAAACATCAATTACAGAAATACTGACTTGATTTTTAATTAACCAGAATGAAGTGCTAAATCACATTGAATTTCCTGAGAGTAGAGACCACACTGGAAAATTGGACAGTGTAAAATTAGGACCATCTTCAGGGGAAATGTTGCTGAACAGGGATAAGGAGTTAAGAGTCATAATTTTTTAATTTTTTTTTAGTATCTTAAAAAAAAAATCTGCATAGTAATCTTAATTATTATTTTTCTGCTGGTGACTTCTTGGAAACTTGATGATATTTCACTTACTTAATAATTTTGAAGCCAAGTGGGTATCGAATAAAATTTTTTCAAATTTAAACATTTGTTCTGAAACAAGAAATTTAATATTCGAAAGCTAGATTTAAAATTTAACAAGGCTGAAATAAGCGGTTAGAATATGTACACTTAGTTGTGTAAATTAAATGTGATTTCCCCCTCCCCCCCAACTATTTAGGACTATTCAGATCAGCATCCAGAAAACGCTGCTGAAATTAAGCTGACCATGGCACAGCTGAAAATTTCCCAAGGTAGTCATGATTATTTCATCATGATCAAAATAATCATGTTAAGGGAAATATATGGTTGGAATGATTCTGAAGTATTTGTAGACTATGTGATTTTTTAAAATTTTAGCATCATAGTGAAGCATAATGTTCCAAATACGAAGCTAGATTGTACGAGCTCCAACAGATGTAGTAGTGAGTTTAGTAGGCCTTTTCTTGGGTTACTTCCTAAATTGTTAGAATGTTTCTCAAACTATGCCTTGAAAGTCTGTAGAAGCACAGAATTCATCTGTTCTATACTTAAATTTCCTGGATATGTATGTCTTGTGTCGAAATGCTTATGTCTATCACGTGGTAGTGTTTGCGTGAAATAAGTGTGACTTTACATCCTAGTTTTCAAAATTTCTTATTTAGTCCTTTATTCTTCTTTTAAACTTTATAACCCATATCTTTGGTAGAAAAGAGGCAAAGAAGTTTAATGAGAACTTAACATTTTTGAATCTTAAAAGAAAACTAGTAGTTTTTTTGTTTATGATTTTGAACCAATGTTGAGTGAGTGTCTAGAGCTGTGTTGTCTCTATTTGGTAGCCACTATCCATGTTTAAGTTTAAATTAAAATTAGACAAAGTTTAAAATTCAATTCCTCAGTTGTGTTGACCACATTTCATAAGTTCTGTACCCACATGTGGCTGGTTGGACTGCACAGATGGAGGCTGTTTCCATCATCACAGAAAGTTCTGGCAGACTGCTGTCAGACAGCTCTGGTGTCGGCCATAAATCAGGAGGTGTATTCTCAAGGCGGGGATGATTGGTTTGGTGGGAGCAGAGCATTGAAAATTTTTTTAGATATTATGATGGCTAGAATGAAAATTTCATGGGTAGAAGGGAGGGGAGTTGGCAATTAGGGGAAAAAAATGTCTAAAAAGGCTTCTTAGTAGGGTAATAATAATGAAAAGCAGGTTGAGACCAGCTTCCCTTTTCTCAAATTTCTTATCTTAATGTTTTGTTTCTTTTTCCTTTTCCCACCTCTCTTTTTTCTTTGTCTTGCTTTCCCCTTTAATCTTTTCTCACCCAGTTTTCAGTTTATTTTTGTAAAGATAATTTATCATACTAATTACTGAGAGTGAATGTGTCATGGTTTTTGTTTTGTGGAAAGTTTAACTTACTGAGATTTGCAATGAATAGAAAACTAGCGTTGCAACATTGTAAGACTACTGTCCATTGTGCTCATTCCTACAGTAACAGTTTCAAGGCCTTTAAGGAAGGACTCCTACCTTTAAGTTACCCTCTGAAAAGAGAGAAATAGAATTCAACAGGCTGAGAGTTGGGAGACTTTTCAGATAGCAGTTCTGTCATTAACTTTGTGGGCATGAGCAAAGTATGTTGTTTCTTTAGGATTTAATTTCCTTCGTTGGCAAACTGAGTAAATATTGATAGAATACATTATTTCCAAGGCTCCAAAGCTTGAGTATTTAGAGATGTTCTAAAATATGACTTTTAAATTTTCTTTCTTTTTCCATGAGATGCTTTCTTCAGTGTGATGCCGATTTTGTTTTTGTTCTCTTAAGGTAATATTTCCAAAGCATGTTTGATATTGAGAAGCATAGACGAATTAAAGCATAAACCAGGCATGGTGAGTTTATAACTAAAATATTTTAAGACTGAAAAAGTAATGGCATTAATACAAGTTCACAGGTATATCTGATATTTCTTTGTTTTACCTTTAGTTTCTGCCTTTTTTATATATATTCATAATATAGAAGTACTTAAAATAATAGCTTTCTGGTATAAATTTAATTTCATTTTATGCTCTGCTTTGCATTGATTTATTATTAAATCAAATGTGTCAGGAACTATTTAGGCCTTGTATTACCACTGAAAGCCAGCCTTAAATAATCTAAGACCATATATAGGGAATTTCTTAGCCTATTATTTTATCATGTCTTCTTTTATTTAGTTCTCTGATGATTCAAGCATCACAGGTTTAGATCACTAGTATAGCTGTGAACACATCTGTTTCACAGTAAAGACTAATTCTATAGTGGTGGTATGTGCATTTATTGTACAGGGACTGTGTCATTCTCCAGCACAGCTTGTTTACAGATGGCACTCAGTAAATGTATAACAGTATTATAGTATTTTCTCTTGAAGATTCTTACTTTAAGACTGGACTGTGATTATGTTAGAATCAAATATAATATGTGGCTGAAAATAATCTAATATCTGCAGGATATTTTGTTTCTGTTATCTTTTTTTCTAATTAGTCTGGCCAGAGGTTTATTGACTTTTCCCAGTGATCCAGCTTTTTGTTTCTGCTTCCTTTTTGTCCTCGTCTCCTATTGCTGCTTCCCCTTTCACTCCACTCCAGCTTCACAAGCCTCCTTGCTGTCCCTCCAGCACACTAGGCAAGCTTTCACTGGTTTTATATGGCTTATCATGGGAGTTTAACCATGCTAGTGTGTTTATTTCCACGATCATGTCTTGAATGTCTTGGCAATGTCTTATACTATATAAACTAATTTTCTAAGTGCTTGTTATCAACTTCTGTATTTACCTTGTTGTGGACTGGTAACAAACCATTTGTCAACTAGCCTTAGAGGAGGTATTTTTTTTTATAGGTAACCACCTTTGTATTTGGAAAGCCCCATTGTTCTTGATGTTTCTAGTTATGTGCTAGCAATTTTTACGATGGATTGGGTACTCGCAGACTTTCTTTAATGTTACTCGTTTTCAAAAAGTGTATTCTGAGAGAGACAGAGGAATTCTGTTGACTCATTTATACCTTTGGCTGGTAGGTGTCTGCATTAGTGACGATGTACAGCCATGAGGAAGATATTGACAGTGCCATTGAAGTCTTTACACAAGCCATCCAGTGGTATCAAAACCATCAGGTAAATAAATGGAGTAAAATGTTACGAGGGTACATTTTTGCATAAGAATAAAAAGCTGTAGTAATGATTTCCTACTTAAGGCAAATTGAAACATTTCAACTCACTGTTTAAAAAGTGGAATGCTATTAGGCTATCATTCAGTTTTTAAGAATACCAGGTCCAAATAAAGTTATTAGAAGTAAGAAATGGCTGCAAAATAAATTCTTTTTTAAAAAGCCCAGTTATATTTTCTGAAACTCCTTTCTGAGTGTATGTATGTGTGTTTGTGTCTGTAAACTCAAGAAATAAGAATAGTAATTGTACATGACTGCATATAAGAGAGCTCATCTTTAGTGGCTCTCTAGAGTAGAGCCACTAAAGTAGAGCCCATGGATGGTAGTATTGATAGAACAGCAGTATATGGAATGATTGTGTATCTCTAATAGGAACATCTTTGTTTTTTCCAGTATGGGTCTCTGGATAGGCAGTATCTAACTTATACACACAGGTGTACATACACATAGGTGATATGAATACTGTTAACACTGTTAGGAGTGAAGAGAGATCAGTGTTCTAGGAAGTATTATGTTAAATTAATGTTTGAGAACTATAGTGAAAAACTTGTAAGATTTGATTATGCAGTAATACTTCTAGTTGTAGACAAGACAGTTTAGATGGAGATAGATTGTATCCCAAATTCTTAAATTGGTCTTCACTTGTACTAATTATCTGTCCCACTGTGTGTATGTGTGTTATTTTGTGCACTCAATAAAACTTAAGATGAGAAATCTAATGGGTAGGTCCATTTTAAAGATCTAGTGAATAAAACTTCATTGACTTGCTAGATATGTAGCTTAAACTTTTTTTTTCTTTCTTTATTGAACCTATAGCCCAAATCTACTGCTCATTTGTCCTTGATAAGGGAAGCTGCAAACTTCAAACTCAAATATGGGCGGAAGAAGGAGGCAATTAGTGACCTAGAACAGCTATGGAAGTAAGCTTTGAAGGGTGGAAGTGTAGAAATCCAAGTTTTATTGCTCTTATTTGACATGTGGGAGTTACTTTGCTTGTTTATATTACTTTCTCCAGTTTTATAGACTGTTTAATGA
This sequence comes from Bos indicus x Bos taurus, assembly GCF_003369695.1. NCBI lineage: Eukaryota > Metazoa > Chordata > Mammalia > Artiodactyla > Bovidae > Bos > Bos indicus x Bos taurus. The sequence continues at coordinate 71,979,701 of NC_040081.1, forward strand.
CTTTTTCTTATTTCTTCTTTTAGACAAAATCCGAAAGATATTCACACCCTGGCGCAGCTTATTTCTGCTTACTCACTTGTAGATCCTGAGAAGGCAAAAGCGTATCCTTTTGATTGTCCCAGACCTCTCTCAAGTAGAGCACTAGATCTCTTCCTTTACCTGTTTTGACCAGGGTCTTTTTGTTATAAATTTCAACAAACAAAACCCCTCCTCTAACTAGTAAAAACAAAACTGAGAATTTATTGATCACTGTGCCCTAAAAATACAGTAATATTCAAATGGGATACAGTTTGATTCATAAGCAAAAATGCAGTCAGCAAGATGCAGCTTATATCACTCCAGGTTTAAGTAAAGTAGGAAAAAAATAAGAAAAAGCATATTTTATTGGGTGGTTGCATATGATTCTGAGGTATCATTCTGATTAATGCTCTTAGGTCACTTGCCCATCTCAGTTACTGATGTAAGAGGATTTAGTGCCCTGATTGGCTAAGTTTGGACCATGTGTGTTACTCCAGTATGGGTGTGATCCCAAAAGCAATGTGGGATGGTGGATGCTAACCAGCCCCAAGCCTAAACCTTCGCAGTGAGCAGATCTGTTTTATAAGCATGATAACTGTTTTGGAATAGAGTTTTTATTAAGCCTCTACTTTGAAGTACATTGCCAAGTTACGAAATAAATGATTATGACTCCTTTCCCAAGTTCTCCTTTCACAATATAGTATCTATAATTGACCTTATGATCTGTTGACTTGTTATTCTATAGAAGACTTAATATTTTTTTGATGAAGGGAACCCAAAAAAAAAGACTGTTTTCCTACTGGCCATAGATACATGGGCAAAATATAAATGTGTGTGTGTATATATATATTGTCTTCCTGAACAAATTCTTGTTCTGTCGTAGTCTTAGTAAACACTTGCCCTCATCGGATAGTATGTCTCTAAAAGTAGATGTTGAGGCTCTTGAAAATTCTCCTGGTGCTACATACGTTCGGAAGAAGGGTGGAAAAGTTACTGGAGACAATCAACCAAAGGAGCAAGGGTAATGTGTTTTATTATAATATTCACTAATGCCAACTTTAAGTTATATAAGGGATGAAAAAATGCATTCTTATAAAAATTCCATGTGAATAAAGTTAAAGTCCCTTTTGTTTCTTTTCTCCTTTGCTGTGCCCAGCTTTTTGTCCTTGTTACCCATCTGCCTTCCCCACCTAGCATTTTACCTCTAGTACTAATTTAGTGTGTTTCCATCCAGATCTTTTTCTTTGTGTTTACACATGAAACTGATCTTGGAATACTTTTCTTAGATTGGATTCTTTTCTGTTTTTTTATAGAAATGGGATTATATTGTATTTAACTGTTTTTGAACTTTCTTTAATAAATCTTAGAGATTTTTCCATATTCTCAATGTAGACATATTTTATTCTTTTTGTGCATAGTACTGGGGCTTCCTGGTGGCTCAGATGGTAAAGAATTTGCCTGCAATGCAGGAGAACCAGGTTCAGTCCTTGGGTTGGGATGATCCCCTGAAGAAGGGGATGGCTACACACTCCAGTATTCTTGCCTGGAGAATTCCATGGACAGAGGAGCCTGGCAGGTCACAAAGAGTCAGACATGACTGAGCGACTAACACATGCATAATGGTCCATAGGCTAGATGTGCCCAACTTAACATTTATCTACCTGTGGATTATTGATGTATATTTAGTACATCATTTAGAATTCGAAACCAAAGTTCAGATGAGATTTATTTTGCTGATTTGGAGGAAGCATTAGCCAGCTTCAGTAACTTATAAGAAGTCAAATTCTGATTCTTTACTTGTTCACATACATTGTCATCTCAAAAATAGCAGAGGCCTACTAAATAAAATGTTCCCTTAAGATTCTGTTTTTGACAGGATAAATAGAGAATGGAAGAGATACACCACTTTCCTGATTTTGTGACTTTCATAAATTTTCAGTCTTTTCTCTTTTGAATGACTTAAAATATAATTTTTCGTAACTTAAAAAAATATGTATCAGCAACAGTATATGATTGACCTCATTATGAGCCCTGTATTTGTTCCTTTTTAACTTAAAAGTTAAATAAGGAATTGGCGTCTCAGTGATAATATTGTTTCAAATTTCATTGAATCATTGTCCCAATTTCATGCCTTATCAAAAACTCTAAAATAATAAATTCAAACCAGATCTTGGGGGATTTTCATATAATGCCTATTTAAATATTTTCAGGGTTTTTTTTTGTTTTTTCTTTTTCAAAACAGGGCTGGTAATTAGTAAGAACATACAGTTCTTTTCTAATCCTTTAATCTTTGTCTTTTCCCTTAGACAGTTACTAAGATGTTCATTGACTCAGTTTCAGCACAGTATTTACATTAGGCATTATTAATACTTTTTTTTTATTTATGTTGACTTTTTGATACAAAGGATTAATTTCTTTTGAAGTTATATTGTGTTGCTGACAGAAAATAAATCATTGTCCTTGCCCTGAAAAGAACTTCAATCTAGAAGAAAGAAATAAGCAGCAGTTGAAAACAAAGGTTGCATGTGCTATCATTGTGCAGGCATAGAGCAGTACACCAGAGGAAATAGTCAGTCCTTCCTGGGAACAATGGGAGTTTAAGAAAGGCTTCATGGAGGAGTTGACTGTGTTGACTCTAGAGGAAGATGAAGATGAGATAGGCAGAATGTGAGCAACAGCAAAGAAGTAAGAAATGCAGAGACTCTTTGGGAAATCGCAGATATGGTTGTGGAATTTGTAGAGAGACAAATCCCTGTCTGCCCTTTTCCCACCCAAGGCCACAGCTAATGTTAACTTACCTTGCATATCCTCCCAGAAATATTCTTGGCCTGTATGATACTTGTGCATATTCTTCTGGCAAAGATTTTAGATTACCTATTTACTAGTTTTGCCAAATATAAAGTGATTTGCCACAGAACTGTAGATTTTTGTGCTTGTACAAATTTCTTTCTACATAGATTTAATATGTGCTAGTGTAAATTGTATCTCTTCTGTGAAAACAGTTGTCACCCATTTTCTAAAGCACCTTCCAAAAACTACAGTATTTGAAGCTTGATTAAATTTAACCTGAATAAATATCCAAACTGTTCATTAGCTTTGGTGTAGTGACACCAAAACTTCTTCATGATAAAGTACCTAGCTCAGTCTTTTGCACATGCTTAATGCTCTGTAATTATTTTATCACAGTGATAATGATTTTTTTTCTCTTTGTAGACAGGGAGATTTGAAAAAAAAGAAGAAAAAAAAGAAGGGTAAGGCTTTTTTTTATCTTTAGATTTCTTTCTATAAAACGCTTAAGCTTAGCCTTACATAGAAATCTTCAGACATAAATTTGTCCTCTCGTATCTTTGAAACTGAGTTTTGACTTGACTGTGGCTAACATTTATTTTAAATTTCTAACTTTAAAGAGTCCAGTTCTGAAGTTTGCCTGAATTCAAATTGTTGTTCTAGTAACATTGCTCTTTTGCTGTGACTGTGAACAGGTTCTTAACGTACCTTCCTGAGTTTTTCATTAGTAAGATGAAATACCTCATAGGATTAAATAAGATACTGCATATAAAAAGCTCTTAGAACAGTGCCTGACACACAGTAAGCTCTTACACAGTAGAATGCCTTTGGCTACAAGTACCGTAGCACTCCATCAAACTGGTGTAAGGAAATTGACTGTTTATGAAACCGACAGTGTAGAGGAAGGTTAGCATTGAGGTTGGTTTCTCCTCTACTGTACATAAAACTGAATCCCATTAGAGTAATCAGATGTTTATTGGAATCAGGGCCACATTCTTGTTATCCAGAAGGACAAAGGGAGCCTCCCTGAATTTAGCAAGTCTTTCCCGTTAACCTGACTGGGGCAACATAGGTCCGTGTCCGGCCTTAATACTGCCAATTAAATTGCTTTATAAGGACTGTACCAGTATGTACCAGTATACACCTTCTGCCAGTATTGTTTGTTTCCCACAGTCTCACCAACACTGGATATTCTTCTTAGAATATCTTATCCTTTAAAATTTTTTTTTTTTTTGGCTGTACTGCACAGCCTATGGGATCTCAGTCAGTTCCCTGAACATGACCCAGGCCATGGCTGTGAAAGCCCAGAGTCCTAACCATACCAGGGAACTCCTGTGTCCTTTTTATTTTTAATCAGTGAGGTCAAGCATCTTTTCACATGGTTAATGACTTTTATTTCTCCAGGCTTACTCTAATTACAGCTATGCCCATTTTCTATATATGATTTACCTATTGATTATCAAAAACTAATTCTATATTAAGAATATTAATTCAGTTACATGGTATTCAAATGTTTCTTTTGAAAAGTATCTTTTACTAAATGAGAATTAAAATTTTTTTATACAGACACAACTATGAAATATTATTAGGGCTTCTGAATTTTGTGTTACGCTTAGAAATAAGGCCTCTTCTGCTACTAGATTATATAAATAAAACTTTTCTCAGATAAATCTATTTCAGTTTTAATGTTTAGTCCCAAATTTGGGCACAGTGTTTAAACAAACTGTCTCGAAAGCATTATGCACAGATCTGTCATTTCTTTATCAATTAATTGTTACACAGGAAAACTGCCTAAGAATTATGACCCAAAAGTGACCCCAGATCCAGAAAGATGGTTACCAATGCGTGAACGTTCCTACTACCGAGGAAGAAAGAAGGGTAAAAAGAAGGATCAGATTGGGAAAGGGACCCAGGGAGCAACTGCAGGAGCTTCCTCTGAACTGTAAGTCACTGTTCCTCAGTTGAGCATAGGTTGCTTCTTTCTGAGATTGACTCAAAGTCATTAGTAAGAAATTTATAAAATATATTTTCAGTATGAGAGTTATAGTCCAATAGCCTTTAATAAATGTTTTGTAATATGGTTATGTAAAGGAAAGAAAATGGGTTGTTTCTGGTTTGGTTGTAAATACTAGAATTGTAGGATTGTATTGCAAATATTGGGATTATAGTACCTTCAAAAAGAAATACACTAATTCAAGTAACTAAATATCTAGATAAACAAATAATTTGACTAGAAAGCAGAATTTAAAATGTTACTAAATGAGTTTATTTCTACATGGTAGGATTATAGACCATTAAAAGTTTTTTTTTTTTTCCCCCTAATCTTTCTAAAATTTGACATGTACCATCTATTACATTTTAAAATTAAAAAGCACTAAAAATTGTATTCAAGAAAAAAATGGACAGGGAATTGAGGAACACACCTTAAAAGAAAACGTGTGTGGGGTCTTCCCCCATGGTCCAGTGGTTAAGGCTCCACACTCCACTGCAGTGAGCACGGGCTCGGTCCCTGAGCAGGGAGGCGAGATCTCGCATGCCATGTGGCACAGCCAAAAGAAAAAGAAAATACGTATGGGAGATTGTGGGGGGTGGTTTCCTTTGTTGAATGTATGAATGACCAACACTTCCCTGATCTGATGATTTCAGGGATGCCAGTAAAACTGTGAGCAGCCCACCCACCTCGCCAAGACCTGGCAGTGCAGCCACAGCATCTACATCTACAAGTAATATCATACCCCCACGACACCAGAAACCCGCTGGGGCTCCAGCAACAAAAAAGAAACAGCAACAGAAAAAGAAGAAAGGTGGAAAAGGTGGCTGGTGATTAGAATATTTGTGTTTCAGGCTATTTTTTAACTAGCCTCAGTGACACAAGGAACATAAATAAAGGTAACACAGCAAGAAGCACAGAGCTGCTCCCTCTCCCCTCCCTACATTTTCATGAAATTATTTTGTTGTGCCTCAAACAGAAAAGCATCTTCCTTCAAACTCTGCCTAGTCAGACTTGGCCTACTTGTACCACCTTGCTTCGCACAGGTGAGGAGGACGCAGAACAGTTGGGCGTTTACCCACCTTGATATCCATTGCATCCTTTCTCTTTGTGTGCTGATCTGGTGGTATTTTCAGTTTCATAAACAAGGCATGTTATCCAACGTTTCCTAGGATATAAACAAAAACTACTTCTGTTTCAACTAGAGTCCAAAGATCCTTGTTCCTTCAAGTCCCATTTTATGTCTTAGGAAGCCTTAGGAGACTGAAAGTGGAGTCTTCTGAGCATTCCAAATATCTGCTTAGAAATAGCATGTAATAAAAGGGACCTTATTAATACACTGGTGTTTTCACTTCACTACATGAGTGGCCACAAGAAAACTAAATTAAATGTCTTGATTATTCATGAAATTCTGTCATGTGATACTGGAATATGGGCTACTAAATATATGTGGTAATGAAAAGTATGTGTATGTATATACATATATACACACAGATATAAAGTAGGACTTCTTTGTGCCCCCATGTCATTTTCAAATTATAACATTATGCTAATTTAGCACTATCGAAGATAGCAAGAGAATATGTTGCAAGAAGTTGACACTTAGACGCAGTGTTCTGAGGTCAGATGGATTTGGACCCTCTTGGTCAGAAAGATTTAAATGGCCCTTATCGAGCATGAACATTGACTTCCGACAGAGAGAGGCAATCAATGCCAGAGTTGAGGAGTCGGCAGTATTAAAGCTTAAAAGAACTGTTTGGCCCAATTAATAGATCTCAAATGACTCCTCTTTCTAGTTGCGGGGCATGACCATTCATTACCCTTCTCAAAGTAATGGAAGTCAGTCCATGATATCAGTGTCACTTTGTTCTTGCCTTGCTTACAGGTCACTTTCTTGAACAGGTGTGAGGCAGACACACTGGCATGCCTACCCAAGTTAGTGTTCATTTTATGCTGCCCAGGATAGCATTCGGTTTAGACTTACACGTATTTCTTGTGATCGTATTGCTCTGTCCTTGTTAATGAAATGCTGCTGTGTTTAAACATACCTGCTAAAACTTCACAGGGTTTTTTGAAAGTTTTTCCTCCTTTACCAGAGTAAGAAATGTGGTGCTGCCTTTCTGTTTAACATAATCTTTGGTGGCATCTAAACAAGAGACCCTCTTCTATGAATGATTTATTATGGCATTATACTTTTTGAGCTCTCAGAATAGTCTTTTGGTAAGAGTGACAGATATTTATTCCTTCTGAATATAAAGCCCACTACAAAAATAACTGTTAGTAAATTTATGATTTTAGGATTCTGTTAAATTTCTATAGTGAAGGATAATCAATTCTTAGGTTACAGAATTTTGGTGAAATTTATCCATCAATGAAAATTTTGACCCAAGGCACAACAAGAGAAATTTCCAGTTCTCTATTTAGTCATTGTAATTGCTAGTTGTTTTTATCATCAATCAGTACTAAGCAACTGAAACCTCAGTTCAAATAAATTGTCATTGTCAAATGAAGTGTAAACACCTATGTTAACTTCCTAGTAATTATTTCTTCTTTTGGACAGGTTTTTAACTCATGACATATATACTTTGTGTATGTGTGTGTGTGTGTGTGTGTGTGTGTGTACATTTATAAAAAACCAATATGGATACATCCATTCACTGTGGCACATTTTAAAATAAAAGAACCTAGCAGTGAGTATTGATTGGATTAAGATGTTTGGGGGTATTGGCATTTTGCAGAGGCATCCTGCTAGTACATATAAGAATTTTTTAAACTGAGCATCTGAAATTACCTCTTGCCCCTTCCTGCAAAACCAGAAAGTTAAACTAAGGTATTGAGAGAACAGAGTTTTCACTGAAAATTCATCATGTGGATACTTGTACATAACCAAATTGAAGAGTAAACATTTTTTAAGTTTTGGCTTTTGAGGAAAAAAAAGCTGACACCTTTATTGCCTTTGAAGAAGGGGATCACTTAAGGAGCTCTGTTGGGCAGGCTTCACGCTGCGCAAATGGTGCTGGCTTAGCGGATGGCACTTCCAAGAATACTTCGGAAACTACTAACCTTAAAAACAAGCTTTCTGAAACCTGTTCATTGGTTTCTTTTAAACCTGTTCAAAACTTGGATCTGATGAAGGAAAGTCGGCTTACCACATTAAGATAGTGTTTAGATTGTGGACCGTACTAAAGAATGCTGCTGCTGCTAAGTTGCATCAGTCCTTTCAGACTGTGCGACCCCATAGACGGCAGCCCAACAGGCTCCTCTGTCCCTGGGACTCTCTAGGCAAGAATAATGGAATGGATTGCTATTTCCTTCTCCAATGCATGAAAGTGAATTCGCACAGTCATGTCCGACTCAGCGACCCCATGGACTGTAGCCTACCAGGCTTCTCTGTCCATGGGAGTCTCCAGGCAGGAATACTGGAGTGGGTTGCCATTGCCTTCTCCACTAAAGAGTGCAGTTGAACGAAATAATAAAAAGGACCATCCGTACACTTCTCACACCACCTTTGCAGACCCCCATGGGTATCTAATTTACTATGTATTCGATCATTGGGAACAACAGTTTTGTTTCAGTTCAGTCCCTCAGTCGTGTTGGACTCTCTGTGACCCCATGAATTGCAGCACGCCAGGCGTCCCTGTCCATCACCAACTCCCGGAGTTCACCCAAACCCACGTACATCGAGTCGGTGATGCCATCCAGCCATCTCATCTTCTGTCGTCCCCTTTTCCTCCTGCCCCCAATCCCTCCCAGCATCAGAGACTTCCAGTGAGTCAACTCTGCACATGAGGCGGCCAAGGTACTGGTTTTAATGCCTGGTTTTACCAGTAGCTGTGATCCTGGCAGACTTATCTCCAGAGCGATTTTTTAAAGCGAAATGTAACATTTAAAATAAGGGAACCGGTCACATTCCTTTTTTCCTTAAGCCTCCTGGATAGCGGCTTTAGACGCTGCTGGTGGACTTAAATAGGACGGGTGAGGAGCGGGGAGAGAGCCAACTTCACCCTCCAGACATTATTGACGAGGGGAAGGCAGGAAAGCCTGGGGCTCTCAGGACTCGGGCGCCTTCTCCAGCGCTCTGGTAGGAGACACACGGGCTGGAAGGAGGCCGGGGAAGTGAGAGGCTGAGATGGGCGGGCGAGAAAGGCCTTTCTGAGACGCCTACCCAGTCCAAGCGCATCTCGCCGTGGCGCGCGCTTCCGAGGAAGCGACACCTGAAGACGCTTTTCCTGCTTCAGCGGTCTTTCCCAGCTCCCGCGGGCGGGTCTCCCGGGTCCCCTGGAATGGGCTCGCCCCTTCTTTAGCTCCCACGTTTTACGCTCTTCAATCTGTCTCCCACCCGCGATTCGACTAATCTGCTGCGCGCAGCCCGCTGGCTGGCGAGCGAGCGCAAGATGCCCAAGCTGCAGCCCGGGGCCCTGGGGTGGGAGGGGCTGGCGGTTACCGCGGGGGCGGTGTACGCCACGTGGACCTACGTCTCCCCCGGCGCTGCCCCCACCGCGGCGACCACTCCGGCCCACATCCCGCCCCGTGGCTCCAGCGCGCGGGCGCGCGGGAGGAGGGAAGGAAACCCAGGTGGTGGGGATGGAGAAGGGGAAAGTAAAGAGGGAGAAGGGCAAGGAGCCGGAGAAAGAGAAAATTCAGCAAAAAGAGGAGAGAAACAAAAAGAAGGTGGAGAAGGAGAAAATTAAGGAGAAAGAAAAGGGGAAGGAGGAGAAAATTAAGGAAAAGAACGGGAAGGAGAAAACTGGGAAGGGGAAGGAGGAGAAAATTAAGGAAAAGAACGGGAAGGAGAAAACTGGGAAGGGGGAGGAGGAGAAAATTAAGGCGAAAGAAAAGGGGAAGGAGGAGAAAATTAAGGAAAAGGAGAACGGGAAGGAGGAGAAAAGTAAGAGAAATGAGGATGAAAAGAGGCAAGAGCGGGAGACGGAGAAAGAGAAGGAACAATTCAAGGAGAAAGAGAAGGACAACAGCACGTTGATAAAAATACCGCTGGAGCCGCTGGTAAGAGACCGCTGCCTCGGACCCTCACCCGAGGCCATTGTCCAGTGTTTCGCCGGCTCTGTTACGTGCGAGACCCCCGGTGGGCTCGCGCCCGAAGGAATACGGTCTCGTTTGCCGGCTTTGTATCCGCGGATGGAATCGGAATGTGCCAAGCTTCGAACGACCCATCGCGAGCCCCTTCTCAGCCGCTCGCCCACTCACCCCTAACCCCGACCCTGTGTCCAGGTCTAGTGTTGAAGAAGACACCTTGTTGATGTTCACAGCGGTGCTGGGAATAGCCTTTTTTCCAGCTCCGTCTCTGGCCGGCGCCGAACACTAGCCCCCAGACCCTCACCACACGTGCTCTCTCTGTTCCAGTCTTTTCTGCTTTGTGGGGGCGGGGGGAGGGGAAGGTGTAGGTTTCTTGAATTTGTGCAGGATGTGTTTTGGGACTGCCTGGACCTTTTCTCTGGGCGCTCTGGTTGCTATTACTTACATTGTTTTCATATCACCAGCACCCAGAAGAGAGGGTCACAAAGGTTTAACTGAGAGGCCTCAGAAACCAGCCTTTTAGTCATAAAAGGACAGATACGTATGATTCTACTTAGATGGTTTACCTAGTGTATTCAAACTCAAAGAGCAGAATGTTGGGGGATGGGGGGGTAAGCATTTTAATGAGTACAGTTTGTTTTACAAGATGAATAGTTATGGCTAGTGGTGATGGTTGCATGGTATTATGAATGGAGTCTATATCACTCTGGGTTTAAACATGGTTAAGATGGTAAATTTTGTGTTGTGTATGACTGTGTGTGACCTGTGGATGGTGTCCCGCCAGGCTCCTCTATTCTCCAGGCAAGAATACTGGAGTGGATTGCCATGCTTTTCTCCAGGGCATCTTCCCGACCCAGGGATGGAACCCATATCTCTTATATCTCCTACATTGGCAGGTGGATCCTTTATTACTAGCGCCACCTGGGAAGCCCTTTATGTTGTGTACTTTGCCACAATTTAAAAACTGGGGGAGAAGGAAAAAAACAAGCATTATTTGGCTCAACTTAGTGTGCTTTGTACTCCTGGAGTTCCTGGGCTCAGAGCTGCTTTCTGGTTCTAAACAATATGAATTATTAACAGAGATTTGATCTCTGGTAAAATAGCCAAAGAACTGATGCTTTCAAACTGTGGTGTTGGAGAAGACTTAATTAAGAGTCCGTTAGACTGCAAGATCAAACCAGTCAATCCTAAAGGAAATCAACCCTGAATATTCATTGGAAGGATTGATGCTGAAGCTGAAGCTCCATTACTTTAGCCACCTAATGTGAGGAGCCCACTCATTGGAAAAGACCCTGATGCTGGGAAAGATTGAAGGCACAAGAAGTCAGCAGAGGATGAGATGGTTATATAGCATCACCAACTCAATGGACGTGTTAGAGCAAACTTGGAAATAGGACAGGGAAGTCTGGTGTGCTACAGTCCATGGGATTGCAAAGAGTTGGACACAACTTTGAGACTGAACACACAAAACAGACTATATAGATTCATTATAGTTAAAGGAATAACTTTTAACAAGGAACAGTGATGTTGAATCATATTTCATGTCTGAACTCTTGGTTTACAGTAACCCCAGCTTTTCTAAGAGATTATAAACGTGAGGAACCTTGTATTTTAGACTAAAAAGTAAGCAAAATGTAAAGCATCAATGACTACAGAATTTCTAAATAGGGTCAGGTTAGTGGCAGCGATGTGATTGGAAAGGGAATAGGGAATGGTTTTTATTCACAAAATTCATAAGATCCAAGATGCCATTATTTTAGGTACCACAGAGAAAGGAAAAAAAATGCTTCCAGCCAAAATATGACATACTATAGATTGCAAAGCCCTCATTTCAGAGATGTTAAAATGTGAAAAAAGAAATCTTGAAACTGATAAAATATGTTGGGGTAGCCTGATTGTGGAGCCATTGGTGGAGATAATGAGGGGACACAGTCTACATCTTGCGGCCATTTCTTGGTCACCATTGCTTTAAAGCATTCATTTAAAATCAACCAATGACATCCCCTTAGAGCAGCATCTAGTCCCTTTTCCTTACCATGACTCTGAGAATGACACTATAACATTTAGATGCAGATGGAAGAGAATGGGGAGGAAGCGGGGATGGATATAGGAAACACCTATGGAAGAGCCATTTACTTTAAGAGCCATCAATAATTCACTCCAGTAACAAACATTTACTTTAAAACATTCTGTTACTCACTAGACAGGTTTCATAAATGATTCCCCGTACATAAGTCTCTCTTACAGCAGACCTTAAAACATCTTATTTTTACACAGATCTTCTATATTACAGACAGGAGGGACATGGGATAGACGTATAGTGCTGTTGAGGATCACTTTTTTTTTTTAACAGAAATCTAGTCTAAGGCTTCCCTGGTGGCTCAGACAGTAAAGAATCTCCCTCCAATGTGGGAGACCTGGGTTCGATCCCTGGGTCAGGAAGATCCCTTGGAGAAAGAAATGGCAACCCACTCCAGTATTCTTGTCTGGAGAATCCCATGGACAGAGGAGCCTGGCGGGCTACAATCCATAGAGGTCACACAGAGTCAGACGTGACTGAAGCGACTTAGCACGCAGTCTATGTCTAATGACATTTAGTGTTCAAGCAGAAATGTATAAGATTATTATTTTAAACCAATGCCCTTGAAGATGTTTCCAAGTTTTTTTTTCCCCCATATATGAGAAACCTCTTTGGTAAGCTGTTTGAGAAATAGAATTCCTGTGAACAGTCTGACTGGGTTGCTCATTTATTACTGTTTACATTGAAGTTTGTACACTAAAAGCCACCTTTCTGAGCACTCTGAACTTTCTCTTTCTCTCTTCGTACCACTCTTGCCCTTCTTGTCCCTCAAACACTTGTCATAAAAATTTCTAAGGCTGGTGGAATACTTCTTCCTAAAGTTTACATCTAGTTCATCAGGTTTTAGCATGAGATTTTAACTAGTTTAACAATTTTTATAGTCTTTGCCTTTTCATTTAATATTTATATTAAAAAGTACAGAAGAGAGTAACCTTGCCCTAAGAACTTTTAATCTATGATTCAATTTGGGGAGACAAGACAGATTAATATTATGACCTTAGATACTTACATGCGAAATGGCAGAGTCAATACATAGACCAAGAAGGTCCCAAGACCCCAAACAACAAATTGAATTCTCGTGCAGTCTCCAGTGGTCATGAACTAGGGAAGCCAAGTGAAGAGTGAAAATTGGCCCTGAAAATATGGCACCTCCTATAAATCCTGATATATATAAAGTATTTATTTGATAAATTGACCAGGAGTTGGAAGATGGAGAGAGGGTATACAGTTAATATCATGTAAGTAATGACTGATTATATAAAATACAAACTGACTAGTACAGTTTGTTCTAGACCTATTAAATTTTTTTTGCAAAGTTTTATACAATTTCACAAATATTGGCAAGCGCACTTCCCAGAGCCAAGAAAACAAGGCCCTGATAGCATATTATTGCCTTATCTTTTGTTTCACAGGAGAAAAATAAGCAGATCCTAGTGCTGGGCCTGGATGGGGCAGGAAAGACCAGTATTCTCCACTTTCTAGCTTTAAACCGAGTCCAGCGCAGTGTGGCCCCCACCCAAGGTTTCAATGCAGTGTGCATCAGCACTGAGGACCGCCAGATGGAGTTCCTGGAGAGTAAGCGCTCTTTCTCAGTGCTTCTGGGGGTAGCTAATAGCTTTTATAGCCACATGGTTGTCAAATCTTAAGCCAGATGCGATGTCAACATCACATGGGTCCTTGTGAAATTAATGATAAAATGAATATGAAATGAATGATAGGTCCTTATGAAATGAAACCCTGGGTCAAATTTTCCTAGACTTTTAGAATGCATATGTAGATGAATGCTAGGGTGCAATGTGGGTAAAATCACTTTCTGTTCCTTTTATTTTCTCCTTTTTCCAGTGGTGGTGATAAAAGGGAGTTGAGAGGAAGGCTTTAGCACCCTCTCCTTTAACAGCCTCCCTCCTCCTTACTACCCCCCCCATAAAAATCCAATCTGAGTAAATATAGTGTGCTTCCTTCTTGAAAATGCAAATATTCACAAACCTCTTATGACCAGATCACAACATATATACTCTTGTAATCAGATCACAACCCAGAAGCCCCTACTCTAAAGTAATTCTGGAGTCACTGCCTCTCAGAATATTGCTGTTTCCCAAAGTTGTATCAGATCCTCTTATCTTCTCTTTACACTCTCCCAAATTTATCTATCCAGCCAAACATACCCGAATGTCACCTGACATCTCTACCTGGCTGTCTCATCGGCCTCTCACACCAAACACTGTCCAAGCAAATGCTTGATATAGCTGCATATCTGTTCCTGTCCCTGTAATCCACTGATCAGTAAATGTCTCCTCACCCATCAAGATGCTCAAGCCGGAGGACCGGGCATTTTCTGTACCCCCACCTCCAGTATGCAAGGAAAATGCTATGAATTTTTGCTTTCATCCAATTGTGAAGAGAAAATGGTGGGCAGAGAAACTGTTAAACCTGTAGGCAAATCTTTCTGATAAAAGCATTATTAGGAATAGAGATTTCAATTTTCTCAGAAGCTATAGAAGAAATAATATTTTTAATGAAATAGATGGCTAAGAAAAGAGTCTCAGAATATAAAAAGTGAAAAAGGGCAGGGTCGGGGGTGGTGGGAAGGAAAGGAAAGAGAAAAAAAAGAAAGGAAGATAGGAAGAAAAAAGAAAAGATTCCAATTAAGGGGGAAAATGGACAGAGCTGTTGGAGTGAGGAGTTTCAACATATGTTTGTCAATTATTAATGGAATCAAGAAGAAAAAAATTGCAGAGAGTAAATAATGTTTGAACACAGTCAACCAATTTGAGCTAATGAACAATATAAAATTGTCTAATTCTTCTCAAATACCCATGGAACAGTAAACAAACACGGAGCACTGCCTGGGCCATATAGCAAGTCTTAATGGAGTTTTCAAAGAGGCATCATATAAACTCTGTTCTCTAACTATGTTACCATTAAATTAGAAGTTAATATCTAGGGACTTCCCTGGTGGTCCAGTGGTTAAGAATCCACCTTCCAATACAGGAGATATGGGTTTGATCCCTGGTCGGGGAAGTAAGATCCCACATGCCACGGGACAACAGAGCCCATGCGCCATGACTACTAAGCCCAGGCTCTGGGGCCCTCACTCCACCAGTGGAGTGTAGCCTGTACGACACAATGGCGATCCCCCACAGCACAACTAAGACCTGATGCAGCCAACAATAAGTAAATGAATAATTTTTTTTCCAGTCCTGTGCCCTCCCCAACTAATATTTTTTTTTTAAAGTTAATAACTAAAAGATAACAATTCCTATTATAGATGAAATGTCATGGTGTTGGCAAAAAAAATGGGAATGCCTGTTTAAGCTCGTATGTTAAAGGATATGAATTACTTAGATTACATTCTTTAAAACACAAAATACTTTGAAGAATGACCAGCCTGGCTCTCTCTACAAAGGAAAACAAAGGAAAGACAAATAAAGACCCTTTCCTATTAGTTTTTGAAATGTTTTTGTTAAGTGCCCATACAGTGTTCTGCATACTTTTTCTGCAAAGGGCTCGAGAGTAGATAACGTAGACTTTGTGGCCACATGATCTCTCTGCTGCTACTCAGTACTGCGAAAGCAACCCAGAGACCATGTGTGAACAAACCTGCATGTCTGTGTTGTCACACAACTTTGCTTGTACTGAAATCCAACTGTGATATAATGTTCATATGTTAAAAAAATGGTAATTCTTTTTCCCCCCAAATGTTTAAAAATGTAAAATCCATTTTTTGTTCACAGGCTGTACAAAAACAGGCAGTGAGCTGAGCCAGGTTTAGACTGTGGGCCATGGTTTGTCAATTTCTGTCCCAGGAGAAAAATAAAAACCAAATTCATTGTATCTGGGAAACTTTCTTCTGGGAAGCATCAGCAGAATGAAATAACCCAAAGACATTTTTTTCCTGAGGCAACTCTTCTTAAATACCCACAGGATCATATTAACTTTTAGTTCAAGATTAAAGAAAGGAAATTAGATTTGGGGTTTTGACAAAGGAAAAAAGTTGTGCAAGAGAGGCTAGCCAATGACATTTAAATCAGTCCATTTAAGACATTTTAGAGAAACGTGTTTTAACCCACCACCCTGAATTCTTTTAGTAGACTACTCCTGTTTACTGATCCATGCTTGATAGACATGCACTGGCTGTCATGACTGCTCTGTATAACAGATCAAGAGGCATCCACTGTGGTACAAATTTGCAAGGTAGAACACCTGAGTTTGATCCCTGCCTGGGTTGGAAAGATCCCCTGGAGAAGGAAATGGCAACCCACTCCAGTATTCTTGCTTGGGAAATCCCATGGACAGAGGAGCCTGGCAGTCCGTGGGGTCGCAAGAGTTGGACCCGACGTAGTGACTAAACTACCACCACGCTGGTCCTTTGTGTGCCAGAACTTAGTGAACCGCTTGTGGAGGGTAAATATCCCCACCAGTCATTTCCCCAGAAACATCACTCTGGTTGTTCTCAGAATTGTGTCTAGTCTCACAGCAGTCTTTTATCAGAAGACCTGCCAGTGTTCAGAAATTACCAAAATGTGCCTTACCTGGCTGCCTCGATAGACTCTTCTGAGATTTGTGTGTGTGTGTGTTTTCTTCCTTTGCTTTTCTTTGTAGTTGGCGGCAGCGAACCTTTCCGTTCCTATTGGGAAATGTACCTGTCCAGGGGCTTGCTGTTGGTATTTGTGGTGGATTCAGCAGATCACAAAAGATTACCTGAAGCCAAGAAATACCTTCATCAACTAATTGGAACAAACCCAGTCCTTCCTCTGGTTGTGTTTGCAAACAAACAGGTAAACATCTGTGCAAATATAAAGTGTACTCAATATTTTTTTATTAATGCAGTAAATAGAAATGTTTACTTTTTGAATTTGATCTTTTAAATTTATTTTTTAAATTTGATTTTTTTTTAATTGGAGGATAGTTGTTTTACAATGTGTTAGTTTCTGCTAACAGAAGTGAATCAGTCCTAATACACAGATACGGCCTCCCTCTTGGACCTCCCTCCCACCCGCTATCCCACCCCCTGAGGTCATCACAGAGCGCTGAGTTGAGCTTCCTGTGCTTTATAGCAGGTTCCCATTAGCTATCTATTTTGCATAAAGTAGTGTATATTTGTTGTTGTTCTTTAGTCACTAAATTGTGTCTTACTCTTGTGCTACGCCATGGACTGTTGTAGCCTGCCAGACTCCTTTGATGGGATTTCCCAGGCAAGAATACTGGAGCAGGTTGCCATTTCCTTCTCCAGGGGAGCAGGGGATCTGCGCTTCCTGCATTGGCAGGTAGATTCTTTACCAATGAGCCACCTGGGAAGCCTGGTAATGTATATATGTCAGTCCTAATCACCCAATTGATCCCACGCTCTCCTTTCCCCTCTATGTCCACAAGTCCATTTTCTCCCTCTGAGTTTCTATTCCTGCCTTGGAAATAGATTCATCTGTACCATTTTCCCAGATTCCACATGTATGTGTTAATATACGATGTTTTTCTCTTTCTGACTTACTTTATTCTGTATGACAAACTCTAGGTCCAACCACATCTCTGTAGATGACCCAAAGAAACGTCTGCTTTTAAGAGCTAAATATTCAATAATATGCTGTATGTTCATTTCAGTTTATACTATTAGGTCTCCTGGAGTATACAATCAGCCCTCCTTTCAGGGGGAAAAAAAATTCCATAAAGTTCCAAAAAGTAAAACTCCTGTTTGCCACATGTGAGCAACTGTTTTCACAGCATTTACCTTGTATTAGATATTATAAGTAGTCTAGAGAAGGCAATGGCACCCCACTCCAGTTCTCTTGCCTGGAAAATCCCATGGACGGAGGAGTCTGGTAGGCTGCAGTCTATGGGGTTGTTAAGAGTCGGACGTGACTGAGTGACTTCACTTTCACTTTTCACTTTAATGCATTGGAGAAGGAAATGGCACCCCACTCCAGTATTCTTGCCTGGAGAATCCCAGGGACGGCGGAGCCTAGTGGGCTGCCGTCTATGGGGTCACACAGAGTCAGACACGACTGAAGCGACTTAGCAGCAGCAGCAGCAGAGATGATTAAAGTATATGGGAGGATGTGCATAGGTTATTTGCAGAAATGACACCATTTTATATAAGGGGCTTGAGCAGATTCTGATGTCTTCTAGGGTCCTGCAACCAATCCCCTCACAGATACCAAGTAAAAGCGAAAGTGTTAATCGCTCAGTCGTGTCTGAATGCTTTTCGACCCCATAGACTATAACCTGCCAAGCTCCTATGTCCATGGAATTCTCCAGGCAAGAACACTGGAGTGGATTGCCATTCTGTTCTCCAGGGGATCTTCCCAACCCAGGGATGGAACCCAGGTCTCCCGCATTATAGGTAGATTCTTTACTGTCTGAGCCACCAGGAAAGCCCACAGCTGTAAATTCGTTCAGAACAGAGACTGTCATTCACCTTTGTGTCCCATGTAAAACCTAGTATACTACCTTGTATATAGTAGGAAGTCAACAAATCTGTTAAGTTTAATCAAATAAACATTTACTGACTGTTGAATTGATTGCAACAAAATCTTTGAGTGCTTACTATATATAATGGGCTTCCCTGGTGGCTCAGATGGTAAAGAATCTGAGAGACCTGGGTTTGATCCCTGGATCGGGAAGACCCCCTGGAGAAGGGAATGGCAACGCATTCCAGTATTCTTGTCTGGAGAATCCCAAGGATAGAGGAGCCTGGCAGGCTACAGTCCATGGGGTCGCAGAGTCAGACACGACTAAGCGGCTAACACACACACACACACACACACACACACACACACACTATGTGTCAGTATACAGAATTAGTTTTAGATTAGCTAGCCTGACCTGAATTTCACACACATGCATTAAAGTATTAAACACTCATGAAGAAATGGAAACCTTGTGCAGTGTTGGTGGGGATGTCAAATGGTGCAGCTGCTATGAAAAACAGTATGGCAGTTCCCTACGAAATTAAAAATAGAATTTTCATATAGTCCAGCAGTCCCACTTCTGGGTATATTATCAATAGAATTGAAAGCAGGAACTCAAACAGATGTTTGCACACCTGTGCTCATAGCAGAATTATTCCCAGTAGCCAAAAGGTAGAAGCAACCCAAGTGCCCATCCACGCATGAACGGATAAACAAAATGTGGTGTATACATACAGTGGATATTATTCAGCCTTAAATGTGTCAGGAAATTCTGACACATGATACACCATGGATGAACTTTAAGGACATTATGCTAAGTGAAATAAGCCAGTAACAAAAGAACAAATAATGTATGATTATACTTTTATGAGGTCCCCTAGAGCAGTTAAGGGCTTCCCTGGTAGCTCAGATGGTTAAAGAACCAACCTGCAATGTGGGAGACCTGGATTCAATCCCTGGATTGGGAAGATACCCTCGAGGAGGGCATGTCAACCCAGTCCAATATTCTTTCCTGGAGAATCCCCATGGACAGAGGAGCCTGGCAGGCTACAGTCCGTGGGGTCGCAGAGTCGGACACGACTGAGCGACTAAGCACAGAGTAGTTAAAATCAGAGAGACAAAAAAATAGTAGTTGCCAAGTGCTGAGAGAGGGAGAAATGGGAAGCTATTGTTTAATGGGTACAGAGTGTCAGTTTTACAAGTTGAAGAGTTCTGAAGATGGTGTACAATAATGTGAATTTACTTAACTGTACACCAAACTGTACATTTCAAAATGGTAATATGGAAAATTTTGTTATGTGTATCTTACTACAATAAAAGAAATTTAAAACAACATTAAACATCTATAGCATTGTGCAGGCATACCTAATTTTATCACACTTCACTTTGTTGTGCTTTGCAGATACTGTGATTTTTACAAATTGAAGGTTTGTGGCAACCCTGCATGGAGCAAGTCTATATGCGCCATTTCCCCAACTTCTTTTTCTCACTTTATGTCTCTGTGTTGCCTTTTGGTAATTCTTGCAATATTTCCAACTTTTAGAATTATTATATTTGTTATGATGATCTCTGATCAGTGACCTTTGATGTTACTATTATAAAAAGATAATGACTTGCTGAAGGCTCGGATGATGGTTAGCATTTTTTTAGCAATAAGGTATTTTTAAATTAAGGTGTGTACATATTTTTAGACATAATGCTATCACACACTTAATAGATTACAGTAGTGTTAAAGTAAATTTTCTATGTACCAAGAGACAAAAAAAATTCTTGTGACTCACTTTATTGCGGTATTCACTTTATCACAGTAGTCTGGAACCAAATTTGCAGTATCTCTGAAGTGTGCTTGTAATGCTGTAGCCTCTCTCTCAATTGCCAGGCTTATCAGTCATACGAGTTCCTACCCTTTCTCCCACTCCTATGAGTGAGTGTTTATGGAAGTAAACTAAATCATTATAATGATGATCTAAAAGTAGGAGCCTATATTAAAGTCCAGCATAAATGCTAGTCCAGCAGATTATTTTTTTTAAAAGGCTGGAGTTTTTTTTGTTTTTGTTTTTTTAGTTAACATCTTAAGTACCACAAACTGTGATGATTTAGAAGATCATGGTAAATGTAAGTGAGCTGTATAGTATTGCATTGCATGAATATACCACCACTTTACCGTTTTATTGTTGGACATTTGGGTTATTTCCAATATTTCATTGTTGTAAAGAGTTCTATAGTGAATCTTCATGTATGTGTCTTTTCATAGACGTGTACCAACAGTTCTCTAAGGAATTGTGAGGAATTACTGGGTTTGGGGATTTGTACCTTGTGGCTCAGCTGGTAAAGAATCCGCCTGTAATGCAGGAGACCTGGGTTCGATCCCCGGGTTGGGAAGAGCTCCTGGAGAAGGGAAAGGCTACCCACTCCAGTATTCTGGCCTGAAGAATTCCAAGGATTGTATAGTCCCTGCGCCTTTCACTTTTCGTTCACATATTCAGTTTTACTAGATATTACCAAGTTGCTTTCCAAAGATATTGAACTAATTTATTCTTCCTACCAGCAGTATATGATAGTTTTTATAGCTGTACACCCTTGTTAATACTTGGTTTGTCAAACTTTCATTTTTGCCAGTCTTGTGAGAATGAAATTTTATCTTATTATTCTAATTTGCATTTCTTTAATTACTAGTGAGCCTGAACATTTTTTTCAGATGTTCACTGGTTATTAGTTTCAAATTAGTTTCATTCTTTGAAGTAAATTTCCATATCTGTGAATTAACTTTTAATATCTTTCCCCAAATTCCTATTGGGTGTTTATCTTTTCTCATTTGAGTTGTAGGAGTCTTTCATATCTTTTGGAAAAATAATCCTATTTCTGTTACATGCATTACAAATATCTTCTCTAGCAACCTATTGCGGAGAAGGCAATGGCACCCCACTCCAGTACCCTTGCCTGGAAAATCCCAGGGATGGGCGAGCCTGGTGGGCTGCTGTCTAGGGGGTCGCACAGAGTCAGACATGACTGAAACAACTTAGCAGGAGCAGCAGCAACCTATTGTTAACATTTTATTTTGTTATGGTTCTCTTTTTAATACACAGGTTTTCATTTTTAATACTCCAATTTATTGATGCTTTCCTTTGTGGTTTATATCTCTTCATCAAATTGAATAAACAGGACCATTTGGTGTCAAATTATAACTTTTACTGGGGTTTAATAATAAAATGTTTGGATATTCTCAGACAGTAAAGAATCTGCCTGCAATGCAGGAGACCTGGGTTCAATCCCTGGGTCCGGAAGATCCTCTGGAGAAGGGAATAGCAACCCACTCCAGTATTCTTGCCTGGAGAATTCCATGGACAGAGGAGCCTGGTGGGACATAGTCCCTAGGGTCACAAAGAGTTGGACTCAACTGAGCAGCTAACACACTTTCTAGTTTAAGGT
Organism: Bos indicus x Bos taurus; assembly: GCF_003369695.1. Lineage (NCBI taxonomy): Eukaryota > Metazoa > Chordata > Mammalia > Artiodactyla > Bovidae > Bos > Bos indicus x Bos taurus. Next base: position 72,001,443 of record NC_040081.1, read on the forward strand.
CATCTTGGTTATTACTCCTTGATCAAAGTAACTTAAGCTTTTAGATGACTCATTGTTTCAAGTTATTACATAAATATTTTTTTAAAAGTCATCTTACTGTCGTTATTCTTTGAGTGATGACATCTATTAGGGCAAAATTATGTGAGCATGGAATACACCTGATATTTATCCCTGATGTTCTTTTATCATTACAAGGAGCCCCTCCTCCCTTCCAACACCCTTCTATTTTCTTCCTCTCCAATTCCATTGGTGGCATTTCTTTTAACCTGAGACATCCTCCACATGTTACTAGATTCATTAAAACAATTGCAAAATTCACTACTTGCTCTAAGACTAAATGAATTCAGGTTTCAGACAGGCAATAAAGTGGAAGAACCAGAAAAGGTAATGATACCACATGAAGAAAACCTCACACTTACAAGAATTTGATAGATTCATATTGGTACAAGAAAAAATGACAATATTGTACTATTTTAAAACTTTGGGAGAACACCATGAAACAAAAAGCCAATTACAAATTCAATGTTAAGAGTGAAAATGTTTAAACTTTTGCAGAAGACTTAAAAACTGTAACTGAATCTGCATATGTATTTAGGAGAGGGAATATCAGAGGTTATTTGCTATAAATAATTCTTGTTGTGTGAGAGGCAAAGAAATATGTTTCGATCTTAGCATGCAGCATAAACACATGCTTTTTGTCTCCTCATTTTAATCTCTCCCCTCTCTGCTTCTTCGGATGGGTTTTCCTCCTTTAAGCCTTCCCCACTTCTCCATCTCATCTTCTTTCCCTCCATCTGTCCCTTGCCTCTCAGCCTTCTTCACCTACTACACCATTTTCTAAACTTATTCTGTCCCTGATCCCTTCTCTACTTCCCTCCTTCCCCCCAAATTTGATGTAAAACTTTTTGTTCAGTAGAAATAATTTTTGCAAAAGAAAACTTACATTTGGCAAATGCTATAATCAATAAGAGTTGGACATGACTGAGCGACTGAACTGAACTGAACTGATAATCACTAAAATATTATATGGACAAAAACCAATTTAATGAATCAAGCTTCTATTGTAAAGACAAATTAAAAATAATCTTGGAGGGCTTCCCTGATTCTTCAGTGGAAAAGAATCTGCCTACCAATGCAGGAAACACAGGTTCGATCTCTGATCCGGCAAGATCCCACATGTTACAGAGCCATTAAGCCACAATTGTTGAACCTGTGCTCTAGAGCCAGGGAGCTGCAATTACTGAGCCCTTGCGCTGCAACTACTGAAGTCCGAGCTCTACAGCCTGTGCTCTGCAATAAAAGAAGCCACCACGATGAGAAGCCCAAGCACCACAACTAGAGAGAAGCCCATGCAGCAACAAAGACCCAGCACAGCCAACAATAAATAAATTATTAAGTTATTTTTAAAAATTAAAAAAATAAATCTTGGGAAAATTCAGACAAAATTGGAAAAACAAAACTAGAAGCAGATCACACTGGTTAGGAAATTGATTAAGGTATTATATTGGCTTAACTTTGTTCCAGAAAATACTCTTGATAATAACTCATAAATGCTGATATAATTCTGATGAAAATCTTTATATTCAAACAGCCTTTAGGATCCTAGTAATGGGATTACAATATCCTCGATATTATAATGGAGGTTCAGTCATTGAGAGTAATAAATGTATCTATCCAAAAATGTTGCAAAGTAACCAACTTTTTCTCAATTCTTTTTCCATTCTTATGAAGGATCTTGAAGCAGCCTATCACATTACAGATATCCATGAAGCTTTGGCATTATCTGAGGTGGGAAATGACAGGAAGATGTTCTTGTTCGGAACCCAGGTGACTGAGGATGGCTCAGAGATACCTTCCATTATACAAGATGCCAGAGACCTAATTGCACACCTGGCTGCAGACATGAGTGATCAGGCATAGCCCACTGCGAGACTCATGATTTGGATGTCACCAGGGAACGTGACGTGGCAGACTGGAAGCCAAAATTTCCACTTTCAAATAAAAAATAAAACATTTCCTATTTTCTCAATGCACGACACATATACACATACAAGATAATGTTAATTGATTAAAAGGATCTCTATTTAGATTTTGAACTTTAAAAGTATTGATAAACAATGTATTTGGAGGGATTTGGATTTTTAATCAACAAAATTAAAGTGAAAATTAGCAAGCATTCATCCCATTTGTAGTTTCTCGGTGAAATGACATTTACATTAAAATATTCTAATAACTTTCCTCTTTTTCAAGTAAATCCAGGTGTATTTCTGCAGGGAGCTGCCCGTGAGAACGGGGTCCTTTGTCCGAAGGACACAGCTCTGGGAGCTACCTCAGTCCTTGAGGGTTTGCTTGCAAACATAGCTCTCTGTCCCGCCACCCCAGAGATTAGGCGCTTATTTACTGCAGGCACCTGGAGTTCTGTGCAAACTTCTCACGCACAGAGAAATGTTATCTGGTGTAAGAAGTAATAACAGGGAGCCATTCCCATGCTCTCAAGATTTCTTGTGACTGTTTGTAAGATGTATAGGCCAACCAAGAAAAAATGTCAACTGTCTTGTCTTTCTCACGCTCTTCTGTATAAATATGAGATGCTGAATAAAGTTGGTGTCAGACTGCGTCCCTTCATGGTGACGTGTCTGAACCTCTCGACCCCATTTTTGTAGTCTCTTGCTTTAGTTTCTTTCTTAGCCCCCCTGTGCACGTTCTCGGGACCTGATGGACTTTGCCGGCTGGCACCGGCATATTTCCTTTAAGTGGATCCATTTAACAATGTGGGAAAAGAAATCAGGATAGGGCAATAAGAAAAGTAAACACTATCAAAGTCACATAGAAATACAAATTAACAGCATTCAGAAAGATTTAAGAATGGCTTCTTTCTAAGAAACTACCACTAACAGAACACCGTAGGGATTTGTGTTTCAACTTCTTGATATTTTATTTTTTTATATAGATAAGCTTTATCTTTCCTAGAAATATTTAAGAGTGATAACTCTGCTTACCTACAGATATGATACAAATCCAACTTTTAACCTTAGTGTCTTCTCCTGATTTCTTTTTTTAAAAAGACTTCCAGTTTCCAGTCCAGCATGTAAGAAGCTTGGAAGCCATGAGGCCATTCTAATAAGTAAAAAGCTGAACAGACTGAAAGTTCAGCATTGGAGAGACTACTGGAATACAGAGAATAACAGTTTACCAGAGCAAAGACTCCTAATGGGAAACTCCCCATGGGAACCAGTGCCTGCCTGTTAGTCACACACTTGTGTCCAGCTCTTGGCCACCCATGGGCTGTAGCCTGCCAGGCTCCTCTGTCCATGGGATTCTCCAGGCAAGAATACTAAAGTGAGTTGCCATTCCCTTCTACAGGGGATCTTCCCAACCCGGAATTGAACCTGACCCTTCTGCATTGCAGGCAGATTCTTTACCACTGAGGCACCAGGGAAGCCCCACTGGGAACTAGTGCCAGCGTAGAAAAACCAGAACTATAACTGATAGATTGCTGGTTGCTCAGACTACTCTGAAAATTAAAAAATTCTAGGGGAGCCCAGTCATAGGAGGGCCCCCAATTTTTTGAGATTTACCTCCAGGACCTTGACCAGATTCCCTCAATAAATATTAGAGAAAAATCCCCTGGTGCTTCCAAGGGAGGGGGAAAAAAACCCTTTTGAAATATGCCAGAGCATTCTGTTGTTCTTAACAAGGTCTGCCCTCAGGGGAAACTAGTTAACCAGTGCCTAGCCTAGAGTCGGAAACGACTGAAGCGACTTAGCAGCAGCAGCAGCAGCCTGCTGGAGTATTATTGTGTTCATGTGTGCTTGCTTGTGTCCTCTGCAACCCCATGGACTGTAGCCCGCCTGGCTCCTCTGTCCATGGGATTTCCCTGGCAAGAATACTGGAGTGGGTTGCCAGTTCCTCCTCCAGGGGATTTTCCCAACCAAGGGATTGAACCTGCTCCTTCTGCATTGGCATGCAGATTCTTTACCACTGAGCCACCTGGGAATCCCACTCCGGTATTACCAGAGAGTAACCGGAGCATAACTGACCTGGAGGAAAGGAAATACCCAACTCTAGTCCACTCCAGTCATTCTGTTCCACTTAAGAGGGCAGAAAACTAAGACTTAAGTCTGCAGTCCAGAGGCACAGAGTCTCTAAAAGGCTGAGCCCTCATCATAAGACTATAGAATATTCTCCCTTCCCCCACCCTTACCTCACCAACACATTGCTAAAGGCCTGTTTACAGAAGTTCCTTTTACCCAATACATCATGCCTGGCTATCAGGAAAAGCTACAAGACATAGTAAAAGGAAAAAAACACAGAAGAGACACAGCATGCACTGTACAGAAATGAAGAATGTTTGATGGGATTGTTAAAAGACTAGATACAGCTGAGGAAAGAATCTCTGAGCTTGAGGATATCTCAATAGAAACTTCCAAAAACTGAAAACCTAAGAGAGCAAGGACTAGAAAAACAGAACAGAATATGCAAGGACTGTGGGACAACTATAAAAGTGGAAATATGTGTTTAATGGGAAACCAGAAAGAGGAGAAGGCAACCCACTCCAGTACTCTTACCTGGAAAATCCCATGGATGGAGGAGCCTGGTGGGCTGCAGTCCATGGGGTTGCTAAGAGTCGGACACGACTGAGCGACTTCACTTTCACTTTTCACTTTCATGCATTGGAGAAGGCAATGGCAACCCACTCCAGTGTTCTTGCCTTGAGAATCCCCGGGATGGGGGAGCCTGGTGGGCTGCCATCTATGGGGTCGCACAGAGTCGGACACGACTGAAGCGACTTAGCAGCAGCAGCAGCAGCAGAAAGAGGAAAGAAAGGAAGAATAAATATTCGAAACAGTGCCTGAGAATTTCTCCAAATTAATGTCAGACATCAAACCAGAGATCTCAGAAGTGCAGAGAACATCAAGTAGGATAAATGCCCCCAAAAAACAATACATAGGCCTATCACTTTTAAGCTGCAGAAAATCAAAGACGAAGAAAATTTAAAAACCCAGAAAAGAGTCAGAGGGAAAAACACCTTACCATGAAGGATCAAAGATAAGAAATACATTAGACTTCTTAGAAACTATGGAAACAGAGAGTGGAATAAATATAGCATTGAGAGAGAACAATCAGCCTAGAATTTTGTACCCTGTGAAATCCTTCAAAGGTGAAAGGGCTTCCCTGGTGGCTCAGTGGTAAAGAACCCACCTGCCAACATAGGAGACATGGGTTCTATTCCTGATCCAGGAAGATCCCACAGGCCACGGAGCAGCTAAACCCCTGTGCCACAACTACTGAGCCTGTGGTGGAGTATTATACATATGGTGGAGTATTATTTAGCCATAAAAAGGAAATTCTATCACTTGCACACGGATGGACCACGAAGCATTATGCTAAATGAAATAAGACAAGCAGAGAAAAGCAAACATTATATGATTTCACTGATACGTGGAATTTAAACAAAACAAACACAAACTCATAAAAAGAAATCAGATTTGTGGTTACATGGATAGAAGGGTGTGGCCGGGGACAGGGTGGGTCAAGGAAGGTGGACAAAAGATACAAACTTCCAGTTATAAGTTAGTACCAGGGATAGAATGTACAACATGATGATTATATAGTTTACACTGCTGTATGATATACAGAGGACAGGGAGGCCTGGCATGCTGCAGTCCATGGGGTGGCGAAGAGTCAGACACAACTTGGCAACTGAACAACAATAATATACAGAAAAGTTGTTAAGTGAGTAGATCCCCTTAAGTCTAGTAGAATGGCCATCATCAAAAAGATGAGATAACAAATGCTGCCTTGGATATAGAGCAAAGGGAATCTTTGGTACTGTTGGTGGGATTGTAAATTGGTACAAAATTTTCATTACAAGGAGAATTTTTTTCTATTGTATCAATATGAGATGATAGATGTTAACTAAATCTATTGTAATCATTTCATGATACGTGCAAATCAAACCATTATGCTGTACACTTTAAATTTATACAGGGATGTTTGTCAATTCTCAATAAAACTGGAAAAATAATATAGTTTGTTTTTTTTTTAAAGAGGGGGATTACATGGTAAAGAGGTTAACTCTCTAAGCAGATATAATGATCCTAAACGCAAGTGTATGTGCTTTGAAACAGATTTCAGTTCAGTCGCTCAGTGGTATCTATGACCTCATGGACTGCAGCACGCCAGGCTTCCTGTCCATCACAAACTCCCAGAGCTTGCTCAAACTCATGTCCATCCAGTCGGTGATGCCATCCAACCATCTTATCCTCTCTCGTCCCCTTCTCCTCTTGTCTTCAATCTTTCCCAGCATCAGGATCTTTTCCAATGAGTCAGTTCATCGCGTCAGGTGGCCAAAGTATTGGAGCTTCAGCTTCAGCATCATTCCTTCCAATGAATAGTCAAAACTGATTTCCTTTAGGATTGACTGGTTTGATCTTGTAGTCCAAGGAACTCTCAAGAGTCTTTCAACACTACAGTTCTGACTTAACACCACAGAAACACTTCAAGGAGGCACAAACAGCAGGTCAGGAGTACGCCCCTCTTCTTTTCAACTGCTTCTCATTTCTTCCGGGAGGAGCCCGGGTGGGCCCCAGCAGCTTGGAGTGTCCCCTTGGCAACCGGAGAACCCGCAGAGAGGGGCCCAGGGGGCGGGGCTTGTCGGGCGGTAGCCGCAAGCGGGTTTGGCTCGCTGGGGCTGGGCGCGGGCCGCCCGCATCCTCTTCCATCTTCTGGAAGGTGACTGGCGTCCGGCAGTCAACCAGCGGGAGCGTCTGGGCCCCCAATGGAGAGCCAAGAGTTTTCTGGTCCTTTTGGGCTGTCCGATGGGCACCACACGGCAGAAACATCCGCTCGCTCCGAAGCCCTCCAGAAGCCCCTTGTCAGGATATTCGACATGAACGAGCAGCTAGAGGAGTCTGAGGAGGCGGGGTTTTCCGAGGAGGCCGACGATCAAGACCAGCGAGGCGAGTCCGAGGAGTATGCAGAGTCAGAAGAGATCCCCAATCACCCCAAGGCCTATGAGCTCTACCAATCCTATGAGTCTCACAAGCCTCTCAAACCCCATGCACCCTACGAGCCCCATGCGCCCCGTGAGGTCCGCAAGCCCCGCGAGCCCCGAAAGCCCCGGGGGCCCCCTGTTCCCCGCGAGCCCCACAAGTCTCAAGAAATCGAGTTGCTTCCTAGAGCCGGCGTAATGGTCTCCCCATCTCTGCTGATGAGACTCCCGCCACGGATTCCGCCGTCTTCCCTGAGCGGTAGGTGTTGGGGTCTCTCCGGGGCACTAAGCAACCCAACCCCATCTAGACCTGGGGGCTCTAATGGGAAGGTTTGTCTGCAAGGGCCCATTTTGATTTAAAGGAAGGTGATACTTACGTCATTTACCTACTGCTTTTCAGTGCCCTGTCTTTGGACCTAAAGAAGCCCTGGTAGGAAATCAAGAGTCTTGTTAATGAAACCATCTCCTTTCTGCCCTCTCTCCACCTGGTGACTTCCTAGCAAAGAGTACATTCACTAAGTGTTTACTATATGCTCAGTCTTCACCAGGTTCACAAGATAACAGGGCTGATGGAATTTGGGGGTATAAACATCCAGCTCACTTACCGCCTCTCATTGATGACTTTACCCAGAACAATTCCTTATACACACTGGGTTTCCAGTCTCTTGGCTGACCATGTTTTATCTCATGTTCTCCTTGACTTTTCTTTATCAGTCTTGATTCTATGGTCTGTCATTTCAGTTGCTTACTCACAACATCTTCCACCACCCCAATGGCTCTCTGGCCATTCACCGTACTTCTAGGAAAACCTCAATTTTGGTTAAGCCCAACCAACCACCCTCTGCCTACACCTGAGCAGCTGACTCTTCCTGTACAAAATCACATAGCCCTACTGACTGTTTTTATTTCAGTTTCATGACCACAGATCTCAGCTGGTCACTTGGCACTGCCTAGCAAGCCCATTTTATTCACCTAGAAAATTAGTTCCCCTCCTTGGAAGAAAAGTTATGACCAACCTAGATAGCATATTCAAAAGCAGAGACATTACTTTGCCAACAAAGGTCCGTCTAGTCAAGGCTATGGTTTTTCCTGTGGTCATGTATGGATGTGAGAGTTGGACTGTGAAGAAGGCTGAGCGCCAAAGAATTGATGCTTTTGAACTGTGGTGTTGGAGAAGACTCTTGAGAGTCCCTTGGACTGCAAGGAGATCCAACCAGTCCATCCTAAAGGAGATCAGCCCTGGGATTTCTTTGGAAGGACTGATGCTAAAGCTGAAACTCCAGTACTTTGGCCACCTCATGTAAAGAGTTGACTCACTGGAAAAGACTCTGATGTTGGGAGGGATTGGGGGCAGGAGGAGAAGGGGACGACAGAGGATGAGATGGCTGGATGGCATCACTGACTTGATGGACGTGAGTCTGAGTGAACTCCAGGAGTTGGTGATGGACAGAGAGGCCTGGCATGCTGCGATTCATGGGGTTGCAAAGAGTCGGACACGACTGAGCGACTGAACTGAACTGAACTGAATCTGTGAGAAGATGTCTAAATGTCTTCTTTACATCTCCTCCAGCCTTCACATCTTTGACTCCAAACAGCTGAAGACTTTGCCTCACACTTGAGAAAGTAGAAGCAATGTCATTAACTCCCTTATTTTCTTACCACTAATCTATTGCCTTACTTGAATCTGCATCCATGGATTCTGTCTCTTCTCATACTGCAGGGAAGAGTCACACCTCTTTCTTTGAGAAGCAAATCTTCCACATGTGCTTTGGAGTCCACTCTTGTCTCCTGAAGAACTTTGTTCCAGCAATTATTCCCCTCTCTCCTACAGGATCAATTTCTCCCTTTCTAATGAGTCAAACCCATGAGCATACACATACACTCTAGAATCTTCTGTCTTGAAGTAACCCTTAACCTCAAGTCTTCTTCAGACCTTTCTCCTTCAGTCAGCTCCATTTTTCTGCATTTTTCTGCAAGTCATTGCAGAGCTTGTCAAAAGAGTTGTCTGTACTCACTGACTCCTTTTTCTTGCCTGTAATTCTTCCCTCAACCCACGTAGTCAGGCATCTTTCTTATCCACTCCACTGAAACTGCTCTAGTTGACTACCTTTCTGTCCACTGCCAACCCTGTTGTCATGCATGGAGATTTCAGTATCCATATAGGTGATCCACTTGGCTTCTTAGTTCTTTGACCTTGTCACCTTGAATGACGGGATCTTTCACCCCATCTTAGACATCTACTCCACTGGCCTTTGATAATGTCAATTGCTGTACCATTTCCAAAATATCTATTTCAAGCACTCTAATCACTTCCCATTTTTCCAGTTCACTTACTCTGACTTGTACCCTCTCAATTCTTCAGCTTCAAAGGGACCTGTAATCCATTGATGCTATCAACTGTTCATTATATATCACTCACTACCTTATGTCTTTTTGTCTCTCCTTTCTCACTTTATAGTCCATGGTCTACCAATGGAATTACTTCCTTGCAACTATTGGCTTCATTGTCTCTCCCTCTATCTTTCTTGATTATTTAAATCCAGTTCTTGTCTGCACTTGAAAAGATAAAAAAAAAAGAGAGAGAGAGAGGGAGAGAGAAAACAAACAACTGTGTTGACTGGTCTTTAAATCCATGACTGTAAAATTCAAGTGTGCTTTCAGTGGTGCTTAGCAATGAGAATGTGCTTAGTGGTGCTTACATTTCCCTAATCAATTCATTATCTAACATGGAACCTACCAAACTACCAGGTTCTATGTATATACTCTAGCTTTTCTTTTGTTAATAATAGACAAACTGTCTTTGTTCTTACCAGAGGCCATTCTCTCAACCTTTATGTTAGATCCTATCCCACATAACTTTAAGCTCTTTACTCCTCTCTTTCCTGTATCATTTTATTTCACTCTCAACTGGATCATTCCTATCAGCACATGAACTTGCAGCAATAACTCCTAGCTTGAAGAAACCAAACCTCCCCTTAGCCTTATGTATCCTTCCTGGTACCACTCCTATTCTCTACTCCTTTTTAGAGAAAAAAAAATCCTCAAAATAGTTGTTTATGAGTCATTATTTCCATGTTCTCTCTTCCCATTCTCTTGAGAACCTACTTAAGCTTTTATCCCCTCTACTTAGCTGAAGTTGCTCTAGTTGAGGTCACAATGACCTCTGCTTGCCAAATTCAATGACTGATTCTTCATCCTCATCTTACTTGTTTGATACCTTCACTCCTTTTTTCTTGGAGGTCTTTCTTTATTTGACTGCTGGATACCCCTGCCTTCATCATTATCCTACCTCATCGATTGTTCCTGACTCAATTTCATTTGCTAGATCATCTGTATCTTCCCAGCCTCTCAGTTGAAATGGGTGATGGCTCGGTGCTCTCAGATTCTTTAGACTTTCCTTGTTCCATGGGCAGTGTCATCCGTTCTAGCTTTAATCCTATGCTAATGACTTCACAAATTATCTCCAGCCTCAATTTCTTTCTTTCCAGAATTTTATAACCAGTTGTCTTTTAACATTCCTACTTGAATATCTAGTAGGAATGTAAAATTGAACATATCCATAACTGAACTCTTACTTTTACCCCCAAACTTGATCTTCCTCCATTGTTCCCCATTTCAGCAAATGACACCACCATTCATTCATCCAGGTGCTCAGGTCAAAAACCTGGAGTCATTCTAGACACCTGATTTTCCTTTACACGTTACCTCCAAGCCATTAGCAAACCCTGATTTTGAAATATGTCATGACAATATCCATTCTTAACATCCAAACTTTCACCACCTTTGTAAACCACTGTCATCTCTTGCTTGATCTGCTGCAGCAGCTTCCACTCTTGCCCCATTCACGCATCCCCCACTCTATTCCCCCAGTTCATGCTTCATGTAGCAGTCTCGGGGATCCCTGAGAACATAAATTATATGCAAATTTTCTGCTCTCAGCTCTCCAGAGAGGTTCTCATGTCACAGAGTTTGTAGTTGAAAGTCCTAAGCAGGCCTACAAGGCCTTATCTGACTGTCTCTCCAGCCTCCTGTCCCAACACTCTTCCCACTGTCTCTGCTCTCGAGCTACATGGGCCTCCTTGCTCTTAACTCAGTCGTTTCACTTGCTTTTTCCTCTGTCAGCTTGCTCTTCTCTCAAGTATTTGTCACCTCCTTATAAATACGTACCAGATCACTCTGTCAAAAATGTTCTCTTTGAATCACTACAAATGACCCAGTTTCATTCCTTTTTATGGCTGAGTAATAATCCATTGTATATATGCACCTCATCTTCCTTAGCCATTCCTTTGTCAGTGGACATTTAGGTTGCTTCCATGTCCTATCTATTATAAATAGTGCTGCAGTGAATATTGGGATATATGTGTCTTTTTAAATTATATAAACTTTCTTAGTGCTTACTCAGTTACTAATGCTATCCTAACATAGATAAAATCAGGTGAAATGAAGCATGTATTTGAAAATAGAGAAAAAAGCCACGAAAGTACAGACTGAGGGGTATGAGAGGAGACATAGCTTCATAGGTAGCTTGGGGAGGTGATATTTTTGAGCTCTAGTTTGCATGGAGGTCCCAGTTTTTGCTGTTGTTACATCAGAAAGAAGAGCTTGGCCTCTTCTTCTGCCTTCTCACCGGCAAGCAAAAGCCTTTCCCATACCACATGACCACATGACCCAGAGCTAAGGCAGAGGGGAGCACAGTGCGAGGGAGCTGCGCCTGAGAGAAGATCAAAGAAGGATGAATAGTAGTAATGATTATATAGCTTAACCTGTCATGTCAAAGAACATCCCAATGTCTGTTTACATGGTCATACCCAGCATAGAACTCGACTACTTTAAGACCAATCTTCAAAATCATCATGTACCTAAAACAAGCACAAATTTTACTTCAGAAAGCTCTGAGAAGTAATGTAGGTTTTACTGGAGTATATTCCAGGGAATTATACCATCTCATACAGAGCAAAGCAGGCTAAAATGTTATTGAGACACATCTCTTCCCAAGTCTCTGCCACCATGACAGCTGTCCCCCACAGACACCTTTCCTCTTCCTCTCAAGCGCCAGCTTGCCTCTCTCTTGCCCATAGATGTGTTCTGAGAGGTGCTCCCTGCCTTTCCTTGATAGATCAGTGGTGTTCTGGTCACACCTGAGGGCTGAGCAGCTCAAACATGGGCTCCTTAAGAAGACGGGGTAGAGGGCAAGGTGGAGAATAGTTATACTTTGGTACCTCATCCTTTTCATGTTACAAATGCTTACTGCTACACGCGGAAGGAATCTGGTGTAAGGAGTGCCCCAGTCCCCATCAGGGAACAGCCTTGATCATGCTTCGTCCCAGCAGATGGCAGCCTTCCCCAGAAGATGGTCTGGAGCACAAGCCAGCTCGTTCCACTTGCTGGCTTGGTGGCAACGTGAGCAGTGTAGTTTGTGTGCTAAGGAATAAAATACAGATATCTAAAGGGCATAGCACAGCAATAACATTCTGATTATCTCTTAAAGGGAGATGCTTTTCACCATCCTGCTCAGAATCCTTTCGGGGCTTCTTCCTGTCAAGAGAGTCCGAAATGCAGTACTTGGATGCAATCTCAAAAACGACAGAATGATCTCTGTTCATTTCCAAGGCAAACCATTCAATATCACAGTAATCCAAGTCTATGCCCCAACCAGTAACATTGAAGAAGCTGAAGTTGAACGGTTCTGTGAAGATCTACAAGACCTTTTAGAACTAACACCCAAAAAAGATGTCCTTTTCATTATAAGGGACTGGAATGCAAAAGTAGGAAGTCAAGAAACACCTGGAGTAACAGGCAAATTTGGCCTTGGAATACGGAATGAAGCAGGGCAAAGACTAATAGAGTTTTGCCAAGAAAATGCACTGGTCATAACAAACACCCTCTTCCAACAACACAAGAGAAGACTCTATACATGGACATCACCAGATGGTCAACACCGAAATCAGATTGATTATATTCTTTGCAGCCAAAGATGGAGAAGCTCTATACAGTCAGCAAAAACAAGACCAGGAGCTAACTGTGGCTCAGACCATGAACTCCTTATTCCCAAATTCAGACTTAAATTGAAGAAAGTAGGGAAAACCACTAGGCCATTCAGGTACGACCTAAATCAAATCCCTTATGAACCTAAATCAAATCCCTTATGATTATACAGTGAAAGTGAGAAATAGTTTTAAGGGACTAGATCTGATAGATAGAGCGCCTGATGAACTATGGAATGAGGTTCGTGACATTGTACAGGAGACAGGGATCAAGACCATCCCCATGGAAAAGAAATGCAGAAAAGCAAAATGGCTGTCTGGGGAGGCCTTACAAATAGCTGTGAAAAGAAGAGAAGCGAAAAGCAAAGGGAAAAAGGAAAGATATAAACGTCTAAATGCAGAGTTCCAAAGAATAGCAAGAAGAGATAAGAAAGCCTTCTTCAGTGATCAATGCAAAGAAATAGAGGAAAACAACAGAATGGGAAAGACTAGGGATCTCTTCAAGAAAATCAGAGATACCAAAGGAACATTTCATGCAAAGATGGGCTTGATAAAGGACAAAAATGGTATGGACCTAACGGAAGCAGAAGATATTAAGAAGAGATGGCAAGAATACACAGAAGAACTGTACAAAAAAGATCTTCACGACCCAGATAATCACGATGGTGTGATCACTGACCTAGAGCCAGATATCCTGGAATGTGAAGTTAAGTGGGCCTTAGAAAGCATCACTACAAACAAAGCTAGTGGAGGTGATGGAATTCCAGTTGAGCTATTCCAAATCCTGAAAGGTGATGCTGTGAAAGTGCTGCACTGAATATGCCAGCAAATTTGGAAAACTCAGCAGTGGCCACAGAAGTGGAAAAGGTCAGTTTTCATTCCAATTCCAAAGAAAGGCAATGCCAAAGAATGCTCAAACTACTGCACAATTGCACTCATCTCACACGCTAGTAAAGTAATGCTCAAAATTCTCCAAGCCAGGCTTCAGCAATATGTGAACCGTGAACTTCCTGATGTTCAAGCTGGTTTTAGAAAAGGCAGAGGAACCAGAGATCAAATTGCCAACATCCGCTGGATCATCAAAAAAGCAAGAGAGTTCCAGAAAAACATCTATTTCTGCTTTATTGACTATGCCAAAGCCTTTGACTGAGTGGATCACAATCAACTGTGGAAAATTCTTCAAGAGATGGGAATACCAGACCACCTGATCTGCCTCTTGAGAAATCTGTATGCAGGTCAGGAAGCAACAGTTAGAACTGGACATGGAACAACAGACTGGTTCCAAATAGGAAAAGGAGTTCGTCAAGGCTGTATATTGTCACCCTGCTTATTTAACTTATATGCAGAGTATGTCATGAGAAACGCTGGACTGGAAGAAACACAAGCTGGAATCAAGATTGCCGGAAGAAATATCAATAACCTCAGATATGCAAATGACACCACCCTTATGGCAGAAAGTGAAGAGGAACTCAAAAGCCTCTTGATGAAAGTGAAAGTGGAGAGTGAAAAAGTTGGCTTAAAGCTCAACATTCAGAAAACGAAGATCATGGTGTCTTGTCCCATCACTTCATGGGAAATAGATGGGGAAACAGTGGAAACAGTGTCAGACTTTATTTTTCTGGGCTCCAAAATCACTACAGATGGTGACTGCAGCCATGAAATTAAAAGACGCTTACTCCTTGGAAGAAAAGTTATGACCAACTTAGATAGCATATTCAAAAGCAGAGACATTACTTTGCCAACAAAGGTTCGTCCAGTCAAGGCTATGGTTTTTCCAGTGGTCAATATGGATGTGAGGGTTGGACTGTGAAGAAGGCTGAGTGCCGAAGAATTGAAGCTTTTGAACTGTGGTGTTGGAGAAGACTCTTGAGAGTCCCTTGGACTGCAAGGAGATCCAACCAGTCCATTCTGAAGGAGATCAGCCCTGGGATTTCTTTGGAAGGAATGATGCTAAAGCTGAAACTCCAGTACTTTGGCCACCTCATGCAAAGAGTTGACTCATTGGAAAAGACTCTGATGCTGGGAGGGATTGGGGAAAAGAGGAGAAGGGGACAACAGAGGATGAGATGGCTGGATGGCATCACTGACTCGATGGACGTGAGTCTGAGTGAACTCCGGGAGTTGGTGATGCACAGGGAGGCCTGGCGTGCTGCGATTCATGGGGTCGCAAAGAGTCGGACACAACTGAGCGACTGATCTGATCTGATCTGACCAGGGCCCATTGTGATCTGACAGTGAAAGTTAGTCGCTCAGTCATGTCCAACTCTTTGCAAGTCTTTGAACTGTAACCCACCAGGGTCGTCTGTCCATGGGGTTTTCCAGGCAAGCGTACTGGAGTGGGTTGCCATTTCCTTCTCCAGGGGATCTTCCCAATCCAGAGATCAAACCTACATCTCCTGTGTCTCCTGCATTGCAGGCAGATTCTTAACCTGCTGAGCTAACATTGCTGCATGCAAACTCTTTAGTTGCTGCATATGGAATCCAGTTCCCTGACCAGGGATCGAACCCTGGCCCCCTGCATTGAGAGAACAGAGTCTTAGCTACTGGGCCACCAGGAAGGTCCTTCTTGTATCACTCTGCAAAGTACTTTTTTTTTTTTTCTTCCTGAATGGGAAACTTTATTTTGTTGGAGTAGTAGGCAGGGGTCCAGTCTTAGAACTTCTGAAATTACATCTTGGTGCCAGCAGCCTTGGCGAAGTCCATGTTGAAGCACATTGTCTTGCTCAGAGGCCAGCACTCACCCGCTGTGGCAATGTTGAGGATCTTGACATCCCTAAAGCAGGAGGAAAGGTGCATGGACATATTCTTACGGTACGAAGTGGTTGATGCTTTTGGGTAGTGGAGGTAGTCTCAGTGATGCCAGTGGTCCTCTGCATCTTCATCTTAGCCACTAAACAGGATCCACACTTGGATGGAGATGATACCATTGGAAAAGAAAGGGCATTTCTTCTGCATATAAGTGGCCCCCCAGGCTTCCTTTGGTGTATTAAAGACCAGATCAATGTTCTTGTTGTATCGTGGGACCGTCTTCTTGCCAGTTTCTCTAAGCAGGACCCTCTTCTTATTTTGGAAAATGATTGGTTGTGTTTCGTAGGCATGCCCAGTCTGAATGTCTGCCATCTTCCTGGCCACTTGAAAAAAGGCTCTGCAAAGTATTTTTGTCCTCAGCTTACAGAAGAGGAATCTGAGACTAGGTAGTTTGTCTGCAGGTGTGTAGTGGTGGGACCAGCATTCAAAGCCCTGTCGGTTTGATCCAAAGCCTGGAATATCTCAGGGACTAGACGAGTGAGAGTGGGGATCACTGGGAGAGAAGAATGGTGAAAAAAAGTACTGTTGTTAATCTCTAGGAAAAAGGAGCTGGAAAGTATTTTAGGGAGTGTTACTAGAGTCATGCTCAGGAAGGTCTACCCAAAGGATGGATTGGATATGTACAATCCTGCCCTCGCCCCCAAAGAAATATGGCTGCTTGAACCCTGCTATGCCCGAGTCATGGCTCCAGCCACATTCTGGGAATTTCAATGCAAGCACATACTTAGTAGAAGAGGGAGCTTGATGCTATTGGAAAGAGCACTAAACTAGGAGGTAAGAGATTTGGAAGTTACTTTTGGTCTTGTCATAGATGCGTGTTTCCTTTCTAGTGAAATGACATGCATGAACCTGTTTCCTTTCTAGTGAAATGAGATGCGTGAACTCACTCTCTACAGACACTTGTAAATGCTGAGAGTCTGGATGTTAATACAACTGCTTGATTTGATACAGCAAGGTGTTGCCAAAGTGAGATTACTATAGATTCTTGAATATAAGGAAAGAAAAAGTTCTGGCCAATTTGAATAGATAATCTTTTAGGGAGAAACACAGAATAGACAAACGTTTGTTTAGAATTGTGTTAACTGTGCTATACCTATAAAATTAAAATAACATTAAAATCAATGGTATAATTTAGAAAGTTATTTCTAATGTCATATTTCATAGAAAAACAGTTTTATTCAACTTTTTCACTTGCATGCTTAATACCACTATGGTTGCCTCTTGACTAATTTATCAGTTTTTCCAGAAAAATCATTTTTATCTCTACAGCTTTATTATAGAAATATTCAAATGCACCCAAAATAGAGAATGTTATAATACACCCCCATCTAGTTTTAATATTTATCATTTTGCTAATCGTTTCATCTAGGCATTCTCCTGCCAACCCTTCCTACTGTGCACACATGCGTGAGCACATGCACAAGTGCACACACACACACACGTTTTGGGGCCTCCTGTAGGACAAATTGTTGTAAAGAAAATACTAGACAGCATGTCGTTTTGCCCATTATATCTTGTATGCCTTTCTAATTACTAAGGACTTTTTAAAAAAACGTATCATGTCATTATTTGCACTTTGAATCTACAATTATTATTTAATACCATCTAATACCTGTTAAATATTTAAACTTCCTTAATTGTCTCTGCCTGCAATACAGGAGACCTAGGTTTGATCCTTAGGTGGGGAAGATCCCCTGGAGAAGGAAATGGCAACCCACTCCAGTAGAGTTGCCTGGAGAGTCCCATGGACAGGGGATCCTGGTGGGCTACAGTCCAGGGGGTCACAGAGAGCTGGAATAACTGAGTAACTAACTTTCACTTGTAGTTGTCTCAAAACTGTATTTTTACAGCTGGTTCGTTCTAATTAGGCCTCAAACAAGGGTCACACGGCTCTGTTACTCTTTAACACTAACTCTAATACTCTCTCCCTTTTAAAACACACTTGTTAGAAAAATTGGGTAAAATATCCCATGTTCTGAATTTAATTTGTTTTTTGTGATGTCTTTAACTTGTTCTTTTAGCTCCTCTGTTTCTTGCAAAGCATATAGACTGAGAGACCTGCTTAGATTGAAACTAAATTGTTTCGAGCAAGAATTTTTCATAGGTGGTGCTGACACACAGTGTCAGGCTCTCCCGTTTGTGGTGATTCTCAGGTTGACAAGTGAGTTCAGGTGAGGTTGGCTCCATCCCTCCTTGGTAAAGCTCCCATCCACATTTCAGCAGCCGGTTTCAGTTTTTGCCTAGATTCCATCATAGCATTAGGGATAAGACAGGTCCCTTTTGGATCTATGTTTGATGCTGTTCCTGGCTATTGTTAGAAACCCATTCATGTAATGTAACAGAACTCTTAAAAATTCATTCTGTAGCTGTACTTTTATCTTCACAATACAATCACCTCATTCTTTGTGCTTTGTCTTTCTTTTTGCTTTTTAAAATGACATCCAACATCCAACGCTTAAGATTATAAAATTATATCACCAAAATATTATTAAATCTGTTTTAAATTTCTTTACCTCTTCCCTCTTTTGTAAAATACAGATTTAAACTTAAATTGTATGGAGAGCTCTATAATTATTCCATTCTAGCATTAACTGAAATTATTTCAGGCTGCTGTGTTTTTGTTTGCCATTTCTTTGTTGGGAAAATAAAGTAATTGAGGAAGTGCTTCCTAAGATGAGTTCTTATAAGGACTTGCATGTAAGGTAACCTTTTTTCTGAGAAATAATTTTTGGGAACAAAATCTAGCCTTATATTCAGTTATTATGATACTTTACTGAAAACTTCTTATTTTTTAAAATTTATCTTAGTTTCATGTAACACATATATCAAAAATAAAATTTGAAGAAGGAAAAATCTAAGAAAATAAGATTTTCTTCATCTTTTCATTATCAAGTCTTATAATTTATTTAATGTGTGTGTGTATAAAACCATTAAGAGACTTCACAAGAGAAGTTTCTTTCAGATTTCATATTAGGAAAAGTTTACGGCTTTTGCTTTCAGTGGTAAAATGTTCAGATATAATGGTACATGACTTTATTTTACATTCTTCATTTTGTATTTTTATTTCCCTTCTTCGTCCACTTTTTTTCTACCTGTTTTCCTGAATTTTTCATCTTAGATAATATCCTGTTATGTGTTTATGTAAGCAATCTCAAATCCTTTTAGAAATGAGGGGGAGGGTATAAAGGCATAAAGAATCCAGTGAAAATACATGTTAATACAGGTGCACAATTAGGTTCTCATTGCATTAATATTACTTTTCATAGTTGGAACCCTTAACAGTAAATTATTTAAACTTTACAATTACTCAAACTTAATAGTTACTTAAACTTTTTCTTTACTTATAGAAATTTAAGCAGAATCCTAATTTTAAAATTTTTAGTATTCCTCTGGGTCATCCCAGTGCACCAGCCCCAAGCATCCTGTATCATGCATCAGACCCGGACTGGTGATTCGTTTCACATATGATATTATACATGTTTCAACAGAGGGATGGTATGGGGAGGGAGGTGGGAGGGGGGTTCAGGATGGGGAACACATGTGCACCCGTGGCGGATTCATGTTGATGTATGGCAAAACCAATATAATGTTGTAAAGTAATTAGCCTCTAATTAAAATAAATAAATTTATACTTAAAAAAAGAAAAGAAAAAAATTTTTTAGCATTAATTATTTAATTTGCCCAAGATTGAACAGTTGAGTAAGTAACAAAACTGGGGTTTGAGCCATGTCTGTCTGATGTCAGAGCACACCCACTTTCCTTTACCCTGAACACTCCAGACGGTAGAAAATGTTATTTCAGAGCTCCCAGATATGGTTAGAAACTCCCCAGGAGAAACTGGAACAATTTGTCCTAAAGAGGCCTACTATAATAGGCCTTAGGATAAGGCCTATATTTGCCCACATTAAAAAAGAACTTCTAAACATGAATTTTAATTTGCTTCCATTTCGTCTGTTTTGGATAATACAGGTGTATCCAGCTTTTTACTGCTGAAGATACCACCGTTAACATTTTTGTGCATAAGTCTTTGCCCACACTTGTAGTTACTTCTTTAGAGGACTAAAGAAAGTGCTCTGAAGTACTTCTAAAGTACTTCTATTTTAGAAGTAGAATTAGGTTAAGGAAGGTAAGTATTGCTGACTCATACACCAAATTATTTTTCACAAAATGAACTAATTTAAATATCCACCAGCAGCATGGAAGTACTTACTTCATCTGATGCTTCCAGCATTGTTATCCTTTGTAAAAACTTTTTGCTAATGTGATAGTTTTTTTTTTAAATCTCATTCTTTATTTGCATGGTTTTGATTACAAGCAAGTTTGAACTTTTTATGTTTATTAGCCCTTCATACGTCTTCCTCTTCTTTGAACTCCTCTTTGTCTGTTTAACTTTTGAAACCTTTTTAGTGTTTTTCTTATTCATCTGTACTTTTATACTCTTCAGATATTAAGACTTTATCGTTTTGTTACTACATATTTCTCTCAATTTTTGTTTTCTAAGGTTTATTTTTTGACACACATTTTAAGTTTTAAATATTTTAATCTGTATGTTTCCTCTCTATCTTTCATCACCTTGAATGCAGATTAAAATCCAGTCATTAAGTACATATTCTCTTATTTTTACTCTAATTCAGTTTTTAAAAAGAAAAAATTTAACTATTTGATTTACTTGTGGTTTACTTTGGCAGATGTGCTGTGCTTAGTCTCTCAGTCATGCCTGACTCTTGCGACCCCATGGACTGCAGCCTGCCAGGCTGCTCTGTCCATGGGGATTCTCCAGGCAAGAAGACTGGAGTGGTTGCCATGCCCTTCTCCAGGGATCTTCCCAACCCAGGAATCGAACCCTGGAGACCAAAGCAGGTCTCCTGCTTTGCAGATGGAGTCTTTACTGTCTGAGCCACTTGGGCCTTTCCCCCAAATAGTTATTTTTTCTAGTCCCTTTGTTTATTGATTTGTAATGGCTATTTTTGATCATATCTTTTATTTTTTTTAAACTTATTTATTTGGCTGCCATGGGTCTTAGTTGCAGCTTGGGAATCTTCAATCTTCTTTGCAGCATGCTGGTCTTTTTTAGCTGTGGCACGTGGAATCTTTCAGTTGTGGTGTGCGGGAATATCTTTGATTCCTATTGAATCTTATTTTTGCGTTTCCTTTTCCTTTTGCAGATCCTGATCCTTGCGACTTTGTAAGGAAACGGTAAGAATATAGATATAGCACTATTTTCCCAGACTTTACTAGCTGAAAGGGGTACTCAATCTGGGGCATTTGAAGTGAAAGCCTATCTTGAGGGTTTTGAGAAGATTCCTGTTCTTTCCCTTTGTCATAAGGCCCTGTTCTAGGGGCAATTCCCTTGGGAAAAGGAAAGAAGAGAGATAAAGTGGTTAAGATAGAGATGTAGGAGAATTCTCGCTCAGGGCTTGCTTGTCGCTCAGTGCTGTGTGAGTCACTTAATAGGGCTGAACCTAAAGGTTAAGTCCCTAAAGGCACTTGGGATTCTGCACTGACCATCTCATGTCACAGATTTTGTGAAGCTCATGTTAGTGTATCTCAATCTCCTCTTGCCTCTAATTCAAAATTCAGTAGCTAATGAAATTCCAAGCAAGTGCCCTCTATGAAGAAAAAGAAATGTGTGTGTCTGTACATGTGGTGTGTACACTAGATGTCTCCTGAAGACAGATGCTTATTCTTGATTTGGTTAAGATACATTTAGAAGAGGTAATAGAATAAAATCATTCAAGAGAAAATACCAAAGGTTCATATCAATGGCTCATATAGATGAGAAGTAAATAATACCAGATTTTATTTCTTCACTCTTTTAATAAGTGCGTTGAAGTTATTCATATTGTTATTCTTTACCATCTACATTTATTGTTATTGGTTGGACTTAGTTTGCATTTTCTAAGTACTATATTTTCTAGTTGTTTTTTCTTCACCTCTTTTAGGCATTAAATACTGCTGCCTTATTTTTATGTACTACTTTGCTGTTTAAATTTTATTTTCTCACAAGAATCCTGAGAAGTTGATAGGGTGGATATAATCAACTAGATTTTCTGAGAGAAAGTGAAATTCAGAGTAATCATGTCACTTTTGTAAGATGACTAGGCAGCAAATCTGGTAGAACTAACCTTTACTGAGTATTACTGAATATCCACTTAAAATACCAAGTTACTTCAACTAAATGCATGCCAGGTGAGCAGACTCTCCTATTACTAAATAGACAGTGAAATCATTTACATCTGGAAAGCTTTTATACTTAAAAAAAGACTGTGAAGAGTGTTTCTTTAAGTGTTTCTGTTTTTGTTGTTATATTATTTCTTGCTTTCATTTGATTGGTTAATTTGGTTTGACTCTGTGAGAAAATTTTGTTCTGTATTATCTGTGCCTGTCCCAATTCTCTAAATAATCTTGTTAAACAAATGTGCTGTACCTGATGCTTTTAAAAGAAATATTTAGTATAAGCAAAATATACACGGGTGTTCAGTCACTCAGTCATGTCCAACTCTTTGCAATCCCATGGACTATAGCCCTCCAGGCACCTCTATCCATGAGATTTTCCAGGCAAGAATACTGGAGTGGGTTGCCATTTCCTACTCTAGGATAAGCAAAATAGTCAAGTGTAAAAGAGCATTCTGACGGAAAGACAGAATTATTTGGATTACCCCATCAATTCAGACATGAAATTGTTTCTTAATTGTTGCTATATAAACATATGTTTATTGCTCTGCTCCTAAAGTAAGAATTTCCAAAATTTTGTTAGCTATTGGCAAACTACAGGAGATTAATTATCAATGAAGACATGGAACAGCAAAGTAATCCTCATTAAAAAAGAAATCTGCCTTCAAGAGTTCAGATCCCTCCACCACATTCTTGTGTTTCTGCACAGGATCACGAGTAGATGTTGTAAGGTCATGTAATACTTGAGAGAGAAGACAAGCCTGCATTAAGATGAAGAGATGTAGGTTGAAGACATGGCTATGGTGACACAATGCACAATAAGTGAATGAAAAGGAGAGATCAGTCAGACCTTCACGATTAGCAGGAGTTAATGAGATCATTTCCAATTAAAGTAACAATACAGTTTAACTATCTATATAAATAAATGGAGAAACTGTCAGTAGTCTTATATATAAAGTGATGCATTAAAATAATATTATTTAGGTGGTAAAGAAAAGGTAGAAAGGGAAGAAACTGGCTTAGAGGTGATGATGGAGCCAGGAGCTAAATTGCCTGCAAAGATTCATATATAAGAAGATGTTTTGTCTGCACTATAGTTTGCTTTTTCCTCCACCTAGCCACCCTCTCTGAAAAGTTGGTTCAGGCCATCATAGCAGAGTTCGAACAGTACTTGCACAGCAAAATCATTTTTTTTTAATTGAGTAAGGGTGTAGTTTTTTTTTCCCTGGCAGTGGACATTATCTTCATTATTTCTAGACAATAGCAGACATATCTTGGGGCAGGGTGCATTGTATCAATTACATACGTGTGTGTTCAATCACTCAGTCGTGTCCAACTCTTTGTGACACCATGGACTGTAACCCACCAGACTCCTCTGTCCATGGGATTTTTCAGGCAGGAATACTGGAGTGGATTGCCTTTTCCTTCTCCAGAGGGAGATCTTTCCCACAGAGGGATTGAACCTGTGTCTCCAGCATCTCCTGCCTTGGCAGATGGACTCTTTACCACTGAGCCACATAGGAAGTCCATCAATTACATATCAGACCTCAAACATTTAACTGCTGAAGAATCTTTTGGTTATCTCAAACCACCATCACAATCTCATGTTTGGAAAGATTTGTTATCATTGTTCATTAACTTCTGCTGAGGATAGACATAATTAATCACATAGTTTCAAATAGCTGCAAAGGAGTCTGGAAAATGTAAAGGAACACATGGATACTTGGGGACCACAAACTGTCTCTGCTATAGGTGGATTCAGGATAGTCAGGGAAGTCCAAGGGAGCAGAATAGAGAAGGATGGAGGTTGAGTGGTACCCAAAGTATATTTTGCCTGTTTCATAGTTTACCTGAAGCCACAAATTCTGTCTGAAATTTTCCTATACAGTCTCTTCAACATCTAGTGCTATCAAGCATTTACAAATTTACTTTCTATGAAAATTGAGGGGTTTTGCCATTAAGTGTACATTTTACTTGGATTCTTCTGGAGACAGTACAGTCTTGGTTATATTGTGTATTTATTGTCTTTGTTTTATTGTATAGTATATTTTTAATGATTTTAAAAGTGAGAATTTGGGGTTCACAATATTTTTTAATACTTTTAGCTTTTTTTAGCACTCTTCAAATCCTGTATAATAGGACCTTGGTTTTTATTTCTCCATCAGATGAGATTTGTTTGATTACATCTAATGTAAACATATTTGTTAAGCATCCTCATTGAATTAATCTGCTGGTATTTGTTAGTTCTTTTTCTAGGAAGAGAATTCAAGATCTTTCTAGGCCTAAGAAACAATGGCGAGCCCCAGATAGGTAAGGTAATATTATGTAGTCTTGTTTGTGATGATTATTCCTTACATTCAATAAGTGTTATTTTTACCTGTCCACTTACTTTGCATCCTAGCCCCTCTGTGCTCAACTGGAGCCACTGAATCAGTATTGTCACCTCAGGTGAGTCAGCACATGGAAAGCGAAACTTAGGTCAATAATTCTCAAATTTGTCTGCACACTGGAGTCATCTGGAAAATTTAAAAGCTACTGATTCTTGACTCCCTTGGCCTGGGGCACAGTCTAGACTTCAGGAGTGTTAAAGACTCCCCAGATGATCCTAACAGGCAGACAGGTTTGAGAGTCACTGTCCCAGGGCATATTCTACACGCACGTGACACACCTGTGTCCATCCTCCAAGTTCGGGTTTGCCGCGTCTAACATCTGTGTCTAAGCCTCTGCCAAGAGCACGCCTGTTCTCTGGGGTCTCCAGCAGGCTGGACCTGCTGGCTTTCCACTCCTGGTCACAGGACATCCCCTTTTCTTTCTTGGTTCCTGAACAAAGCCTGATTTTTTCCCTAATCCATTGCTCTTTTATTTTCTAAATTAATGGATTTTATTTTTTAAAACAGTTTTAGACTTACAGAAAAACTAAAGTACAGAGAAAGTTTCTGTATTACCGCCCCTCCTCTAGTTTCCCCTAGTATTAACATTATTAACTTGCATTGAAAAGTGACAGTTTAGTGGCTTAGTCGTATCTGACTCTTTGCGACCCATGGATCGTAGGCTACCAGATTCCTCTGTCCAGGGGATTTCCCAGGCAAGAATACTGGAGTGGGTTGCCATTTCCTTCTCCAGGGGATCTTCCCGACCCAGGGATCGAACCCAGGTCTCCCACATTGTAGGCAGACACTTTACTGTCTGCCACCAGGGAAGTCTAATAAATTGCATTAGTGTGGTACATTTGTTACAGGTAATGAACAAATATTGAACATTATTATTAATGAAAGCCTATAGTTTACATTAGGGTTTACTTTTTGTGTTGTACAGTTCTCTAAGTCTTGACAAATGAGTAACGTTGTATATTCACGCTATATTATTTTACAGAATAGTTTCACTGCCCTAAAAATTACCTGTGCTCCACCTATTGATCCCTCTCCCTCTTTCCCTTCTCTCCAAACCCCTTGCAACCACTGATCTTTTAACTGTATCTGTAAGTTTACCTTTTCTGGAATGTTACGTAGTGTCGGAATTGTACAATATATAAATTTTCAGACAGGCTTCTTTCACTTAGCAAAATGCCTTTAGTGTTCCTCCATGGCTTTTCATTAATAGTACATTTCTTTTTAGCATTGAGTAATATTCCATAGTCTGGATGTACCATAGTGTATTCACTTACCGAAGGACATGTTGGTTGCCTCTGACTTGGTGCAATTATGAATAAACCTGCTGTAAATAGTCATTTGCAGGTTTTTGTGTAGATACAGGTTTTCAGCTCATTTGGGGAAAGACCTTGGAGTACGATGACTGGATCACATGGTAAGACTATGAGCTTGGCTTTGTGAGAAGCTGCAAAAATGTCTTCCAAAGTATCGGTACCATTCCTGCCACCAACGAATCAAAGTTCCTGTTGCGTCACATCTTCCCCAGTGTTGGTGTTATCAGTGTTTTCTATTTTAGCCCTTTTAATAAATGTGCAGAGGTGCCTCATTATTTTGATTTGCAGTTCCCTAAGGACATGATGTTGAGCGTATTACATATGCCTATTTGCCATCTGTGTATCATCTTCTCTAAAATGTCTATTCACGTCTTTTGTCCATTTTTTAATTGGGTTGTTTGTTCTTGAAATCCCAAGCCCCAGTGGGATAGTATCTGGAGGAGGGGTCTACAGGAGTTAATTAGATCTGACCACCTGGCACAGTGCTTCACCCGAGGTGAGGTCACAGTGTGGATAAGTGATGTGCTCATTTTATGATGATCTTACTGTAATTACAGCATCCATTACATTGATGGCAGAAACAACTGTCTCTAATAGATTCATTTTTGGTCCTCACCTTTTAAGACAGTAGATAAAACAGTCTTGTTCTTGTTTTAACTTCCATACATAGTTTATCAGCTCCTGATGCCTGGAAATTGTAAAATTTTATAATAGAGATAGTTCCTGAAGTGAAGTAAAATCAATAGAGAAGCCACCAAGAGCCATTTCTAAGATGTCAATTATCAGTGAATTTTCTTACCATTTCTTTTCCTGTTTTTTAACAGAAAACTGTTTTGGGGAAATCAAGATCCTATTCGCCCTGTTTCCCGGAATGCTTTGAAGGCTCAAATGACCCAAAGATTAGAGAATCTTGCCCAGTCTAAGGAAGTCTCCCACCGATATGTACCTAACAGGTTAGTATTTGTGTATTACCAGGTTGTGTGTTTTCAGAAACACAAAATTTACTAAAGATTAGGGACTCTATATCCATTTCCAATCTGATGCTACAGCAAAACTTTTCCAGAGCAACATCTAATATTTAGCTACTGCAGACTTGTATTATACCTTATAGTTTATTGGCTTATCATGATTTTGATTTTTTAATAAAATGAGGGTGTTATGCAAGGATATGTACTATAGATGGGCTTCCCGGGTGGTGCTAGTGGTAAAGAACCCAGCTGCCAATGCATAAGAGATGAGGGTTCAATCCCTGCATCGAGAAGTTCTCCTGAAGGGTGTGGCAACCCACTCCAGTATTCTTGCCTGGAGAATCTCTTGGACAGAGGAGCCTGATGGGCTACAGTTCATAATGTCACAAAGAGTTGGGCATGACTGAAGCGACAGCACACATGCCATGTACAATATATAACACTGTTGTGTTATATACTATATACTATATACTATTGTACTATATGTAGTACAATATATAACACTTATTTTATTCATGAAACTATGAATTTTCTATAGCACCTATGGGCTTGGTTATAATGAGGTAATTAGGGCATCTAAAAGTAATAATGTTGTTAAGACTTTTGATGCCCTTTGCAAATTTGTTTTCATTGGATATTTGTTGAATGACTGGACTTTCCTAGTTGGTGCTTTGAGGAAAGATGATAAGGTGTAGGGAAGATGGGTACAGGCATGAGGGAAGTTAAAGTAAAGAAAAAAGTGAAGATAACCATTATTTGAAGTTTGGTTTATATGATAATTGAGGTAGCCATTTCTCTACCTCCTTCAATATACAGTTTAGTTAAAAGTCAGCAAACTTTTTCTGGAAGGGGCCATATGTAAAGTTGGCCATAAATTGTCTGCTGCAACTCCAAGAAAGCACCTATCGACATATGTAAACAATTGTGCCTGTGTTCCAACAAAATCTTAGAATCTTTGCATCTATATTCGTAAGATATTGATCTGTAGTTTTCTTCTAATGTCTTTCTTTTTGTAGTGTCTTTGTTTATGGTAATGCTGTCTTCATAGAATCAGTTGGAAAATGTATAGAATTTTTTACTTCTTTGTGGGCTCCTATTACACTATTGGAGATTAGGTGCTTGGATTTGATCATTCAAATTCATGCCTGTCTCACTCACTTTCCCTTCTGCAACTTGCAGGGTTCAATATTATTATAGCTGTGGCAGAGAGTCTGTAATCTGGGAGATCCCCTCTCCTGCACTGTTTTGCCAACCTTCCAAAAGGATCCAGAAGCTGGCACAGCCCAACAGATCCAAGAGAGGGTACCTGATAGACAGGTAGAGTACCTTGAGAAGCTCTATAAATTCTCATCTGATTTGATGACTGTCACAATATTGTTGTTCTTATTTGAGTATATGCAATTTCACAAAATAGAAGTCCACTTGGTTTTCAAAGGATCAGAGTGAAAAATCAGAAGTTTGCAGCAATTGTAGGTAATCAGAAGATCATCATCAATAATTACATTTGACTCAAATTGTAGTGAAGTGAAAATTTACACCATGCTCACCAGTGTCAGCCAATTCAAAAATATTCAAATGAAACATTACAGGTTTTTGCGATTCATATTCTCATATGCCCCTGTGACTATAAATCCTCTTCCTTTTGCTTTAAATGCTGGATTTCTACTTGTCTTTAAAAGATCTCTGGGTTGGGAAATCCCCTGGGGAAGGGAACAGCTACCCACTCTGGTATTCTGGCATGGAGAATCCCATAGACAGAGGACCCTGGCAGGCTACGGCCCATGGGGTCACAAAAAGTCACAACTGAGCGACTTTCACTCTAAAAGACAGCTTTGGTTTTACCTTCCACATGAGAACTATGATTGTAGTGAGGTTATTGGAAAAAATGTTAGGTTGTATTAGTGGAATATGTACAAGGTTCACTTACAGGAGTGTGATACTACTACTGTGCACTACTTTAGAGCACATTAGGTGTGTATGTCCACTCATGGATGTTATACCTTAGGAAACTGATAATAAATTTGAGACTATTCAGATGGGAATGAATAAGATGTTGAGTCTTCTGGAAAATGAGTAATAGGAGAAATAATATGTTTAACTTAGAGAAGACACCAAGGAAACAGTGATAACTGTGTTTAAAAGGTAATAGCTGTGTTTAAAAGGTCAGCATCTGAAAGAGGAAGGGAAAATGAAGGCAATGGCACCCCACTCCAGTACCCTTGCCTGGAAAATCCCATGGACGGAGGAGCTTGGTAGGCTGCAGTCCATGGGGTCTCTTAAGAGTCGGGTACGAATGAGCGACTTCACTTTCACTTTTCACTTTCATGCATTGGAGAAGGCAATGGCAACCCACTCCAGTATTCTTGCCTGGAGAATCCCAGGGACAGAGGAGCCTGGTGGGCTGCTGTCTGTGGGGTCGCACAGAGTCAGACACGACTGAAGTGACTTAGCAGCAGCAATGTTTATTCTAGAACTTGAAGTAGAACAAGGAATTTATAGAGCAGCCAGTGTCACCTAAGTGTACAGAAATCTTTCTGATAGCTATTCAGTAGGGAAAGTGTTTATCTGGAGAAATCAACTGCTATCTCCACCCAATCCCCTGAAAATGTTCAAGCACAAACAGAAATGATGACTTTATGTGGATTTTAAAAAAGATTCCTGCATTCAGGGAGTGGTTGAACTGGACAACTTGAGTCTTTTTCCATCATAAAATCCAGTAAAAGTGGCCCAGTTTGTCCACAAAATTTGCTTATTTATCAATTCATTCAATAAAATCTGTTAATTTAGTTAAAGTATACATGTAAATTTGGTAGTTATAGATTTCAATTTATAAACAGAAAGAAGACTCATCTGTCACCAGTTTTTGAGACATTTGTAATGTTTCATATTAACCTACAATACCTACCTGACATTTATAGGACAGTATACCCAATAACAGCAGAACACACATTCTTCTCAAGTGTACATGAAGTATTCTTTAGGATAGATCATATATTAGGTCATAAAACAAATGTCAATAATTTGAGAAGAATTGAATTCATACAATTCAATTCAATTCATACAATTCATCAGTTCTCTGACCACAGTGAAATGAAATTAAGAACCAATAGCAGAAGGGACATTTTAAATATGTGAAATTAAATACCTTCCTAAACAAAAACAATGGGTCAAAGAATGAATCACTTTGATATTAATAAAAATAAAAACACAATATACCACAACATAGCTAAAATAGTGATTAGCGGGAAATTTTAGCTATAAATGCCTACATTAAAAAATAAAAGATTGAAAACCATAACTTAATCTTCCATCTTAAGAAATTACAAATGAAAATCAAGCTAATTCAAAAGTAGCATATAGAAGGAAATAATAAAGATCAGAGTAGAAACAAATAGGAACTAGGGAGATGGAGAAAAATCAACAAAATCGAACGTTGGCTCTTTGAAAAGATCAACAACGACAAAAACACTTTGGCTAGACTTACCAAGACAAAAAGATTCAAATTACTAAAATCATGAAAGAAAGGAGCTTCCCTGGTGGCTCAGTTGGCAAAGAATCCACCTGCAATGCAGGAGACCCAAGTTCAATCCCAGGGTGGGGAAGATCCCCTGGAGAAGGATGTTGCAACCCACTCCAGTATTCTTGCCTGAAAAATCCCAAGGACAGAGGAGCCTGGTGGGCTATGGTCCATGGGGTTGCAAAGAGTCAGACACAACTTAGCAACTAAACCACCATGAGAGAAAGAAGGGACCATTCTAAGGAATCATATGCAAAAGAAGAGTTACTACTATTGATCTTATAGAGATAAAAAAGGATTATAAGGGATTACTCTGAGAAATTATAAGGTCAACAGATTAGATAACATAAATGAAACAGACAAATTCCTAGGAAGACAAACTACTGAAACTTAACTGAATAATAGAAAATCTCAAAAGACTCATAATAAGTAAAGAGATTTAATTAATAATTTTTAAAAACTTCCTATGAACAGCTCAGGAACAGATGCTTTCATTGATAAACTTAGTGATATGTGTAGAGAAGAACTAACACCAATCCTTCAGTTTCCTCCAAAAACTAGGTCATGAGCCCCATATTATTCCTGATACCAAAACCAGGAAAGGTCATTACAAGAGAACAAAATGACAGAAATATCTCTTATGAGTATGTATGTAACAGTTCATACCAAAATACTACCAAACCAAGTCTAAATATACATGCAGCAGTCCACACCAGAATACTGGGAAAACAAATCTAACAACATATAGAAACAATTATACACCATGACAAAGTTGGATTTATTCCAGCAATACAAGAATATATTGAGTTCAGCATTCTGAAATCAATGTAGTACACCAAATAGAACAAAAAACCTTCTTCAAGAGATGAGGAATACCAGACCACCTTATCTGCCTCCTAAGAAATCTATATGCAGGTAAAGAAGCAACAGTTAGAACCAGACATGGAACAACAGACTGGTTCCAAATTGGGAAAGGAGTACAACAAGATTGCATATTATCACCCTGCTTATTTAACTTATATGCAGAGTACATCATGCAGAATGCTGGGCTGAATGAAGCACAAGCTGGAATCAAGATTTCTGGGAGAAATATCAATAACTTCAAATATACAGATGATACCACCTAATGGCATAAAGTGAAGAGGATCTAAAGAGCCTCTTGATGAAAGTGAAAAAGGAGAGTGAAAATCTGGCCTAAAACTCAACATTCAAAAAACTAAGATCATGGCATCTAGTCCCATCACTTCATGGCAAATAGTTGGGGAAACAATGGAAACTGACACTTTCTTTTCTTGGGCTCCAAAATCACTGCAGATAGTGACTGCAGTCTTGAAAATAAAAGACACTTGCTCCTTGGAAGAAAAGCAATGACCAACCTAGACAGCATATCAAAAAGCAGAGACATTACTTTGCCAACAAAGGTCCATCTAGTCAAAGCTATGGTTTTTCCAGTAGTCATGTATGGATGTGAGAACTAGACTATAAAGAAAGCTGAACGCTGAAGAATTGATGTTTTTGAACTGTGGTGTTGGAGAAGACCCTTGAGAGTCCCTTGGACTAAATGGAGATCAAACCAGTCAATCCTAAAGAAAACCAGTCCTGGGTGTTCATTGGAAGGACTGATGCTGAAGCTGAAACTCCAATACTTTGGCCACCTGATGGGAGGAACTGACTCATTGGAAAAGATCCTGATGCTAGGAAAGATTAAAGGTAGGAGGAGAAGGGGACGACAGAAGATGAGATGGTTGGATGGCATCACCGACTTGATGGACATGAGTTTGAGCAAGCTCCGGTAATGTACAGGGAGCCTGGCATGCTGCAGTCCATGGAGTCGCAAAGAGTCAGACATGACTGAGCAACTGAACTGAACTGAACTGAACTGAGCATGATTACCTGAATAGACTCAAAAAAAAGAACTTAAAATTTAACACACATCATACTCAACAATGGAGAAGGCAATGGCACCCCACTCCAGTACTCTTGCCTGGAAAATCCCATGGATGGAGGAGCCTGGTAGGCTGCAGTCCATGGGGTCGCTAAGAGTTGGACACGACTGAGTGACTTCACTTTCACTTTTCACTTTCGTGCATTGGAGAAGGCAGTGGCAACCCACTCCAGTGTTCTTGCCTGGAGAATCCCAGGGACGGGGGAGCCTGGTGGGCTGCCGTCTATGGGGTCACACAGAGTCGGACACGACTGAATCGACTTAGAAGCAGCATACTCAACAAACTAGGTATCAAAGTGAATTTCTTCAGCTTGATAAAGGGCATCTTCAAAAACCCACAGCTAACATTGTAATTAATGGTGAAAGACTGAATGCTTTTACCCTGAGATCAGGAGTAAGACAAGAACATCAGCTCTTACATTTTTATTCAACATTATGTGTGCGTGCTCAGTCACTAAGTTGTGTCTGACTCTTTTGCAACGACATGGACTGTAGCCTGCTAGGACTCATCTGGCCCTGGGATTTACCAGGCAAGAATACTGGAGTGGGTTGCCATTTCCTACTCCAGGATATCTTCCCAATCTAGGGATTGAACCCATGTTTCCTGCATTGGCAGGTGGGTTCTTTACCACTGAGCCACCAGAAAAGCTGCCATTCAACATCATACTACAGATGGAAGTCAGAGCAATGAGGCAAGAAAAAGAAAGGTTGGAAAGGAAGAAGTAAAACTCTCTCTGCTCATACATGACATGATCTTATATATAGAAAATCTCAGGAAACCCACATAAAAATATTAGTGTAGTCACCAAGTTGTGTTTGATGCACAATCCCATGGACTGTAGTCACCTCCTCTGTCCATGGGATTTCCCAGGCCAGAATACTGGAGTGGGTTGAATGAATTCAAGGAGGCACAGAATCCAAGATCAATATACAAAAATCATACATGCAATGGAATAAGAATACATGCAA
Source organism: Bos indicus x Bos taurus (assembly GCF_003369695.1). Lineage (NCBI taxonomy): Eukaryota > Metazoa > Chordata > Mammalia > Artiodactyla > Bovidae > Bos > Bos indicus x Bos taurus. Next base: position 72,034,505 of record NC_040081.1, read on the forward strand.
TGGAATATTACTCAGCCTTGAAAAGGAAGGAAATTCTGACACATGGTACAACAGGGATGAACCTTGAGGATATTATGCTAAACTAAATATGCCAATCACACACATATAATACTGTATGAATCCACTTATACACAGTACCAACTGCAGTCAAATTCATATACAGAAAGTAGTATAGTGATGGTGAAGGACTAGGTGGTGGGAAGAATGAGGAGTCATTCAGTGGATTTAGAGATCTGCAAGATGAAAATTGTTCTGGAGGTTGGTTTCATAACAATGTGAATGCATTTAACACTACTGTATTATAAATTTTAAAATGATTAAGATGGTAAATTTTACATTGTATGTATTTTACTATAATTAAAAATAAAAACAAAATACTTAGGAATAAACTTAACAAAAGAAGTATAATGTATGTACACAGAAAATGACAAACACTGTTGAAAGAAAATTTAAACACATGGAAAGACATTCTTTGTTCATAGATTGGAAGTCTTGATTTTCTTATGATGACAATTTTCACCAAATTGATCTACAGATTCAATTCAATACCTATTAAAATTCTAGCTATCTTTTTCGACCCCATGGACTGTAGGAGTCTATCATGCTCCTCTGTCCATGGGATTTTCCAGGCAAGAGTACTGGAGTGGGTTGCCATTGCCTTCTCCAAAAAGTTGCTAAAAATCTGCAATAATCAAAACAGTGTGTTACTGGCATAAAGATATAGATCAATGGAAAGGTCAAAAGACATAGAGATCAATGGAAAAGAATTGAGAGTCCAGAAATAAACCTTTATGTTATGTCGATTGATTTTTGACAAGGATGCCAGGAAAATTTAATTGAAGACCAATAGTCGTTTAAACAAGTGGTGCTATGATAACTGACATTTTTTTTTAAAGTCACTCAGTCGTGTCTGACTCTTTGCAACCCCATGGACTATATACAGTCTGGAATTCTCTAGGCCAGAATACTGGAGTGGGTAGCCTTTCTCTTCTGCAGGGGATCTTCCTAACCCAGGGATTGAACCCAGGTCTCCTGCATTGCAGGTGGATTCTTTACTAGCTAAGCCACAAGGGAAATCCAAGAATATCGGAGTGGGTAGCTTATCCCTTCTCCAGGGGATCTTCCCAACCCAGGAATTGAACCAGGGTCTCCTTCATTGCAGAAGGATTCTTTACCAACTGAGCTCTCAGGGAAGCATGATATCTGGGCTTTTCATTCCTTGTATGTTTGGTGTGAAGTACAGGTCCAACTTCATTCTTTTGCAAATGACCCCTACTTCACACCAAGCATAAAAATTAATTCAAAATGAATCACAGACCTAAATATAAGAGCAAAAATTGTAAAACTCTTAGAAGAAAACATAGGCATATATCTCTATAACTAAGCAGTGGCTTCTTAGATATGACCCCAGAAACACATGTGACAAAATAAATATAATAAATTGGACTTCATCCAAAGTAAAAACTTTCTTTGCATCAAAGGGCACTCTCAATGGAATGAGAAGAAAACTCATGCATTGGGAGAAAATATTTGCAGATTGTATAAGGGACTAGTATTCAGAACATATATATAAATAATTCTTCAGTTCAGTTCAGTTCAGTTCAGTAGCTCAGTGATGTCTGACTCTTTGCGACCCCATGAATCGCAGCATGCCAGACTTCCCTGTCCATCACCAACTCCCGGAGTCTACTCAAACTCATGTCCATCGAGTCAGTGATGCCATCCAGCCATCTCATCCTCTGTCGTCCCCTTCTCCTCCTGCCCCTAATCCCTCCCAGTATCAGAGTCTTTTCCAATGAGTCAACTCTTCACATGAGGTGGCCAAAGTATTGGAGTTTCAGCTTTAGCATCAGTCCTTCCAATGAACACCCAGGACTAATCTCCTTTAGGATGGACTGGTAGGACCTCCTTGCAGTCCAAGGGACTCTCAAGAGTCTTCTCCAACACCACAGTTCGAAAGCATCAATTCTTCGGCACTCAGCTTTCTTCACAGTCCAACTCTCACATCCATACATGATGACTGGAAAAACCATAGCCTTGACTAGACGAACCTTTGTTGGCAAAGTAATGTCTCTGCTTTTTAATATGCTATCTAGGTTGGTCATAACTTTCTTTCCAAGGAGTAAAATTATACAAAAAAGACAACCCAATTTAAAAAATAGGCAAGGGACTTGAATAGACATTTCTCCAGAGAAAATATACAATAAACCAAAATGCACATGAGAAATGCTGAATATCATTAATCATCTTGGAAATGCACATGAAAACCATGAGATTGTACTTCACACCTCTAGAGTGTCAATAATAATTAATATACATAAAATAACTTGAATTGGAGAAATAGAAACCTTCATACATTGCTGGTGGGAAAGTAAAATGGTGAAGGTTGGGTGGAAAATAGTTTTCCAGGTCCTCAAAATGTTAAACATAGAATTATCGTATGATCAGCAACGCTACTCCTAGGCACGCACCGAACAGAATTGAAAACATGGTCACACAAACACTTGTACGTGATTATTCACAGCAGCATTCCAAAGTAGCCAAAAAGTGGAAGCAACTCAAATGTTCATCAGTGGATGCATGAATAAACAAAATATGACAAGTCCATATAATGTGATATGATTCAGCCTTAAAAGAAATGACAATTGATACATGATTTTTGAAAATATGCAGAGTAAACCACACATAATAAGCAACATATTTGTATGATTTCATTTCTTTGAAATTTCTAGAATAGGCAAATCCATAGAGACAGAAAGTAGATTACTAGTTGTAGGGATGATAAATGGAGTAATGGGGAAGGACTGTTAATAGCTATGGGATTTCTCTTTAGAGCATTGAAAACATCCTGAATTTAGGCAGTGGTGATGATTGCACAATTTTGTGAATGTTCCAGAAAGCACTGAATTGTACATTTCAAAAGGGTAAATTCTATGATATGCTAACAATATTTCAGCTTTTAAATCTATCAGACTAATCCTAGAGGGCAATGGTATTTATTTGAGAAAAACTTTTTCCATACTGTGTTTGTAGGTTTGTTGCTTCACAGATCTGTGTTCTGGAAAAGGCATACATAGGAAAACCACTATGATAATCGCCCAGGTTGCTGGGAGTTATGGCCAGTACTCTCAGACTGCACTGCAGAGGAGCCTACCACAGAACGTTCTCAACAGTAACTGGAATTTTTATCTCAGGGTTTTAATATGAGGTTTTGGTAGACAGTGAAGTGTTTTTTAAACTGCAAGTCTCAACCCATCAGTGGATCATGAAACCAATTCCAATTATTTTTTTAATGAAATCAAGTGAAATTTTTAAAAAAGCCTAGGGAAAGCATCGTTTCATGATCATTTAGTTTCAGATACGCAAATTTAATATACTATATTATAATATAAAATGTACTTGGTACTGTGGATCATAGTAAAACAACTTTGAGAAACACCAATCTAATAGAAAGAGCATGGATGATTTTGGGAAAAGATGCTCCTGAGATAGAAACAATATATATATATAATTGATTGGAGGTTAATTATAGCAATGAAGAATGGAGTTATGGTTCTTCCAGTGATTATAATATTTCATGTTCCATTTGCCTATAGACCCTTCAGTGATTACTTAATAAGAGGTTCTCTTCAATTCTCTGATCCTTCTCCTCGGATATTACGACTCTCAATGGCCAAAGCCACAAATCCAAACTATGTTCCTCCAAAAAGTGTAAGTGGGTCTATGTGAAAGAAACAGTACCTATAGACTTTGTAACCTGACTGTAACTATAATGTGCTTCCCTCTTATTTCTACGTGGGTATTTTTCTTTTCTTCCTGTTTATTTTCCCCTCTCATCAAATGAACTTTTCTATTTCCCCTGGGCTAATATGTAAGTCAGGATTTGATGTGAGAAGCAGATTTCCAATGAGTATTATGTTTAATTAACCTTAAGAAATTATGGGAGCTGATGAGAAGTCTATGGAAGATTGTCATAGCAGCTGGGACTTGGGTCTGGTCATAAATCTAGGAGAAATAAGAGAGAGAAGAGGCAAAGCAGCAGTTCCCTAGAAAATGCTTCAGTGGCCATTTCAGATTCTTCAGTCTGGGAGAGTCTCGCCTCTTCAGACAAGGGAGGAAGGCTCAGGATACTCAAGGGTACCCAGCTTCACTGGAATGTACCCTTATGTTTCAACTCCAATTTTCAAGGTCCAATTCCTTCTCAATCATTGCCCTAACTTTAATATAGAAGATGATATGTTTGGGAATTAAATTTGCACTGAACTACACCTATTCACAGAAGTAGATTTTGAGTTTGGTTTTCAGTATTTTCAGTCCTATGACCATAGGAGATAAGGATTTATTTTGGGTAAGTCACAAAAACTTTTCCAGTCTCTTAACTACACCTTCAAGTGGGAATTTAAAGCCCTGAGCTGATAATTATTTTCTCAGTTTCTCCAGTGCACTTAGAGGCAATAAACCAACCCCATATACTTCTTTATTTCATTAAAAAGATTTCTGTCAGCAGCTGCTTGGTTACCCAAATGTTGCTTTCTGTTTGTCAGTGCATGCCATGGACTACTAGTGTCTTTTTTTTTTGACCCCTGGCAATAGGATCATTAACAGCTTTAAATCTAATCTGCTCAGAGAACAAATTCCAGATAGTCTAGAACTAATATACGTATACTTTGGAGATATTTTGGGTTCAGTTCTAGACCACCCCAATAATGCAAATATTGCAATAAGACAAGTCACATCAATATTTTTGTTTCCCAGAGCATATAAAAGTTATGTTTATACTACTGTAGTCTATTAAATATGCAATAGCATTATGTCTAATAACCCAATGTATATACCTTCATTAAAAAATATTTTACTGCTAAAAATTCTTAACCATAATCTGAGCCTTCAGTGAGTCATAATCTTTTTGCAATATTAAAGTCAAAGATCACTGATCACAGATCAGCATAATATAACAGTAATGAAAAAGTTTGAAATGTTATGAGAATTACCCAAGTCTGACACACAGATTCAAATCACACACAGGTGCTTTTGGGGGAATGGTGCCTATAAACTTGCTTGGTGCAGAGTTGCCACAAGCCTTTAATTTAAAAAAAAAATAAAGGACAGTATTTGCAAAGTACAACAAAACACAGTATGCCTGAACAGAGGACGCATCCTTAAGTTCTGATCTGGCTGTCTGTTGCTTTATACCAAACCACACCTCAGAATCTGCCTGCAATGCAGGAGACCTGGGTTCAGTTCCTGAGTTAGGAAGATCACCTGGAGAAGGAAATGGCAACCCACTCCAGTATTCTTGCCTGGAAAATCCCATGGACAGAGGAGTCTGGCGGGCTACAGTCCACAGGGTCGCAAGAGTTGGACACGACTGAGCAACTAACACACTAACACACACCCAAACACAGTGATGTAAAACAATAGTTATTTTGTTACACTCAAAGATTCAAAATAAATTTTTTAAAATGTATTTATTTGTGGCTGTGCTGGGTCTTTGTTGCTGCTCAGGCTTTTTCTAGTTGCAGAGTTGTGTCCTATGTTGGCAGGCAGATTCTTTACCCCTGAGTCACCAGGGAAGCCCACTCTCCTCAAGGATGTTATGAGTCAGCAGCTCTGACAGGGAAGCAGGTATGACTTGTCTCTGCTCCATGATGTCTAGAGCCTCAACTGGGAGATGTCTAATGGCTTGGGTGTCTCAAATGGTAGGCAGCTGAAATCAACTGAAAGCTCCATACCTGCCTTGCTTGGCCTACGGTATTAACAAAATATTGGAGACTGGGTGGCTTAAACAACAGACATTTCTTTCTCACAATTCTGGAAGCTGAGTAGTCCAAGATCAAGGTGCCGTTAGATTCTTTTCTTAATGAGGACCCTCTTCTGGGTTGTAACAGCCATCCTCCCGATATGTGTCCCATGACCTATGCTTTGTATATAAACAGAGAGAGTTCTGATCTCCCTCCCTTTTCTCATAAGCACACCAATCTCTTTATGGAGGTTCCACCCTCACGACCTTATCTAAACCTAATTATCAAAGGCCCCACCTCTAGTGCCATTGCATTGGGGGTTAGGATTTTAACATAGGAATTTGGCTGGAGGTTGGAGGGGTGTTGAGGGGGTGGATATAAACATTCAGTCCATTGTTGTTATTCAGTCGGTAAGTCCTGTCTAGCTCTTTGCGACCCCATGGACTGCAGTAAAACAGGCACCTCTGTCCTCCACTATCTCCTGGAGTTTGCTCAGATTCATGTCCATTGAGTCAGTGATGCTATCTGACCATCACATTCTCTACTGCACCCTTCTCCTTTTGCCTTCAGTCTTTCCCAGCATCAGGATCTTTTCTAATGAGTCAGCTCTTTGCATGAGGTGGCCAAAGTATTTAGAACTTCAGCATCAGTCCTTTCAGTGAATATTCAGAGTTGATTTCCTTTGACTTGTTTGATCTCCTTGAAGTCCAAGGGACTCTCGAGTCTTCTCCAGCACCACAATTTGAAAGCATCAGTGCTTCAGCACTCAACCTTGTTTATGGTCCAGCTCTCACAGCCATATATGACTACTGGAAAAACCATAGCTTTGAATAGATGGATCTTTGTTAGCAAAGTAATGTCTCTGCTTTTTGATATGCTGTCTAGATTTGTCATAACTTTTCTTCCAAGGAGCAAGTGCCTTTTAATTTCATGGCTACAGTCACCATCTGCAGTGATTGTGGAGCCCAAGAAAATGAAATGTGACATTGTTTCCACTTTTTTTCCATCTATTTGCCATGAAGTGATAGGACCAGATGCCATGATCTTCGTTTTTGAAATGTTTGCCTCTAAGCTATTTTTTTCACTCTCCTCTTTCACCTTCATCAAGAAGCTCTTTAGTTCCCCCTCACTTTCTCCCGTTAGAGTGGTCTCATCTGCATATCTAAGGGTGTTGATATTTCTCCTAGCAATCTTGATTCCAGCTTGGGATTCATCCAGCCAGGCATTTCGCATGATATAACCTGTATAGAAGTTAAATAAGCAGGGTAACAATATACAGCCTTGTCATACTCCTTTCCCAATTTTGAAACAGTCAGTTGTTCCATGTCCAGTTCTTGATCCACATACAGGTTTCTCAGGAGACAGGTAACGTGGTCTGGTATTCCTATCTCTTGAAGAATTTTCCACAGTTTAATGTGATCCACACAGTCAAAGGCTTTAGTGTAGTCTATAAAGCAGATGTTTTTCTGGAACTCCCTTGCTTTCTCCATGAAATGATAGCTTGCAATTTGATCTCTGATTCAGTCCATTACAACAACTATTTGTATTGCCCCCAACTGGAATGACTTGAAGGTTAAACTTAGCTGGGACTATTTACAGGGTCACTTTTGTATGGCCTTCCTATGTGGCTTAGACCTCTCTCAGCATGACAGCTGTATTCTGAGAAGGAATATCCTAAATTGTAATGTTACAAGGGTGAGCCTTCCAGGAGAATCAGGTAGAAGCTCCATGTTTTTCTTATGATTTCACCTTGGAAGTCACATTATGTTTCTGCAGGCATACTCTGTTGATTGATAAATGTACAAGTCTGGCCAAATTCAAGGAGGCAGGGCCGCAACCCCACCTCTCCATGAGAGAAGTAGCAAAGAATTTATAGGCACTTAAGAAAAACACTTCCACACCCAGTGATGTGAGTCTTTTGGTATCCTTGAGCATGGTTTTTGTATGAAGAAAAAACTGTGCAAAGGTATGCCCTTAAGTAATTAATAGCCAATTTTTAAAATTTCAAATTAGAAAATCTATTTCTTAGACTTTTAAGTTTAGTTTGGTAGTTTTATTATTCTATTTATAATTCTAGCAGTTTTTGACAGTAACTTTTAAGAGTCCTAAGTAATATTTGATATACAAACTTAATTCATTCAAATAGTTTATATTTATACATGCTTACTTGCTCAGTCGTATCTGACCCTTTGCAACCCCATGGACTGCAGCCCACCAAGCTCCTCTGTCCATGGAATTTTCCAGGTAAGAATACTGGAATGGGTTGCCATTTCCTTCTCCAGGGGATCTTCCCGACCCAGGGATCGAACTTGCATCTCTTGTGTCTCCTGCACTGGCAGGCAGATTCTTTACCACCGCACCACCTGGGAAGCCTAAATATATGAAATTTGATTTCTTTTTAGGTCACTTTATGTCAACCATCTACAGTAATAAAACCTCAAATATTAAATATTTATTTAAAAATGTAATACATTAAACTTATAAACACAGTGAACCTGAAGTTTTTTCTTTTTTTTTTTTTCTGAATTTTTTTAATGTAAGAATTGATACTGGCCCAGGTTCTTGGACTATTTAATCAACAAATTGATAAGAGGCCAGATGAAAAATTGAGGCAAGGCTTCATCGGGACTTGTGCTGCAGCAAGGGGGAGGGAAAACAAGTAACAGGTGCCCTTGCTTGCTTCCTGAGAGGGGGGTGAGCTGCTCCCTTAAACAGGGTGAGGGTAGGGGCAGATGACGTTTCCCAGGTGGGTCGGTGGTAAAGAATCTGCCTGCCAGTGCAGGAGAGGCAGGTTTGATCCCTGGGTTGGAAAGATCCCCTGGAGGAGGAAACGGCAACCCACTCCAGTATCCTTGCCTGAAGAATCCCATGGACAGAGGAGCCTGGTGGGCTGCAGACCATGGGACTGCAAAGAGTTAGACTCAACTGAGCGACTGAGCACAGAGGTAATGACAGGAAGGGTGGCTTAGGTGGTCTGCCAACTCCCTTGGTGGTGCTGTGTGCAGGGATCATGCATAGTATCCTGCTTTTGCTCCTGATATCTCAAAGTGGCAGTTGAATTTTAGCCTTTTTGTATCTTCTACTTACTCATAATTTGCCCCGGCTGTGCACATAAGCAGTTCTTTTTAGTCCCCTTATACTTTCTTTGTATTCTGTTGCTCCAGCAGGCATTTGTCGAGGTGCAGGCACTGCAATAAAGGGTCCCAGGTCCCAGCCTGTTTCAGAATGACATAAAGTTAAGATTTCAACTGAATGTCATCCTTCTAAATCAGTTTACTCCATGATACACTGCAAATTGCAGTTGCAATGTTATCATTCTTACAGGCCAAATTCTCTTAAAACGTGTGCGTATATTTATTTTAATATACACTTAGTTTTTGTTTCTAGTAATTTCAAATTTACTGACAATCCGCAAAAATTAAAGTCCATTGGCTTTGTCATTCTCTCTCCTCTGTGTAGGGTGTGTGTGTATTTAATTTTTTCCCTGCATCACTTTTCAGTTCATATGTTTTTCTTTTTCGGCCACCCTGCACAGCTATTGGGATCTCAGTTCCCTGACCAGGGATCATACCTGGGCCACGGCACTGAAGGTGCCAAATCCTAACTAGATCATCAGAGAACTCCCTCCCTGAATCATTTTTGAAAGTTAGTTACAGACGTTGTATACCCCTTCCCTCAGTGCTTTATTGTGTTTCCTAACAATAGGATATTATCTTTTAGAACTACAGTACTGTTACCAAGATCAGGAAATTTAACCCTGATATAGTACCACATCTATTCTACAGTCCCTGTTCAAATTTCATCAATTTTTGCACATACTTATTCTGAAGACAAAGTGTTATTTCTATGAGTTTTATTTTCTTAGCTATTTGATAGTTAATTCTAAATCTTCTAAGAGTTTAAAAATAACACACGCCCACAAAAGAAGTCAAGTTACTATTACAAGTGCCTGAGGTTACTTGCCACCAGAGACTTCTGATGGATACACTGTAGGAAGTCCTTTTACCTCTATGAATGTCATACTAAGTCTCTTTTAATAGTAACTGTTAGGACTATTGTTGTTCTGTTCTCCCCCATCTTTAGTTTAAAAATTCCAAAACAGCTGAGTTTGAATCTATACAACCTAGTTTCAGAAGGATGGAAATTGATCCTTTTGGCTATAATCATGGGTTACTATAATATTCTCATCTCTTCTGTTGAATTTACTGAGAAGTCTGGTCCAGCAATCAGATGCTACTTTGTAACTATGATCGAGACAGTATTTAGAGTTTGATGCTTATAAGTACTATTTTCTTTTTCTCCCCTAGATTGAAACCAAGATTTTGTCATCTGCCCTGACTGCTATTGCAGCTCCTAGAATTGTAGACCTTGCCCATCCACGGATCAAGATAGAGGGTCTGTGCTTTGAAAGAGAAAGAAGTGAAAAGCCCATTCGTCCTGTAAGCCGTCACTACCTTGGCATCCTTCAGCTCACTTTCTGCTCTTTTCCAGGTGTTACTTTGCCTCTGTAGGGCATAGACCAAAGTCACTGGATACAAAAACTTTGAAAGAGTGGTCTGTGGCAGGAAGGAAGTTCTAGCTGCAAGATATGGAGAGAGGTTGAGGGTGAAGAGCATCATGGATTTGGGAGTCAATAAGAGCTGGGTTCAGGTTCCTGCCTCACTACTGCTAGTTCTATGATGTTGTGATAACCTTCTTGAGCCTTATTCATTCAATAAGGATTTGAATCTCTATTGCATGCCAGACACCATGCCCATGAACACAATGGAGGGAGACCAAAAAAAAAAAAAGTAAACAGATAAGACGATGTCAAGTAGTGATAAGTGCTATGAAGAAAATGGGAAAGGAGTGACTATGGCTGAGGTTAGAGAACACGCTTCATGTGTATGGTAATCAGGGAAAGCCTCTCAAATGAAGGACTATTTGAGCTGAATGAGAAGGGGTCAGCTAAGTGAATGAGAAGAGAAGAGAATGTTCTAGTAAAGGGAAGAGCATATGCCAAAGTCCTAAAGTTGTGATGGCATTGTGAGCAAGGGGATTGTCAAGATAATAGTTCTCAGTTTCAGGACTGTTGTGACTTGTGATAATCAATAAGGCAGGTGTTTAGCACAGAGCCCAACACCTTCAGTGGTTTCCCTCATTCTTCCTCCCTGACACTCTCCTCCATTCATTGTAGTGGCTACTTGACTTCTAATCCCAACTGAGTTTTCAAAAAATACCTAATGATCATGTTGCTAAAGGAAATCAGACCGATTTCATCATTATAGGAATCTGAGCATTAGATGTGGAATTCTATTAGGAAATTCCCTAGAGAATCAATAAAACCTTGGGAGAGTGACTTGAGTTTGCTAAAATGACTTGTGACCTTTGGGCAAATCAAAACTTGATTCTCAGCTTTCTTAGTATGTGATTATAGCCATCTTTAATTGCTAGAATTGTCTGGGGAGTTAAAAAAAGTCTTTTAAAAAAATGATTCCACTGTAGATGAGGCTTCCCAGGTGGCTCAGTGGTAAAGATTCCACTTGCCAATGCAGGAGACGCAGGAGATGAGGGTTCAATCCCTGGATCAGGAAGATCCCCTGGAGAAGGAAATGGCAAGCTACTCCAGTATTCTTGCCTGGAAAGTCCCACGGACAGAGTAGCCTGGTGGGCTGTAGTCCATGGGGTCACAAACAGTCAGACATGACTGAGCAATTGAGCACGCACTACTGCAGATAATCATACTCTTAAGAGAGAGAGAATAGTAGCTATATGTCATCTTTCCTATTTTACCAATAAAGCAACATAATAGAAAGGCCTCCTGGCAGATGTGGTTTCCAAAGTAAGACCAAAATGAGTCAAAGAGTCAGTCAGTCAACATATCTTTATTCAGCAATAATTATGTACCAGAATCTAGTCTGCTGCTGCTGCTAAGTCGCTTCAGTCGTGTCTGACTCTATGTGACCCCATAGACGGCAGCCCACCAGGCTCCCCCGTCCCTGGGATTCTCCAGGCAAGAACACTGGAGTGGGTTGCCATTTCCTTCTCCAATGCAGGAAAGTGAAAAGTGAAAGTGAAGTCACTCAGTCGTGTCTGACTCTTAGCGACCCCATGGACTGCACCCTCCCAGGCTCCTCCATCCATGAGATTTTCCAGGCAAGAGTACTGGAGTGGGTTGCCATTGCCTTCTCCAAGAATCTAGTCTAGCTTTGGGCAAACAGGTATATCTCTCAAGCAGCTTATATTCTGGTGGGGAGAAGCAGACAATAAACCCCCCAACAATAAAATAAATGAGCTAAGGCAGGTGTTGGTAAGTTCTGTGAAGAAGATTAAATAGGGTAATTAGAATGGCCAATATGCCTTGGATGGTCAGGGAAGAGCTTCTTGAGGATGTGATGTTTGAGTCTAGAGACTTGAATGATGAAGAGGAGGCATGACAAGAATGGGGAAAGAGAGTTTTGAGCAGAACTAGCAAGTGCAAAGGTCTTGAGATGGAAAGAGCTGGGCCAGAGGGGTCTATGTGGCTGGGGTCTTAGTGATCAAGGGAGAGATGGAAGGAAGGTGGGGTCATGGAGGATAGCAGGCAAACCATGTAGGGCCTTCTTGACCACAGTAAGGAGCCTAATTCTTAGAAAAAATGGAAAGCTGCTGGAAGGTTTAAACCCTGAGAGTGACATGATTTGATTTGGGCCTTGGAAAGTACATCCCTCATCAAGTTATTATGGTGATTGCATGGGAATGATACAGGCAAATCACTGAGAACACTCTCTGGTTCATGGAATACACTTGTTAAAGTGCACCTTCTTGCCCTCAGTAACTGCTGTATGAAGGCTGGATTGTATGGGCAAGAAGGGAAACAGAGAGGCCAGTTAGAGAGTAATCAGGAGAGAAATAATGGTAACTCGATAAATGCTATACCTGGAAAGAGAGATGTGAAATTTTTGTGTCATTTTGTTTCCACTATAGATCTCCCACGCTGCCTTGCTGGCCCACCCCAGCCCTCGAATACTAGCTCTAGCTAAGGCCAAGCCTCTTCACAAAGATTATTTACCTCCCCGCAATGCCCTCTGGCCGGTATCTTATGCTGCTATCCATTCCAAGATATCTCCCAGAATTCAAGAACTAGCTAACCCAAATACAAGGTATTTCAATTAAAGGCTAAGATGGGACAGGAAAGCCTGGGGATACTAAGGAGAGGGAAAAGTTGATCTAGTAAGGTCAATGAAATGAATTGTAGGAAAACAATACATTTTTAGAATCATCTCACTTGTTACATTTATTGTGGCAAATCTATGGTCTTCTTACCATGAATTGTTGATAAGACTACAATTAAATAGTTAGTGGACTAGTATTGAGCTTCAGACCTAGGATAGAACTCTGTTATTATGGATATGGGATTATTTATCTATATTATTAAGGGAATAATCTATCTCTATTGTTGGGACTTCCCTGGTGGCTCAGGTGATAAAGAATGTGCCTGCAATGCAGGAGACCTGGGGTTGATCCCTGGGTCGGAAGGATCTCCTGGAGAAGGGAATAGCTACCCACTCCAGTATTCTTGCCTGGAGAATTCCATGGATAAAGGAGCCTGTTGGGCTACAGTCCATGGGGTGGCAATGAGTGGGACAGGACTGAACGACTAACACACATCTATACTTATATTGTTAAGGAAAACAAATTATAGAACAGAAACATAATTGTTACAATTTCCTACATTGCAGGCAGATTCTTTATGGGCTAAGCCATGGGGGAAGCCCCACTTATATTATCTCAGAGGAGTACATAATAAGCTGGTAACAATGGTAACTTTGGGGGCCTAGGGAGCTAGGATGGGAGGAAGACTTATTTTTCCCTAAATAGACTTCTGTAATTTATCAACATTTTTGCATCATGTACATGTATGAACTATTAAAAATAAATCAGAAAACATATTAAAGAAAAACTTGCCTCTAATTCCTATTCATTTTCAGAAGACCTCTCAACTTGCCTGAACCTCAATTCATTTCATTACCTTCAAGGGATAATACTTGATCCCCTTTTTCTAGCACCATCAAGAAAACATAATTGAAAATGTTGTAGTAGTCTTGAGCTCAGGGAATAGGAAATATATTCAATCTTATATAATAAAATATTTTAAAATTTTGCAATAAGTTTTTCTTTAAAAAAAAAAAAAGTTAAACATCAAATGAAATGACACGCATTCTTTGTACACTGACAAAGGAAAGGGAAGAGTAAGATCAGGTACTCAAGATTCTATCCTGGTAGAAAAGTTCTTATTTGGTGGTTAAGGATGGAAACTTCAAAAAAACATAATTTCTTCAAGTTCACTGGTGAACTGTCTGGCTTTGTTTTAACACTGCCAAATTATTGAGGAATTTCCAGAATTTGCTTTCTATGGAAAGAGGAAAGGCTTTGGAATCTGACACAAATCTAGATTTGACCACAGGTCATTCTTACGACTTGCCTGAGCCTTCATCTCCTTATCTGTATAGTGGAGGTCAATGATACCTGTTTTATGAGATGCTTATGAAAATCAAAACGGGATAATAACACAGTGCCTGACATATAGTGGATGCCTGAGGAGTGTTAGTTCTCTTTCCCTTTCATCCTATTTCAAGTTGAATCTTTTTTTCCATTTCAGGACTCCTGTGCATATTGTATATTATGATCCAGAAGTCTTTAAAGTCAAGCCAGCTGCTTTGAAAACACAATGTTCTCCGAGGATCCAGGAGTTGGCAGAACCTATTACGCGTTAAAAACAGAAAGCCACAGTTCCCTAGTCTGGTGCTGAGCGTTTGTAGTCCCCACTCCCTCAATACACACTGGACCGCTAGGAACACCACTGCTGCTGTTACCTGCAGTTGTGTCTTTACCAGGTCTGGGGACTCCAGCATGCGTTAGAGAGAAAACGAATGCCTGCCTTACTACCCTTACTTCTCTCCTCTTGCATGTCTTAGCGATCTCATTGTTCTGACTGTCCTGAAAAAACAAAACCTCCATATATTTGCTGGTTTTGCTTTTCTTTTCCCAGTGAGGTCTCTGTTCTCCAGTAGCTGATCTCATCTCACTGTCTTCTCAAATAAATCCTGAAGACTGAAATCATTCTTTGTGTTACTTTTCCATTGCCCCCTCATTACTGAGAAGTAGCACTGAAAAACAGTGAAGCCTTTGTGGATAAGTCAAAATGCTTTCTATAATCTGTAGATGAAATTTAGGAAACAGGTTACTATATTTTTTTGAGTGAGTAAATGAACATTTATTAAATATTTTTGTGACAAGTGCTACACTAGATACATATCAGGAAATACAGTAACCTTGAGATAATTATTATCATCTTCAGTTTACAAGCAAGAACATTGAGATCCAGAGTTTATATGCCTATATTATATTGCCATAGAGTTATAAATCAAATTGCAACTTTCAGCTCCAAATTGAAGTATAATTTTATTTAAAATATAGTTATATATTAAAATCAAATTATTGATAAAGTTGGTAATTTCTGCTTACTCTGGATCAGAATTTTTTAACCTAGAGTCTGAAGACAGCCTTTGCAGGGTCCATAAATCTTCTATGAGTTCATGTACAATTGCATGTATGTCAGTTTGCTGGGAATAGCACCCATGTTTCTTTCTTTTTTTTTTTTTCTTCCATGTTTCTTTATTTGGCTGGGCCTTCTTGCTGCTTGTGGGCTTTCTCTAGCTGGAGCACTCAGGCTCTGTAATTGTGGTGTGTGGGCTTAGTTTCTCTGGCAGCACGTGAAATCTTCTCAGACTAGGGAATGAACCATGTCATCTGCATTGGTCGTTGGATTCTTTGATCACTAGACCACCAGAGAAGTCCACATCCATGGTTCTGATCATAGTCTGTAAATAATTCATGACCTGAAAAAGGTTATGAAGCAGTGTTCTAGATGATAGCTTTTCATTTCTCAAAATATTTGATTAAACCAGTAGACTTTATGTTTTACTACTATATATTTATCACCACAACTGGAAGCAGAAGGGAGCCTTGGGTAGCTTTTGTAGCTCAAAAGAGGATTGAGTCTTCTGGGGAATAAGGTGATGGAGTCTTTTGGGTCTTCTTGGGGTTGCTGCGGCAGAGTGTTTTGGTCTCCATTTTGCAGAAGCATAAATGTCATGCAGCCAATGGGGAAGGCAGTGCTGCTGCCCCACTCCCCCCCGCCAAAAGAGTGCTGCCTCAGGTTTCCGTAGGAAATAGATTACTTTAAATGATTCCGTCCCCACCAGCCTCTTCCTTTTCTCATGCTCAGTGTCATTTATCATGAGTAACAGAAACTAGGCATTTGGTAAGCGCTATAATGCTTTGTCAAATTGCATCCACCCAGAATTTTTTTAATTTGTTTTATTGTCTCCGTGGATTAGTATTTTATGGAGTAAACTAACTTTTATGGCCCATCTAGATTTGCATGAATGAGCTTGTTTGGAAACCAGTTTTACAGATGATTGAGCTCTATCTCTAAAGCCTTTATGTTAAGCTAATAACTAGTGTCGTGGAGAGGTAATACCATGTAGTAGTTTTGGTTGTTTTTTGTTTTAGTTTGATTTTGGGGGTTTTTGTTTGTGTTTGTTTTTTTAGATAGAAGGAAAAGAAAAAAAAGCTAGGTTTATTGGTTAAAATGAAATATGGGGAATTCCCTGGTGGTTCAGTGGCTAAGACTTCATGCTCCCAATGCAGGGGGCCTGGCTTCCATCCCTGGTCAGGGAACTAGATCCTACATGTGGCAACTAAAGAGTTTGGATGCCTCAGCGAAGACGGAAGATCCTTCATGCCACAACTAAGACCTGGCAGAGCCAAATAAAACGAAAAATAAAGTTTCTGGAAATGACCCTTAAGCAGCAAATAAAGAAACATCTATTCAAGGATATCTATGAAAATTCAGTAAGAAAGGTGAGAGTCTGTGATATTCAAACTACTTTTAGGCAGAGTGTGTCTTGCCACAAATTCCAGTTCTGTCTTTAAATCCCTAAGTTGCATTCACTTTTTACCTGTTTCCTCCTTTGACTTGCACACAAGAATCTTAGAGCTTAATGAATGTAATGTTCAAATGTGGTGATCCCTCTCAGCAAATAAAATTCCTGGCATCATGCCTAATCATAGCAGGAAACCAAAAAATAACAGCTGCTACCATCATCACCTCCACCGCTACCCCAGGAGATTGCCAGCTTGTCTGTGCCGCTCTTCTGCTTGGTTTCTGGTATCAGTACTTTAATCTGAATTTGTTTTTACTTGCTCCCTGGAGTAGATATGTGTGTCTATGTTCATATGCATGTGTGCCTGTCTTTATTATGTGTTTGTGTATAAATTGAAAGTTTCCTAAATCCTTTAAAGAAGCAGTTACTAAATAAGATCACTGAGGAATTATACAGAGGCTTATGATTAACTACCAAAAGTTATACTAATTTCGCTAAGAAGCTCAAATGTCTTCTCACCCCATTTAGCTGTCAAGTGTAATAGCTGCAAATGTTCACCTTTCTGTAGCTTTTATTCCCAGATGGTTGTATTAACCGTCTCTGTTATGCCTTGGAGTGATTTTCAGCTCCTTATTAGCAGAAAGGTGGAGAATATTATTATTAGATTTGTGAAATTTGAGTAAGTTAATATTGTCCATTTTGGAAAATGGCATCAGTGAGACTATTCATAGTCTACCAAAACTATCAAAGGATTTTTTTTTTTAAGCCACTAGTTCAGAAAGGCCTGAAATTTCTCAGGACACAGGATAAAGATTAAAACTGTTTTATTCTGCCTCTGATGATATTCCGTCTTTCACTCCTCTGGCTTTAAGATGAAAGCTTAATTGAAAGTACTCATTAGGGAAGCTTAGTTAAACCATATTAAAATTATATTTTATGACCGTATTAAAATAAAGATGAACATATCAGTATTTTATATTCATACTTTTTTTAAACTAAAAGTTCATTTTTTCCTTCTCATATAAAAAGAACTAAACCATCTTTGTAAGTTCCTAAAAATTGTGGGCTGTAGGTACTGAGCCTGCTGTGTCCGGTGGGGCAGTCCACCGCGTTCAAGTAGGTAGTCCTTGGTCTTCGTGGCAGCGTAGAGACCTGAGAGCAGCCAGAGATACACACGTGCAGGTCATCTCAGTTAGCTGTGGTTGGGACTGGGGGTTGGTGAGAGGTAGGACCAGGAGACGAGGAATCCTGCTTTGGTACTTGCTGGTATTGGAGAAGTGCTGATGATT
The DNA here is from genome assembly GCF_003369695.1 of Bos indicus x Bos taurus. Taxonomy (NCBI): domain Eukaryota; kingdom Metazoa; phylum Chordata; class Mammalia; order Artiodactyla; family Bovidae; genus Bos; species Bos indicus x Bos taurus. The sequence goes on from NC_040081.1 coordinate 72,052,445, forward strand.
ATGTTTAGGAGGGTATTGAGATGGTGATTATGCTTTTAAAAGCTTTTTAAAAAATATTGTTTTTCAGCTGTGCTGGGTCTTTGTTGCTGCTTGTGGTCTTTCTCTAGTTGTGGTGAGTAGGGGCTGCTCTCTAGTTGCGGTGTGCAGGCTTCTCACCATGGTGGCTTCTCTTGTTGTGGAGCATGGGCTCTAGGGTCCACGGGCTTCAGTAGTTGTGCATAAACTTTAGTTGCTCTGAGGCAGATGGAATTTTCCCGAACCAGGGCTTGAACCCATGTGCCCTGCATTGGCAGGCAGATTCCTAATCACTAGGCCACCAGGGAAGTCCTGGTTTTGCTTTTAAAAGCAGTTCTTTTTGAGATGGAAGCTGAGACATTTGTCAATAAAGTGATATCTAGAGTGTGTGTATGTGTGTGCTAGGTTAATTCAGTCATGTTCAATTCCTTGCAACCCTATGGACTGTAGCCTGCTAGGCTCCTCTGTCCATGGGATTCTCACTGGAGTGGGTTCCCATGCCCTCCTCCAGGGGATCTTCCCAAACCAGGGGTCAAATCTGCATCTCTCATGTCTCCTGCATTGGCAGGCAAGTTCTTTACCACTAGTGCCACTTGGGAAGCCCTATCTAGAGTTTGCTTTGCAATAATCCCAACAGGAGTAGATGAGAGTATAGATGAAACAACTCTTGGTTATGAGTTGGTGATTGTTGAAAGGAAGTGATGGAAGCATAGGGTTCATTGTAATAGTCTCTCTTCTATTATACGTCCTGGAAGTTTTACATAATAAAGTGGAAAGTCCAAGGGGAGCAGGGATGGACAGTTACAGGTCTCAACAGAGGCTTGAGAGGCCTGAGCAGCACAAAAGTCCCCCAACACTTCACACCACCAGCCTGATCTGCTTGCCTCCCACACAGTTGGTGTTAGGGCTATTTAAGTGGGGAAGTCAAGGTAATTTGTCTGTATTCCATGGCTGGTGTAGGGGAGAAATAGCACATACAAGATGGTGAGATATTTTATAATTTGGTGGAAATAGGATGGTGGAGTAACAACCCACTAGAAATAAAGTAAAGCAAGATAAACTAGTGTTCCTACCCCAAATCCAGGGGAATGGGCGAGACTTAGAACTTTCACCACACTTCTGGTGGGAAAGGGTTTTGAGTCAACTCTAATTGAATTTTCCAAGGTCGGGATGCCTCTGTTGACATCTGGGTTGCAACTGCTTGACTCTCAAGAGGTGATGAACAAACGGAAACAGAGAAGAAGCTGACTTTTGTTTGTTAACCTGGATTTGGTTGAAGGAAGGAAGGTTGGAGCATAAATGTTACATGGCTTTCTGCAATCTAGGAGAGAGGGGGTGAAGGCAGTGCTTTTTCTGTTCAAGGTTGTTGGCTCCGGAATGAGGCTTCACAGAGTATTAGCTGTGCAGCCTTGTACAAATTACTTCTCAATGAAAAGGAGCTAATAGTGTGTGCTGTTGAGATTTGAAAGTCTCCAATAAATTATACCTGTCTTTTCCTTGCCTTAGTTCAGAAACAATTGAGAAACCCAGACAAATGGAGTTCAACATAACTCCTTTACAACTGATAAAAAGGTGTTTGGAGAATGTGATTTTAATGAACCAATTGGATTTCTAAATACCTTTCCTCCAGGCACACCTGCCCCCAGAGCAGACAGAGCACACTCTGCTTATGGCTCTGAGATCTCAAGGAAGAAGAAATGCACTCCTTGTTCTAGATTCACCAGCAGAGGAGTCACTGCTCCCACGAGAAGGAGGAAATAGGGGTTGGTGAGGGCAAAAGTGAGGGAGTTCTTCTCTGGGGAATTCTCCTTCTCCACATGGAAACAGGAGCATTGGGAGATGTTTATCACTGGGTTCTTGTGAAGTGCTTAGCACAGGATCCAGTACATGGTAAGTAGGCTTTGTTTGCTTGAAGTGAAGTGGCTCAGTCGTGTCTGACTCTTTGCAACCCCATGGACTATAGCCTATCAGGCTCCTCCGTCCATGGGATTTTCCAGGCAAGAGTGCTGGAGTGGATTGCCATTTCCTTCTCCAGGGAATCTTCCCGACCCAGGAATCAAACCCAGGTCTCCCACATTGCAGGCAGACGCTTTACCGTCTGAGCCACCAGTTTGCTTAGTCATTATTAATAGTGAATATTAAGAAGCTTCCCACATCTTTGTGGATAAAGGAGTCACTTCCTCGTTGTACCCCCAGTGAAAACACAATACCCCTATCAAGAAGTGTAGTCCACTCCCCCACGCCTGAGTCTAGGGTCCCTGTGACTTGCTTAAACTGACAGAAGGTGGCAGAAGTGACACTGTATGACTTCCAAGGCCCCAGGGAACCTTGTGGCTTCTGCTCTTGCCTTCTTAGATCACTGCTCCAGAACAGCATAAAGAGAAACCCTTGAGAGACCTCCAGGAAAGAGAGGTCCCATCCCGGCGGCCAGCTTGCCCTCTGCTGAATGCATTCACATGATCGATCCCGCAAGACCAACAGAAAGACTGCCCAGCCAATCCACAGAATTGTCAGAAAAGAAAATGGTTATTGTTTAAAGTTCCTGTTTGGGGTTGATTTGTTATTCAGCAATAGTGAGCAAACAGGTAATAAGCCGGTGGAGCAAGAGACTGAAGCTGTGGTGGGTAGGAAAGGCCACAGGGGTTGCTGATTGCAGTGGGCTGATTTCCATAGTTTGTGAGCAAGTCCTTGGTTCGGGTCCGCTAAATGAGTGAGCAGACACTTCTACCTCAACTAGCTGTTATAAGTCCCTTCGTTGACATGTGTGATCTAACCTGTAGCAGACCTGAACTGAAGTGGCTCCTGGTGGGTCGGTAAGAAGCTACATGAATTGAGGCAGAGGAGTGTACTGGTCACTGACAAAGCTGAGCCCTCCAACCTTAACGAATTTCCCCCAGAGGATTTTGCTTCCTAAGGACCTATCTGAGGAGGTCCTGGCCTGAGACCACTCTTAACAGCAGAGATGCGGCCCAGGCAGTAGGGAGAGGGAGCCCGAAGGCACACGTTCTTCCACAGTTTGTGTTGGGTTTTCATCTCCATCTGGGAGGTGCCGCCAGATTGGAAAGCTTCCCCACCCATTGCTGCAGGCGTCTGCCTGCCTGCTCTCTGTTGCCAAGGCGTGGTCTGAAGGAATTTCCAGGATGTTGGACTTCCTAGTTTGCATTGCAAGACAGGGCTGGCAGCAGGCTGGAGACAGAGAAAGTGGACTGTGGGGTGGGGGAGCAGAAAGAAGCTGCTGGTCTTCAGTGTGAAGTGGAGCGTGAGTTCACCCTGGGACACCAGGGACACGATGGCAGTGGGCGGGCAGTGCTCTGTGAATGGACAAGGGTGGCTGAGGCTCGGGCAGATGGGCATCAAAGGAAAGCAGTAACAGACCCCAGGTAACACACTGCCTTTTCTGTAATGATCTCAGCAGGCAGGAGTGTCCTGGGGCTTGTATAGTTTAAAAGCACCACAGTCCTGGCTTCAGCAAAGCTTAAAGCATGGTGTAGGTCAGACAGTCATCCATTTTAAGTTCTGGCTCCTCTGCAATTTTTAAGTGACCCATGATTGTCAGGTTGGGGCTTCCCAGATGGCACAGTGGTAAAGAATCCTCCTGCCAATGCAGGAGATGCAGGAGACGTGGGTTTGGTGTCTGATCAGGAAGATCCACTGGAGAAGGAAATGGCAACCTGCTCCAGTATTCTCGCCTGGGAAATCCTGTGGACAGAGGAGCCTGCGGGCCCCAGTCCATAGGGTCTCAAAGAGTCAGACACGCATACACACTATTGTCTAGTGTGAAGCTGCATGAATTGAGGCAGAGGAGTGTGCTGGTCACCGACAAAGTAGAGCTTCCCACATTACCTAACTCACCCCTCTTTCTTCCAAAGGATTCTGCAACCTATCTGAGGAGGTCCTGGCCTGTGATGACCTTTGACAGCAGAGACACAGCCCAGGCAGTAAGGAGAGGAAGCCTGAGGGCACATGTTCTTTCACAGTTTGTATTTATTTTTCTTGGTTGATCCTTGGTAGAGGAAGAATAAGTGACTGTATTATATGATTTCAAATGTAAGGGGAGGTAGTGTAGATGTGGCTGAGAGTGTGCTTTCTAGAATCAGAATTGCAGGATTTGAATCCTGGACCCACCACTTACTAGCTCTGTATCTTTGGATACATTAACTAAGCCTCAATTTCCTAATTTGAAAAATGGATATAAGCATGGTGCTGTCAGATGCTGCTCCACAGGGCACCACCAAGGAACTGGTAGACAAAGCAAAGCTGAGTTTATAGCTCACTGAGATCAGGGCGATCCCTTCCTCGACAGAGTCTTAGCAGCATCTCATGAAGAGAGGGCAGTGATGGGATATTTATAGGTTTGGGGCTTGTTTAGGATTGAGCAAGGGCTTAACAGACACAGCAGGGCGAGAGTTTCTAAAGGAACCTTTGAGAATTGGTGAGACCTGCGGAGTACTTTCAGGACAGTAGCAAAATTTGTGTGTAACTTATCTCCCTGGGCAAGAGTTTCCTAAAGCATATTACTGGAGGCAGTGGTGAAAGTCATGCTAATACAGACAGTGAACTGTGTGGGTACAAAAGGTTTAGGTTCAAGTTCTCCTGATTTACTTCCAGCATTGTTGTGAGGATTAAATGAGACAATGGATGAAGTGCTAGACATAGAGTCATGAGAGTGCTAAATCGTTTCAGTGTCCAACTCTTTGCAACCCCATGGACTATAGCCCACCAGGCTTCTGTCTCCATGGGATTCTCCAGGCAAGAACGCTAGAGTGAGTTGCAATGCCTGTCTCCAGGGAATCTCCCCAACCCAGGGATTGAACTCACATCTCTTACATCTCCTGCATTGGCAGGCAGAAATACTCAGTAATAGTTACCATTAGTAGCATTATTTTCCAGTCCAGCCCCCATTTCTCCTGCCAGTTTGCTAGTACGATTCATGGGGTTGCAAAGAGTTGGACACGACTGAGCAACTGAACTGAACTGACTGAAAGTGATTTCACCTCCAGAATTGTTTTCTCGTGACCTAAAGACTTTATCCCTCTTTCAAATGCAAACACAGGAAGAAAGGGCTCACCAAATCTAATCAGGTATTTACACCTTGGAGTTTATAAAATCCTAAACAGGAATCCTGGAAGCTTAGAATATAAGCTTTACTAAGCTCTCAGAGAAATGGCCCCATACATCGTTCAGCTGTTCTGAAGGACCCTTACACATCCCCAGTCCACGTAAGACTAAGGACAATAATGCTAGGTCCAGAAGCCCTGAATTTCCCCCTTTCAATCTGGTGTCAGGCTGGTCCCATCTAGTAAGATGCTGTTACCTCCTTGGTGTTTGTACTTGTCCAAGTTTCTCCAGAGAAACAGAAACAGAAAGAAATCTTTCTTTCTTCCTTTCTTTGTTCCTTCCTTCCTTCTTCTTTCTTCATATCTATCTATCTAAATGGAGTTTATCATGAGGAATTGGCTCAGAAGATTATGGAGGCTAAGAAGACCCACAATCTGCTATCTGCAAGCTGGAGACCCAGCCAAGTTGGTGGAGTAATTCAGTTGGAGTCTGAAGGCCTGAGACCCAGGGGAGCTGAAGGTATAAATCTCAGTCTGGGGACTTGAGATGATGAGATGTCTGAGCTCTAGCAACAAGGCAAGGGAAAAAGGGGCAAATTCCACCCGTTTCTGCTTTTTGTTCTACTCAGACCCCCAGTGGATGGGATGAAGCTCAACCACGTGGAGGAGGGCCATCTACTGAGTCCACCAATTCAAATGGTTAATCTCATCTGGAAGCATCCTCACAGACACACCTAGAAATAATGTTTGGTCTGGACACTTCAGTCAAGTTGATACATTAAACTAACCATCACACCAAGTCATAGAGAAGAACTGAGGATTTGCAGATAGAAGAGGGATGGGTCATCATTTCTAGAGGAGGAATCCATCTTGCTCTTGAAATCACACACTACTGATGAGGCCTCTTATGTTAGGAGGTTAGTAAGCTGCCTCAGTTTACCCAAAGTACCTACACTCAGTCGTCTCTTCTGCAGGTTTCCAGACCATGTCAACAGGCTGTAGACCTGGGGAGCTCAGCCCAGGCTGTCCCTTAGAGTCAACAGGGCAGCTTTAGAAAATATCTAAAGCGGGTCTGCCGTTCAGGCCACTGCCCATTCGACCCTCAACCAGCTGAACCAGAATGTTATGGTGAGGCCCAGGCACTGCTCTTTCACCAAAGTTGCCCAGGTGATGGCTGACGCACAACTTGAGAAACACTACTCCAGATCAGTGCTACTTAAACTTTAGCTGCACAGATGTCATCCGGAGGACTTACTAAAACACAATTCGGGGTTTCACTCTCCAGAAATTCTGATTCGGTGTGTCTGAGTTGGGGCTTGAAAATGAGTACTTCTAAAATGCTCCCAGGTGATGTTAATGCTACATATTAGTTTCTGAGGGCTGCCATAACAAAGGATCACAGACCTGGAGACTTAAACAACAGAAATTTATTTTCTCACAGTTCTGGAGTCTAGAAGTCCAAGATCAAGATATCAACAGGGTTGGTTTCTTCTGAGGCCTCACTCTCTGCCTTACAGACAGCAGCCTTCTTTCTCCCTGTACCTTCACAAGTCTCCCCTCTGTGCATGTCTGTGTCCAAACTCCTTAAAAGGACACCAGTCATATAGGATTAGGGCCTACACTAATGACCTCATTTTAATTTATCTCTTTAAAGACCCTACTTCCAAATATGGTCACATTCTAAGGTCTTGGCAGGGGGTAGACACAATTTAGCCCCTCACATTCTGTCTGCTGAGTGTGTGAACCCCACACTTTCAGTAGCAAGGCTCTAAATTACACAGATCACAGAAATAGTACGTGTTCACCAGGTAATATAAGGTATAAGTGTTAATAGCTCAGTCATGTCCGACTCTTTGTGACCCCATGGACTGTAGCCTTCCAGGAATGAATTTACATTCCAAAAAGATAAAACAAAAATAAACAAGTGGGACTAGCTCAGCCTCAAATGCTTCTACACAGCAAAAGAAACAATCAGCTGTGTAAAAAGGCAATCTAGAGAATGTAAGAAAATATTTGTAAACTGTATATCTGAAAAGGGGTTAATCTGGTAAGGGATTAATCTCTAAAATATGTTTAAAAACTCCTACACCTTCATTGTTTTAACTCGTCTCCATAGGTTTGATACACATGGAGTGGTTCTCTTTTTTTTTTCTCCAACTTTTTACTCTGTATTGGGATATAGCTGATTAACAATATTGTGATGGTTTTAGGCAGCACCTGAGAGTCACAGATAAGGCTGGCAGGCTGGGGTTCTTCAGCATCTACATTACTGAAACAAATGTAAGAAGTTAGCTGAAAAATGGCTGTTTCAAAGCCTCTTCCTGCAGCAGCATGTTGTAAGAACTGCATGGGAAATGGCAGACCATAGCTACAGCCTGCCTCCTATTTCTGCAAAGTAACTCTCAAGGAAAAGAAAGTCACAGCCCAAGAATCAGACTGATTCTTACATAGCCAGGACAAGGCCTTTTTAAATCAGTTGCTGTTGTTTAGCTCCTTGGAAGTTTTTCATGTTGAAAAAAAGAAAATCCTTGGATGTTAAGTAGACATATTGTGGTGATCATTTTGCAATATATACAAATATCAAATAATTATATGTGCTTTTGAAACTAATAGGCTTAGTCAAAACTATGGTTTTTCCAGTAGTCACGTACGGATGTGAGAGTTGGACCATAAAGAAGGCTGAACGCCAAAGAATTAATGCTGTTGAGCTGTGGTGTTGGAGAAGACTCTTGAGAGTCCCTTGGACTGCAAGGAGATCAAACCAGTCAATCCTAAGGCAAATCAATCCTGAATATTCATTGGATGGATTGTTGCTGAAGCTGAAGCTCCAATACTTTGGCTGCCTGCTGCGAAGAGCTGACTCATTGGAAAAGACCTTGACGCTGGGAAAGACTGAAGGCAAAAGGAGAAGAGGGAAGCAGAGGATGAGATGGTTAGATAGCATCACCGACTCAATGAACATGAATTTGAGCAAACTCCGGGAGATAGTGGAGGACAGAGGTGCCTGGTGTGTTGCAGTCCATGAAAAGTCAGAAAGAATGGGACAGAATTTAATGAACAACAACAACTAGTATAATGTGAATTTTCTTAAAAAAAAAAAAGTAACACCTCAAATTTCTTTTCTTTTCTTTTTTTTACATTTGAATAGAAAATTTATTATTTTCATTTTCCAAGTGTTTTCTTTTTCTATCAGGGGGAAAAAAAATCTTAAGGATAGTTGTCACTTGCTGCCAAGTTGAGGGTAGTCTTTCTCTGGTGGTTTAGTCTCTAAGTTGCGTCTGACTCTTGTAAAAACCCCTTGTAAAACTCTTGGACTGTAGCCTGCCAGGCTACTCTGTCCATGGGATTCTCCAGGCAAGAATACTGGAGTGGGTTGCCATTTCCTTCTCCCTCAATTTTCTTAAAAAAAAATTTAAAAGATTACATTCCACACACACAAAAAAGTGTTTTTTTGATAATCAGATAAAATGAGTTGCAGCTTGAAGGGAACAAAACAAACTTCTAATGTTTTTAAGGCATATATGAAATTCAGTGGGGCAGGCTGAGGGCTGCATTCAGCTGTGGAAATGCATGGTAAGCAAATTTGATTCTTGTGGATCTAAAATGCTAGAAAGGAAAATCTTCTCTACTCTGTGAGGTTTAGTGTTTGTAAGCCTGTGAATTAAAGACACAAGAGAGGTTAACAAGAGAAAAAGGTTTATTTGCATGCAAATGAAAACCAACAAAAGAAGCAGTCGGTTCTTTAACTGGTTTAAGTTAGAGGTTTATAGACTTAGCAGGGACAAGGGAGGGAGGAAAAAGACCTTATGAGAAGACAAATAGGTTTCTTTAGGAAAGACAAGTGGATTTTTAGGAGAACAAATGGGATAAGACGTTTGTAATAATGTTTGTTTATGCAGGTGCAGTAGTCTTTCTGCCTTCAGAGCCGCACAGGGGATTTATGGCAGCCTCATTTCCCAGAAGCTACTGCTTTTAGTCAGATAAGGGAAGCTCTGAGAAGGTTTCTTTCCGCATCTGCTGAATCTCAAAGGTCTTCAGTTTAAAAAAATCTTTGTATCAACTCTAGGTCCCAACAATGGTAGTATGATACAGAAGTACTGTCTTGCTGCCTAAGGAAGTGACTTGTAAACTGTTCTCTCTTGCTGCCAAGCACCTGGCAGAGTCCTTTTAGCTGGCAAGCTGTGTCTTCTTCATGCTCAGCGTCAGCAGAACTATGGTTATTTGAAGACATCTGGAATTCTATTTGTAATTTTAGCATGAATTATATTGTTATTCTGACATGCCTGCATGCTCAGTTGCTCAGTTGTGTCTGACTCTTTGAAACTATTCTGACATACGCTATTTCTATAATTTGAAAGGTTTTATAAATCCTATAAAATACAATTCAGGTCACGATATTGCTAAAACTAAGCCTTGGAAAACACAGCTATAAGTCAAAAACTACAGAATAAAAGTTATATATGATAAAATGGTATTTATAAGGCCATCGACCAAATTAATACTATGCTATTAAGGCTTCCCAGGCAGCACTAGCGGCAAAGAACCCTCCTGCCAATGCAGGAGACATAAGAGACGTAGGTTTGATACCTGGCTCAGACAGATCCCCTAGAGGAGAGCATGGGAACCCACTCCAGTATCCTTGACTGGAGAATCCCATGGACAGGGGAGCTTGGCGGGCTACAGTCGATAGGGTTGCAAAGAGTCGGACATGACTGAAGTGACTTAGCACACATTAAGAGATAGCCTTGTGGGAAAATTTTTAAATATTGCTTAAAAATTAAAAGGAACATTAAAGTAAAAATGTGCTGCAATAGGTACAGATTTTTGTACTCTAGGAATGAACTCCTCATACACTATTCCTTTGGGAAATAAACTTGACCTATGAGAGAACTACAAAAGCTTGTTCCTTGAGTGAAATATGGACAAAAACTAAGACATCATTTAGTTCATGAGTAAAGAATCAAACTGTGATTCAATGGCAAGTGTTTATGTAGAAGAGCTAGAAATTGAACAAACATCTAAAAACTGTAGGGCAGTTAATCCTGTGAAATCATGGCAACTATGAAGTAGTTCATCTTTAAAATTATGACAAGATTAGAGATGATAAGTATGTGAACTCTGGTTGTACATGGAAATAGATCTCTGAAATAATGTTGACTGAAAACAATTAGAATTCAAAATAGTACAGTTATTTCAACTATGGAAAAATACAAGCTTGCCTACTGGCAAAGATGGGGACTTAATTTAAACCTATGTAAATAGTGCTTATATTTACAAGGGCCTTATTTTCTCCTGAGTTGTGTTAATGATAAAAGTCAATTGCAGAGGTAGACAGTTTGGGGAGGGGAAGGGAGGAAGGATGAACTGATGGAGCACAGGGGATTTTTAAGGGAATGCAACTATTCTGCATGATACTGTAACAGTGGATGTGTGTTATTATATATTTGTCAGAATCCGTAGGCTACACAACACAGAGAATCCTAATTTAAGCAATGGACTTTACTTAATAATAATGTATCAGTATTGGCTCATCAGTTGCAACAATTGTACCACATTAATACAAGATATTGGGCTTCCCTGGTGACTCAGACAGTAAACAATTTGCCCGCAATGCAGGAGACCTGGGTTTGATCCCTGGGTCAGGAAGATCCCCTGGAGAAGGGAATGGCTACCTACACCAGTATTCTTGCCTAGAGAATTCCATAGACAGAGGAACTTGGCAGGCTACAGTGCTTGGGGTTGCAAAGAGTTGGACATGACTGAGCTTAGCAGGAGAAATCGTGGGGTGGGGAGTAGCAATGAGGAAGTATATGGGAACTCTGCATTTTCTGCTCAATTTATCTGAAAATGCAAAACTGACCCCCTGTTAATAAAGTATATTAATTAAAGAAAAGAAGTAAATTGGTGGATAAAGAGATTGCTGAGTCTTGAGGAAATCTTGAATCATCAAGACTAAAACATGCTTTCAGTTCTTTGTTTACTTTGCCTACAGGTGCATTGTTTATTTTGCAAGGGCATAAGGATTAAGATGGAGAAGGCAATGGCACCCCACTCCAGTACTCTTGCCTGGAAAATCCCATGGATGAAGGAGCCTGGTGGCTGCAGTCCATAGGGTCGCTAAGAGTCGGATACAACTGAGCGACTTCACTTTCACTTTTCACTTTCATGCATTGGAGAAGGAAATGGCAACCCACTCCAATGTTCTTGCCTGGAGAATCCCAGGGACCCAGGAGCCTGGTGGGCTGCCGTCTATGGGGTCGCACAGAGTCGGACACGACTGAAGCGACTTAGCAAGCAGCAGCAGCAAGGATTAAGAACAAAATGAGAGCAATAGAATGTCTTGCTCTGGTTGCCAAAAGAAACTTTCTCATTTGGGTGACTATTATGAACATTGAATCAATCTATTCAGAGGAACAAATTTTACTCTTTATAGGATAAGTTCCAAATCTTCTTCAATTGATTTGGTAAGAAAACACTGTATCTTAGCAATTCTCACTACAGGATTCACAGTATCAGCAAACATATTTGAAGGTGTTCAACAAAGTGCTTTTCTGTTAGTATCTTGTTGATCAGCAATCTCACTTCATCAGAACACAGCTTTTGCTCAGGGGAGAACCAGTTCTGTAATCCTTTCTCTGTAGTGGAAACTCCATAATGCTGGAGAATTCAAACTCATTCTCACAATCAGACCTCAGTCTCCTCCAGCCCTGGAGCCACTTACCCACTCCCCGCTCTGGCCACTCGCCACCTTCTCTGCCTTGAATCCTGGGCATAAACTCAGGTCTACGAAACAAACAAAACCCCAGGTCTTTATTCTCACTCAGCTTGCTTTCTGACCTCAAGCCTTACTATGCTGAGCTGGTGGAAAAACAGCCTCCTGAATGCCAAGGAACGCTGGAATGCCAAGGAACCTCTGAATGCCAAGACGCTGAGTGGTGGGGATGGGGTGAGGCGGGGAGAATCCTCTGGGCCTTGGCCCATGCGGGTTACTGCTTAGACATGTCATCTCTCTCCACAAGTTCCTTACAGGTCTTCCCGCTTTCTGCTGGTTTCCCTTGTGACTGGTGTGTGGGAGTCTTTGGCAGGGCTACCTCTGATCCTATCTGTCTCGACACAGCCATCTTCCCTCTGGGACTGTTTGCCTGAGTAGTGACTGTGCTGCAAAGTCATGACTGTAACACACAGTAGTGCTGTGTGCCAAGTCGCTTCAGTCATGTCCGACTCTTTGAGACCCTATAAATTGTAGCCCACCAAGCTCCTCTATCCATGGGATTCTCCAGGCATCTCTTCCAGGGGATCTTCCTGACTCAGGGATGGAAGCCGTGTCTCCTGCAGTGGCAGGCAGATTCTTTACCACTAGCACCACCTGGGAACCCTGCTGCAAAGGCAGGCACAGATCTTTTCTGCTCCTGGAATCCACCACCTCTCATTTTTCCCTCTTGACTCCCACCTGTTAAAAACACCTTCCAGTCTGGGGATGACATGGATTCTCTTTCTTTAATTTTTTCTGCAATGCCCCCCACCCCCAGGATTCCCTAAAGGGTTACATTTTGGGAATACGAAGCAAAAATACTTTCAAACTATATGTTTTCTCCTATGAGCAACCCTTCCTCAAGGCAGTGAGGCCAGAGCCTACTGTGATGGACGGAAGGGAAAGGAGCCCTAAGAGAGAAAAAGGAAGAAATCCATATTTGAAAATATTATTTGGCCACATATTTTATTTGCATGGAGGCTCATTTCTGTTAATGTATTTTAGGCTGTCTGATAGCGTGACTGGTTTTCTTATGTCCTCCCCAGCACCTGTGGAGTGAGAAGGTGTGCTCCTGACGACCTCTGGTTGTTCTTCTTTTGACCTTGCCCAGCTTTGAAGCGAGCTCGGCAGTGCCTCTGTGGGGCAGTGATGGTCACATCCCGGCCACTAAATCCTAAGATTTCCCTTCCTAGTCATTGCCAACAATTACATTTTTGGCCACCTTTGGAGACACTGGATACCTCTGAACACAGTTCACCAGATCAGGTGGATTTTTAAAACTGTTTTTCAGCCAGTGGAAAGGCTTGAGTCCAAATCATTAAGAGAATGGTGAATGTAACAACCATATTACTATGGCAAGGGGAGGGAAGGGGTGGAAACCTTACTACATTGCGTTTCCTACCCCTAAATGCCACAGTGCTTCCCCAGCAACCTCACATCGAATACTCTTCTAAGCTGAGGCACCAGAGGCCTGTCTTAAAATGTAAATGTGCTCTTTGGTGATGCTCTTAGATGACGTCTGTCTGATACTCAGCAGAGAGGAAACCCTGAAGAAATGAGACACTGGACAAGTAAGTTTTGATGGAAGAAAGTGAGAGGGAGGAAGGAAAAGGCCACAGCACCCCACCCTATCCCCGGCCCCACCATGGGAGACTAGGGCAAGAAATGGAATGGGAAAGGGTCTCAGAAACCAGCCCAGAGGTTTGTAACTTTGTCCAGGATTGGTAGGCCCTGCATCTGTGGAAAGGGCATTGTGTGAATCCATCAGCTTTCTTTTCTGTGAGTTGTCCAATGACAGCTTTATTCATTTTCTGATCAACTCCTTAGGGAGCCTGCCACTATGTGTGAAAGTGAAAGTCACTCAGTCGTGTCTGACTCTTTGCGATCCCATGGACTGTAGCCCACCAGGCTCCTCTGTCCATGTAATTCTCCAGGCAAGACTACTGGAGTGGGTTGCCATTCCCTTCTCCAGGGGATCTTCCCAACCCAGGAATCGAACCCCAGTCTCTTGCATTGCAGGCAGATTCTTTACCATCTGAGTCACCAGGGAAGCCCCTGCTGCTGTGCATATTGAGTGGTATTCAGCTCCCCAGGGTTTTGGCTGTGTGGGCTGGAGTCCCAGGGCTCTGGGTGGCTCCCCCTGGTGGGTACCATGATGATAAAGAAAGGGGAATAAGCTCCTCTGCTCCAATCACTTCTCTCCTGCTTTCACCACCTAGGGCTGATGGAATTCTCCATGCCGCTCCACCCCTCGAAACCCTGAAACTTGTCAAGGCCATTAACTTTTTTTTCAACTATATCAATTTAAGAATTTTTTATTGAGATGTATCCGACATCTAAAGTTATATTAGTTTCAGTTGTACAACATAATGATTCATTATTTGTATGAAACGTGGAGGCGGGGTGCTGAGCAGCCTGTCTAGTGAGTGGTCCTGGCCTCATTCATCCCTACACCCCAGTGCCCAGCCCTGTGTCTGCCACCTGGGGGCCATCCCCTCAATGTTTACTGTATTGAAATGAGCTTCATTTAGTCCGTGTTTGTGGAATTTGGGTGTACCTCACCAAGCTTTTTAATATCCTCTAATAAGTCACAGATTCTAAAAAACATAAATTAATTTTACTGGGTGACTCAGATGGCTCTAATTCCTTGTCTTTGCTTTTCTAATTGTTCTCCATGCTCCTTAAGCATCAAGGAGTGCAATGGACAAAGGAACAGAAAGTGAAGGAAAAGGCCCCTTATTATCAGACAGTCGTGCGCTTTTATGGAATAAGTGTTTTATACCAAGACTGGACAACAAAGTGGACTCCTGATGAGAAAAGATGAAAGGAATGACTTAGTTGGCCAGGGCAGGAATACCAAAGGCTCTCTTTCCTCGGGCCAGCTGCTCAGCTCCTGGAAGCAAAACAACCCTTCTGTCTGGGATTTGTGTTAGACCTGACCCTGCCGTGGCTTTTCTCCCTGACTGTGTAAGGCAAGTTCCCTGCTTAATATCCTTGTTCAGACTCAGTTAAATTCATAAACAGGAACTCTTAGGTTGCTGCTATTTTGAAACTTTCTGGGCTTTTGAAGATGATCTATGACTGAGACTTCCCTGGTGGTCCCGTGGCTAAAACTTTGTGCTCCCACTGTAGGGTGCTGGGGTTCAATCCCTGGTCAGGGAACTAGATCCCGCATGCGGCAACTAAAGACTCTGCATGCCGCAACTTAGACCGAGGAAAGCCAAATTGAAAAAAAAAATGCAGATGGTCTATGACTGATTTATTAATTACCAAACCTCTGTTCTTGTTTCATTAACTCAACCCTCATAGCTCCCAATTATTGGTCCAAATGGAGTAACCTAGTTGAGATGCAATTGAATTATTTAAACTTGCAATAGATTTTAAATGGTTGCTGTTTGACCTTGTGGTATATATGTGGCAAACTGTTTTCTTAACGTGATTAATGTGATAAAGGAGATGTGAAATCAAGACTGTCTTGGGAATGCGTTGTATGGTCACTTTATTTATATTGCATATTACTTATTTTGTAATAACCTTATTTTGTTTAGACAGATATTATAACTACTTGTATTCTGTAACCTCATACCAATTTGAAGGTACTGCAAACAGTCGTGGTAAGAGGAAGAAGGGAAGAGATAAACTGGTTGAGGGCTTTGAATGAGTGTTTCAGAAATATGGGTACTATTGATCTAAAATTAGTTATTTATATTTTATTTTTATTACATAGCATATATTAATATGTAAATCTATTTACATGTATTAAATTTAATGTATTATATTAATATACAGTACATTAATATATTGTGAACATATGCTTAATTTATTAACAAATACATTACTTTACATTTACTATATTAATATATAATATAACATATAATGTATGTCATATTCAGGGCTTCCCAGGTGGCTCAATGGTAAGGAATCCGTGTGCCAATACAGAAAGCACAGGTTTGATCCCTGGGTTGGGAAGATCCCCTGGAGGAGGAAATGGCAACCCACCCAAGTATTCTTGCCTGGCGGGCTGCAGTCCATGAGGGTCACAAAGAGCTAAACAAGACTGAGCGACTGAGCATGTTACATTAAATATAAATTATATATATATATATGGCTGGAAATCCCTTTAGTAAATAAAACAACTTGTGCCATGATGGGTCAATGAATATCATTTGCTTAAGCACCTGAATTCCAGTTGCCAGATTGTGCTAGTGGTAAAGAACCCTCCTGCCAATGCGGGAGATACAACAGAAGTGGGTTCAACCCCAAGGTTGGGAAGATGCCCCAGAGTAGGAAATGGCAACCCACTCTGGTATTTTTGCCTAGAGAATCCCATGGACAGAGGAGCCTGGCGAGCTACAGTCCATAGGGTCACAAAGTATGTGACTGAAGCGACTGAGCACTTCAGAGGCAGGAGTACTTTGCTGCCAGGGCTTTAGTTTGGTTGATCATTTTTCCTTGTTTTGCCTTTGCAGAAAGTCAAATTATGAGTTATCTATTGCTGTGTAATAAACTACCCTACAACTCAGTGCCTTCAAATAATAAGTGCTTATTATCTCAGTTTCTGTGGGTCTGGAATCTGGGTGCAGCTTAGGTGGGTGCTGTAGCTCCAGGCTGGCTGTTGACTGGAAACTTCCCTCAGTTCTTGGCATGTGGGCCTCTCCACAGGCAGCAGGATCCCTCACAGTGAGTAAGAGTGAGCAAAAGAGAGTAAGCAGCAGTCTTTCTGTCACCCAGTCTTGGAAGTGACACCCCATCACTTTTGTCGTGGGTACCACTCTTGTGGAACCCCATACCCAGTCAGGGGTATGGGGTTCCACAAGAGCATGAATCTCAGGTGTAGGGATTTGGAGCCATCTCAGATGCTGCCTGGATGAGATGGCTGGATGGCATCACTGACTCGATGGACATGAGTCTGAGTGAACTCCAGGAGTTGGTGATGGACAGGGAGGCCTGGCGTGCTGCAGTTCATGGGGTCGCAAAGAGTCGGACACGATTGAGAGACTGAACTGATCTGAACAGATGCTGCCTGCCCCAGCTAAAGAGAAAAAAATGACTATATTTATCAAAATTAGTGTCACTTAAATATGATACCAAATACACAAGTAATCAAAAAAAAAATAGGTAAATTGGACTTCATCTAAAAATGTTTATGCATCAGAGGACACTATTGAGAAAGTGAAAAGACAATCCATAGAGTGGGAGAAAATATTTCTAAAACCATGTATGGAATAAAGATCCAATAGCCAAAATATATAAAAAGCTCTTACAGCTCAACAATTAAAAAACAAAACCAAATAACCCATTTTAAAAATAGGCAAAGGATTTAGATAGACATTTCTCTAAAGATGGTATTCAAATGACCAATACGTGTATGAAAAATGCTCAGCAAGTTATTCACCAGGAAAATGCAAATCAAATCACAATGAGTACCACTTCATAGGCACTATATATTATTTTAAATGGAGAACAATAAATGTTGACAGCAATACGGAAAAACTGGAATCCTCACATGCTGAAGTATAAAATGGTGCAGCCACTGTGGACACAGTTCGGCAGTTCCTCCAAAAGGTAAATACAGACTTACTGTATGAATCAGTCATGCCATGTCTAGGTGTGTATTCACCCATGAGAAATGAAAATATACATTCACACACACACACACAAAAACTTGTACATGAATGATCGTAGCAGCAATATTCATAATAATTGGAAATAATGCACATGTCCATCAACTGATGAGTGTATACCCATGGAATGTTATTCAGTCATAAAAAGGAATGAAGCACTGATACACGCAACAACATGAATGAACCTTGACGACATTGTACTAA
Source organism: Bos indicus x Bos taurus (assembly GCF_003369695.1). Classification (NCBI taxonomy): domain Eukaryota; kingdom Metazoa; phylum Chordata; class Mammalia; order Artiodactyla; family Bovidae; genus Bos; species Bos indicus x Bos taurus. Next base: position 72,070,096 of record NC_040081.1, read on the forward strand.
CTGAAAAGCCTGACACCAAGGCCACATACTGTGTGATTTCATTTATATGATATGTCCAGAATAGGTAAATCTACAAAGAGGAAAAACAGATTAAATGGTTGCCAGGGGCTTGGAGGAAGGGGGAATAGGGGCCGTCTGTTAATAGATACAGTGTCTACAGTGATGAAAATGTTCTAAAATTATATTATAGTGTTGGTCACACAACTCTGTGAGTATACTAAAATCCAATGAATTATATACTTTAAAATGGTGACTGTTGATATATGGCAGAAACCAACACAATATTGTAAAGCATTACCCTCCAATTACAAATAAATAAATTTTTTTAAAAATGCTGAATTTTATGTTATGTGAATTTTATCTCAATAAAAATTCTTTTTTAAAATTACTATGACCAATGGTAACAAGTATTTACTGAATGTTTGGTAGCCTGCTAAGTTCCTGCTGGGTTCTGGAGCTTAGGTCAGTGGTTTTCAACCTTGGCGGCACATTGAAATCACGTGCAAGATTTTAAAAATCTTGATGCCCAGACCACGGCCCAGACCAAGTAAATCAGAATCTCTAGGGTAGAATCCAGACCTCAGTGGTTTTTAGGGCACTGTAAGAAATCCCAACATGCAGCCAAGGTTGAAAACCACCAGCCTAGAGCATTAAACATGCATGCATGTTCTGTCGCTGAGTCGTATCTGACTCTTTGTGACCCCATGGACTGTAGCCAGTCAGGCTCCTCTGTCCATGGGATTTCCTAGGCAAGAATACTGGAGTTGGTTGCCATGTCTTCCTCCAGGGGATCTTCCCGACCCAGGGATCAAATCTGTGTCTCCAATGTCTCCTGCATTGGAAGGCAGACTCTTTACCACTGAGCCACTTAAGAAGCCCAGAGCATTGTGACTTCTTAGCAAGTTGGGTTCCTTCAAGAAGTGACCACTCTCATGTCCTATCTTCTTTCCATTAATAGTAATCAGCAAAGAAGGCTGCTTGTCCTCAAGGACAGACTCTTCCTCCAAGTCAAGAAGGTCACTTGGTTTCTCCTAATTCACCATTATTTTCCTTTCTGTGGGTGACTCAGAATGTTCAGTAATTTAAAGAGGGATATTTGATGCTTTGAAGTTGTTTCTTAGTTTGGATTAGCTTGGTATGACTCAACTGTGGGCAGAGAATCCTTTGTTCCCTTTGGAACAAAAGTTGAATTCTGTCCAAATGAGTTGGCACTTTTGCCCTGAAAAACCTGAATTTTATAGTTTGTGAAGTTCTGAGCAAAAAGCTAAGATGAAAGGAGCTAGAAATGTGAAGACTTTCATGGGCCTATGTGCTGTGTTTTGTATTTTTTATCTAACTGTGGTAGTTTATTTAACCGTCTTCATCTTGGCTTCCCAGAACCTTAGCCGTTAGTGTCCTAAACCCTCTGTTGCCAGCAGCTCGCCAAGCTGCTTTTGCACGGCATTCATTCTGTTTGGCAAACCTATGTGGACTTGTGTCCCAAACCACAAGTGGTCCTGGTTAAATCCACCAATCAAGGTACTAGAAGCTGAAGCCAATTCGTGAGAAAGATGGAAATGGGCAAAAAAAAAAAAAAGGAAATTAGAAGATTTCAAAGAGCCATAAAGAAAGGATCAGCAACAGCTACATTTGGTTACAGAAGGGCAATGAGGGTTTAGCTAGTAACCCACCTGGTGGTAGGTGATGGGGGTAAATATAGTCAGACCTCTGAACCCCAGGGTTCCATATCCACAGAATCAATAAACCACAGAACAACAAACCATGGATCAAAAGATATTTGAGAAAAAATTCCAGAGTTCCAAAAAGCAAAACTTGAAGTCGCCATTTTTAAGCACCTATTTATGTATCATTTACTTTGTATTTGCAACAATCTATACAGTGTTTATGGGGCGTCCCAGGTGGCACTAGAGGTAAAGAACTTTCCCACCAATGCAGGAGATGTAAGAGACATGGGTTCTATCCCTGGGTCAGGAAAATCCCCTGGAGGAGGGCATGGCCACGTACTCCAGTATTCTTGCCTGGAAAATTTCATCGACAGAGAAGCCTGGTAGGCTACAGTCCATGGGGTTGCAAAGAGTTGGACACTACTGAGTAACTGAGTGCACACACATACCAGCACCATAAGCAATCTAGAGATGATGTAAAGTCTATAGAAGGAAGTACACAGACTGTTTGCAAATACTATGCTATTTAATATGAGGGACTTAGGCAGCCAAGCATCTGGTATCTGTTGAATATCCTGGAACCAATCACCCAAGGACCCCAAGGGACAATTGTACAAAGGATCAAGTGTACACAGGATCAGGTGTTCACAGGACAATTGGACTCAGGATCAAGTGTACATGGGACAATTGTACACAGGATCAGCTCTGGCACCACTTGCAGCAACGAGAGAAAACTCTAGAAAGGAGATTGAACAAAGACTGGCAACTACCAAAAACTTCCAGTAAGGACAAATGAAACTGCAGAGGCCTCTGGAGTGGAGGAAACCCAGAAAAGAAAGGACAGGGAAGTAACAAACAGAGGCATGTGGATCTGCCCCTAGAAGGTAGTAGAAACCAGCCATATTTCTATTAAATGAAGTAGAATGCTCAAGTCTTAAATATTTAACTCGATGAATTTTTACATATATATACCTATAAAACCACTAGCAAAATCATTACTTAGAACATTTCCAACTCCCCAGAAAATTCTCTCATACTCCCTCCAGCTCATTAGCCCCCTCTCCTCACCCAGAAGTAGCCTGTAATTGTATTCATATCACTGTAAATTGGTTTCGCCTTTTCTTGGTAATTCATATGAATGGAATCATACAGCATATATTCATTTGTGTATGGCTTCTTTTGCATGGCCTAACGTTTTGGGGATCCATCCATATTGTTATGTGTATCAATTGTTTGTGCTTTTATTATTACTGTATATAGTATTTTATGATATAAATATGCCATAAAACTTATCCATTCCTCTGTTTATGGACATTTGGGTTATTTAAAGTCTGGCATCATTCGGAATAAAGCTGCTATGAACACTGGGGTACATGCCTTTTCATAGACATACACATTCATTTTTCTTGAGGATATATCTAGGAGAGGAGTTTCTGGGTCAGAAGATAGGTTTAACTATCTTTAGTTAAACAGAAGATATGTTTTAACTTTCGTGGATACTATCAAACAGTTTTTCAGAGGTGACTATCATTTGACACATTCACTGAGAACTCCAGTGGGTGTTTTTGAGATGAAAAGAAAATCAGTAAATACCTTAACCTGAGCCAAGTTCCTGGCTGCATAAAATTTGCCATGACCTGTGGGATATGAACTGGCCATGCTTTGCAGTTGAGTGATGAAAGAAAAATAATACACAGAGGCCATGGAGGGCACCTGTAACTGTCCCACCCCAACCAATGCAGCAGGAAGAAAACCCTGCAGCTATTTTGGGGTGGTTTCCTAGCAGGGACATTAGCTAGTTATTAATAAAAGGGAAAGGGAGTTGACAGAATGGGAAATGCTAAAGTTGTTTCCAATTTGCCTGTTGAAAATGGGTGATTTAAAAAACAAACAAACAAACAAAAAAAAAAAACAGGCTAAGTAGCAATGTCCCTCGAACTTTACTGGGAGGAAAGCTAGTTAAAAATTCGGAATCTGCAATTTTAAAGAGATACCCCAGGGATTTCCCTGGTGGTCCAGTGGCTAAGACTTGGTGCTCCCCATGCAGGGGGCACGGGTTCAATTCCTGGTCAGGGAACTAGATCCCACATGTTGCAACTAAGAGTTCGCATGCTGCAACAAAGATTGAAGATCCTGTGTGCCACAACTAAGACCAGGCGTGGCCAAATAAACAAACAAATATATTTTTTTAAAGATACCCCAGGTGGTATCACTGGTGTTTCAAACACTACTCCAAAACATTGGTTAGAGGTTCAGCAACACTTGCATGTAATGTGTGCTGGGGAAAATAGCAAGAATATTTCCAATTCATTTTACATCAGAGCACCTTGTCGAACTGATCTTTTTGATCCTTAAATGTTTTGTTGAGTATTCTTTTTAAACACATAAAAATTGGGGGAAAGCTTGTGCCTTTCATTTTGCCCCCCGGGTGTCATCTTCTTAGCAATGCAGAGTTTACATATGAGAGTCAGTTTCTTTCCTCCCTTCCTCGTTGCCAAGGAGGACAATCAACATAGGTGACCCCAGTCCTCTTTTAAAAGGATTTACTGTTAGTTTTAGTGTAGAGCTGTGAGGAGATATCAAAAATTACTGATACATCATTGCAAAGTTAAAGCTATTTTGGCACATAGTAGGTATTTGATGCTTCCCTGGTGGCTCAAATGGTAAAGAATCTGCCTACAATGCAGGAGACCTAGGTTCAATTCCTGGGTTGGGAAGATCCCCTGGAGGAGGGCATGGTGATCTGCTTCAGTATTCTTGCCTGGAGAACTGCATAGACAGAGGAGCCTGGCAGACTACAGTCCGTGGGGTCACAAAGAGTTGGACACAACTGATTGACTAACACTCACTCAGGTACTTGACACACATTGAGACAGTTCCATTTACTTCATTAAAAAAATGTTTAAGATTTTGATGGAGGAGCAAGAAATAGAATGGGGTATTGGGGGCAGGGAAACAGCAGAAAAAACAAAATTTAGCCACCTGTCATCGCTGCCTTCTTGGGGTAAAAAGCTGCTGTTGAAGGAATTCCTTTATGTGGCTGTGATTAAACCAGGGAGGGTCAGAGAGATGGTTATTTCAAAAATAAAGGAAGAGGCCAAAGAGTAAAATATTTCCCAGTATAATGAAAAAAAAAGCTTTAAGTGCCTGTTGTGTGATAGGCACTATACTAAAGCAAGGAATCAGTTCAGTTCAGTTGCTCAGTCATGTCTGACTCCTTGCAACCTCATGAACCGCAGCACGCCTCCCCTCCTTGTCCATCACCAACTGCCGGAGTCTACCCAAAGCGAGGAATACCTGGTGGGAAAGAGAGAGGAAATTTCTATTTTCAAGAGGTTTTCATTCTAATGTGGAACTGTGTTAGTCAGGGTAACGTCACTAACAAAAACACACAAACAAACAGCTAATTCTCAGTGGCTTAGCACACATAGAAAAAAAAAAAAAAAACAGATTCTTCAAGCATGAAGACAGGTGTTCTGCTCCATTCAGGCAGCAGATCAGAAAGAGAGTTTAGGAGCCTGTATGGGTAGTTTTCATGATAAGGCCTAACCTGGAAATGGCAAACATCACTTTACCCATGCTGCATTGACCAGACTGAGCCACGTGGTCACACCTAACTGCAGTGGAGGTTGGGAAACATAGCTGAGCGCACAGAAGAGAAAGGAAAGAGTTTAGTGAACACACTCAGTCTCTACAACAGGGGTCAACAGTGAAGTACAATCTGGTGTGGCAAGTGCTCTACTATGGGGAGGTAAAGAGTGCTTTTGATAATACACGGGAAAGACACCTAACCCAGACTGGGTCGGGCAGAGACTATCCTAAAAGAACTGATGTCTCAGCTGGGGAAGAAAAAAGTTCATTTATCTCTAGAACATGTTACCTTCTCCCTTAATAAGATACTACTCCCTTGCATGAACAGTTTGTTTAAATCCAAAGAACATTTTTTTGCTAAAGTAGCCATTAGAGAATAATAAGCTCTTTCTCGGGTTGCTCTTTTTCTCTGCCTTAAGAAGAAACGGTGTGGGAATTCCCTGGTGGTCCAGTAGTTAGGACCTGGCACTTTCACTGCCAGGGCCCTGAGTTCAATCCCTGATAGAGGAACTAAGATCCCACAAGCCACTCGATTTGACCAAAAAAAGAAAAAAGAAAGAAAGAAAGAAAAGAAACGACTTGGACTTCTCTGGTGGCACAGTGAATAAGAATCTGCATGTCAGTGCAGGGGACATGGGTTCAATTCCCGGTCTGGGAAGATTCCACATGCCACAGAGCAACAAGACCCCTGTGCCACAACTACAGAGCCTGTACTCTAGAGCCTGTGAGCCTCAACTACTGAGCTTGCGTGCTGCAACTACTGAAGATCGAGCACCTGGAGCCTGTGCTCCACAACAGAGAAGCCACCACAGTGAGAAGCCTGAGCACAACAGTGAAGCGTAGCCCCAGCTCCCTGCAACTAGAGAGAAAGCCCGTACAAAGCAACGAAGATCCAGCACAGCCAAGAAATTAATTAATTAAAAAAAAGAAATTTATATATGAATATATCTTTATATATAAATTTTTACCTTCATCATCAAACGGTGATAAAGTAATTATTTTTGTTTTATATTTACTTGGTGCAACGTGCCTGGCATAGACATTTTCTTGCTGTAAAAATGTATTTTTACCTTTAAGTAAATCTATAATAAAATTTAAAAAGAAAAAAAAAAAAGAAATGGCTTAATGTGGAATATGCTGTTTGTTGACTGCTCAAATCCATTCCTCCCTCCTCCTTTTTTAAAAAAATAATTTTATTTATTTATTTTTGGCTGTGCTGGGTCTTCATTGTTGCACAGGCTTTCTCTAGTTGCGGCTAGCGGAGCCTACTGTATTAATAGTTGCCGTGCACGGGTTTCTCACTGCAGAGGCTTCTCTTCTCATGGAGCACAGGCTCTGGGGTGCAGGCTCAGTAGTTGTGGCGAATGGGCTTAGTTGCTCTTAGGCATGTGGGATCTTCCCAGACCAGGAACTGAACCCATGTCCCCTCATCGGCAGGCAAATTCTTTACCACTAAGCCACTAGACAAGCCCCTTCCTTCTTCTTTGATAAGAAAATACAAATTTTCTTCCACCACCCAACAATGTGTTCTAGGAAAATGAATTCTAGGAAACAGAGTGTAATTAGTCTAAGGCAACCTTGGCAGTCCAATTCACCTTTCATTTATTTGGCAAATGGTAAATGAGCTCCTGCTATGCACAAGTCTGCTCTAAGTGCCGATTATCTTTGCCAGTTATAAGCGTGGAGTGGCCATGTGGTGCAAATCCCAGACAATGAGGGGCAAGGGGAAGACTGCTGGGGGCTTCTGGGGAAGGCTTTTTCTCCAGAGTAAAATGAGAGCTACTTGAAGAGAAAGCCAAGGCTTCGCCTTCCTGTGTCTGGACAGTGTTATGTGAGAGGTGATGCTTGGAACTGAAACAGTAATCTTGCAACCATGAGGAGAAAGAGAAGAGAAACTCAGAGAGGAGGATACAGAGCTCTGGCCTAGTTAGCTTGTCTAATTAGCCAAACCTAGAGTCACCTACTGGAGAAGGCAATGGCACCCCACTCCAGTACTCTTGCCTGGAAAATCGCATGGATGGAGGAGCCTGGTAGGCTGCAGTCCATGGGGTCGCTAAGAGCCAGACACGACTGAGTGACTTCACTTTGACTTTTCACTTTCATGCATTGGAGAAGGAAATGGCAACCCACTCCAGTGTTCTTGCCTGGAGAATCCCAGGGACGGGGGAGCCTTGTGGGCTGCCGTCTATGGGGTCGCACAGAGTTGGACATGACTGAAGTGACTTAGCAGCTTAGCAGCAGCAGAGTCACCTACTTTTTTTTCTTTTTGGACTGGGAAAATCACTATTTTGTTTGGAGCAGTGGGCAGCGGGTCCAGTGTCAGAACTTCTGGAACTTCCTCTTGGTGTCGGCAGCCTTGGTGACCTTGCGCACGTGGAAGGGCACCGTCTTGCTCCGGGGCCAGCAGGTGCCCACTGTGAAAATGTCCCCAATCTGGATGTCCCTAAAACAGGGGGAAAGATGCACAGACATGTTCCTGTGGCCCCTCTCAAAGCGGTTATACTTTCGGATGTAGCGGAGGTAGTCTGGGCAGATGAGAGAATGGCCCTCTCCATCTTCATTTTGGTCGCTAGACAGAATCTGCCCTTGGATGGAGCCATTACCAGTAAAACGGCATTTCTTGTCAATGTAGTTGCCCTCGATGGCTTCCTTGGGTGTCTTGAACCCCAGACTGATGTTTTTGTGGAATTGTGGGAACATCTCCTTGCCAGTTTCTCTAAGCAGGACCCTCTTCTTATTTTGAAAGATGGTCGGTTGCTTTTGGCATGCATGCTCAGTCTGAATGTCTGCCATCTTCCCTGTTCCCTGAAAAAAGGAAGGCCTACCTTTCTTATATGAGAAAATAGAAAGCCTGATAAGACACTTTCAGTTGGATATTCACTCACTTGTAGTCAAAAGCATCCTGACAAAATACGCATGATTTTGTTGGCGTTGTTTGCTTTGTATTAGAATGAGTGAATATTTTAATAAATGGATAATGACTCATATTTTTCATTTTCTTCTCCACTGTATTGTTTGATCTTAGAGGAATTTATATTTCATTTAGGGATGAAAGTCATTTTCCTTGATCTGTCTCTTCCTTCAGCCACTGCAGATCCCTCCACAGGAAGCTGACGGGTCTGGCAGTAAAGCTGCATTGTCTTCTGGGTTCCCCTAGCTGTTTGGCCTTGGGGAGCACTCCAAATTGAGGGTATTTTGGTTTTTTAATGTGGAAGAGGCAGCTCCTCGTTTGAAGAATCACCTTTCTTACTATAAATTTGATAGGCAGTTTCGTTCCTTCCTCTCTCTCTCCCTAACCTTCCTCATTCTCATCCCCTAGCCCTCCACGCCACCAGTCTCTCTCACACACACTCTCATTTGCTACTTTTTCTCTTTCCTTCTTTTACCCGAGGTGAGTGAGGCTGTGAGCTGTACCCTTTGTGACCTGTGAAATTTTTGGAGGCTCTTTGAATCTTGTTCAAACAGAAACCTGGCAAATTTCATGTTCTAATTCAAAGCTTCCTGGCTGAACTCAGTGGAACGCCAGCTAAGGAATTAAGTTGGTAAGCCAGTGATATTAGAAATGAATAATGGAGATATTTGGGGATAAGCTTTAATTTTGGAATAAGTGGGTCAAATAGCTTTTGCTGGAACAATTTTAGTGTAAAGTTTTAGGATGCCACTTGGCTTCTCACCATCTTGATGATGCCAATAGAGGGGATAGATTTCCTGTGCATTATGAGATCTGGGTGCTAATCCCTGTTTGCTCTTTTTATTACATTGTTGATCTAAAACATCATCACCATCCTTCTGAGATTTTCACATCTGCCCATTTCTTATGTCATTGCTTATTCTGACTAACAGCTATAAGTCCAGGGAGGAGTATTGTATTGGTTTGGGTACTGACAGGAAATAGATATCAGAAGTAATTAAGAGAAGGACATGAGTTTGAGCAAGCTCTGGGAGTTGGTGATGGACAGGGAAACTTGGCGTGCTGCAGTCCATGGGGTCACAAAGAGTCAGACACGACTAAGCTACTGAATGAAAGGACTCTACTAGGATGTAAGGGGTATTAAGGGAACCAACAAGGAAGTGAAATATGCGGGCTGATAACAGTTATTACCTCTTGGATTAGAATGGGTCAAGGAGAGGAAGAGGTTACTGGAAGCTGAAGAGATTTATAGCTGTGAAAGGACCTCCTGCCAGAAGCCGTGGCCTTAACTAAAATATAGATCCATTCATTAATCTATATGCTTTTATTGCTTAGGCTAAAAGCTAAGCTCTGTAATAAGAGATCCCCAACACTGTGACTTAGTCAATATGTAAGTTTATTTCTCTACCAATTATCATCCTGCATGGTTGGTGTAATGTCCAGGGTTGGTGTAATGACTTGATGGTGTTGAGTACTTTGGTGATTGTTAGTTCCATGAAAAGGTGTTTCCAGTCTTCTTCCTCTGGGAATAAGGAAGGAATGTGCTTCTCTGCCTGCTTGGGGTTAGTTGTGGTCATGCAGCTTGCTTTGGCCAGTGAAATGTGACAGAGAATGAGAGGTTTAGATGGCATCATCAAGCAAACTCTGGGAGATGGTGAAGGACAGGGAAGCCTGGCGTCCTGCAGTCCATAGGGTCACAAAGAGTCGGACACAGCTTAGCTACTGAACAACAACAACAATGTGAGTGCATGTGAGGTGTGTCACCGAAGCATTTAGGTGCCAACGCGAGGGTCTCGCGCTTGTTTTCCCTTTCCCTGAAATTTGTGGGAGAATTATTGACATGAAGGACAGCCATCCTGAAGAGTTTCTCTTCAGAAACTCTTGCAGAAGAGAACTGCATCATATTTGTGGATGTGAGAAATACAGCATTGCTCTCAGGCCTCTGAGATCAGAGGTTGTTAGCACAGCTAAGCCTGGCATTTCCTGACTAATCCTGAGACCCAGGCTCTTTCTGTTCTGCTGCCCTCCTGAGCCTAAGGGCTTGCAATCATCTGCAAATCTGAGACAGCTCACTACGTTGCGCGGATGGCACTCAGTCACGTCTGACTCTGTGCGACGCCATGGACTGTAGCCCCCAGGCTCCTCTGTCCATGGGATTCTCCAGGCAAGGATACTGGGATGGGTTGCTGTTTCCTACCAAAGAAGATCTTTCTGACCCAGGGATTGAAACACGTGTCTTTTGCATCTCCTGTGTTGGCAGGTGGATTCTTTACCACTGGGCCACCTGGGCTTTCCGCTTACTAAGATACTCACATCCTTGATCATGGGAAGTAGGAAAAAGTAACAAGAAAGCATTCTTACTCTTTTTAGGAGCATTACCTGGAAGTAGCACACATCACTTCATTGGTCACATCCAGTGCTTTAGTTATCTATTGCTGCATAACAGATTATCCCAAAGCTTAGCAGACTAAAACAACAGACCTTTATTCTATCAAACAATTTCAAGAGCAGCTTAGCTGGGTGGTTGTTGTTCTGAGGTTGCAGTTATCTAAAGGCTAGACAGGGGCTGGAGGATGCACTTTCAAGCCTACTTATAGGGTTCTTGGCAGACCTGTATCCTCACTGGCTGTTTTCAGGGGTCTCAGTTCCACATGGCAGCTGCCTTTCCCCAGAGCAACTAATCCAAGAAGCAGAGGGGGAGAGAGAGAGAGAAAGAGAGAGAGAGAAGCTGCAGTATCTTTTAGAAACTAATCTCAGAAGCGACACATCATTTCTGTTTTTTTTTTTTTTACTGGTCACACAGACCAGCCCTGGCTCAGTGTGGGAAGGGCCTATGCAAATATGTGAATACCAGGAAGCAGAGCTCGTTGGAGGCTGGCTAAAAAATCTATCTACATGGGAAATGAGACTATTTAGTCTTTAGCTGGACAGCCGTTCTCCTCAGATAAACTTACAGGAAGAAAGAGAGAAGCACTAGTGTACACACAACCAGCTAAACAAAAACCCAACAGCTGCTGCTGCTGCTGCTGCTAAGTCGCTTCAGTCGTGTCCCACTCTGTGTGACCCCATAGGTGGCAGCCCACAAGGCTCCCCCGTCCCTGGGATTCTCCAGGCAAGAACACTGGAGTGGGTTGCCATTTTCTTCTCCAATGCATGAAAGTGAAAGGTGAAAGTGAAGTCGCTCAGTGATGTCCGACTCCTAGCGACCCCATGGACTGCAGCCCACCAGGCCCCTCCGTCCATGGGATTTTCCAGGCAAGAGTACTGGAGTGGGTTGCCATTTCCTTCTCCAATGCATGAAAGTGAAAAGTGAAAGTGAAGTCGCTGAGTCTTGTCTGACTCTTAGCGACCCCATGGACTGCGGCCCACCAGGCTCCTCCGTCCATGAGATTTTCCAGGCAAGAGTGCTGGAGTGGGGTGCCATTGCCTTCTCCAAAAAGAGAGAGAGAGAAGGCCTAAGGGGACAACCAGCGTTCTCTGCCTCAGCTCTCCCCCTGGAGAAACAGGACATAAATATACGTGCTTACTCCTCTCTTGGTTCCTGAACACACATTCTGTATCTTGAAAAGATTCTGTGCTTCTGTATTATGCTCTGCCTTGAGGATTCTTATCATCAGCATCACTATCACCAGAAACTTGCCTTCTTTGTTCCCAGGCAGTGTCAAATTCCAAGGTACAAAGTTTTGTGTGTGTGTGTGTGTGTGTTTTGTTTGTTTTTTTTTTTTTAATAAGCAGGGGGAGAGGGAGCTTGCATCTAGAAGAAGGAGAAAGAAAATCCTTCTGCACTGTTCATTTGGAGCTCCAAGGATGAGTCACATGAACTGTGAGTCAGTGAGTCATGAGTATTTCGGTAGTTGGATGCGTTACATAAATTGAGATTCAAGTCCAATGTTTCTCATATTTTTCTAAGTAAGAAGTCACACAGAACCTAATGTTTATAGGAGTACATCCTCAGTGGAGCAGTGCTCAAATATTTGTAAGATGACAGCTGATGGTGAAGCTGAAGGGAGACTCTCTAGAAACCTTTACTTCTTCATGCCTATAATTGTTCATGGAGACCACACCATCAAAGCCCTGGGCTTCATAAAACCAAGAAATCTTATTCTCCTGCCTTGTCAATATAAGCATGGCTCATGTTCCGTAACCTTGCCTGACTTCTGTGCACTCCACTACCTCCTAGTACTTCCATCATGGGAAGAGAATATGAAGTTTTGTTTTAAATTATTTATTTATTTATCTTTCATGTATGGATGTGAGAGTTGGACTGTGAAGAAGGCTGAGCGCAGAAGAATTGATGCTTTTGAACTGTGGTGTTGGAGAAGACTCTTGAGAGTCCCTTGGACTGCAAGGAGATCCAACCAGTCCATTCTGAAGGAGATGAGCCCTGGGATTTCTTTGGAAGGAATGATGCTAAAGCTGAAACTCCAGTACTTTGGCCACCTCATGCGAAGAGTTGACTCATTGGAAAAGACTCTGATGCTGGGAGGGATTGGGGGCAGGAGGAGAAGGGGACGACAGAGGATGAGATGGCTGGATGGCATCACTGACTCGATGGACGTGAGTCTGAGTGAACACTGGGAGTTGGTGATGGACAGGGAGGCCTGGCGTGCTGCAATTCATGGGGTCGCAAAGAGTCGGACACGACTGAGCGACTGATCTGATCTGATCTGATCTGATCTATCTTTTGGTTGCACTGGGTCCTTGTAGCTGCAAGTAGGCTTTCTTTAGTTGCGGTGCACACGCTTCTCATTGTAGGGGCTTCTCATTGTGGAGCGCAGGCTCTAGGCAGACGGGCTTCAGTAGTTGCAGTGCATGGGCCAGTGGTTGTGGGGCATAGGCTTAGTTGCTCCATGGAATGTGAGATCTTTCTGGATCAGGCAAATTCTTATCCACTGTACCACCAGGGAAGTCCGAGAATATGACATTTTAAAACGACTTTTCTTCTTATCGTTGTTATTCCTAGTTACTCTGGCATTGAGTTTGGGCAGGGATATATTTGAAACAGTTTGTTGAGGTTTTCAAATGACCCTTTAGTGTAAAGTGGAATATGTGGAACAAGATTGCTGCATGGAGATGGCCAGGGTTGAGGGAGAGCAGCCAAATGTCTGCAAGAAAGTAACAAAACCCTATCTATCAAACATTTGCACTTAATTACAAAAAGTATGTATTTAATGTCCATAAATTATCTACCTGTCAGTGGTCATCTTTTCCTTTAATATGCAAAAATAACCTTTTTCTCAAGTCCCCATCCACTGAGAATTGTCTGGTGTTCTGTCTGGTTATTTTTAGGGTTTGTTGGCCTATGTATTCCTGGCTTTCTTTTACTTTGAATTCCTGCTTCTTCTGGATTCATAGTTACACTAGTGGCCAGTATTCCTCCTTCTATGCACTCCTTTCTTCCTTTTTTCACTCTCCCATTAGTTAGGATTCTTTTTGTTGCTAATGGCAGATACACACCAAGAAGGGGATTCGCTAGTTCACGGATCTAGGAAGGCAGGGATGGAAGCGTGAACCCAGTGCTCTCTCACTCTCTGTGTCTCTCTCGTTCTAACTTTCATCTCTGCCTGGCTTCATTCTCTCTCACGACGTTCTCTCCCTAGCTGGGTCTATGGCTGCCTGCAACCCCAGGCCTCCACCCTCACAACTTTCTAAGCACGAGGACAGTAGAGAACTACCCCTACCATTCCAGTTGGGAAAACTCTGGTGAGGGACTTTAATCGGCCCAGCTTAGATCCAAAGCCCGTATCTTGGTTCAGTCCCCAAGTGCAAAGGGCCATGGCGTTGTGATTGTCTGGCCTGGGTCGTGTGTCCAACTCTGAGTAGGGCGGGGAAATGGGGATGCTATGTTTAACCGCTCTATCACATGAAGTGGGAGGTGTTCCCCGGATGTAAAGAGGTGTTGTTACCCCTTCACAGGAAGACAGCTCTCAGAAACAAGTGCTTCTACTGCCCACTCTGGGCCACAGACATGGCCCAAGCGGCTTCTGCCCTCTCCACCCTGCAAAGCACCGCCAAGGCAAGGCCATTTTGTGTAATAGCGCCATCCTCAAGGTGACGGGTAACAAAGAGCAGTGGTGGAATGGTAGCCAATGTACAGTGTTAATATAAAGTGGCATTTAAAAGTCCCTGAGCCAACCCCACCAGCCTTTTGGGTCAGTGGGCATGTTGCTGGAGCTTGTGCTCTGTCCCAGATCACGCTCCTCCGTCTCTCCCCTCAGTGCCTGAGAGCCCCAGCTAGCTGCCCACCTGAGCATCCATGGGACACAGTGCTAAGTTTCTGCTTCTTTCTTGTGAACAGCCACTGAATTCCTCATTTTCTTCCCTTCTAGGCTTATGTTGAATGGCCCCCAAAACTCATCAAGGTGTTTTCATAAACAAAAGAGCAAATTCCTCCCTTAGGAAGAATCTTTCTAAGGATATTGTGATCTTATGATTATTAATAAGTAATATACATGTTTGCTCTTCATCTTGATCCCGGCACGCAGCTCCCCAAACCCTTGTAATTTCCTAAGTGATAAGAGCAATGGGAATGTCTTACTATTTTTTTTAATAATATTTGGTCTTTTGCCCTCAAATAGCTCCAGTTCCTGAAGTAGCTCCAGAGTGAGAAAGGCAAAAGAAACCTCTTGTCATGAATAACTAGGACTTCCCTGGTGGCTCAGATGGTAAAGAATCTGTCTGCAATGCAGGAAACCCGGGTTCAATCTCTAGGTTAGGAAGATCCCCTGGAGAAGGAAATGGCAGCCCACTCCAGTATTCTTGCTTGGGTAAGCCAACGGACAGAGTAGTCTGGCATTCCATGGAGTCACAGAGTCAGACACAACTGAGTGAGTTTCACTTCACTTTCAACCACACCTGAGTTTGTGTTATGGAGGTGATTTTTGGAAAGCCCTTAGATAACCACAGGACTGGGGACTGGTCACCAGGGGAACCAAGCAGGTGGTTAGAGAGGTGGAACTTTCTGCCCCCTCCCACCCTCCCACTGCTGACCTCCAGGGAGGGGATCGGGGCTGGGGATTGAGTTTAATCATGATTAGCCAATGATTTAATCAATCACACCTACATAATGAAGTCTCTGTAAAAAGCCCCTAAAGTGCAAGTTTCAGAGAGCGAGCTCCTGGCTTGGTAAAGAGGAGAAGGTGCTGGGAGAGTGGCGTCAGAGCCAGCCTGGGAGCTCCACATTCTTCCCCCAAGCCTTGCCCTCTGCATCTCTTCCATCTGACTGTTGCTGAGTTACAGCCTTTATAATAAACTGGTAATCTAGGGAGTAAACTTTTCCTGAGTTCTGTGAGCTGCTCTGGAAAATCAATCCACCCGGAGGAGAAGAACATGAAACCTCCAATTTACAGCCAGTCCATCAGAAGCACAGACCGGGCTTGTTCCACTTGCTGAACATTAAATCAGCCTTAAGGCCGATGACAACAAGAAACAAGGGCAGTGGGTAGACTGCCCTGAAACACTGACAGAGAGAAAAACCTGGCATAGTGGTTGGTTGCAGTTGTGTGGTGGTTAAGGACTATGACAACAATATCATCAAGGAATACTTCAAATGCAAGAAATGAACAAACAATGCCCTAGTTAGATACATATATTAATTGAATAATTAATTCGTTAAAGGATACTCGATCTTCATTCCCTTCCAGCACCTGCCATTCAAGGATTCGACTCTGGGGCCAGATAAACACAGGAAGTGATCCTCTATCATAAACATGCTTCTCAACTCCAAGCCAAAGGCGCACTTTCTGCTCAGCTGGTTAACTCTTCTCGTTCTGGATGGCTTGTTCTTGAATCATTTCTCTGGTGTGTTGGATAGACTTCTGAGCTGGGGCTAGGACCTGGTTTAGTATCTCTCTCATTGCCTGACACGGGCACGTCCCCATGCTCTGTCTGGGTTTGCTTTGCCTACTGTAATATTAACAGTGCATTTTTTCCCTGTTAGACCGTGACTATGAAAGCGCTTTGAACAGTAAAGAATGCTCTCTCTATGCAGGTGTTTATGAAGTGCACACATTCCTGTGCATCTCCCTTCTTTCTTTCCAGAACATGATGTCAGCATCGAGCCATGTGCTGACAGATGCTCCGACTACCACCGACTGGGCTGCAGAGGAGTCTGCCAGACGAGGCAGTTCTGCTCGGATGCTGGTCCACTGCGTGTTGTTTAGAGAAGAAATGTTTTAAGGTAAAGGAGGAGGAAGCTTGCCGAGGATGTTTAATGGGATCTTGTAAACATTTGTATTCCAAATAACTGTTACTGTTTCTTATTCTGGGCTCTTTATAAAGAACTGAAAAGACTGTGCCCGCATTGTAGGTAAGAGTTCAGAAGTGCACACCAGCTTCGTTCTGGGCTGGGTTGGCAGATACTGCTAGTGGCCTTTCCAATATCCATCCTCCCCTTTCTTCTTCCTTACCAAGAGAACCCTAATTTTTCTTTAGGCAGTATGATGCCCAATTACATATGCTCACCTTCCCAGACTCCCTTGCAGTTGGGAGTGACCATGTGACCCAACTCTGGCCGATGAGATGTAGGTGCAAGTCCCTAGGGAGGGGCCTCCAGAAACTTTTAAAGGGAAGAGTCTTACCTAGCATTTGCCCTTTGTTTTTTCCTTTTTTATTTAAAACGCACCCATCTTGTCTCCATGAACACAAGAGCCACATGCTAAAGATAGGAAAGTAGGAAAATAAAATGACTGCAGTTTCTTGTCACCCTTACCTGCTGATGTCTTATGTAAAAACAGTCAATTAAACAAACATATAGAAAGCTTATTTGGTTGATCCATTGTAATTAAGTTACTGTTCACGCACTCAAACATAGACCCTGCTAAGCTGTTTCATGTGCTATGTATAATAGAAAATGGATGCAAATCGACTGTAGAGTTTTTAGATCAGTGCTGCTCAAGCTTTCATGCGCATGTGCATCACCTGGAGAGCTTGTTGAAAATGCAGATTCTGATTCAGTAGGTCTGGATTGGAGTCGAGATTCTGCACTTTTCTCACAAGCTTGCAGCTAATGCTGATGATGCCAGTTCTGGACCACACTTTGAATAGCAAGGATTAGAAAATGACAGCTCTTTTGTCAGGCTGCTCTTATGCTGAGCTATTCTACTTTCCTTTGATATGCTTATTATTCAGTTAAAAATCTGCAGAGGACTCAGTGCATTTTCACAAAATGTTAAGGTTTTATTTGGAACATCATCTCAGAGACAAAAAACAGTTCATTTTGTTTAGCAAAATAAATTGACAAATGTATTTAAATAAGGGAAATTCAAGACTTTTGTGGATTTTCCCCCTTAGTTATTTGATTTTTGCCAGTTGGGATTTTTGTCTTCCAGCCTGAGTGCTTTCCAAGTTAATTCAGCTATAATCCAAGGAACTGCTTTATGAAATCCACATGAGTCAAAGTCCCTCTGTATTCTCACTCAATGTATTAAATGAAACACAAGGAAAATGACTTAGGGAAGTGGAATTAGAAGGAAATGTGTCTTTCTCTTGGTCATGTTATCTTTTCAACAGAAGCCTTGACCATTCTGAAATGGATATTGACAGTAAATTGTTACTGGGAGGTGATGGTCAAAAGGAAACTTAGGCGGTTTTTAACACCATCTGTCATCATGACTCAAAAGGAAATGCCAGCCACACCATCTGCAGCCACACCTCTGCCTTACACAGAAGCTGCTGCACACAGCTTCCTATGTGCTTGCACATAGAAAAATTGTTATTATCTTCTCTAGTTATGTACATTAAAAAAAAATACAACATTGTGTTAAATAGCAGGACAGCTAACAGTGGGACATAACAACGCTACACTGAAAAACCAAAATAGCTTGATGAAGCTGAAAAGAGAAATAGCAGATGGTCTTCATGAAGGGGAGCACCAATGCCCACCAACTCCTCAGTCTGTGACGGATCTGCACTCAGAGGGTAGGCCTTCAGATCGCCGCCACTGGGCCAGGCGCTGCTTGAACCATTTCTGGAGGAGGAAAATGTGCAAAATTACTTGTCACATATTGAAAAATGTCCATTCCCTTTCTCAAAGTAGCTTCTGTGACCCAATTGTAAAAAAGGAAAGTAAGAACTGAGCCCATAGGGCTGGTTCTTCTCACTGTGATACCTACCTTTCTGTCTCAGGACCTTTGTACATACTATTTCCTATGCTTAAATAAAACCTTCTCACTGAAGCCTTCCCTGACCGTTGTATCTAAAGTAGATTCTCCATCCATCTCCTTAGTCTCTATTTTAATACTTGGTTACCTTCACAGAACTTTGAATATCTGTAATGAATTCATTAACTTGTGCATTCCCTTGCTTTTAGTCTACATTTCCTTCTAAAAGATAAGAGCCATGAAAGCAGAGTCTGCATCCATATTATCATTATTAGCCCCTAGCATAAGGGCTTAACAGAGATTAATCAATGTTTGTTGAATGATAAAAGAAATCAAAGCATCTCCTTGTTGCCCCAGATAAATCTATATAACTGATTTACCTCATCAGTGTGGGATGATCCCAAGGGCCTTGGTCATCCACAGTGCTTCATTCAAATTTGTTAAATAAAATGAATGAAAAACCAAGCACTGGACAACCTTGGGGCAATTCTCTTGGGGGAATCTATGGAGTAGTCTGGCCCAATCTTCCTGCTCCAGGGCCACTGAGCAGTGAGAAAAGATAGAGTAGAACTCCCAGTTTACTCAAAATCTTCTAGATTTGTGTAACCCAAATATTCATACCTCATAAAATTAACCATGGATTTAGAAAAACCCCAGATGGGATAGTTCTAGACATGGTACCATGTGAAGGCTAAAACATTCTTCATATGTTGTAAAATTGCCCTACAACATATCAGTCAGTTCAGTTCAGTCGCTCAGTTGCTTCTGTCTCTTTTTGACCCCATGGACTGCAGCACGCCAGGCTTCCCTGTCCATCACCAACTTCTGGAGCTTATTCAAACTCATGTCCATCAAGTCAGTGATGCTATCCGACCAACTCATCCTCTGTTGTCCCCTTCTCCTCCCACCTTCAATCTTTCCCAGCATCAGGGTCTTTTCCGATGAGTCAGTTTGTCAGGTAGCCAAAGTATTAGAGTTTCAGCTTCAGCATCAGTCCTTCCAATGAATGTTCAGGACTGATTTTGTTTAGGATTGACTGGTTTGATGTCCTTGCAGTCCAAAAGACTGTCAAAAGTCTTCTCCAACACCACAGTTCAAAAGCATCAATTACAACATAATTACACCATTGAGATTATACCATTGGAGAAGGAAATGGCAACTCACTCCAGTATTCTTGCCTGGAAAATTCCACGGACAGAGGAGCCTGGAGGGGCTATAGTCCATGGGGTCACAAAGAGTCAGACACGACTCAACATGCTTGTATATTATTATACCACTGAGGGGTGGGAATTCTGCAAAGGGGAAATGAGGAGATCCATGCTGGGGAAGAGTCTGGAGTATGAAGCAGGTTGGCCAGAAAGGATCTGGATTTTTCAGAAAACAACATTGAAGAGAGAAGAGTGAAGGCATAGAAGCAGCAAGCATTGATCTACATGGAGACGATGAGTAGAAGGCTCTATGGGAGGGACGGAACCTCTAGGCTTTATTCTCCTGTGCTTCCCAACCTTTCACACAACATGGCACACTTTCTCCACCTCACTGCTTGAGTAGGTGACCACTGGGGGCTCTGTAGTCCTGGGCCCTGCCAACAGGAAGCTCTATTCTAATCAACTGGCTCTGAGAACTTGAGGAAGTTAGAGCGCCAGTCAGCTCAACTATAAGTGAAGAGGGAAGCTTAGGGAGTTTCTATTGTCCTGGTTAGGGTTTCTAACATTTGCCTATTCCTAGGACTTCCCTCGGAGAAGGCAATGGCACCCCACTCCAGTACTCTTGCCTGGAAAATCCCATGGACGGAGGGGCCTGGTGGGCCGCAGTCCATGGGGTCGCTAGGAGTCAGACATGACTGAGCGACTTCATTTTCACTTTTCACTTTCATGCATTGGAGAAGGAAATGGCAACCCACTCCAGTGCTCTTGCCTGGAGAATCCCAAGGACGGGGGAGCCTGGTGGGCTGCCGTCTATGGGGTCACACAGAGTCGGACAGGACTGAAGCGACTTAGCAGCAATAGCAGCAGCAGGACTTCCCTGGTGGTCCGGTGGTTAAGAATCCACCTTGCAATGCATGGCATGCAGATTCGATCCCTGGTCAGGGAACTAAGATCCCACATGCCTGGGAGCAACTGAGCCCATGCACCACAACTAGAGGGTCTGTGCATTGCAACTAAGCCCCAATAAAGCCAAATAAATGAACAAATATTAAAAAATAAAATGAACTTAAAATGTACCTGTTCTAGGGGCCAGTAGATGAGGGGACAGAAAGGAAGCAGAGAGAAAGAACACAGCTGTGGGATGGACACCAGACCTGGGATGTGCTGATGGAGATGGTGTGGAGATTGTGTGGTGACACCTAGACGTCTCTGACTTAGCACAGCCTCCCAGCAAACAGGGTGGGCTCCAGGGCCCTCATCTCTACAGAGATCTAGGGAGTCAGCATACACCCAAGATGAGAAGAAAGGGCGAGGACCACGGGGGAAGGAGTGCTTCTGTGTCTCAAGGCCTGAGAGCTAGAAGGAAGTGAGGAAACAGGATGGTCTAGGGTCTGCACCAAGGCTCAGCTGGCTGAACAGCAAGGGACCACGCCTATACTTTGCCCTAACTGTTCAACAGAGTTTACACACGGAAGTCTGTTACTCAGCCACTGAGATCTGTGGTCTTATATACCTTTGTACTGTGGATGTGGCAGCAGAGAAAAGAATTGAAAACCAGAGGCAGCAGATTGCTCTTAGGGAAACCTTCTCTTAGGGGTTGCTTTCTGGATGCAGTATTTCGCTCTTAGGGGTCTCCCTCCTTAAGGAGAATAGAGAACTCAGGTGTTTTTGGTGGCTTTAACCAATGCTCTGGGCTTCCCTGGTGGCACAGATGCCTGCAGTGCCGGAGACCCAGGTTCAATCCCTGGGTGGGGAAGATCCCCTAGAGAAGGCAATGGCTATACACTCCAGTACTCTTGCCTGGAAAACTCTGTGGGCAGAGAAGCTTGGTGGGCTACAGTCCACAGGTTCAAAAAGAGTCAGACACAACTGAGCGACTAACACTTCACGCTTCAGCCAATGTTCTACAGCTAAAGATAGGCATATTCGCTTCGGTGATCCATGGGTGTATTTAGTTAACTCTGGAATCTGGTTCAAGTTTCATTAATGAGGTGCCTCTGCAGGGATTTTGAGGCTACAAGGTGTGATTCAACAGAATTTCCAGTTACTAGAGCTGAATAAACAGCAGAGTTTTACAGACCAACTAATTAAAACTTGGAGGGAGAAAGGCTCATTTTCTTTCAGGATTTGTTTAGGACAAAATGATTGAGCTGGACTCATTCAGAAGCCAATTCTTACATGAGTAATGAAGCAGAATATTAATATACAGTTACTGAAAATAACGTCAGCAATGACCACATTTGTGAATTGGTGAGTTGGCATCCGAATACTTAATAAGTTGAACCCTAGCATTGGGGGATGGGGGGAGGCTCAAGAAAAGCTCAGCTATTTTCTGAAGATATATATTTTAAATCACACACATGTATAATAATTTAGCAAACCAGTTGCTCTCCAAAAAAAACTATTAAACACCTCGCTTGCTTTTTTTCACCTTCAGAGCGGAATCTTATCACATCTCACTCACGTCGAGACTAATTTTCCACCTGGCTTTTCTGTCTCTTCTTTGTTTTGGTCGGTCATCCCCTGGGATAGACATTCATCCTTTGCTTGCTTATAAACAGATGCCCTCATTAGCCTCACCCATTGATGGAGATTTATTTACTCCAAGGGAACAGATGATAATTAGACCCTGTGATGTGGAGGGGTTGAGGCAAAATAATACTGTTCCTGTCCTTTACTCCAGTAACTAACATTTCATTCTTTCTAGGAGGAGACCTTTAGAGGTCTTTTTCCACTGATGAAACATCTAACAACTAAAACCAGGGTTCTGGGAAGATTCCCAGGATATTAAAAGGAGACAAAAATTCTGGAAACCAATCTAAGAACCAATGCAACTACACTGGGGTTGAATCGGTGATAATAGAAAATGGCAGATCATCCTAACCTCCCAAGGGGCTGATGAGAGCTTTCCCAGCCCCTTCTCACACTGACTTCAAAAATAATAAAAGACACAGGGGTTGGGATTCTGTAAAGTTTATCTAATTTAAATATAGGGGAAATCTAATTACTGTCATGAGAAAAAAATCCATGCTGGGACTGAAGCTGAAGCTCCAATACTTTGGCATTCTGATGCAAAGAACTGACTCATTAGAAAAGACCCTGATGTTGGGAAAGATTGAAGGCAGAAGGAGAAGGGCACAGCAGAGGATGAGATGGTTGGACAGCATCATGGACTTGATGGGCAGGAGTTTGCTCAAACTTTAGGACCTAGTGAAGGACAGGGAAGCCTGGTGTGCTGCAGTGCACGGGGTCGCAAAGAGTTAGACATGACTGAATAACAAGGACCCCAGCAAATGCACCTTAAAAAGTTATTTACATTAGAGCATCCTTCACCTCATGCTGGGTTCCTGTTGGTGTCCCTCCACATAGAGAACACTGTCCTACAAGGGGACAGTTACAAAGGGGTCAAAGTCCCCAGTCAGGGAACAGTTTAACCTTTTAGTCTTACTTTTGCCAAAGTATCAGCAGTGTGAATCAGCTTGCATTAACTGTTAATATCTCACAGTAGCATAGCATGCTTATTTTTCTTTTCCTAGTATTCCTTGTTCTAGGAAAAAGAATATGAATCCAATTCTGGAAGTGGGTGGTATTAGGCATAAAGAGAGCAAGCATGTGAAATAAATATTATCTTGGCTTTGACGACCTTTTCTTATGGAAAAAGGCAACATTAATAAAAGAAACAGAGAAAGTATTGATAGCAGACACTGCTTATGTGCAGGCCCAGCACACCCTGGCCTCCATCAGTTATTTACAGGGTCCCTCCAGGGAGACCGTTCTCGCCCACCAGTCCCCGTGGGGGTGGGACGGTTGGCAGGGGGTTAAGGGGATGGCGGGTTTGGGGGGAGGATGGGAAGTAGGAAGATGAGATCTGATCTGATAAGAGCGGACAGAGGGTCACCTAGGAAGCCTCTTCCTCTGAAATTGCTCAATTTCGCCTCTCTCTGAGCTCTTGGGTCTCAGATGCTTCCTTGTGGTTGGTGCTGGAAGACAAAGGGGTAAAGCCAAGCTGCGGCAATGTCGGGGAGGAAGAAGGTGTTGGCCTTGTGGCAGGAAAAGGAAGCAAAGGGCCCTGCTATGAGGCTGACTCATCCCCGCAAAGGCTCACTTCAGAGCTGGGTCGCCCATTTGCCATTTGAGGGTGGGAGAAGAGGTGAGATGGGAGAAGGGCTGCCTGAGAGGGTGGAGGAACCTGCTGTGCAGGGGTCTGAACTGGCTGACCTTGATTACAGAAGGCTGCCCTCTTTTTCTTCCTGCCTCAAACCTGATTTCAGTGCAGTTCTCTCATATAAGGTGTATCCTGAGGAAAGACTGAATGCAGCCTGAGATGACTGTCATTTATGGTATAGTTTGTTTTTTTTCCTCCCATCCCATCCAGTTGTTTCCATTTCTTTTCTGTGGAGACAAAACAGCATGATATTTAAGCATCCAGGCCAGGGGGCCAGACTGCTAGGCCACAGATCCCAGCTCTGCCGCCTCCCAGCTGTGGCCTTAAGCAAATTATTTAACCTTTCTGTAAATCAATTCCCTTATCTGTGCAATGGGGCCAAAAGCACCCACTTCACAGCATTGTTGTAGAAAATAAAGGATTTAATACTTGGAGAATACCTGGAACAATAGGTGGCAAGCATCATCTCTTACAAAGGTCAATGTAATCATTCTGCTTTACGGATAAGGGAATGACAGTAACTTGCCAAGGGAGAATCTGACTCAGATGATAAAGAATCTGCCTGCAATGTGGGAGACTCAGGTTCAATCCCTGGGTGGGAAAGATCCCCTGGAGAAGGGAATGGTGACCCACTCCAGTATTCTTGCCTGGAAAATCCCACAGACAGAGGAGCTTGGACATGACTGAGTGACTAACACTTTCACAGAGCCCACAGTGAATCCACAGCTTTCTTTTTAAGAAGTTGAGTTACTGTCTCTGTGATCACTCCTCTTTTCTAAATATAGCGTGGGATTTTAAATGACAAAAGTTCAGCAGGCTGCCTCCTGGGGAAAAAGGGGGTGGTTCACAGAAACATGAGCTGTTAGACTTGGGTTACACTAAATCACTAAATTACCTTCTATTAAGTTCTGGTTCTGGTTAGCCAGACAGCTGTTTCCTTCTCTAAAAAGATATGTTTGACTTTCTGTTGGACCTAGGAATGGGAGAATCTCCTACAGGCAAATTCTTCAAAAGTGTTAGTCGCTCAGTCGTGTCCGACTCTTTGCAACCCCATGGACTGTAGCCCACCACGTTCAAAGGCTTAGTTAGTAAAAATCATTTTGGACTTGGGATCCAAGATGTATCTTGGGGTCTTGATCTACTGAAGCACCCATTACAGGCTCTTAAGCTTCATCTAAGTTATGATTCATGGTGAGGAGAGAACAAAATGTCTGATGCCCTGGTCTATAAAATGGGAAGAATAAGAAAGTCTCTGCTTTAGACTTGAGACTAGTGGTGTGAAGTGCTTTGGGTTCCCATGGGAGAGATGCTAGAGGAGTTCCAAGTGGTATTATCAGGCATAACTGTCTTTCCATGACCAAAGGGAAAATAGAAGTCAGAGTTTAGGCAGGGGTTAAAAAAAAAAGTCGGTTGAAGGAGCCAGTACTCCTTCAAGCCAGCTCCTAGTGGCTAAAATCCTGGGCAGTGTTACATTCTCTGTCCTAAACGATTTTCAGGATAATACAGAAGTTTTTAAAATAGATAAATAAATCAGTGCACTTACAGTGACATCTTTCTTCGCTCCCTTCAGTTGTAATGTTAGATGTCTACCTTGTCAGAAAACTCCAGAAAAAGAAGATCCTAGATCTCCTTAGAACCGTGGAATTTTTAAAAATCGGAACCAAATCTCCCTGACTCCCTTCAATTTTAGCTCTGCAGCTGAGCGGAAGCTGCAGCGAGATGTGGTGGAAAGAGCATGCATAACGACCTGTGCCGTCATGACAATTCCCTCCCTCTGAACCTGTTTCCTCGTTTACCAACCCCGAGGACTGAATTTATAGCTTATCACTACGATCCCGTCCAGCTCTGACATTCCCGCTGGGAATAGATTTGTGGACGCTGGGCTCAGTGGGCGAACGCGGCGCCTCTCCGGCAGGTTTCGCTCAGAGCCCAGAGGGGAACTAAACCTGGGAAAGCAAGACAAAAGTGGGTTCATTGACGCGGCTCCCAGCCCGGCGGGAGGAGAGAGTGCTTTCTCTGGCTGCAGGGGAGAGAGGAAAATCAGACGGGAGGGCGGGCGTGGGGTTTCTAAGCAGCTTCTGCGGGAGCCACTCGGCTGGGGTGCAGGGCAGACCCGGCGCGGGTGGAGCCGAGAAGCAGGGATGCTGCGGTGGAAGCGATGCAGGTCTGGGCTCCCGGGGTGCGGGCAGAAACGCTGATAGATCCGGGGGAAGAAGGCCAGGCGGGAGCCGAGGGAGAGGGAGGCCCTCACCTTCTCGAGATCTAGGCTGTCCGGAGGGGCGGGAGCGTGGGCGCGCGGGGCGCTAGCCGGGGCTTACCTGGGTCTCCTCCTCTGAAAGGCCTGCCTCTGCCGCGATCAGGCACAGCGTGGTGGGGTCCGGGTGCTTGTTGACCTTGTTGAAGTTGTACTCCAGGATCTCCACCTGGTCCTCAGTGGGGCCGCTCGCGGTCTCGGTCGACATGGTTCCGGCACGGCTGCTAGAGAGGGAGAAGCGGCGGTGATGAGCGAGGCCGTGGGCAGAGCGCAGGGAGGAACGGCGATCCGGGGTGCCCTCAGCCCGCGGGGCTGTCCCCGCCTGCGGTGGCACGGCGCGCGGGTGTCCCGCGCTGCAGGCTGTGCCGGGAGCCTGCGCGGGGCCCTTCCGGGGGCGCGCCTAGGGGATCCCTGCACGTCCTTGGGCCTCCCTCCTGACCCCAGTTTTTACAACAGGTTTCCCCGGGGCCCCTGCTCTAGGGCAATGCAAGGAGGAGGCGGCCGCACCCTCCCCGCCTTGAGGCCTTAAGGAAGGAGTGGAGGAAGAGCGGCGGTGATTTTTGAAAAACCGCCTTCAAACGCTCCCTCCGGGCAGAGGGAGCTGCTCTGGTGACAGTCCTGACGGATCGCTGGGCTGACAGCCGGGTTCCACGGCGGGACGCCTCACCCTTGCAAGCCCTGCTGCCTCTAAAGCGGTTTAGCACTTTGCAGCCTCTCCAGGGAGGGCGGTACACCCCACACCTCCTTCAGAGAAATGACCCAGAGGGCAGAAGTTACTTTTCACAGTTGGGGAAATGGGGGCGGCGCTTTTAATCTCTGCCTTTTACAGAGGTGGAGATAGGTCTGCAGCGCTTCACCCCTGCACTTTCCAGGGCCAGGGACTGAGCAGCAGGAGAAATTTCCACCTGAGGGCTTGTGTGAGTCACCCTGAAATCTGCAACCTTCTTCATCCCTCTACCCCAGGTTTTTCGAACTAAAGCTGTGAGTAGGAAGCTTCCTGTCAACCGGCTCTTCATGGCCCAGCGTGGCCTGGACATGATTCCCGCAGGGTGCAGTAGAGTCCACTTCACTATGAGCCTCTCTAGATAAGGATTTCCAAGACAGAGCCCAAATCCAGCTGAGGAGGATCTACAGCAACTATCTTTTTAATCAGACATCCCCTGTGATTGTATTAAAAATAACTGCAAAGTCAAGAGAATGGGTGTTTGACCAGCTTCAAGGTCTTTTATATTTCCTTACTTTAGAGCCAAATAGTGCTCTAGCAGGGGCTTCTCAGGTGACGGTAATGGTGAAGAACCACCTGCCAATGCAGGAGACGTAAGAGATGCCGGTTCAATCCCTGGGTCAGGGAAGATCCCCTGGAAGAGGGCATGGCAACCCACTCAAGTATTCTTGCCTGGAGAATCCCATGGACAGAGGAGCCTGGTAGGCTGCAGTCCATGCGGTCACAAAGTCGGACACGACTGCAGCAACTTAGCATGCATGTATGGATTGTTCTAGCAGATTTGAGGCAACATGACTTCCTGCTGCATATCTCATACCTAAGTAGCCTCTGAAATGGGGCTAAAAAATGGCAGATGTGCACCCTTCCCCTTCCCCCAGTTTAAGATGTATTGAGATGTAGGAAGTTAGAGTGTTCAAGTTCTTGGCTGAGGACTTGGGACAGACAGGTCAGGACTTGCCATCTCTGACAGTAAAAGACAAGCACATGTGTGGGAAACACCTTGGTTTGTTGTTTTAACAAACAATTGCAAAATCAGCCAGCACAATCCCGAGTGGATTTTGATGTAGTTTGTACCTGGGGATGAGCCACAATCCACTGACCTGCCTGCATAATGTCCCCGAGGCTGTGATAAACTTTTCTATTGTGACCTGCATCCTGGGCTCCCTAAATGTTTTTCCTTCTCCTCTTGGTCACTTGAAGAGGTGAGACAAGAAATCATTCTACTGTGAGAGATCCTGGGGTCAAACCAGTTGTTAGGTTATAGTGAAATCTTGGTGTTTTTAGGCAGTTCTGTGCTCCCTAACTTTAAAATCTGTCCCAGTGATGCCTGTCCCAGTGGTGAGGCAGGATGAGGTTAAGCCAGGTCGTAAATGCCTCTTCTCCTGTTGGTGCCTGTCCCCCTCTTTCTTTGACACAGAACTTCAAAGCTGGAAAGAACCTTGATGCCCAGCATCATAGAATGGAAAAGCCTTGGCTTCTCTTTCAGTACTGTGCTCTTCTAGATCCTTCTCAACAGGCCATCCTGTCTTTAGTTTGGCAGAAAAAATCAAGCAGGGGCTTGTTTATATTTTGAATGGGCATTGACTGACCTCATAGGATACCAACCTGCCAAACCTGCCCACTGGAACCACCCACCACTGCTCATTTTGCCTGGAAAAAAAAAGAAAACACAGGCGAGAGGAAACTCCTGCCTCTGGTTTTATTCCTTGCCCTAAAAAGAGTCCAACTATTTCCAGTGACACAGTTACGGTGGCTCTTCCAGGAAAATTTTTGCTGCTTCTTTGTAGAATCCCCAGTCTTTCAGAAGTGTTCATCAAACGCACAAATTTCTAAACTGAACTCAGATTCAAGGACTATTCCTCGTGTACTTCTTTCCCTCTTTTTGTTTCTTAACCATTATTACACAACTCAAAGGTGACACATTCTTAATCAGGTGCATTTTCTCTTATATTTTTGTGGCTCCCTCTTACAGGACTTTATATGATGTTTTATGGATAGGTCCACTTGGCTTTAAAGTTCTCCTTGAGTTATTTGACTAAGGGCATTGGACTTGGTTGGTTGCTATGGGAGGACCATTAGAAAGTACCCACTTCTCTTACGTACACCAAACAAACTTGATTTCTAGAAATGAGGATAGAAGATCTAACCACGATTGAGATATCTACCTCTTATTTCCCCACAAAGCTCAGTCTCTGTCGTTTCAGTTGTCTTTGGTTAACATGTGTTTGCTGCTGCTCCTCCATTTCTTCTTTCCCTCTCTTTCTTTCAAAGGAAATTTATAAATCACATCACCCTAGTAACCTTGGCCTTATAAAACTTCTCAACTCTTTCCAGTAAGGAAACTGTTGAAAAATATCTCTGAAGGTAGTCTAAACAATGTCAGATGAAAGGAACTAAAAATATTTTAAAGCTTCTTAATCTTTACTCTGAGCACACGTTGATCGTTGCTGTGGTTATTAATATCTTATGAAACATTCAAAGAGTCCTGTGGTTGTGTTTTCTTTTGTGGTTGCAAGAAGACAATGCATAAACCTTTGCAAGAGGTTAAATGAAAGCTGCTGGCTCTTTTGTAAATTTCAATGCCTGGATAGACATTTGTGCCAATCTTACAGCTTTACCTTTGTCCCTTAATCCTATAGTCATTTATTTATTTATTTATTTGAAAGTATCCACCTATATGAACCAGCTCATGGAGAGTGCTACTAGCTGGGACCTGCAGAAATCTCTCTGGGCTCACATTTACCATCTTCTTCTCCCCTTCCCAGCCATTCTGATCTCTCTGTAATGCCGAAAATATCAAACTAAGAGAAGAAGGTTATCAGTGGCATGGGACTTCCTGGACTTTTCTGGTGGTCCAGTGGCTGAGAATCCTCGCTCCCGATGCAGGGGCCCTGGGTTCAATTCCTGGTGGGGGAACTAGATCCCATAAGCCCCAACTAAGACCCAGTACAGTAAAATAAATACATTAAAAAAAAAAGTGATCAGTGGCAGATACTCCTCATAAACCATCCCATGGTGAACTGACAAAACAAAGAAAGCAGATGGATCATTCTTTAGGGTCATCCCCCAATTTACTTTAGCTTGTGTCTCCGTTATGTTCACTGTAAACTTTCTGGAAGCAACGTGCTCTTGAACCATTCTGTATTTTCTTAAGTGAAAAAAATAACATGCCACCATTTCTCCAAGGAAAGTGGTGGGTCTTTGGAAGCAGAGTTTTCTCCCTTATCACTTACTGAGCCACTCTGGATGGAGTGCCAGGGGGGATCACCCAGGCTGTCAGTATCTCTCAGAAATTGACACATAGGAGTAGAATATTAATCTGCTTCCTCAGGCTAACACAAGGCTATGTTAAAGGAAAGGACTTTTCTTGTTTTTGTTTGTTCTTCAAATATGAACCTGGTGGTTAATGTCTTTAAGCTTAGAACAGTAGTTCTCATGCCTGCTGAGGCTTACAATCACCTGTAGAAATGTCCAGGACCACTACAGACCTCCTGAACCAAAACCACACTGTAGGAAGCCAGCATGGCAGAGACACAAAAAATATTTCGGCTCTCACAAGATTTTATAACTTAATTGTTAAAATCAACTATAAACATTTAAGACCTCTTATTTCTTATACTGTAAAGATGCTTTAAAGTATCTTCTAACTCTGCTGCTGTATATCATCTCAACATTTGAGCAGATAGTAGGTTGAGGTAGTTTTAAAGGAATAAACTTCTAAAAATATACATTGGAGAAGAAATTTAGACATTACACTATTTACCTTTTGTATATATGGTCAGGAATGTGGAAAATGTCTTTAATATTATGAATTATTAAGAGAAATTTCACTATGCTTTGAAAAATTCAGAAATAATATAAAACCCTTTAAAAATCTTTTTCAAATAGAACATATTCTTGGGCTTCCCTGGTGATTCAGTGGTTAAGAATCTGAGATCCCACGTGCCAAGGAGCACCTAAGCCAGTGTGCCACAACTACTGAGGCCATGCAGCAGGACAAGCCATCGTGATGAAAAGACAAGCCATTGTGAAGAAAAGACAAGCCACCGAAATGAGAAGTCAGAGCACACAATGAAGAGTGGCCCCTGCTCACCTCGACTAGAGAAAGCCTTCATGCAGTGGCAAAAAACCCGCCACTGCCAAAAAATAAAATAAATCTTAAAAAGAAATTCTATTTTCTTTGAAGTTTTTTCTTTTTTTAAATTGGAGTACAATTGCTCTACAATGTTGTGTTAACTTTCTGCTGCATGACTAAGCTTATACATATATCCCCTCCCTCATAGAAAAACACATTCTTGTGTTGAGATTAGAATTTTTTTTTTAATTTATTTTTGGCTGTGCTGGGTCTTCTTTGCTTTGCACGGGCTTTCTCTAGCTGTGGTGAACATGAGCTAGTCTTTGCTGCGGAGCACGGGCTTCTCGTTGCGGTGGTTTCACTTGTTCCAGAGCACAGGCTCTAGAGCTCGGACTCAGCAGTTGTGGCACATGGGCTTAGTTGCTCCACGGCATGTGGGATCTTCCCAGACCAGGGATCCAACCTGCGTCCCCTGCATTGGCAGGCAGATTCTTAACCACTGCGACACCAGGGAGCTCCAAGATTAGAATTTAAGAAAGCAGACCATCATAAGGTAAAATCCTTCTACCTTATTACCATACAAAGTTCCATAAATGATTTAGAAACCAAAGATTACAGTGGAAGAGATTTGCCAACCTTGACAAACGATTCTATAAATTTTTGAATTTTCCAATGCAGCAAATGCTAAAGTTTAAGTTATTATTTATATAGACAATTTACAGAATACAACTTAAAACTGAACATTAGATTATAAATACACCTTTCCTACACACTTAGCATCATTGCTGTCTTCAGATAAATAAGGTTCCAAATCTAAATACGAAAAGACTTTTTAATGCTATATTGATTACAATTTTACTTGTTAAAAAAACAGAGGAAAATACAACAAAATGTTAACAGTGTTTATATCTAGACTGTGGGAATACAGATGACCTAAATTTTTTCTTTTTTATATTTTTCTCTTTTTTAATATTTATTACCTTGAAATTAGAAGATTTAGCATTTTTCTTTAAAATTAGTCTTTTATTTTTATTTATTTTTAATTTTAAAAATTAATTTACTTATTTTAATTTGAGGCTAATTACTTTACAATATTGTGGAAAAATTAGTTCTATCACATGTGTGTTGCTGCTAAGTCACTTCAGTTGTGTCCAACTCTGTGCGACCCCATAGACAGCAGCCCACTAGGCTCTTCTGTCCCTGGAATTCTCCAGGCAAGAATACTGGAGTGGGTTGCCATTTCCTTCTCCAATGCATGAAAGTGAAAAGTGAAAGTGAAGTCGCTCAGTTGTGTCCAACTCTGTGCGACCCCATGGACTGCAGCCCACCAGGCTCCTCTGTTCATGGGATTTTCCAGGCAAGAGTACTGGAGTGGGGTGCCATTGCCTTCTCCGTATCACATGTGTATGCATCCCTAAAAGAGCTTTTTAAAAGTCTTTATGTTTTTGAGATCTATAAAAACGATATCACACTATATATAATTCTTCTGTAGATTGCTTTGTCCATCAACATGTTTTCAAGATCCATTCATATCTCAGCGTGTAGAGAAGTTCATTCATATTCGGTTGTTTCCATTTAGTGAACACACTACAATGTATTTATGTCTTTTCCTGTTGGTGGATATTTGGGTTGTCTCCAGTGTTTTGCTATTATGAACACTGTGTCTCTGAACATTTTTGTATATGTCCTCTGAAGCACTTTTAGGAAGACTTCTCTAGGAGTGGAACTGGTCATAAAGTATGTGACTAGTAGCTTTACAACATTATACCAACTTCTTTTCCAAAATTGTTGAACAAAACTATACTATACTCCTCATACATACACTATTGATACTATGTATAAAATAGATAAAGAATGAGAACAGGGGACTAATATAGCACAGGGAACTCAATGCTCTCTGGTGACCTAAATGGGAAGAAAATCCAAAAAAAAGAGGGGGATATTTATGTATAGCTGACTCACTTTGCTGTACAGTAGAAACTAACAACATTGTAAAGCAACAATACTCCAATAAAGATTAGTTTTAAAAAACTGAAAATGAAAAAAAAAAAGAAAAACTGTACTTCTTCCAGCAGTAGGTAGCATTTCCTTGCTCGACATTCTCATCAACACTTGTATTGGCAAACTTTTTAATTTTTTTCCAAAATGGTTAGATTTTTGTGTGTGTGTGTCCATGAATAATATCTAAACCTTCTTGAAGCTGTTTATGTCTCCATCCTGCTTAACTTCTTGTGCTAAAATTTTCCATACATTTACTATTTAGTGTATAAAAAGAGTGTTTCCTGCTGGAGCCCAGAAGGAGATTTGAGGTATTTTTGGAGAGTTTAGACTGTCTTCAGGCTAGCTCGTTATTTCCACTGGTGACCAAGAACAATGCGAAAGATGGATGGAAAACTAATTACAGCAGGCCTTTTGTCTGTATAATGCTAAAAATGTTTCTATCTTCCCTTCTACAGAGCTTCTGGGAGTCAGGACTTCGCTCTGCACTTAAAAAATGTGTTAGCTGTATCAATTTATTGTTCCCTCACCCTTTAAGCAAATATCAAAGTCTCCAGATCAAAACGACAGAGATGGACTTAAAACAACTGAATAAGGAAGAAGAAAGGATGTAGGGATAGGCAGGAAGAATAAAAGAGATTATTTGGTTGTGGGCTTAAAATAAGATATAAACATGTGAGATCAACTAATGTGCTCAGTCTTTGAACTGCAATACCATGACCATGGGGGTACTGCCTTCCAGTTTAAAAGTGGGGTACTCTTAGTTCTTTCAGTTTTGCTCACAATCCTCTCTTAGAAATAGAATGGAATTGGTCCTGTTTTGTGGTCAAGAAAGGTTAACTAACTTATCTACAGCATCAGAGGAAGACTCAGAATTCCCCTTTTTATTCTGGCCACAGCTGTAACATCAGCTCTTGATGTCATAAGCAAGATTGACGCCTACTTCCAAAATGCAGTCTCCTTACACTCTTTTGATGTCACAGAAATTCTAAGATATGATTAAATCACCTGCTTGGATCTTTGAGCTCCAGTTTTGGTCATGGTCTTTCCCTTTAGTGAAGAGCTGGAACTGGGGCAGGCAGGCCATTTCTGACTGACTGGTCTCTCCAGCCTCATTCCCTAGTGGCTTCCACAGCCCAACCCTCTTGTAGAATTCCTCACCTCTCCTGGGAAAGCCCTAGTATCTACTTGACACCAAGGCAACAGAGAGAATGAAATCACCCCCTTTCAGGTTTTGTTCTGACTCCACACTTTGAAGTACCTTTTGGGGAAACGTTCAAGTTTGTCTGGTATGATCTGAACTCTTAACTTCTGATCCAGTGTAACAGCTATGGGCACTCACGGAACCACCTGCCTGCTCACAATGACAAGCACGCTTTATTCTCCCAAAACATGCTGCTCTTGACTCCACGGGGCAGGAAGGCTTAGGGCTTGAATTCATTCATTCCAACTGGTCACCAGCAATGCTACCACCCCAAGCACCTCTCATTTCTCAAAGTTTTGTTAGGCGAAGGTATCATCAGATTTAGTTTTCAGCGTTTCAGCCCTGCTCTGGGGTTGCGTATCTCTTAGGAGTTAAGCCACGACTTAAAAATATGAAATGCTGCCTTGCTTTAAGTTCTGTATATCCTATGCCCACTTTTATATGTGTCCTGTGTATTTGCTAATCCGGCTTAGTACATTCCAGGTCCTCCTCTTTAGACTTGCTTTCCTCTTGCCTTAGAAGCTCCTCTATTTCAGGAAACCCAGCAGAATTAAAAGCAAACTGAAACTTGAGCCAATGTAATGAAAAGGTCAAATAATTAGAACTCTTGAGCACTAATCGTTTGAAATATCACTTTGCTGAGCCTCCATTTCTTTCGTGGAAAGAAGGGGTATAATAATACACACCTGGGTCTAGTTCACTGCTCTGTTGTAAAGTTCATATGATATTGTTGTAAGGAAAGTGTTTCTAAACTGAAAAGTGTTTGCTTATGGAAAATACTACTTTTTTTAGGTAACTAACTTATTTGGCAGTGCCAGGTCTTCCTTGTGGCATGTGGGATTTTAGTTGCAGCATATGGGATCTAGTTCCCTGACTAGGGATGGAACCCAGGCCCTCTGCTTTGGGAGTGCAGAGTCCTACCCACTGAACCACCAGGGAAATCGTTATGCATGTGTTCATACTAAGTCATTCCAGTCGTGTCTGACTCTTTGCCACCCTATGGGCTGTAGCCCGCCAGGTTCCTCTGTCCATGGGATTTCCCGGGCAAGAATACTGGAGTGGGTTGTCATCCCCTCCTCCAGGGGATCTTCCCTGACCTAAGGATAGAACCCATGTCTCTTATGTCTCCTGCACTGGCAGGAGGGTTCTGCACCACTAGCACTACCTAGGAAGCCCCAGTCCTTGTACTATTGTTTTTTAAAAACCATAGTTCAGTAGGGCATCTTCTGGGTAGCAAACTGGTAAGAATTGTAAGTTTCACTCTTTCTGAGTTTCAATCCCTTTTTTATCTTTCTGGAATGGTAATGCACAATGGTTGAAATAAGAACCTTTTTTTGAGAGAAAAAAAAAAAATCAAATGCTGTATATATTGCTCCATCTTAAGAGATATTCCTAGATGGAACTTCTCAGTACTAACCAGATGAGGGTGGCAGGTTTTCTCATGAGCAGTTCTACACGTTGTATATTGATTTGAACTTAGCTGTTGATATTTTCCATAAAATGTTAGTTTCTTTGCTCATTCCTCACCACCACTCCCTAACATACTTTCATCTACTAATGAGAAAGCATTACTAGGACAGAAGGTGAGTAGTGAGGAAGTTAATAAGCAGGAACAATTATTCTATGAATTGGTGAGGAGAGTTTTTGAGGCTGTCTTGGCCTATGAGAATAATGACCAAATTGAAGTCGTTTTGAAATAATTTGTTCATGGGCTTGTCTTCCCCAACAAATTATAGGCTTTCCTTGGTGTTTATGTCATCTCTTACAGATTTCCATTTCTCCAGCACTCGTTAGGTGTGTCTACCACTTAATAGGTGCTCATTGTGTGTCTTTTGAACTGAATGTAGCCAATGACATCTGGCCTGACTTGATTTAGGACAAAAGTTAGGAAGACAGTGCTCTGTGTTTTCAACAATCAGGACCTGCCATGTTCAAAACCAAAACATAACACTGGAAAAAATAACATTCTAGCCTCCTAATAATGCCCTTTGGTTCTCACTGCCCAAAACAACACAGAGCTGATTCCTATTTTTGAATCAGATACAGAAACCTCACAACAACATATATATTGAGTAATTATTATGTGTCAGGCACAGTCCTAAATGTCTTAGACATATTGACTAGTTTAAGTGTTAGAAGAACAATAACACTATGTGATAGACACTCTTATTGTCTCCACTTAATATATGTGTAAAATGATGGAAATTATACACTTTCCCCAAGGAGATGTGTATAACCTTCTCCAAGTCACAAATGAAGTGAGTGGCAGAGCAGGCATTAAAACCCAGAAAGTGTAATTTCTGCATCCATGTTTTTAACCATTACACTGCCTTACCTCTGTGTACCAAGTAGCTAGGTAGATAGAAGCACCCTGATAGGTGGTTGCGGGAAGGGGGGCAGTCAAGCTGAGTGGTGCTCCTAGGACAGGAGTGAGGCTGTGTCCCCTGTCTGCTCCAGCTTCCGTGGGGTGGGGCTGGTCTGAGAGCAGAGCTTCTTCCCTGTGACACATTTCTCAACCCTGGTGACCAGACATGACTCTGACCCAGTTAAATGGATTAGTTGTGATTTTAGTTAATACTAGCAGCACCATCAGTCAGGCTAGCATTTTTTTTTCCCCACACATGCTCTTCTTTAATTGGTACAGATGTACTTGAAAGATGACATTATATGAATAATATAGTACACAAACGAGAAAGAGTTACAGCATCTGATAGAATGGGTCAGATGGGTTGGCTCCAACCAGATCAGCTGGCTCTTAGTGAGTATTGCTGCTATTTTAACCCCTACATGTACACAGTTTCGTTGACTTAATTAAGGAACTTCCTAAGACTATTGTTGGAACAAATCCTTCAGCGGTCCAGACCTTCTATAGCCATTTACAGAAAATAGCAAGATATTATGAAAAACTGTTGGAAGTGAATGACTTCCAGCAGTGAATTAATCATTAATTAACTTTGGACATAAAATTCTTTGCCTGAACACTGAGTTCTTTTCATTGATAGCCCAACTCATGTTCTAATCCAAAGATTTGTATGTGGAAACATAGGAAAACAGTGAAAATCAATAATAAAACCTTATACTCCTTTTGCGAAACAAGTGGAGCACTCAGTCTACCTCCTTAGAAATAAATGGGTAAATGAAAGAGGGCAATCCCATTTCCATAATCTTCTTAGAGGAGATCTCCATTTTGTAAGCAGGTTGCTTTTCAAAGGTTTATTTCTACTATTATTGTTATGAATTCAGAAATTTTTCTCTAGAAATAATACTGTAAACTATAGTATTATAATTATAGTAAATAGAATCCCAGGCTAACCCACAAAAGGGAATGTAACTGAAATGCTATATAATTCATAACTGGAAAAGAATAGAAAATAATCCTGATAAATTATCCTAGTGAAATTTAATAAGAAATCATTTCTTTATTTTGAAAGCAATGCTTAAGAAAAAGGAGTGTTGATTAAAATTTGACTTGAGAGAGATGAGGTTTTGGTGCAGATATGAAAGGGGTTTGGCAGGGAAAGTTTTGAGAATATTATAGGCTGATGGCACAACTTTGATGCCTGTGAAGTATGCAGAATAGTCCCTGACACTTTGTTGGGTGTGTAGTGAAGGCTTATGATCAAACGCATGTTGATTGAACTTTATTTTCAAAAATCACAGCTTATCTTTGTCTTGATGAAGGCATAGTAATTAGAGCTGCATTTTGTCTGTGTGTCCTAGAGGAACTAAGGAAGGGGAAAGAGGAAGAAGAAACGGGGAATGTTGAGAAGGATTGATGTGAAAAGCAGGTCATCTGAGATACGATTAACGATGTGAATGGTAAATAAAAAGCCAGAGGTTACTTTGCATGGTCCTCTCCTCCTCATCCTTTTAGCCAGTCCCTAAGTGCGCTGCTAGGCAAGAACAGTTCAGTTGCTGACCAGAGCTCTTTGTAGATAGGAAGGGAAAGAGAAGCAGAAATAAAGTTTTCTCCAAAGAGGGAATGTTTGTGTTTTTTTAACAGATGAATTATATGTAGGGGATACATGTTAAATAAATCCTCATTAATGAGTGAAAATACTAAACTGGTATGGAATAATGGAAAGATCACTGAGCTAGAAGTCAGAGCTGATTTCAACTTTAACACCTCTACTTAATAGTTACATTATCTTGGCTGAGGTTTGGTTTTTTCGGTTTGGGTTTTGTTTTTTGTTTTTTTAACTTATTTGAAATCTAGTTCTCTTCTCTGTAAAATGTGAATAAAAACTTCCCTTCCTGCCTATTTACTCTGGTTGTGATCCAGTGAAATTACTGAATATTATGCTCATGAAACAACTTAGAAAGCTGTAAAATAACATACACATTTCCAAGAGTGTTATGATTATTTCTTCAGCCAGAAAAAGTCAAGTTATTGGGTCAGATGACCTCTGAGATTGTTTCTCTTTTTAAATTCTGATGATGAGAATGGCCTGGGTTTTGAATTTTCATGTTATTCTTCATCAGCAGCTTAATGATGCCATGGACCTGAGAAAGGGGAGTACAGTGTCCCCCTAGGGCGTGTCCATGATCTACTCAGCACTTTGTACCTAGTTTCTACTTCAAAGGACAACTGAGGGACCCAAGAAACATTTTGAGCCACAGTGCTTTTTTAATATTCAGTCTATCTGTTAAATTAACATGGCCATATAATTTGTCATCACTTGAGTGGTGACATTTAAGTGTAAAAGGGATACTTGAATAATTACACCAGAACAACAGGCCTATATGAAAAATGTCCAGGCAAATCTAGACGTCCGGTCCCCTCATTACATGTAAAACGTTAAATTTCTCACTTTGGTGTAGGATAGTAAAAATTCTCCTTTGAATTTAGGGATCTGAGCTACTGTTATGTATTAGCAAGATGCAGGCCTTATTAGGATCTTGAGGACAGACCACATATACCTACCCAAAGTGTTGAATAGGAGGCTGCTTTTTGCTCTCAAGAAAGCATACTGTTGCAGCTCTATGGTTAAAAGGTAAGAGGATACACTATAGCTTCAAATTTCCTAACTTTCATTTTTATTTCAGTTTGAATACACAGAATAGAATTTATCTCACAGGGTGAATAATGCTTGGGCTTCGGCCTGCTTTGGGTATTGTTAGCAGAGTTGTACTAGAGCTTAGTAAGTGTGAATACCTATTACATATCAAACAGAGATTGGTCCTATGATCAAACATAAATAAAACGAAAATGGCTTGTACTAGAGATTTCCATGATACACAGCCAAGCCTTTTCAAACTAGATAAAACAGGAGGCATGAGACTTGTGAAGAAAACTGAATCATCAAGCCTTCTGTTTGAAAAATGTCTGATGCTCTAACACACGAAGAAATTAGACTTCTGTTATGGTATTTCTAAAGAAAACCATTAAACATAAAGACAAATTTGCACTACTAAACTTAGAATCAAGTAACAAAAGATCAACTTTCTGAAGTTGGTGGAGAAGAAAAATGGCACAAATAAGTCAAAAGGGCAGATTAACATTCTTTTTATGTTTTAGAGTATATTTTTAATATTAGTTTTTGTGTCAGCCATTAAGCTTCCTAATTATGTTTTATCTAGAACATTAATTACATTAAGTCAGTATTGAGGTGCATGTGTTTGTTGCATAGAAAAGGAAGGATGCTCAAAACCTTGAAAGCTGGGACTTCCCTGGTGGTCCAGTGGTTAAGACCCTGCCCTCCCAGTGCAAGGGGTCTGGGTTCCATCCCTGGTCAGAGAACTAGATTCCCCATGCTGCAACTATGATCCCTCATAAGACCTAGCACAGCCAAATAAAAATAAACTTTAAATTCTGATGATGGAAATCAGTCTGGTATTTTAAAAATTTGGTCCCTCTAAACCATGCATAGATAATTCAGAATAAAGTAGAACTGTCATATTTCTCTGTGGTCATTCTGTCACTTTAGAATGTTAAAAAATTAGTTTCTTTCTGAAAATATTCTCACTCCTGTGCCGGACTCTGAAGAGGGCTGTTCATTTGTAATTCTGGAGACATGTCATCATGATTTATTAATTTTCAAAATGTATGCTGGGTTATATAGTATTTTTGCCTGAGTCCTAATTACCTAGTAAGGAACAGCAGTTGGGCACCTTCACGGGACTACACAGGCATGATCAGTAGATGTTCAGGCTGCTGGCTCACAGGCTGTTGAAACCTGCCCAGTGCAAGCAGGCGTAACTTCTTCAGGTTGTTTGTGCATTTGCTGGAAAGGTTCTTTGATAGAATGGAATTATCTCTTTGCACAAATACACTTGAATCAATTATTATTTTTTATGGTCCAACTACCATTCTTATTTTATGACTGTACTTTAAGTAATGGATAAAATGACACACACCTGGTTTCTTTGTAGAGCTCCAAATTATGCCAAAGTCCAACCATGCATGCTGCTTGTTGCCATGATACTCAGTTATATGGGCCTTATTTTTCCCCCATTGAGTGGTTTTTATGAACAGGTGTTCAGCTAATGGGATAAACAGAGGGCGTGCAGCTCTAGCCTAACCATTAACATCACAAAATAATTGGAAAGGACAGATATACCAGAAAGCTAGCTCTGAACCTACAGTAGATCTTTTCTCTGAGCATCAGATATAATTTTGCAGAAAGAGCCTGGATGGAGCATCAGAAGACCTGCATGCTCTTTCCAACAGTAGCACTTAAGTCTCCAAGTGACTTTGGACAACTCACTTAATTGTTTTGAACCTCCATTTCTTCATCTATAATTGAAGCTATAATCCTACTCCACCTGTCTCACAGGGTTGTTGTAGGATTCAGTGAGACAGATTAAGTTTATGAATATCACTATAAATTATAAACATGGTATAGATATAAGATACCATTGTTAAGGTTCTAATCCAGCTTTCAGTGGTTCAGGATACAATGTTGGGCAACTGATAACACCAGCTTTTGCGATCATTAATATAGCAAAACACCATAAAAACTTCACTCTGCTTTATTCCTAATAAGATTTCTTAAAATATTTCATTTGCTTTGTCCAGTAATCAGTCAGCAATACAAAGAAATGAAATGCTTCTAAAACTGCCAACTCAAGTTTAAGAAAATAACATTTTGAGAAGGAGTGATTGCTGAAGATCATGCTCTTTAAGTTCTAGAAAATGATTTCAATCAGTTTTTAAAGTCTTATAAAAGAAACTTAGTGAAGCTTCTAAATGTTTGAAATATTAGACTACTGCTGCTGCTAAGTCGCTGTAGTCGTGTCCAACTCTGTGCAACCCCATAGATGGCAGCCCACCAGGCTCCTCCGTCCCTGGGATTCTCCAGGCAAGAATACTGGAGTCGGTTGCCATTTCCTTTTCCAATGCATGCATGCATGCCAAGTCACTTCAGTCGTGTCCGACTCTGTGCGACCCCATTGATAGCAGCCCACCAGGCTCCTCCATCCACAGGAGTCTCCAGG
Organism: Bos indicus x Bos taurus; assembly: GCF_003369695.1. NCBI lineage: Eukaryota > Metazoa > Chordata > Mammalia > Artiodactyla > Bovidae > Bos > Bos indicus x Bos taurus. Next base: position 72,111,367 of record NC_040081.1, read on the forward strand.
CAAGAATACTGGACTGGGTTGCCATTTCCTTCTCCGTGAAATACTAGACTAGAAGTTACAATATCAGGCATCTCCATTTTGTATGGGCGACTCAATATTCCATATTGCTTAGAGAAAACACAGGCCATCTAGCCCACTCCACTCCAATCCCCTGTCTTCCACCAACCAGATCTAAACGGTGGTTGACTATACCTGTGAGGGTATTCATTATAGCAACATTTGTGAGAATTGTAGGCAGAAGAACTGTCTAACACTATAGGATTAGATAAACCAATGGATCAAGTAGCAGACTATTAAAATGGAGTTAGAAATAATGCATTGGAAATATTAGAAATATAATTGGCAACACAGGTAGACCATAAACATGTGGTGTTGAGTTAAAAGAGAGAGCAAGAAAGGGAGACTGGGAGAGCAAAAGAAATAGAATGAGATATAAAACCTAAGAAGAGTCTTGTGTGTACTATGAGTTAAGGAATATGTTAATTCAACATGAGCCTAAAGACAAAAAAAAAAAAGACTTTGAAGACAAAAATATTGTTGGACTGCCCCATCTTTCAGAGCTTGCCTGTATAATTCTTTCCAATGTATTTGCTGCATAATGAGGGAATATATTACAGCTTACCTCATATTCTTCATGTGCAGACTACCTGGGCTGGCTTTTTTCCCCAAAGGGCAAGGTGAATAGCTGGTCACTGACCTCCAGGTCCACATACTCCATGCTTTTCAGTGCCATCATCAAATGACTCTCTAGCCCTCTCTCACCCAATTTAAACAGCATAGGGTCCTTTTGCCACTCCTCATAGACTTCTTTCGAGCTAGTTTGAAAGACTTTCTTTCCTTTTGAACTGTGGAACCCTGAACTGGGTACCAGGCTAATGAAGGCAGGAGAAGCCCTCCCTCCTTCTTCACACATGCTTCATAAACCTCAGTTCTAGTCATCTCCAAAGGATGCTACTCTACTATTCACAAAGAGCGTGAAGAACATATAATAAAGTGATAGACACTTCCAGGCATAAATTATTGAATTAAAGATTTTTTAAAAACATATTTCGCTCCTGGACCAGTAGACTAGAAATCTGGAAAGGAGGGAGGGAATATAAGCACTGGGGAAAATCGTTTATGTAAATTTCCTCAGGGAGCAAGCACACAGGAAGGAAACGAAAATACATCAACAAAAACTAGACTGTCTAAACAGATCTGTCATGGCCTTAAGAATTACAGGAAGCTTCCTTCGTGATCCATCTAGATCTAATAGCTGGAATGAGCGCCATTAGTTTCCTGCCCAGTTACACAAGGAGATTAGAGTGGATCAGTGTCTGCCTTACGTTGTATGTGACTTTGTTTTTGTTTTAACATATAAAGATAGAATAGTTCATTCATGAGTGATCTGACTGGATTTTTATGTTTGATCACTTTTTATCAAAACCACCAGAAGTAAATCACAAGAAATTATACAAGGATGGGTAAAAGTAATATGCGTGCTAAGTCTCTTCAGTTGTGTCCGACTCTTTGCAACCTTGTGGACTGTAACCCTCCAGGCTCCTCTGTCCATGGGATTCTCCAGGCAAGAATACTGGAGAGGGTTGCCATGCCCTTCTCCAGGGGATCTTCCCGACCCAGGGACCGAAACTGAGTCTCTTAAGTCTCCTGTATTGGCAGATGGGTTCTTTACCACTAATGTCACCTGAGAAGCTTAACTTCTCTACTTTCAAAAGAGCTTCTATCATGTCCTAAACATGGCCATGCGCTAACAAGAGCCTAAAGCAAATATCAGAGTAACTTGACCTTGTGATTTGTTGATCACAAGTTTCCTTGAACCCCTAGCATTCATTTTGAACTTCTTTTTGGTTCTCTGGCCGGGCAGGATGGATACAATGCTTCCCACAGGGAACCTGAGTCACTGGGGAGTGAGTGACTTGGCAGAGAGGCCAGAATGAGGAGTGGGGAGGCCTGGGTTCACAGGCAGTTCAGCCTCCAACTAACCCAAGATATAGGGCAACTCACCCTACTCTCTTGTTCCTTCATATACTGTAGTCACAGATGACCAGATAGTATATTGCTCAAGGTCAGGTATTTTTTAGAATGAAAGGAGGCACTAGTAGTACTCCACTGGAACAACTGATGTTTTAGGCTTTTCCCTCCCACTTAAAATTCCATAATAGCTGAAGTAGAGCTGAAAATATAACAGGTTCCTGACCACCAGACTCCTGCTCTGCTTCCCAGGCTAGGCTGTCTGCCCTGCGAGGACCTGTCTACCTTGGAGATCTGTGGAGGAGTGTTTACTTTATCACCTAAAGATCAAGGGACTTCCCCAGCCATTAAAAAGGACAGCCTGATCTGCACCTGCTTGGTCAGGCATTCATACGACCCAGACCCTGCCTGTGCTCAGAATCAACAGCACTGGAACCCCAAAGCCACATCGAGGTCACTGGCAGGCAGGGGAGGCTAAGGGAGACGGGCCAGGAAGAGGGCAGATGCAGGCAACCACTGTGTGGGGACAGGCCCTTTCCTTTGCAGCCTCAAGCCTGTTCTCCACTGGCCCAAGGCCTGTGGACAGGACAGGTGTGGTCCAGGGGCCACCTTGGGATCCTCAGTTGTTGGGGGGTTCGGCACCACATGGAATTCAGGATCTTAGTTCCTGACCAGTGATTGAATCTGTGCCCCCTGCATGGAAGCACGGAGTCCCTCCTCAGGTGTTGGTTTTTAATAGGCAGGTTGCTGCTGCTGCTAATTCGCTTCAGTCGTGTCCGACTCTGTGTGACCCCATAGACAGCAGCCCACCAGGCTCCCCCATCCCTGGGATTCTCCAGGCAAGAACACAGGTTAGTACTTCATAAATCACTCCAGGCCACAGGCCACCCCTCTAACAATTTCATCATTGCATAGCCCTGTTCACCTGGCTTTTTCAATTTGGAGGAGACCATCAACAAAATCCAAAAACTGATGTGGGTGACAGATCATGACACAGCCCTAAAATATATATGTATATCCAAGAAAAGTAAGCCATTCCACACAGAGAGAATTTAGAAACAAAGATGAAGGGAAAATATTCAGACATGTCATACCAAGAAGGTAGAAATTCTGTCACTGTTTTACAACCCTATTTCATCAGTGGTGCAAACCTGTCACTTATTTAAAAAAAAAAAATTTTTTTTTTTGGTGAAACTGAACGGTAAGAAGAAGAAACATTTGGCTTCATCTGCAGCATTAAAGCAAATTTGAGGGTACTACCCTGGTGGCAACAGTCTAATCCTTTACCCCAGAGCTTGGGTCTGCTGTCTCCTGGTCTCCAGGGGCCCAGGACGATGCTCACCTTTCCCCTCCTCGCTCACGGCTGTTCTCACCAGTCAGGACTCTGTGCCGTGTAGCTCCTGTATCTGGCAGACTCTGCTTCCCTGGAGAGAGGTTCAGAACACCCTGATCACACCCCTCTTCAGAGGCTGGCCCTACCTAGTATAGCTACCACTTGCCAACAAGAGCTGCAGCAATCTGAGCTTTCCAAATGCAAGAAAGTCTGTCAGAGTCACAGGAACTAAGGGGATACCTTGCCCCAGGCTGCAGGACTGGGTCCCCAAGGGAGGAGGCCCCTTGTCACTAAGCCTGGGCAAGTTGCTCTGCCAGTGCCAGCCTTCTGCCCTGAGAAGGAAGCAGGTAATATTTATAGAGCCCTGGAAGCAGAATTTATTGACGTCTTAATCCCTACTGTGGGGGAAGGCAATGGCACCCCACTCCAGTACTCTTGCCTGGAAAATCCCACGGACGGAGGAGCCTGGTGGGCTGCAGTCCATGGGGTCGCTAGGAGTTGGACACAACTGAGCGACTTCACTTTCACTTTTCACTTTCGCATTGGAGAAGGAAATGGCAACCCACTCCAGTGTTCTTGCCTGAAGAATCCCAGGGACGGGGGAGCCTGGTGGGCTGCCGTCTATGGGGTCGCACAGAGTCAGACATGACTGAAGCGACTTAGCAGCAGCAGCAGCAATCCCTACTGTAGTGACCTGATGGTGACTTTCCATTTCTCAGAAAGATAAATGAAAGGCAGCCATCTCTGAGGAGGATGAATGCATTTAACAAAGAATAGACTCATTCATAAAAAGAAATCTCTTAGGGCCCACAATGTGTAGGAAGGTCCATATGGGAAGTGACTGCAGGACTTCTATTGAAAACTCCCAATTTTGGTATAATTTCCCCCAGTAAGTTGCCTGGGATTCTGAGTAATAGGGATATGGTGATGGTGATGGTTTAGTCGGGCAGGCTCCTCTGTCCATGGGATTTCCCAGGCAAGAATACTGGAGTGGGTTGCCATTCCCTTCTCCAAGGGATCTTCCTAACCCAGGGATTGAACCCAGGTCTCCTGCACAGCACATTTTGCCTAAAACTTTGATTCTGCTGATTACTCCCTCCCAATGGTAATTATATTCAAAGAACTCCCAGATGTGTTATCTTGTTGAAACCTATGTAATATACCAGGGAGGGACATAACTCATTAAACAATCATTGTCTATTAACATTATTACTTTAATTAGTTTTCCAGAACTGGGTAAGCAAAGCCCTAAGGGATGAGACCCTAGAAATTGTTGGACTTGGAGGAGAAATGGAAGAAACCACCTGAAACATGGCAGGTGGCCCCGGCAGAGCAGGTGAGGCTCTGCGGCCCCAAAGGCAGACCTACACCTGCCCCTGCATGGACACAGGTGCCAAGGTGAGGGCCCCATAGGAAGAACAGAAACCACAAACTCCACTCCGCTCATGTTTCTGCCCCAGCTGCCCTGGGAATCATGATGAAAAGACCCGTGGTGCCAAATAGACGCATCCCAATGCTGAGAACCCGGGCTAGCGCCTGAAAGACCGACTTGGCTGTCCCCCAGAGCAGAGCGCCTGATGCATCCGCCCTGATTCTTTTCAATAATTATAATCCCCTGACTTAGATTAGATATTATGTAGGAAACAAAAGGAAGCTTTAGTTTTGAAACATCCCTTCTCACACGTTAGCACAATCCTTAAATAATGCACCTTTGAGGCTCTGACTAATTCGTCATGCCTGGCACCAGGAACATGTCTGGGTTCCAAGAATTTGCTGGAAATGCGCCAGATATCCTTCCCTAGCTAGAGTTGGAAGTGTGGTGCTGAGGACCCAGAAGCAGTGGTCTTGGGGGTCCCTCGTCCTCTGAGGTCCTATCACTATCCAATTGGGTCCCTGGCACACGATGGTCAAGGGGTTGGGGGTTCATGTGGCCGAGGGTAGGCCCTGCCCTGTCCATGTGTCTCATGAGTGGTTTGGGTTTCACTGGTTCCCATCCCCAGCTGCACATTAGAATCACCTGCAGAGCTTTAAACAGTATTACTGGAACCACCCATTCCTGGGTTCTGATTTAATAGGTGGGGGCGGGGCTCAATCCCAGGTATTTTTCTCGAGGTGCACAACCACCACCTGAGATGATCTCTGGGACCCTTCCAGTTCTATAAAAGTCCACAATCTTGATGGTTTGGGCCTTCACTTTATTTACTGAGTTAATTTTTCCCCAAAATACTCGTTTCTCATTTTCATTATGTTGCTTAGGCAGATTATTAGAAATGCTTTTAGTTATCTAAAAAAAGGTGAATTGTTAAATTATTGCTTGTTGAGTATAACTGGCTTCTAACACTGCACGTTTAAAGTGTGTGATCTGATCAGTTTTCACAAGTGAGAAATGGTTGCCTAATCATGATAGTGAACACACCCATCACCCCCAAACCCTCCTAATCTGCGTAACTGTCTTTCCAGCTCCCCTGTCTCAGGTAACCACTGAGCTGCTTGCTGTTCCTATAGAGTAGTTTGCATATTTTATCATTTTGTGCAATGCAGTCTGTACTAATTTTTTGCTAGCTTCTTATATCCTTGTATTTGAGATTTCAAACTCTTTAAGAATAGAAGCCACCTTATATTTCTTTTCTCTTCCTCTTGGCCCCCAACTAACCTTTGCTCAGAGAAGCCCCTTAATCATTATTTGCTCGATGGAAATCAGACCTTTATGACCTTACAACTGAGCTTCGGTTTGGTGGCAAGAAGTGCCTGCTGTGTTAAGGGTCTTGACTCCCCACTACCTCTCTGTAGGTTCCTAGTCAGCAGCTTCAGCTCAGTTAAAAAATTATGCACTTTCTTAAATCTGAGTCTTTATTTAGGGTCATGGACTGCTGCTGCTGCTGCTAAGTCACTTCAGTCATGTCCAACTCTGTGCGACCCCAGAGATGGCAGCCCACCAGGCTTCCCCGTCCCTGGGATTCTCCAGGCAAGAACACTGGAGTGGGTTGCCATTTCCTTCTCCAATGCAGGAAAGTGAAAAGTGAAAGTGAAGTCGCTCAGTCGTGTCCGACCCACAGCAACCCCATGGACTGCAGCCTACCAGGCTCCTCTGTCCATGGATTTTCCAGGCAAGAGTACTGGAGTGGGGTGCCATTGCCTTCTCCACATAGACTGCTAGGGATCCAGAAAATGGGCATCCAGATGAGTACTGGGGGCAGAGGGCAGGGGAACTACATGGAAAAAGCTCTTGGATTTCCCCAGATTCTTCATCACCAGACTCTTGATCCAAAAGGAGGAACTATGGAATTCCAGGTTTGATCCCTGGGTTGGGAAGATCCCCTGGAGAAGAGAGTGGCAACCCACTACAGTATTCTTGCCTGGAGAATTCCATAGACAGAGGAGTCTGGTGGGCTACAGTCCATGGGGTCGCACAGAGTTGGACACAACTGAGCTACTAACACACACACATGGAAGTCACATCATGTTTCATTCCTTATTCTAGTCCTATGCATTTATGAATATGATGTCTAATTATATACCCCCTACTATCTGCTCCCCCTACTTTTTCCTTCCTTAATCCCAAGTACCTGTATTTTGTTTTCTGGACTCTGGTTATTCTTAACCCTACTGAACTAAATACACTCCAGGGCCCTGTTGACTGTCAATGCTACCTCATGGGAATTTTTTTGCATTCCTTGTCTAAGATCTTCTCACCTAAGCTTTGTGGTATGTTGTGCCTTTTAATTCTTATTTCACTTTACTTAACAATCTGCCTAGATACCTGGTGCTCAAATATCACAAAGTTACATTTCTGCAAAGCCCCAGAGCATGTTTATTTTCATCTTAAACAAGATCAATGTTTTCATTGTTATAACTGATAAGGATTATGAGAACCAGAAGTAACAACAAATAGCATTGCAGACTCTCAGCGGAGCCACCTCTAATCAACCCAGAGACACCTTCCCTTTTGGAAATTTTGACTCCTTTTGGGTCAAAAAATATTTTTAAACAATACTATATCTGATTTTAGACTAAGGTGTAGAATAGCAATATTGACTTCTAAAGGATAGAAATTCATATGCACTGAGCACAGTCCTACAAGCGCTGCTTTCACTGTGTCTTTCAGAGATAGGACAGATATAAAAACATCTCACCTGCTAGTCAAAAGGTCAACACAGACTCCCCCTGGCTCCAAATGCCCCTCCACCCCCAGGCAGGGTTGCCAACATCTGATGCCTCACACCCCTCATCGTTCTCTGGCTCCCTGCTTGGGGCCGGCTCTTTAATTCTCCCTTTTGTCTCTACCTTTTCCTATCAGAATAGCAAACAGGGTCACAACAGCATTTCAGTCCAGTCTCTACACAAGTTCATTCCTCTGCCTGAAAAGGCAAACCTCTGAAAGTTACTTACGTGGAAGCGGCAAAGGCAAGCGCTGGATTTGGATGCTGAGTTAGCTGATGCCAGCCTGCTTAAATAGCTGGGTTGGCTGACGCAGGCTGTGGATAGCACGTTTATTTACGCCCGTGAGTGCACGCTCAAGCAGGGACCTGAAAAACCTGCAGCGTGGGCAGGAGGAGAACAGCCGAGCGTTCCATCTCTCCTGGTAATTCAGGTTTGGTATTCAGGCGGTGACTTCTGAGAGTCTCGTGGAACTTTCTCGGCACTGCCTTCTTATCCCTGATCTCTTTCTTGGCAAAGGAGAACTCTTCACCAAGATCGGATGAGAGAGGTGCAGCTGAGAGAAAAAGGAAGAAATGCAGGACCCTGGACCCTTGGCCTGAGCTCCTTATTTTGAATGGACTTCCAGTTAAATGTTGCCTCATTTCAAAGCATAGGCTTGAGGTTGATTTTGCAGCTCCGTGGACAGGATGACAAACTAAAAGCCTGGGCAATAGCCCAATCAATGAAAAGTTTTTTTTTTTTTTTTTTCTTCGGGCACAGAATGTACAAATAAGTTATAAGGGAGGATCAGGCTAGGATGATACAATGTGAGGTCTCCTTTGAAAGAGATTTTAATTTCTTTCCCTCTGCATCTAGACTGTCCTCTCAGTTGTCCCTCCTCTCCCTTTGTTAATGAAATTCCTAGCTGAGAGTTGCAGGATTCCCCATGAGAGCTCAAATAAATAACCAGTGTGTGAGCAAGGCTGTGGGAAGATGCACTCTCCGGTGCATGTTCAGTGATTTGTGTGGCCATCAGAGGAAAGCTTCCTAAGGGTGAGGGTATGTGTGTGGGTGTGGGGACCCAGGTAGTCAGTGTTTATCTGGATTTGACAGCTAGATACAGGAGTTAATAGTCAACTGCATGACACTAAACACATTAAGTGGGTTTGATTTTAAGAGGATGAAGGGAGACAGGGTTTGGTGAGATCATTTATGAGAGCATCTGTGTATATTTGCTGGTACGTAGCCCATACTGGTAAGTACCATCCAGATAAACACAACCTATATTTTTCACTTCACTGGAGAAAGAAAAGGCCCACTTGATTCTCTTGGGAACAGCGGCTATAGGTGAAAGAAGAGCAGCAATCATTCAGAATATTTCTTTCTCTCTTGGAAAAGGGGATAATGGTCATAAAACATGTGTGGGAGAAAAGCGGAGACGGAGCCTAGCCCACCCCATCCCTGGTTACCAGAGGAATTCTTTTGTTTCTCCTAATTCATTGCCTAACTTCTGACTGTTCTGTGGCCAAATCTGGATTCTCGCCTCCCAGGCTTCTTGAATACAGGGTCTATGTCTTGTTCATCTTTTGACACCCACAGTGCCTGGCACAAATTCTTGTGACAATGAATATGATCATCGTCATCATCTAGGATCTAGAGAAACTGACTACGCGCCAGCACCTGGGCAAAATGGTTTATAGAGAGTTTGCTTGCTTATTTAATCCTCACAATTCTATGAGTTAGTTTTTTTAATATCATCATTTCACAGATAAGGGAACTGATACTCAGAAAAAATCAAATGACTTTCCCAAGGTCACAGCAAGTGGTAGAGGTAGAATTTGAATCCCTACCTCTGGTTCCAGTGTCTGATGATACTCAGGATTGATTTGAAGCAATATTTTGAAAGTTGCCTAAGAATGTTTTCGCCTATTCTTATTTGTTTACTTGTTTATCATTAGTCTCCCAGAATGTGATTTCCTTGACTTAATGACCTTGCCTACTTGTCCAGTCCTGTAAACCCAGCACCCAGCACAGTGTACGGAACAAAGCAGGTGCTTGCTCAATAAATATATGCTACTTGTTCAGTTTCTAAATTCCTCTGAAGGCTGTGCATCCCAAGAGATAGAGTCTGACATCAGCAGAGTCTTATCTTGCTCCAGACACATTTTTTTCGCTCTTGTATAAATGCACTGGTTACAAGCTGTTTCTCGTTATCCAGTGTATCATGGGGATGAAACTAAAAGTGGCTGAAACCATAGAGCAGTTTTACATCAATTAAGAACTCTGCAGGTATGTGGTTTCAGTTTGTCCAGTGGTGCAATGAGGTCCTCAAGACCCAGACTTTTTCTATTTTTCATTCTGTAGCCTTCAGAGTGGCAGTGTTACCACCTCTCATGGTGGCCAGGTTGCTGCAGTAGTTTGGCACATTTCATCCTTAGATGAAGCTGAAGCTCCACTACTTTAGCCACCTGATGTGAAGAGCTGCCTCACTGGAAAAGACCCTGATGCTGGGAAAGACTGAGGGCAGGAGGAGGAAACAGAGGATGAGATGGTTGGATAGCATCACTGACTTAATGGACATGAGTTTGAGCAAACTCTGGAAGATCTGAAGGACAGGGAAGCCTGGCGTGCTGCAATCCATGGGGTTGCAGAGAGTCTGATATGACTTAGCAACTAAACAACAAGACAGGTAGGAGGTGATGTGGGCTTTCTCCTTAGTATCTCTCTTTGTCAGAGAGAAAAATCTATCCAGAAACCATCAGCAAATTTCCAGTTATGTCTTCTTGCTGAGAAGTGGACCACATGAATACCACATTGGCTAAATCCATCATCTGCAGGGAGGAAATGAATCACACTGATCAAAATTTATCTCATGAACCCGGAGGAAAGGTTCCATATTCCTCAGACAAGTTTCCCTGTTATCTAAACAAAATCAGGGTCCAGTGAACAGACAGGTAGTACAGAAGTGCTACCAACAGTTCTGTCTATCTAAGGGGTCCTTTGAAGTATGACAGCCTCAACGGCTTTAGTGCTTAGGAACCATCCAGGACTCAAAAATTGGATTTTCAATTTGCGTGGGTGTGTTTTAAGTGGGGGCTTCCCAGGTGGTGCTAGTGGTAAAGAACCCGCCTGCCAATGCAGGAGACATAAGAGATGCAGGTTCCATTCCTGGTCAGAAAGATCCCCTGGAGGAGGGCATGGCAACCCACTTCAGTATTCTTGCCTGGAGAATCCCCACGGACAGAGGAGCCTGTCGGGCTACAGTCCATAGGTTTGCAAAGAGTTAGACACAACTGGTGACTGCAGCCATGAAATTAGAAGACGCTTACTCCTTGGAAGGAAAGTTATGACCAACCTAGATAGCATATTCAAAAGCAGAGACATTACTTTGCCAACAAAGGTTCATCTAGTCAAGGCTATGGTTTTTCCTGTGGTCATGTATGGATGTGAGAGTCAGACTGTGAAGAAGGCTGAGCGCCGAAGAATTGAACTGTGAAGTTTTGAATTGAATTGAACTTTTGAACTGTGTTGTTGGAGAAGACTCTTGAGAGTCCCTTGGACTGCAAGGAGATCCAACCAGTCCATTCTGAAGGAGATCAGCCCTGGGATTTCTTTGGAAGGAATGATGCTAAAGCTGAAACTCCAGTACTTTGGCCACCTCATGCGAAGAGTTAACTCATTGGAAAAGACTCTGTTGCTGGGAGGGACTTGGGGCAGGAGGAGAAGGGGACGACAGAGAATGAGATGGCTGGATGGCATCACTGACTCGATGGATGTGAGTCTGAGTGAACTCCGGGAGTTGGTGATGAACAGGGAGGCCTGGCGTGCTGCGATTCATGGGGTCGCAAAGAGTCGGACATGACTGAGCGGCTGAACTGAACTGAACTGAACTGAAGCAACTTAGCATGCGTGCACGCACCTGTTTTAAATGAGAAAATCTTGCTTTCACTCTCAGCAGAATTAAAACGATTTCATCAACCCATAATTAAGGGAAGTAGCTGACCACAGTGGTTTTTTTTCTATAGATTTAGATCCTAGGTCTTTATATGACCACTGATTTTCTGCATATCCAAGGAATAGCATGCAATCTGTTAGCCTCTCATCTTCTCCTATATCAAATGGGGCTGATAGAGCTGTTGACTTCTTAGAAACATCAAGTCCAATAATGCAACTAATTATAGAAAGGATTGCAAAACAAGGTATGGGGGTTTAAGGCTCAGTTTCCTGTTCCTCCTCTTGTTTATTATTTTTTGGTGAACAACATAATCCCACATGTTGGCATCTGCCTCTGCCTGAGAGCTTCAGCTTTTGCCTGGGATGTGTGAATTAGAAATATATGGTTGATACAGTAATTCGCACATGTGTTTTTTTTTCTCCTGGTGGTTAACACACTTCAAATTAACACCTGCAGATGGGTAATTACTTTCCCTTGCTTTGCTGTTCTAGACCTCTTCCCTGCGGTGAGCTTCTGGAATTATCTGTTGTCACCATCAAGAGAATTAGGATGGCTCTCAGCCTCAGTGCCATCTTCTGAGAAACAGCAGAACGAAGTGGAGGAAAGAAGTGAAAGTGCAGGCTAAAGCGCAAAAGGAGAAAGATGAGGCAGAGGTCCAAGTAAACTTGTACACCATGGAAGCCACCAAAGCAGAAACAAGAGAAGCCAGAGGCCAGGGCCGCTGGCACGAATTGCTGAATTGCCTACTATCTAGAACTTGTCTCAGTGGATCTGGAATGTCTATGGACGTTCTGATCCCCTCGACCACCTCTGGGAGACTCACCTTGTTCACATGGAAGCTGTCCCTTTTGCTCCTTTGCCCTGGACCTGTGACATTCTGGGCTAGTTCTCTTCCCCGTTGTGGCTGAATGTAACATGTACAATAAATCATCTCTTTTGCTGTCTTAGCAGAAGAAAAAACAAAAGAGAGAGAATTAGGATAAAGGATGAAGTGAGCTAGTTGTTATGCTTTACAAGGAAGGAACAATGTCCAGGAATTGGTAAAAAAAAAAAAAAAAGGTGTTTTTGCCGAGCTACTGGAAAAATGGTAGAAAGGAAAGAGTATGGGCTCCTGAATCATACAGACTTGGATTTAAGCTCCATCTCTGCCACTTTCCATCCATGTGACCCACAGAAAGTTGTGTAACTTCTCTCAGACTTAGTTTCCTCAGCTGTAAAATGGGAATAATGATGCTTATCTCACAGGTTCGCCATAAAGACCAGATATAATACAGGTAAATTACAGCATAGTGCCTAGAACATGGTATATAATCAACAATTAGTAGCTACTGCTAATACTTAAAACAGGACCCCAGATTTTCCTTGGTCTTCTTTGTGGAACCCACACATGGTGGGCATAAAGTATTTGAGCCTAAAACCCCCAAGTACTACAACAAACAAAGGTGTTTGGTAGAGTCGCATAGAAGACAGTGATATCTGAATAGCCATTGTCTTCCTGTCCAAAGCTAGACATCACTGGGTGCATCCCTGTATGAATGGGGAGCACATGCAACTGAGCAATAGTGCAGAGAGAGAAGTTATTCCCTGGGAGTCAGGAAACTATCAAAAGCGTTTAAGAAAATTCACTGTGAAGGATACAAACTTCCCAAAGGCCAAAATCGGACTTGTACAGAAGCAGATGGGGAAGAGGAGGTAACTAAAATACAGAAGCATACTTGTTGGAAGTTCTGCCCTCAAGGTATGAACTTGTAGACAGAGAGACTGAGAATTCTCTATAGATGATGTGGAAGTTCTGACTCCTGCACGCCCTTCCTGGTCCAGCCTGTCCGGGGTGCAGAACAGAACAGCGTGGGAGGCAGAAAAGGATCTGCAGACGACAGAGAACCTGGATCCAGAAAAGGATGCCAGTTGGCCTGGGTAGGAGGTGTCTCGCTTGGCTGCTCCCATCAGTGGGTGTCACAGTTTCCCTGGTGAAGTGGGGCTGGCGGTTACAACATAATCACACTCTATTCGTTGTAGTTTGTTGTATACCTAGTAGTGATTAGGTCATTTTCTCGGTGAACCATAGGTATTCCATCGTCAGTGTGGAATCCATCATCTTACCTAATCCATCTGTTGTCCGTACAGAGTTCTGAGTCAGCGGATGACTGGGGGTGAGAATGCTGCCACCTGTAAGCAGCACCCCTTAACAAAGTGGCCTGGGTAAGGCTGTTCCCTCTGGTATGGCCCGTGCTGCCTTTTCTTCTCATTCCATTTAGTTTCATCCAGAGTCTAATGAATGGGGAGGGAAGGGGCCTTGTTTTCCTTTGAAGTTCCATTCAGCTAATGATCAGAGGAAGAAAAGGCCCTTGGTAATGAGGAACATCACCCTGTCTGTGGAATGAGGATGGAGGCGGGCATCTCTTCAGCCCAGATGCCTTGCTTCACCCCTGCCTCCCTCAACATGAGGACCTACCATCTCTGACATGAGCTGCAAGAGAAGCAGCATGGTGACTTTCTCAGGGTGGAGCCTCACTGGAGAGGCTTCCTGGTTCATGAATAATGGGAAGATGTTGCAGGTTTGGGGCCACCTCAGCCTGCTCGTAATCCCCTAACACATGGGGTGAGGAAAGAGTCCCCACACCCACTACTGAAATTTCAGGGATGGGCCCTGTGCTTTTAGAAAACAGGCGGTGGAGACTGGAGTAAAGAAAAACAAAACCCTTAGGTAAAAACTTGCTTGACTGGGTGTCCAACCCAGGCATAGTCCACATTCCTGACCACTGCGTGGGATGATCTTTACAGCCATTTCTCTTTTTTTAAATAAATAAGTCTATTTATTTATTGATGGTTGTGCTGGGTCTTGGTTGCTGCTGGGCCTTTTCTCTAGTTGCGGTGAGCCCATGAGCCACAGCTATTGAGCCGATGTGCCACAACTACTGAAGTCCACGCACCCCAGAGCCCATGCTGCAGCCTCTTCTAACAGCAACTTGCAGAGCCCCAAGAAGGAGAGGAAGAGTGGCCCCTCCTCCTCCCCCCGGTCCCCCCCAGCTCTGAGCTCCATCTATTTAAGACACTTGACTTCTGTGAATGATTTGAGTTGGGAACAGAGAGGAAGAAGAAAGGACAGAGCTAACAAAAATATGATGTTTTAAGACAAAACAAAACAGAGAGATTTGCATGTTTTATATAGTGGAGGAAAAAGGGTTGAAAATAATTCAGGCTAAAATTACAGATCAGCAGAAGGGAGAGGAGAGTTTTGATCAGAAGCTACAGACCTTCTTCCTCCTGCCTCCTCCTCTCCACCCCAGAGGCGCCCATGGACTCCTGGGCTGGCCGTATTGCCAGCTCTCAGCTCCTCCCCTGCCTCAGCCCTGTGTGAGGAGGGAGTCCAACTAAATGATCTCTTCGAAGCCCTTTCTATCTTAATCTTCTGTCCTCCAAGAAGACAGAGTCAGGTGTGGGTGGGTGGAGAGGAGGGACCCTCAGCAGCTAGAGTAGAAGGATGGCTCCCCCACTTAGGGCTGAGAGGAGACTCAATACCCAGGCCCAGCTTTACCACTTGTTATAACATTGAAACCCGCCACTCCCTTATCATTGGTAAGTATCCACTCCCTGGTCCTCCCCCTCAATAACCTGGGACCCCCTACCCTCCTAGGATCCAGCAATGAGAGGGTAACACCTGACACAGTGTCTGTGTGTGTGTGTGTGTGTGTGTGTGTATGTGTGTGTGTAGGGGGACCACCCACTCAGGACTGGGCTCCAGCGACACTTCCACCACGTGTTTAGTTGATCATTGTTTAGTCTGCTGTCATCCAGGGAGACATCTTGAAAGAGAAAGCCTGGGGGTGAGGGCGGTGTGGGGAGAAAAGAGGGAAGGGACTGTAGATCATCCCTGAAAAAAGTATGCTGTGGTCTGATTTTGTAAACTAATTCAGCTCAATCCTGCTCTGTGCGTTTCAGCAAAAGCCTGACTCCTCCGTGGCCTTCTCTGAGGTTTCTGTAATGAGGCCCTGGCAGTGCAGTGGGCAGTGATTTGAGGTCTCCTGTAAGTGTCTCATGATGTGGGGAATTGCATAAGTGCTGGTGCATGCTCTTGTGTCTGGCGTTCACCTCTCTGCAGAGGGAGCTCCCGGACTCATCATCCCGGTGGTTCCGAGGAGCCTGCAACTGGCTGTACCGAGCTGATCTCCCAAATCTGATGGCCCTTTGTTCTCTGACTCAAAGGGAAATGAACTCTGCATTTTGCATCGTGTCCAAACTGTTCCAAGGTCAGAAGTCAGGCTGAGGATGATTCAGGGTTCAGGGGAAAGGCTCTAGAGACCTGGTTCAACCTTTGGGCAAACAATCTTCCTGCCTTTCCCAGCATTGTCCTGGTTTTAGCTCTCAAAGTCCCTTGTCCCAGAAAACCCTCTAGTCCTGTGCAGTCTGGTGTGGTCACTTGTCCCTAGTTCTTTCACTTCATCGAAAGTGTCAAAATGTTAGTCCGCTCAGTTGGGTCTGACTCTCTGAGACCCCATGGACTCTAGCCTGCCAGGTTCCTCTGTCTACAGGAGGCAAGAATACTGGAGTGGGTTGCCATTCCCTTCTTCAGGAGATCTTCCCAACCCAAGGATCGAACCTGGGTCTGCCCCATTGCATGCTGATTCTTTACCGCCTGAGCCACCAGGGAAGCTGGTAATTTAACCTCTTTGAACATTTGTTTCTCCATATGTGAAATGAGGATAATGGTAACAATCTTATATGGTATTTGAGGACTGGGGTTGATATCCACCCAGAGATTGTTCAGGAAGAAAAGAGGATTGGGTGAGAAAAATTATATCTTTCTTCCTCTGGTCCCAGAAGAAGTGGATGTCTCATCTCCCCAGGCGTTTTTCCTTTTCCAGGTGTAGGCGTGAGGACAGCACTTGAAGATCCTGGAACAGTCTACAGAAAGTCTTGCAGGCCCTGGCTAATGCGAAAGGGCAGATTAAGGGCTCTCCCAGCTCTATGATCATCTGATTTAGTGTAAATGGCAGAAGCAGATGCCTGTTTGCAGAAGTCACTTTTAGCAGCTACCACTTGAGAGGCACAAGTAAAGGATTATGAAGCCTTTTCAATTTCTTTGCTGCCCCTTAGCTATTGTCTGCAGTGTCTTACCTAATAGCCATGTTCCGAATATCTCCTGGTAACTACTGTTTCAGGGCTGAAAAAGGAAAAGAAGTCAGTGTTTTCAAAAGACTCTTTGCAAGGCATTTGCAGCACAAGGGTGGATTTCAGAGGCATCTTAATCCCTGGCAGTGGCTGAGGGCTGTCTTGGAGACCAGAAGCATCAAGCAAGAACTTGGATGACAAAAGAGAGGCGGGGTGGTGGGGGTGGGGGGTGGGGATTGTGTATTCAAATGCCCTGATAGAAGAAGGCCTTAATCAAAGACGCTATTATAGAAAACAAGCCACAGGCTGATAGGGAGTATTTGGAACATGAAGGTGTCAAAGGGATCCAGTCTTTCTCTGAAAGGAAGGAAATGACTGGGGAAAATGGTCCTTCATTAATGGAGCAGAGTTCTGTCAGTGCTAAGGACAGGAGGAGGCCCTTTTTAGGAAGATCCCAAGACCAGGAGATTATTTAAAGTACAAACATCATC
The DNA here is from genome assembly GCF_003369695.1 of Bos indicus x Bos taurus. NCBI lineage: Eukaryota > Metazoa > Chordata > Mammalia > Artiodactyla > Bovidae > Bos > Bos indicus x Bos taurus. The sequence goes on from NC_040081.1 coordinate 72,128,369, forward strand.
ACCACCCCAGCCCTCTCACCCTGACTGCAAATGAAATAAGAATCATTACAATTAGTGCCAGGGTCTAACTGAAAATAGAAGTCTTCAAAAGTTGGAAAATTCAGCATGCAAGACTCTGGCACAATAATAACTAACTAGCTTGTGTCCAAGGCAAGTGTTAGTCACTCAGTCAGTCGTGTCTGACTCTGTGACCCCATGGATGGTAGCCCGCCAGGCTCCTCTGTCCATGGGATTCTCCAGGCTGAAATACTGCAGTGGGTTGCCTTTCCTTTCTCCAGGTTGTCTTCCCAACCTGACGATCAAACCCCGGTCTCCTGAACTGCAGGTAGGTTCTTTACCATCTGAGCCACGAGGGAAGTTCAAGGCAATTGATGGAATAATTTTGCATAGTTAGGACACCTTTGGGAGTAGAAAGAAAAAAGAACTCTGCAATGAGGAATTTACTGATTTACACAAACAAGAGTATAACCGGAGGTGTCAAAGCCAGCCTACAGTACCTCCTTCACATTTTCGTTCTCAGCCTGATTCACATGTCGTTCTCTAACGAAGGGGAAGAATGGCAAGGAGAGCAGCAGTGCTGGCTTTAGGGAGTGTACAAAACTGCCCCCCAGATTCTGGGGAAATCTGAGAAGTAGATGTTTCTAGGTTACCAGATCATCTTTTCTCCTATGTGCTCTACTCTTTTCAAAAGACAATTAAAATCCAGAATAATTAGTTTAAAGTCAAGAAATTTGATTATCAGAGTAGCTTGTTAAGCCATACCCATTAGCAGTGTAGTGCTCAAAGGACAAAGAATCTGACTACAATGCAGGAGACCCAGGGTTGATCCCTGGGTCAGGAAGATCCCCTAGAGAAGGAAATGGCAACCCACTCCAGTATTCTTGCATGTCCTAAAAACCTTCTTTAAATTTTAAGGAAAGGTTTTCATTAAGGCTGTTAATGTCATTAGAATATTTTAGGATTAAATGTCCTTTTTGTTAAAATGTAATGATCAAATGTTATCTATGGGATTTCATTCCCTCCCAAATTTTCTATCATCCTAATGCCCCTAGTTATGTAACTTCACATGGCATAGAATTTTTCATGACTTTCAGTTCAGTTAAGTTCAGTCGCTCAGTCATGTCCGACTCTTTGCGACCCCAGGAATCGCAGCACGCCAGGCCTCCCTGTCCATCACCGACTCCCAGAGTTTACCCAAATTCATGTCCATCGAGTCGGTGATGCCATCCAGCCATCTCATCCTCTGTTGTCCCCTTCTCTTCCTGCCCTCAATCCCTCCCAGCATCAGGGTCTTTTCCAACGAGTCAACTCTTCGCATGACGTGGTCAAAGTATTGGACTTTCACTCTCAGCATCAGTCCTTCCAATGAACACCCAGGACTGATCTCCTTTAGGATGGACTGGTTGGATCTCCTTGCAGTCCAAGGGACTCTCAAGACTCTTCTCCAACACCACAGTTCAACCACTGGAAAAACTATAGACAGACCTTTGTTCGCAAAGTAATGTCTCTGCTTTTGAATATGCTATGTAGGTTGGTCATAACTTTCCTTCCAAGGAGTAAGTGTCTTTTAATTTCATGGCTGCAATCACCATCTGCAGTGATTTTGGAGCCCCCCAAAAATAAAGTCTGACACTGTTTCCACTGTTTCCCCATCTATTTCCCATGAAGTGATGGGACCAGATGCCATGATCTTCATTTTCTGAATGTTGAGCTTTAAGCCAACTTTTTCATTCTCCACTTTCACTTTCATCAAGAGGCTTTTGAGTTCTTCTTCACTTTCTGCCATAAGGGTGGTGTCATCTGCATATCTGAGGTTATTGATACCTCTCCCGGCAATCTTGATTCCATCTCGTGCTTCTTCCAGTCCAGCGTTTCTCATGATGTACTCTGCGTATAAATGAAATAATCAGGGTGACAATATACAGCCTTGACGTACTCCTTTTCCTGTTTGAAACCGGTCTGTTGTTCCATGTCCAGTTCTAACTGTTGCTTCCTGACCTGCATACAGATTTCTCAAGAGGCAGGTCAGGTGGTCTGGTATTCCCATCTCTTTCAGAATTCTCCACAGTTTATTGTGATCCACACAGTCAAAGGCTTTGGCATATTCAATAAAGCAGAACTAGATGTTTTTCTGGAACTCTCTTGCTTTTTCCATGATCCAGCAGATGTTGCCAATTTGATCTCTGACTTTTCTAAAACCAGCTTGAACATCTGGAAGTTCATGGTTCACATATTGCTGAAGCCTGGCTTGGAGAATTTTGAGCATTACTTTACTAGCATGTGAGATGAGTGCAATTGTCTGGTAGTTTGAGCATTCTTTGGCATTGCCTTTCTTTGGGATTGGAATGAAAACTGACCTTTTCCAGTCCTGTGGCCACTGCTGAGTTTTCCAAATTTGCTGGACTATTTGGTGCAACACTTTCACAGCATCACCTTTCAGGATTTGAAATAGCTCAACTGGAATTCCATCACCTCCACTAGCTTTATTCATAGTGATGCTTTCTAAGGCCCACTTGACTTCATATTCCAGGATGTCTGGCTCTAGGTCAGTGATCACACCATCATGATTATCTGGGTCATGAAGATCTTTTTGTACAGTTCTTCTGTGTATTCTTGCCACGTCTTCTTAATATCTTCTGCTTCTGTTAGGTCCATACCATTTCTGTCCTTTATCGAGCCCATCTTTGCATGAAATGTTCCCTTGATATCTCTGATTTTCTTGAAGAGATCTCTAGTCTTTCCCATTCTGTTGTTTTCTTCTATTTCTTTGCATTGATCGCTGAGGAAGGCTTTCTTATCTCTCTTTACTATTCTTTGGAACTCTGCATTCAGATGCTTATATCTTTCCTTTTCTCCTTTGCTTTTCACTTCTCTTCTTTTCACAGCTATTTGTAAGGCCTCCTCAGACAGCCATTTTGCTTTTTTGCATTTCTTTTCCATGGGGATGGTCTTGATCCCTGTCTCCTGTACAATGTCACAAACCTCTGTCCATAGTTCATCAGGAAGTCTATCAGATCTAATCCCTTAAATCTATTTCTCACTTCTACTGTATAATCATAAGGGATTTGATTTAGGTCATACCTGAATGGTCTAGTGGTTTTCCCTACTTTTTTCAATTTAAGTCTGAATTTGGCAATAAGGAGTCCATAATCTGAGCCACAGTCAGCTCCCGGTCTTGTTTTTGCTGACTGTATAGAGTGTCTCCATCTTTGGCTGTAAAGAATATAATCAATCTGATTTCAGTGTTGACCATCTGGTCTCCTTGTAACCTGGGTTTCACATATGTAGCAACCTAATTCATTTAAGGAGGCTTAAACAATTGGATGGCATCACTGACTCAATGGACATGAGTTTGAACAAGCACCAGGAATTGGTGATGGACAGAGAAGCCTGGCGTGCAGCAGTCCATGGGGTTGCAAAAAGTCAGACATGACCGAGCAACTGAACTGACTGAAAGAAAAATCTATTGATTTTGGGGATTTGATATTGGTCTCTCTCAATATTATACACACATTTTGAATTTTATTTTCTTTGTATGTCTAAAGCAAAAAAAAAAAAAAAAAAAATAGGCTCATCCCACTGTCTCATTAGGGAAGCCACAAGTCTTTGGCTTTCTTGACCTAGCACTTACCTTGCACTTGTTTTCAAAATACCATTCGATCATTAAATAGCCAGTTCCCACCACATCTTTGTAAAATGTGAACACTCTTGCCATTTTTAGTAAAGGCAATTGAAGCCAAGGCACCAAGGTGACCTGTGCAAGGTGAGGTAACAAATCAGGAGTAGACGCAGAGGTCTGCCATTCCCTGAACTAAAGCTTTGTCCAGGGCAAGCCCAGGGACAGATTCTCATGGCCACATCCTTATCTTCTCTTCCCAGAAGCCACATGCCCACTTTCCCCCTTGCTGTGCAGTCATTAGAGGGGCAGCAGGAAAGGCAGAGTTTAGCCCATGCCCAGCAAACAAGGAGGATGACTAGCAGATACCCACTGGGAGTAGGCTTGTTATTAGTGTTTGTAAAACTTCCCCTGTAAGTCCCAGAAATCTAAAGGAAAAGACTTTGGAATATGAGTCAGCAGGTGGGCATCCCAGTGCAGTTTCTTTGGTACTTACTGAGTAGTGAGATCTGGGAACTTCAGGCCATATGATAATAATACTACTGAAGATACGGAATGTGTTCCTTCTAGTCCTATAATGCTGTCATCTTCTTGATCAATGACTCTATTAGAAACAAGCCCCGCCCCCAGTACTTTGGTCTTGTGTTATGCCAAAAACAATAATAGCAACCTTTATTCTTAATTCAAGGAAGTTTCTGCAGGAAAGAGTTCCAGACATCTTATGTGGCAGCCTTTCCCTGAGGACTGGTAGGCACCATAATGCCCTGTAGTATTTGCAAAGTTCTCTATTATTTCTCTGGTGAGGAAAGATTGCATGTAATTGGCTGGTCTTATACTTGAGTGAAGGGAAACCAATGGCATGCACATTATCTTGTTTAAGATAATTCAAGATGCCACTCAGACCAGCATGTTCCTCTTAGGCAGACCATTGAAGCAAAATTACATTTACTAAACTGCATTCTCCTCTCCTGAGGTATCAAACATACCGTTTCCTTGCTTTTTTCTTTAGTCATTTACTTTAAAACTATGACTGGCTTATTACTAGGCAGAAGTATATTTAGTAAGGTATGCTTCACTCTGATTATATGATACTTTGATTACAGGAGACAGGGATCAAGACCATCCCCGTGGAAAAGAAATGCAAAAAAGCAAAATGGCTGTCTGAGGAGGCCTTACAAATAGCTGTGAAAAAAAGAGAAGTGAAAAGCAAAGGAGAAAAGGAAAGATGTAAGCATCTGAATGCAGAGTTCCAAAGAATAGCAAGAGATAAGAAAGCCTTCCTCAGCGATCAATGCAAAGAAATAGAAGAAAACAACAGAATGGGAAAGACTAGAGATCTCTTCAAGAAAATCAGAGATATCAAGGGAACATTTCATGCAAAGATGGGCTCGATAAAGGACAGAAATGGTATGGACCTAACAGAAGCAGAAGATATTAAGAAGACGTGGCAAGAATACACAGAAGAACTGTACAAAAAAGATCTTCATGACCCAGATAATCATGATGGTGTGATCACTGACCTAGAGCCAGACATCCTGGAATATGAAGTCAAGTGGGCCTTAGAAAGCATCACTATGAACAAAGCTAGTGGAGGTGATGGAATTCCAGTTGAGCTATTTCAAATCCTGAAAGGTGATGCTGTGAAAGTGTTGCACCAAATAGTCCAGCAAATTTGGAAAACTCAGCAGTGGCCACAGGACTGGAAAAGGTCAGTTTTCATTCCAATCCCAAAGAAAGGCAATGCCAAAGAATGCTCAAACTACCAGACAATTGCACTCATCTCACATGCTAGTAAAGTAATGCTCAAAATTCTCCAAGCCAGGCTTCAGCAATATGTGAACCATGAACTTCCAGATGTTCAAGCTGGTTTTAGAAAAGTCAGAGATCAAATTGGCAACATCTGCTGGATCATGGAAAAAGCAAGAGAGTTCCAGAAAAACATCTAGTTCTGCTTTATTGAATATGCCAAAGCCTTTGACTGCGTGGATCACAATAAACTGTGGAGAATTCTGAAAGAGATGGGAATACCAGACCACCTGACCTGCCTCTTGAGAAATCTGTATGCAGGTCAGGAAGCAACAGTTAGAACTGGACATGGAACAACAGACCGGTTTCAAACAGGAAAAGGAGTACGTCAAGGCTGTATATTGTCACCCTGATTATTTCATTTATACGCAGAGTACATCATGAGAAACGCTGGACTGGAAGAAGCACGAGATGGAATCAAGATTGCCGGGAGAAGTATCAATAACCTCAGATATGCAGATGACACCACCCTTATGGCAGAAAGTGAAGAGGAACTCAAAAGCCTCTTGATGAAAGTGAAAGTGGAGAATGAAAAAGTTGGCTTAAAGCTCAACATTCAGAAAATGAAGATCATGGCATCTGGTCCCATCACTTCATGGGAAATAGATGGGGAAACAGTGGAAACAGTGTCAGACTTTATTTTTGGGGGGCTCCAAAATCACTGCAAATGGTGACTGCAGCAATGAAATTAAAAGACGCTTACTCCTTGGAAGGAAAGTTATGACCAACCTAGATAGCATATTCAAAAGCAAAGACATTACTTTGCCAACAAATGTTTGTCTAGTCAAGGCTATGGTTTTTCCTGTGGTCATGTATGGATGTGAGAGTTGGACTGTGAAGAAGGCTGAGCGCCGAAGAATTGATGCTTCTGAACTGTGGTGTCGGAGAAGACTCTTGAGAGTCCCTTGGACTGCGAGGAGATCCAACCAGTCCATTCTGAAGGAGATCAGCCCTGGGATTTCTTTGGAAGGAATGATGCTAAAGCTAAAACTCCAGTACTTTGGCCACCTCATGCGAAGAGTTGACTCATTGGAAAAGACTCTGATGCTGGGAGGGATTAGGGGCAGGAGGAGATGGGGACGACAGAGGATGAGGTGGCTGGATGGCATCACTGACTTGATGGACTTGAGTCTGAGTGAACTCCGGGAGTTGGTGATGGACAGGGAGGCCTGGCGTGCTGTGATTCATGGGGTCGCAAAGAGTCGGACACGACTGAGCGACTGAACTGAACTGAAGGTGGAATAGTACATGATGTGGACTTCTTTATGAGCAAGAATATAAACTGAGGCATCTCATATTCATATCAAGGTACCATCTTTGTGTCTTGTACACAAATCCTAAGCATGTGGATATAATCTTTTAGGCCTATTTTCATAATCACTACTAGGAAATTCATCCTATTTCTCATTTCACATTGGCTGCTGAGAAACTCAGAGCCCAATTTAGTGCTCAGCTTCATTATATAGTCTTAGTTTAGGTTTTCAGTTATAAAATCTTCACAATGTTTTGCATGCATGCTAAGTCACTTCAGTCGTATTCAACTCTTTGCAACCCTATGGACTGTAGCCCACCAAGCTCCTCTGTCCATGGAATTCTCCAGACAAGGACACTGGAGTGGGCTGCCATTTCCTACTCCAGAGGATCTTCCTGACCCAAGGACTGAAACTGCCAGCATTGGCAGGCAGATTCTTTACCACTTCACCAATTGGGTTGCTTTGTGTTATTGAAACCCCTGGAAATGCTATCAAGTATGTGTTATCGTCCTTAACTTAAAAGAACTGAATCTCAGAGAAATGGAGAAATGTGTCCAAGGTGACAGAAATGTGCCATAAGAAATGTGCCCATGCTGGTAACAATCAGGGAAGATTTAAATTCCTATTTTTGACTTTAAATCCATGCTTTCCCTTGTTACCCTAGATTCTTCTCTGGAGGAAGTGGGACTTTGCAGCAAAGAATAAAGAGAAGACAACTAACTGGCTGGTCCGGGTACCTTGATAGAGACCTCTCAGAGGATGGCACACAGGGTTCCCCTCTGACTACGAGAGTCAGAGGTTCTGTTTATGACAGTATTCTCCCATCACTCACCCTTAAAAACTGGCAGTCATTCCCAACCCCTCATGTTCCCTCACTCCCAGCTCCAGTCACCAGTCACCTCATTTCTGCTCTAGCAATGCCTCTCATGTCCTTTCCATTCCATCCATACCTTATGCTAACACTTCAAGTTCACATTACCTCATGTCCAGACCATTTCGAGGGCCTCTTAGCCCGTCTCCCAAGCTCCATGTCACCCCTCCCACCACCACATTATTCCTCAAGAAACTGCTTCCATCATGTGATTTCACTGTTCAAAACCCCCTAATGACTACCCAGTGTCTACTGAATACAGCTCAGCTTTCTAGAACAACATTCAAGTTTCTTTTTAATCTAATTCCAATCTTCATTTCCAAATGCTTTCCTCAGGACTCCTCTGTAAGAATCCTATGATTTAGCCAGGAGGGTTTCCTTGTCATTTCTTAAACATGCTATTTCCTTCCTCCAAGCCTTTGGTGGTGCGTTCTCTTTCGTGTCCAACTCTTTGTGACCCCACAGACTGTAACCCTCCAGACTCCTCTGTCCATGGAATTTTCCAAGCAGGAATACTGGAGTGGGTTGACATTTCTTTCTCCAGGGGATCTTCCCGACCCAGGGATTGAAACTGCATCTCTGCGTTGCAGAAGGGTTCTTTACCACTGAGCCACCTGGGAATCCAAGCCTTTACCCACTCCAGTCCCCACATTTGGCTCACCCTCCTCCAGTTGTCACAGCCCAGCTCACTCTCTCCCCACTGTGATGCCTTCCCTTGCTCACTCCAGGGAATGGAGCCTCTCCCTGTTCGAATCATACAGCACGTTCAGCACTCAGCCCCTACTGCCTCATATTACCAATTAGCCCTTAGCATATGCTTTACTTTCCCTGTTGTGACTGTCTTACAGCCAGAGGACTGAGGGAGAGGGGTGGTGGGAGGCCTGTGACGTGGGCTACAGTGGTACAGATGGGTGGTTATGCTCTTGGGCTCAGAAATCACATAAGCTGGGTTCACCTCTCAGTTCTGCACTAACTAAAGACACAATCTCATTAAGACACCTAATCTTAGGCTCCAAAATCACTGCGGACAGTTACTGCAGCCGTGAAATTAAAAGAACTTGCTCCTTGGAAGAAAAGCTATGACAAACTCGATGGACATGAGTTTGAGCAAACTCTGGGAGATAGTGAAGGACAGGGAAGACTGGCATGCTGCAGTCCATGTGGTCGCAGAGTCAGACACGACTTAGCAACTGAACAACAACAGATCTCTCAGTGTCTTCATCTGTAAAATGAGGATAATGACAGTCCTTTCCTTATAGTGGTGGTGTGAGGATTAAATGAGTGAATATGTAAAGAGCTCTTACCCAGGACGGACACATATTAATAGATAAAGCTCAGTTAATATTAGTTACCTTTATTTTCTTTATCAAACAAAAGAAGGTTTATGATGTATCGATACTAGACACTGTATAAATGACCTTATTTAATCTGAACGTCTGCCCTATGAAGTAAGAGGATCATGCCCTAGCTAGCCCCGCTGTGGAACCCTCTGACTAGCCCTGAAATGCTAAATCAGGACTTTTACACGAGACAAAAAATACACACCAGTCATATTTAAGCCATGTTTAACATCCCTATTGCAGCTGAACTTAATTCTAACAGTCACGATTCCTGTCACTCTAGTGCTGCACACAGCTAACATCTCTCTGGTGGCCATGAGAAATTTCTAGGATTTTACAAACATTCTATTAAGAGGAAATGATCCAATTTAACTGTTCAGCTCTCTCTTCGACTGAGCAGGAAGATATTTGATTGAGGAATAAAAGAGAAGCATAGATTCTTTCTAAATGGGTGGGAAAAAGTAGGACTAAAATTAGGGACTCTAGGCTGCAATCATCCATAACACCATGGGGACACTGGGTCTCACTGTTGGCACAGTTTCTTCAGATAACCAACAGCAGCACCAGAAATGGATGTTTTGCACAATGTGAATCTAAACCCAGCCTCAGATCAGGAACGTGACTGGAGCTGGCTTTGGGTCATGGTTTAGCAATTTGTGTTGTCATGGCCTTGATTTGTTCTTCATGCATCCACACCTTAGAGATGAAGACAAGGAAAATATAAAAACAATAACTAGGTGGTCAAATTAGTGGCACCACACCCCTTACCCCAACCTCATTCTGACTTGTTGGAGGTGCTTGTCTTTCAGTAGAGCTGTGAATTGTAGCTACTCACGTCCTCAGATTCTCCTGCAGCATAAGACACAGACATGAGATCCAATTTAGTACAACTGACCTGTGACATCTGCTGAGAGCCTTATGGGAAACTCCTTCTTTGCTGGATATATTCTTGTTGACATGTGTTGCCTGGAACTGCTGCAGCCATGTTGTTAGTAGGAGGGAGACATGGTTGAGATACCCAGGAAGGCAGAGCCAAGAGATGGGAAATATCTAGATCCATGAAGACATCACTGATCCAGTCCTTTAAAGTTGGACTGAATCTAGGTTTATTGCTATGTGAAAGAATAAATGTCCTTATGTTTAATTAATTTTGGTTAGATATTCTGTGTGTGCATGCTAAGTCGCTTCAGTTGTATCTGACTCTTTTCGACCCTGTGGGCTGTAGCCCGCCAGGCTCCTCTGTCTGTGGTACTCTCCAGGCAAGAATACAGGAGTGGGTTGCCATGCCCTACTCCAGGGGATCTCCCATCCCAGGGATCAAACCCGAATCTCTTAAGTTTCCTGCAGGGGCTGGTGGGTTCTTTGCCACTAGCGCCACCTGGGAAGCCCCATAGATATTCTGTTATTTGTAGAGTAACTTACTGATACAGTAGCCAAAACCATTTTACCTTCTAAGCTGTGATGCTACATCTTTAGTACATCTTTAGCTATTTCTTTATAGTCAGTCCACCCTGTGTCTTACCCTTTCTGGCATGTTGTTTCCTCATTTTCTGATGACAAGCTAGGGAAATATGTTATATCCACTGAATGGAAGATTATGTAGGTAGGTGATCTGTGTTCAAAACCTGACTTTACCCTCATGACATTGGGAGAATTACTTTTTGTGTCTTAGCTTCCTCATCCATTAAATGGTGACAAGAATTATCTTGCCTCATAGGACTGAGAATTAAGGGAGCTAATACATAAACAATGTCTTCCCTTGTGGCTCAGAGGATAAAGCATCTGCCTGCAATGCAGGAGACCTGGGTTCGATCCCTGGGTTGGGAAGATCCCCTGGAGAAGGAAATGGCAACCCACTCCAGTATTCTTGCCTGGAGAATCCCATGGACCACGGAGCCTGGTGGGCTATAGTCCATGGGGTCGCAAAGGGTCGGACATGACTGAGCAACTTCACTTTCTTTCTTTCTTTCTTTAATACATAAACAATACTTAGAAGAATGCCTGGCTCATAGCGAGTCATCAATCAATTTACATTAGCTTTGTCTTCATCCTCCCCAGCAGTGGCCCCTTCTGCATGTTTCTGAGGCATTTTGCTGTCACACTTTCCATCCTCGTTTTCCTTTGCCAAGCACCGCTGGAAAGAGCTGGAAAGATGTGGGACAGACATGGTCAGCTTAGTCCTTGTGCTAGCTTGCATTGCCAGGATCATCAGAAAAGAAGCTTCATGAACAGAAAGGAAGAAATATTTTGTCTGGAAACACCATATAGAAGCCAAAATTCCCTATGCTCCCCAGATCCCACGCTCTGGATGCCCTTCACCCTGTGCACTGTGGAGATGACGGGCTCCCGGAGCTGTTTCCCACAGGCCCCTGGGCTGTGCCCTTGGCACCAAGTGTGTCCTTCATACATATAAAGCCCTAGAGACTAGAAACAGGAAAACCCCACAGATTCTCTTATATTACTTGCAGTCCCCTCTCCGCAGCTTTTTGCTGGGTCGAGAATTCTTCTAGTCTTCTTTTGGGAGATTTCGTTCCCATCCTTGCCTGGCTAACACCCCCTGCCCCCCACCCCTCCAGAGACCACAGAGACCATTTCAGTTTCTTGTGTCTGCATTAGGCTTGTCAATCTAAGTCGGTTTTCAGCCAAGACTTCTGTATATCTCATCTGTAGAGCCCTTGGCAGCTTCCAAGTTGTCAAGCCCTTGGCCCAAGTTGTCTAATCTTCATGAAAATCTTGTATGGTGCATGTTTTTACCCCAAACTAGACTCCTTGGGGCTTTCCCCCTTTCCTGTAGAGATCAAGGGCAGAGGGAGGTAGGACAAAAATACTTCACTTTCTTTGCAGCACAGACCTGAGCGATTAGGATCTCGTCCAATTTTCCCTCAGCAATGAGACTTTCAGATGGAGAGGAAGCAGTGACCCTGCAGAAATCACTCAAAGTGAACCTGAAACCTGAGTACTTGGCTTTTTAAAAAAATATTTATTTATTTGGCTGCATGGGGTCTCAGTTGCAGCACACAGGATCTTCTGTTGATGGGCATGGACTCTCTAGTTGTGATGCATGGGCTTAGTTGCTCCAAAACATTTAGGATCTTAGTTCCCTGACCAGGGATCAAACCCACGTCCCCTGCATTGGAAGGTGGATTCTTAACCATTAGACCACCAGAGAAGTCCCAGACTTGGCTTTTTTAGGAAAAACAAACACCTGATACTTTTCTGGGTCAAAGGATCTGCTCCTGATTTCTCACTGGAGGTCCAGTGCAGAAGGAGAGACAGGGAGGAAGAAGGTTCTGGAAACTAGCTGGTTTAACGAAGTGCTTCCCGGCATGAAAGTATTAGCTGTCGATCTGAGACTGAAGAAGCACAGTATCTGGCCCCTTCAGATGAAAGATGCTCTATTGATTTATTTACCTGTGTGTGTGTATATACTCAGTCACTCATTCGTCTTTGACTCTTTGTGACCCCCATGGACTATAGCCCTCCAGGTTCCTCTGTCCCTGGAATTCTCCAGGCAAGAATACTGGAGTGGGTTGCCATTTCCTTCTCCAGAGGATCTTCCCAACCCAGGGATCGAACCTGCATCTTCCGAGTCTCCTGCATTGGCAGGCAGGTTCTTTACTAACGTGCCACATGGAAAGTCCATTGACTTATTTACTGGAGAACCCCTTAAACGTTTATATTGGCAACGACTGGGCTAGAAACTGAGGAATCCACTGCAGACCCGCAGGGGTGGAGGTTTCCATTCTCTGTGAATAGCTGATGTGCTGGTGAGGCTTGGTGAAACAGGACTGCCAGTTTGCTGGTTGCCTTCTGGAAGGTAGAAGAAATGGAGGTCTTGGTGTGTGGGCTGGTACCTCACAGTTCTACCACCTCAGTGTCTCTCTAAGCAGCCAGAATTATGGAAGCGCCCCTTTCATTTCTTCAGTTTTGTTCAGGGCCAGGTTGGGGTCAGAGGCCCCACCGCTGTGTTCATCAGAGCAGAAAGAGTGACAAACAAATGCTGTGCTTTCCTTTTTTCCTTTTTCCTTTCTGCCTTCCAGGAAGATTTTTTAAAAAAACAAAATAAAAAACCCAGGTCACTTTCTGCTTTCAAGCACACCCTGTTCCTTTACAGGAAAAGAAGCCCAAAGAGCAGCATGTACTCATAAAGTCTCTATTGAGCCCTCCTGGCTTGTTTTTTGGCTCAGGGTTTAGCTAACTTGTTGCCACACAGTGCACACCAGCAGGGGAGGTAGGGTTCACAGCAGGGGACAGTGAAAAGATCTGCTCTTCCAGAGTCAGGATAAAACCCCACTATCTCTGGATGAGGGGCAGGAAACACAGGGGGACTCTAGTCCCTATTTTCCCCTTGGATTGAAGCCCGCCCACCTCAAGGCTGGCTAGGCTCTCCTGCCCATTCCTGCCTGTGACACCCTCTCTCAATAAGGGCTTCCTTGGGAGGAAATGGGGTATCTTCTTTCATATCATTTGAATGGGCTCCTTTGGATGATTTTCATAATTGATTGATTCCTACCTTAGAAAGAGACTAGTGAGCAACTTTCTAGCTGCTCAGGGTAAAAATTTTGGAATCATCCTTGATGCCTTTCTTCCTCACATCCCACTTCCAGTCCACCAGCATATCCTATCAGCTCCACGTTAGAAATTTGTTTCATATTTAAAACAACCTAAATCACAAAAGGTATTCAATATCTGTATCTATATATATGGTTCAACAACAGAAGCAGAACCTGTAGGAGATGTATTGCCAGGAACTGGCTTAAATGATTGCAGAGCTGGTTAGATGAGTCTGAAATCTGTGGCGTGGGCTGTGAGGAAGGGCAGGAGAAGATGCTCAGGCATGAGCCAAATGTGCTGTCCACAGGCAGAACTTCTTCATCAAGGAAACCTTAGTTCCACTTACAAGGCTTTCCAGCTGATTGAATCAGGCCCACCCTGAATCTAGGATGATTTCCCCAATTTAAAGTCAACTAAAAGCTTGTTCCTTGGAAGAAAAGCTATGACTAACCTAGACAGTGTATTGAAAAGCAGAGACATCATTTTTCTGACAAAGGTCCAAATAGTCAAAGCTATGGTTTTTCCAATAGTCATGTATGGATGTGAGAGTTGGACTATAAAGAAGGCTGAGTGTCAAAGAATTGATGCTTTTGAACTGTGGCATTAGAGAAGACTCTTGAGAGTCCCTTGGCCTGCAAGGAGATCAAACCAGTCAATCCTAAAGGAAATCAACCCTGAATAGTCATCGCAAAGACTGATGCTGAAGCTGAAGCTCCAATATTTTGGCCACCTGATTCGAAACTGACTCATTGGAAAACACCCTGATGCTTGGAAAGATAGAAGGCAGGAGGAGAAGGGGACAACAGAGGATGAGATGATTGGATGGCATCACCTACTCGATGGACATGAGTTTGAGCAAACTCTGGCAGATAGTGAAGGACAGGGAAGCCTGGTACAGTCCATGAGGTCACAAAGAGTCAGATATGGCTTAGCAACAAAACAGTAATTAGAAACTTAATCACGTCAACACAGCTACACCCAGATCAGTGGTTTTTTAAAAATAATTTTTAAAAATTAAATTAATTTATTTTGGCTGCACTGGTCTTTGTTTACTGCTCTTGGTCTTCCTCTAGTTGCGGGAGTGGGAGCTGTTCTCTAGTTGCAGTGCACGGGCCTCTCATTGTTGTGGAGTGCGGGCTCTAGAGTGTGTGGGCTTCAGTAGTTGTGGCACGCGGGCTTAGTTGTCCCATGGCACGTGGGATCTTCCTGGACTGGGGATTGAACCTGTGTCCCCTGCACTGGCAGGCAGATTATTAACCCCTGGACCATGAGGGAAGTTCCCCAGATCAATGTTTGATTGAATAACTGGGGACTGTAGCCTAGTCAAGTTGACACATAAAACCTACCATCACTTATCCAACCTCAACTCCCTCCTCCACAACCCCTCCCCTGATCCTGGCCACCAGCATTTCTCTGCTGAATTATTGCTTTAGCCTCTTTACCAGTTTCCCTGTTTTCTTTCTTGGCCTCCCTACCCCTTCCCAAAACTGTTTTCAAGAGAACAGCTAGAATAATCATTACTCCATTGCTCAAAGCCCTCATGATAGTCAGAATCACGGTTCCCCAAAGATGTTCAAAAAACCAAAAGCTGTTTGAGCAGACTTGGAAAACCACAGCCAGAATTGTACAGTGTTTTCCACTGGAATTAAAGTGTGGGTTTTGATGCTTTAATGTATGAAAGAAAAATGGGTTTCAACTAAATACAGTATCTTAGATTGGTTTCTGGCTTCCCAGGTGGCTCTAGCGGTAAAGAACCTGCCTGCCAACACAGGAGACTTATGACATGCAGTTTAGATCTGTAGGCTGGGAAGATCCCCTGGAGGAGGGCACAGCAACCCACTGCAGTATTCTTGCCTGGAGAATCCCCACGGACAGAGGAGCCTGGCAGGCTACAGTCTGTAAGGTCACAAAATCAGACATGACTGACATGATTTAGCATGCACACATGCAGATTGGTTCCTAGAACAGAAAAAGATTATTGGTGAGAAAACTGGTGAAATCTGAATAAAGTCTGGAGTTTGATTAATAGTAATAATACCAATTCCTTAACTTTGAAAAAGTTAAGTTTGAAAGATGTTAACATTTAGGGTAAACTGGAGAAGACTATACACAATTCTCAATGCTATCTTTGAGACACTTCTATAGGTCTAAAATTATTCCAGAATAAAAAGCGTATTTTAAAAACAGGCTTCAGTTCCTAGATAGATCAGTTCAGTTCAGTCGCTCAGTCATGTCTGACTCTTCACGACCCCATGAACCACAGCATGCCAGGCCTCCCTGTCCATTACCAACTCCTGGAGTCCACCCAAACTCGTGTCCATCAAGTTGGTGATGCCATCCAACCATCTCATCTTCTGTCGTCCCCTTCTCTTCCTGCCCTCAACCTTTCCCAGCATCAGGGTCTTTTCAAATGAGTCAGCTCTTCACATCAGGTGGCCAAGAATTGGAGTTTCAGCTTCAACATCAGTCCTTCCAATGAACACCCAGGACTGACCTCCATTAGGATGGACCGATTGGATCTCCTTGCAGTCCAAGGGACTCTCAAGAGTCTTCTCCAACACCACAGTTCTTTGGCACTCAGCTTCAACACTCACAGTTCTTTGGCATCAATTCTTTGGCACTCAGCTTTCTTTATAGTCCAACTCTCACATCCATAACATGACCACTGGAAAAACCATAGCCTTGACTAGACGGACCTTTGTTGGCAAAGTAATATCTCTGCTTTTTAATACGCTGTCTAGGTTGGTCATAACTTTTCTTCCAAGGAGTAAGTGTCTTTTAATTTCATTGCTGCAGTCACCATCTGCAGTGATTTTGGAGCCCAGAAAAATAAAGTCAGCCACTGTTTCCACTGTTTCCCCATCTATTTCCCATGAAGTGATGGGACCAGATGCCATGATCTTCATTTTCTGAATGTTGAGCTTTAAGCCAACTTTTTCACTCTCCTCTTTCACTTTCATCAAGAGGCTTTTTAGTTCCTCTTTACTTTCTGCCATAAGGGTGGTGTCATCTCCATATCTGAGGTTATTGATATTTCTCCTGGCAATCTTGATACAGCTCAGGTGTCAAGCTTGTGCTTCCTCCAGCCCAGTGTTTCTCATGATGTACTCTGCATATAAGTGAAATAAGCAGGGTGGCAATATACAGCCTTGAAGTACTCCTTTTCCTATTTGGAACCAGTCTGTTGTTTCATGTCCAGTTCTAACTGTTGCTTCCTGACCTGCATATAGGTTTCTCAAGGAAGTAGAATAATGGAATGGAAATAGAAACTTTAATAGAAGTCAGAAAAACTAGGGTCAGATCTAGAGGACCCTGGATTTAAGTCCATGCTTGGCTTCTTCCCAGCCGTGCTGCCTTGGCCAAAACACTTTACCTCTCTGATCCCTAGTTCCCTTTTGAACTAATGGTGCTGTCTGGGGAGACAAACAATGACACCAACAATGACAGCCCGGCATGATGCGGCAGGGTGCTAGAGTAGGAAGGAGAGGGAGCTGGTCCTGTGTGGACACCTGAACTGTATACGAATGACGTCACTCCTCAGCTCATGACTGATACTTACTTTTCTGGACTTTGACAAATAAAAGAAAAGATCACCATCATGCATATCATGATTACAGCCTCTTCAGAGATTCATGTACACGGAAAATCACAAATCACTGTGCACACGCATTCACCTTTCAGGTAACATTATCTCATTAGCATTTTTAATGTTTGTAATTGTCTTCATAAATATTTTAACTGCAAATATATATGTATGTATATATACATACATATATATACCACATACTCGTCAAGACCATGTCTACAGAGTTAGGCTCCTGGTTTGAACCCTAATTCCACCACTGGGTGATGGTCATCCTCTCCTGTCCATCACATTCCTCAGGCGGAGAAAACATAGCACCTGCTTAAAAGACAACTGAGGTGATGTATGGCAAAACCAATACAATATTGTAAAGTAAAATAAATAAATAAATGTTAAAAAAAAAAGACAACTGAGGTAATAGCTGAATAAGGTAATGTATGCAAATAACAGAGACTCCCCCTCATTTGGGGTCTTTGTATTCTTCTCGTCCATCAGTATGGACTCGGTATGGATACTTCATATTAAAATAGTAGTCCTGGGACTTCCCTGGTGGCTAAGACTCTGAGCTCCCAATGCAGGGGAACTGGATTCAATTGCTAGGAAAGGAGCTAGATCCCACTTGCTGCAGCTAAGTGTTGGCATGCCATAACTAAAGATCCCACCTGCCATAACTAAGACCGAGTGAAGCAAAATAAATAAATGAAAATAAATATATAAAAAATAGTAATCCTTTGTTTTCTTCCTATTTGCTGGATATTTCCTCTAATCTATGTTTAATTTTTTATTTTTGGCTTGGAGGTCATATGGAGGTTTGATAAATATGATTTCATAGCCCATGTAAACTGTATTTCTGCCCATTCCCAGGCTGACTTTCTTTCCTTAAGGAAGTTCAGAGGGAGTGTGTGTATAGTAGCAATACTTGGAAGTGAAGGGCCAGAATACTGGGCTCTCCGTGTCGCTGTCCATCATAGTAGCACCTTCTGAGGCCCCCTTATTCCCATCTGGTCATCAGTGTGGATCCATGCGGGCCCCACCCCTGAGGCCTCTTCAGGTCCCTCATCACCGGTATCACGTCCTGATCAGATCAGTGATCCCTTACTGTTCTGGCAGAAGCTCAGGCCTGTGGGAAGTGAGAGACTCACTCAGGCTTTCTCAGCCAACACAGGTCGAGTGTCACTTCTCCCCTAGGGTCCTGCAGTAGGCTGAGCTTCAGGGGCTCTAGAGCCCCTCCAGACTCCTTCCATTCCTCAGTTTTCAGATGTGTCTTCCCAGGAGGTGGCAAGACCCATTGGAGCCTTTATTTACGTGGATGGATGTTTGAGTGCAAGAAGCTAGAAAGGCATGGGAATGGGGAAACCCTGGGGAACAGCAGCTATGTTCAGGCTGAGGGAGAGATTGAACGGGGGTGCTGCAGATGCCCCCATCAGTTCCTCAGGAAGCTTGGACATGGAATGTCCTCAAAGAGTTATTCTAAGTTGAAGCAAGAGGGCTGGACCTTTGTTCATCCACACAGAAGAATCTATGGTTGTCTCTAGGGAAGGGGCACACTCTGGGCAAAGCGGCCTTCTGTACGCCTGGGGAGGGACTGAGGTGTGAGCCATGAGCGGTCAGCACTCCAGCAAGCTGGGGGGAGGGGGAGCATTCCGTCCTGAAGTGGGGTGTGGGCAGCCTCTGTAGCACCCTCCCCGCCACCACCCCAGGCTGGCTCTGAGCTCTCTGTGTGCCACTGGCTGCTCTCTCTTTGCACTCTTCATTGTCTAGTCTGCAGAGGTAGCTTGGCTTGTTTTTATTTTTCCTAATTTATTGCGTTTGCTCTCAGGCCTGCGATTTTGAAACCCCAAAGCCTAAAATGAGCCTCTTTTGTTATCCACATTCTGCTGTGTCACCCCTTCCCTGAGCCAACAAAACAAAATGCCTAGCTGCCTGAATGTGGGGCAGGAGAGGGGTCAACTGGAAATACCAGGTCAAAAGATCAATATATGACACAGATGAGGACACAGAGAAGATGGAGGGACTCTCAAAATGTACCCAAGCACACCTTGCTAGGGAACACATTTCAGAATCTCCAGGACATGCAGTGAGAAGGGATGAGAGAGATCTTTCTATTAGCCGAAGGAAGTGTGGATTTCTTTATAAATATAAGAACACTGCAAAAGAGTATGTGAGCTTTTTAGAGGCTAGAAAAGATGGGATCCAGAGACCAGAATGATTCTTGGCAGAATTCCTTTTAACTGGAAGGTAGAGGAACATGGGGTGTGGAGGAGGAATTGCAGGGTACTCAGGAGTTGCCTTTAAGAGGTGTCCTTTTCACTGACAAGTTACCAGCGGGGTCATTTGATGTGAGTGGAGGAGATCCTCTTGTGGAGTGAATTTTAAGAAGAGAACTTTGAAGCAGCCTCATGGGAAGCAAGAGAAAGCCCTTCCCCACGGACACGTGAAGGGATTGGTGGGCAGCACAAGAGCTCTGCAGAGATTAGGCACCCCTGGCTGAGGTTGGCAGGTTTTCTCCAGCAGCACTGAACAGCACAGGTGTGGGCTCAGATAAGGAAGAGAGATACTTTAATTACTTTCCTTTCTTCTTTTTTTTTTTTTTACATTTTTGTAAACTGATTTTTATTTTTGGCTGATCTAGGTCTTCCTTGCTGATCCTAGGCTTTCTCTAGTTGTGGCGAGTTGGCTTCTCATTGCAATGACTTCTCTTGTGGTGGAGTACGGGCTCTAGGGTGTACGGGCTTCAGTACTTTGAGCTCTTGAGCTCAGTAGTTGTGGCACTTGGACTTAGTTGCTCCTCAGCCTGTGGGATCCTCCCCAACAAGGGATCAAACCCTTGTCCCCTCCATTGCAAGGTCAATTCTTAACCACTGGACCACCAGATAAGCCCCTCTTTTTTTTAACTTTAATTGACGTGTATTCAATTTAACTGAATAGGAAAAGGAGTACATGGAGGATGTATATTGTCACCCCACTTATTTAACTTATATGCAGAGTACATCATGAGAAATGCTGGGCTGGAGGAAGCACAAGCTGGAATGGAGATTGCCAAGAGAAATATCAATAACCTCAGATATGCAGATGACACCACCCTTATGGCAGAAAGTACAGAAGAACTAAAGAGCCTCTTGATGAAAGTGAAAGAGGAGAGTGAAAAGGTTGGCTTAAAGCTCAACATTCAGAAAACTAAGATCATGGCATCCCATCACTTCATGGCAAATAGATGGGGAAACAGTGGCTGGCTTTATTTTTCTGGGCTCCAAAATCACAGATGGTGCAGATGGTGACTGCAGCCATGAAATTAAAAGATGCTTATTCCTTGGAAGGAAAGTTGTGACCAACCTAGACAGCATATTAAAAAGCAGAGACATTACTTTGTCAATAAAGGTCCGTCTAGTCAAGGCTATGGTTTTTCCAGTGGACATGTATAGATGTGAGAGTTGGACTATAAAGAAAGCTGAGTGCTGAAGAATTGATAGTTTTGAACTGTGGTGTTGGAGAAGACTCTTGAGATCCCTTGGACTGCAAGGAGATCAACCAGTCCATCCTAAAGGAGATCAGTCCTAGATGTTCATTGGTAGGACCGATTTTGAAGCTGAAATTCCAATATTTTGGCCACCTGATGCGAGGAGCTAACTCATTGGAAAAAACCCCAATGCTAGGAAAGATTGAGGGCAGGAGGAGAAGGGGATGACAGAGGATGAGATGGTTGGATGGCATCACTGACTCAATGGACATGGGTTTGGGTGGACTCTGGGAGTTGGTGATGGACAAGGAGGCCTGGCATGCTGCAGTTCATGGGGTCGCAAAGAGTTGGATATGACTGAGCAACTGAATTGAACTGAACTGAAATGTACCATATACATAGAAGACTGCATACATCACATATAGTTTGGTGAATTCACACAGAGAAGGCCCTTGTGTATCCAAGCAACCTAGACCCCCTATGTTAGTTTCCTATGGCAGATGTAACAAATTACAACAAATGTGGCTTAAAAACAACAGAAATCCATTCTCTGATAGTTCTGAGGCTAGAATCTGAAATCAAGGTGTCAGCTCTAGGGAAGGACTTACCTTGCCTCTTTCTAGCTTTCAGTGATGGTGGTTTAATCACTAAGTTCTGTCAACTCTTGCAAGCTCATAAACTGTAGCCCACCAGGCTACAGTAATAATTATTCAACTTTATATATGTCAGCCAGATTTGTCACACATCAGGGCTGAAATGAGGGTATAATCTTATTTAAAGATAGAGCCACACAGTCACATCATCTCGTCAGAAGAGCAGCAGAATTACAACAGGTTACTGCCATTTACACAAAGGACTTAAGCCTGGAACCATCCTCTCAGCACAACCTGCTTTAACATAAACCAGATAAGGTAACAGTGGAAATGACCTGGAGTAAAATCCAAGTTATGACCAACCTAGATAGCATATTAAAAAGCAGAGACATTATTTTGCCAACAAAGGTCTGTATAGTCAAGCCTATGGTTTTTCCAGTAGTCATGTACGAATGTGAGCGTTGGACTATAAAGAAAGCTGAGGACTAAAGAATTGATGCTTTTGAACTATGGTGTTGGAGAAGACTCTTGAGAGTCCCTTGGACTGTAAGGAGATCCAACAATTTCATCCTAAAGGAGATCAGTCCTGGGTGTTCATTGGTAGGACTGATGTTGAAGCTGAAACTCCAATACTTTGGCCACCTGATGGGAAGAGCTAACTCATTTGAAAAGACCCTGATGCTGGGAAAGATTGAAGGTGAGAGGAGAAGGGGATGACAGAGGATGAGATGGTTGGATGGCATCACTGACTCAATGGACATGAGTTTGAATGAACTCTGGGAGTTGGTGATGGATAGGGAGGCCTAGAGTGCTGCAGTCCATGAGGTCACAAAGAGTCAGACACTACTGAGTGACTGAACTGAACTGAAAATTCAAGAAGTAATCATGAGGAGTGAGGCAAAGATGATCTGATACTGCTGCCTCTCCCAAGGGCTCTGCAAACCACTGAGGCCTTAAATTGGAAATTTCCAATAGGCTTTTGCATCTCCAAACTTTTACTCACCTTAAGTTGACAGACAAAGTTCCACAGACTGTTGTCTGAGAATAGTTAGCACTCCCCAGATTTTCCATGAGTTCTTGTCTTAGTCTGAATTCACCCCAGATCAGAGTCTGACAGCAGGACTTGGCCTAGGTATTTTACTGAGGAGAGACCCCTGAAACCTGACCCCTGAGGGGTGTGATGTCAAGAAAGAAAGTCTGTTATCAAGATGAGAACAGTACAGAAGGTCTCCTATAGCCATTCACCTAATGGTGAGAGAATTTATCTACTAGCTTCTGCCCTTCAGTGGTTGGAAGTTGTCAAGAGGGACCTTAACACCTCTGTACTTTGGGGTACTATTACCTGTAGGCTAAGCAGGGTCCCAGGGTGTTGGAGAAGGCCCGGGGGGAAGAACGCTGAAGGACAAGACCTCATACAGGAAGAGGGATGGTGCCAGGGAGAACAGCATCTGGGCTCCCATAGGATGGCTGTGCACTGTAGCTGTGGCTGAGATTAGAGGTGGCCATGGGGGTGTGATTGTTGTTGTTGTTGTTTTTGTTCAGTTGCTAAGTCATGTCTCACTCTTTGTGATCCCATGGATTGTAGCCAGCCAGGCTCCTCTGTCCATAGGATTTCCCAGGCAAAAAAACTGGAGTGGGTTGCCATCTTCTTCTCCAGAAATGGGATGTGATGAAGGCCACTAAGTCAGACTCTTACAGTGCCCAGCCTCTCTTGCAGCTAGAGTGTGGTCATGTGAGCCTTAAGTCTGTATGGAAGATATCTGACAAGGGCAGAGCCACACTCTTTCTACTCACTTCCACTTCACCAGGGAGGCAACGACTTCCAGGCAAGTGAGGGATGGATATAGGAGGGAGTTGTTTCTCAGAGTCAGGCAACAGTTTCAGTAAGGGGACTTGGAGGATTAGGAGTTCTTTTGTTGTTGTTGTTCTTTTTCTTCTGAGGAGCTAGATCTAACAACAGATAGCTGACATATGTCCATAGAACCTCTCACTTTCTTATAAATGTACACATAAGTTTAGGATTAACTTTCAAGTTATGGGTTTGAATCTCACTCTGTTCAGTTGCTCAGTCATGTCCAACTCTTTGCCACCCCATGGACTGCAGCACATCAGGCTCCCCCCTGTCCATCACCAACTCCCAGAGCTTGCTCAAACACATGTCCATCAAGTCAGTGATGCCATCCAACCATCTCATCCTCTGTTGTCCCCTTCTCCTGCCTTCAGTCTTTCCCAGCATCAGGGTCTTTTCAAATGGGTCAGTTCTTCCTATCAGGTGGCCAAAAGATTGGAGTTTCAGCTTCAACATCAGTCCTTCCAATGAATATTCAGGACTGATTTCCTTTAGGATTGACTGGTTTGATCTCCTTGCAGTCCAAAGGACTCTCAAGAGTCTTCTCCAACACCACAGTTCAAAAGTATCAATTCTTCAGTGCTCAGATTTCTTTATAGTCCAACTGTCACATTCATACATGACTACTGGAAAAACCATAGCATTGACTATGGTTCCATAGATGGTTCCATAGATGGAACTTTGCTGGCAAAGTAATGTCTCTGCTTTTTAATATTCTATCTAGGTTGGTCATAGCTTTTCTTCCAAGGAGCAAGCATCTTTTAATTTCATGGCTGCAGTCACCATCTGCAGTGATTTGGAGCCCAAAAGAATAAAGTTTGTCACTATTTCTGCTGTTTCCCAATCTATTTGCCATGAAGTGATGGGACCAAATGCCACGATCTTGGTTTTTTGAATGTTGAGTTTTAAGCCAACTTTTTCACTCTCTTCTTTCACTTTCATCAAGAGGCTCTTTAGTTCTTCTTCACTTTCTGTCATATGGGTGGTGTCATCTGCATATCTGAGGTTATTGATATTTCTCCTGGCAATCTTGCATAGGAACCTGGAACAATATTGCATAGGAACCTGGAATGTTAAGTCCATGAATCATGGTAAATTGGAAGTGGTCAAACAGGAGATGGCAAATGTGAGCATCAACATTTTAGCAATCAGTGAACTAAAATGGACTGGAATGGGTGAATTTAATTCAGATGACTGTTATATCTACTACTGTGGGCAAGAATCCCTTAGAAGAAATGGAGTAACCCTCATAGTCAACAAGAGTCCGAAATGCAGTACTTGAGTACAATCTCAAAAATGACAAAATGATCTCTGTCCATTTCCAAGGCAAACCATTTGATATCACAGTAATCCAAGTCTATGTCCCAACCAGTAATGCTGAAGAAGCTGAAGTTAAACAGTTCTATGAAGACATACAAGACCTTCTATAACTTACACCCAAAAAAGATGTCCTTTTCATCACAGGGGACTGGAATGCAAAAGTAGGAATTTAGATTCCTGGAGTAATAGGCAAATTTGGCCTTGGAGTACAAAGTGAAGCAGGGCAAAGGCTAACAGAGTTTTGTCAAGAGAATGCACTGGTCATAGCAAACACCATCTTCCAACAACACAAGAGAAGACGCTACACATGAACATCACCAGATGGTCAACACCAAAATCAGATTGATTACATTCTTTGCAGCCAAAGATGGAGAAGCTCTATACAGTCAGCAAAAACAAGACTGGGAGCTGACTGTGGCTCAGATCATGAACTCCTTATTGCCAAATTCAGACTTAAATTGAAGAAAGTAGGGGAAACCAATAGACCATTCAGGTATGACCTAAATCAAATCCCTTATGATTATACAGTGGAAGTGAATCTCATTACTTTGGTTTAAATCACACGTCCATCTCTGAACCAAATACTGTGGCCAATGTGTGAAAAACTCTGATTGACCAGTCCTGGATCATGTGACATTTATATATGCCTTGTCTACATCCCCTGAAGGTAAAGGTCAGTGGTAAGTCAGGTTTAAATTACTTTAATAAAAGGATTTTTTAAAGTGCTGGATAGCAAAAGCAAGAGCTATTCATAACCTACTTTTTTTAAGAAAATTGTTTATCGATTTATGACTTGAAGACAGTGAAATGTACCAATATTAAATATGTACCAATATATAGCTTGATAACTCTTTGCAGGTACACTTGGGCAATCATCACCCAAATCAATATTTAAATATTTTCAGAACTCTCAAACTTTCCCTTGTGTCACTTTCCAGTCGTATTTCTGCAAAGATAACTCTGCGAAAGGGGTATAGACAACATAAATTATCTTGCCTGTGCTTGAACATCATATAAGTGGAATCATGCAGTGTATGTTCTTTTATGTTTGGTTTCTTTCACTCAATATTATGTCTATGAGATTCACCCATTTCATTACATATAGCAGAGGTTAATTTATTTCATTGCTGGGTAACATTCTATTGTATAAAATACTATCTGATGTACTACTGATAGATATTTGAATTGTCTCTCCAGTTTTTTGTTTATATGAATAAAGCTGGCATAAACATGCTTGTACATGTCTTTAGGTGGACATAAGCACTTGTTTCCCTTGGGTGTGTACCCAAGAATGGAGTTGCTTGGTCAAAGTATATATAAATATTTAGCTTTAATAGATACTGCCAAACAGTTTTCCCTCCTGCTGGCAGTGTGTTAGAGTTTCAGTTGCTACACAGTCTTGCCAACTGTGTTTTTTCAGTCCTTCTAATTACCTACTCTTCTTGATTTGTCAAATACTCTTCTACAAAGAGATACAGATATTGACTAGCAGACTGAAACTCCCAGGCACAGGGAAGGTTCCGTAGACTGAACTCATGTACTTGGTCCTGACCCTAAGGGCAACAGGAACTCAGGAATGAAAGAAGTCAGCATGGACACAGACCGGCACTTTGGAGAGGGTGAAATGTGCAGGGCCTTGTCCTGTTGGTGACGTTGGAGGATGGGGAACAAGGAAGGCATCCTGTCAGAGTGCACAGCTTGAGCAGACAGAGCTTGGAGCAGCGATCAGGAAGAAAGCTGACCTCCCCTGAGCAGAGGGTGGCTCTGGAGAAGAGCAGGGCCTCTGGTGACTTGGTAAGAAGTCAGACATAGGCAGAGGGGTGAAGTTGAGAAATGGGCTTGGGCAATGGGTGACTGCAGTAGGGGATGAGTGATTCTCACCAAGGACACACATCTCTCTGAGTAGAATGAGATCTATTAGGTGAGAGTTGGCTGGTCTGGTTCAGTTTCCTCCTCCTCCTTGTCATAGTGAAGAGCATCTCACCCTGATGAATGTGGTAAGCATTTGTATTTCAACAGTGCCCTTGGATGTGAGCCAACTACTTCATTTTGGTTCTCAGATAAAGAAGTGAATCTATTCCTATGCCAGAGAGAAACCCAGATGAACCAAGTTGAGAAAGGGTCTGTACATGTATCCTGCACTTTAGAGGTATTTTAAAAGGTCCTCAGGGGGCTAATTTTGAGTTTATGTGATTTATACCTGTGGACTGACTTCATTAAAGTAGAAGACTTGTGGCAGGTGTGTCTGTATAAAGTGATGCACACAAGCCTGGGGTACAGGCCTTGAGAATGAAAAGGAATAGCTCTATCTCCCTTGCTCTCCTACTAGAACTCCCCACATCTGGGCCTGATTATTGCCCCACATTCAAACTCAGCCCTGCACTGACCAGCTGCTTCATGTATTCATTCACTTATTTATTCAGCAGCCTTTCACTGGATGCCCAGTAAAGACCAAGTACTGAGACTGAAGATGAAAACACAGGGGCTCACAGGCAAGCAGGAAACACTGACACACAGCAACTGAACATGAATAAGGTGTGAAAAGAGTTCATTCCAATCCCAAAGAAAGGCAATACCAAAGATTGCTCAAACTATAGCACAATTGCACTATCTCACACGCTAGTAAAGTAATGCTCAAAATTCTCCAAGCCAGACTGCAGCAATATGTGAACCATGAACTTCCAGATGTTCAAGCTGGTTTTAGAAAAGGCAGAGGAACCAGAGATCAAATTGCCAACATTTGCTGGATCATCAAAAAAGCAAGAGAGTTCCAAAAAAATATCTATTTCTGCTTTATTGACTATGACTGTGTGGATCACAATGAACTGTGGAAAATTCTGAAAGAGATGGGAATACCAGACCACCTGACCTGCCTCTTGAGAAACCTGTATGCAGGTCAGGAAGCAACAGCTATAACTGGAACAACAGACTGTTCCAAATAGGAAAAGGCGTACGTCAAGACTGTATATTGTCACCTTTCTTATTTAACTTCTATGCAGAGTACATCATGAGAAACGCTGGGCTGAAAGAAACACAAGCTGAAATCAAGATTGCCGGGAGAAATATCAATAACCTCAGATGTGCAGATGACACCACCCTTATGGCAGAAAGTGAAGAGGAACAAAAAAGCCTCTTGAGGAAAGTGAAAGAGGAGAGTGAAAAAGTTGGCTTAAAGCTTAATATTCAGAAAACTAAGATCATGGCATCTGGTCCCATCACTTCATGGGAAATAGATGGAAAAACAATGGAAACAGTGGCTGAATTTATTTTTCTGGGCTCCAAAATCACTGCAGATGGTGAATGCAGCCATGAAATTAAAAGATGCTTATACTCCTTGGAGGGAAAGTTATGACTAACCTAGACAGCATATTTAAAAGCAGAGACATTACTTTGCCAACAAAGGTCCGTCTAGTCAAGGCTATGGTTTTTCCAGTGGTCATGTACGGATGTAAAAGTTGGACTATAGAGAAAGCTGAGCGCCAAACAATTGATGCTTTTGAACTGTGGTGTTGGAGAAGACTCTTGAGAGTCCCTTGGACTGCAAGGAGATCCAACCAGTCCATCCTAAAGGAGATCAGTCCTGGGTGTTCATTGGAAGGACTGATGTTGAAGCTGAAACTCCAATACTTTGGCCACCTGATGAGAAGAGTTGACTCATTGGAAAAGACCCTGATGCTGGGAAAGATTAAGGGCAGGAGGAGAAGGGGATGACAGAGGATGAGATGATTGGATGGCACCACCAATTCAATGGACATGGGTTTGGATGGACTCCAGGAATTGGTGATGGACAGGGAGGCCTGGCGTGCTGCACTTCATAGGGTCGCAAAGAGTCGGACATGACTGAGCGACTGAACTGAATACAGAGGAGGTGATGCAGGAGACACGAGTTTGATCCCTGAGTCGGGAAGATCCCTGGAGGATGAAATGGCAACCCACTTCCAGACTCTTGCTTAGGAAATTCCATGAACAGAAGAGTCTGGTGGGCTACAATCCATGGGGTTGCAAGGAGTCAAACACAACTGAGCAGCTGAGCATGCAAACATGCAGAGAACAGTTGGGGACATCATTTTCACCTAAGGAAGTCAAAGAAATGTTTGAAACTGAGTCTTAAAGGATGACTTGGAGTTCATCTGGTAGACAAGATTTGGGGAGGGCTTTTCATGCAAAAGTGAACAAGCCACAACATGGCAGGAAGCCTGTAGGGGCATCCATTGTAGGCTGTGAGCCAGAACTATAAGATCAGATCAGATCAGCTGCTCAGTTCCTTCTAAAGAACACCCAGGGCTGATCTCCTTTAGAATGGACTGGTTGGATCTCCTTGCAGTCCAAGGGACTCTCAAGAGTCTTCCCCAACACCACAGTTCAAAAGCATCAATTCTTCAGTGTTCAGCCTTCTTCACAGTCCAACTCTAGCATCCATACATGACCATTTGAAAAACCATAGCCTTGACTAGACGGACCTTTGTTGGCAAAGTAATGTTTCTGCTTTTCAATATGCTATCTAGGTTGGTCATAACTTTCCTTCCAAGGAGTAAGTGTCTTTTAATTTCATGGCTGCAATCACCATCTGCAGTGATTTTGGAGCCCAAAAAATAAAGTCTGACACTGTTTCCACTGTTTCCCCATCTATTTCCCATGAAGTGATGGGACCAGATGCCATGATCTTCGTTTTTTGAATGTTGAGCTTTAAACCAAACTTTTCACTCTCATCAAAAGTCTTTTTAGTTCCTCTTCACTTTCTGCCATAAGGGTGGTGTCATCTGCATATCTGAGGTTATTGATATTTCTCTTGGCAATCTTGATTCCAGCTTGTGCCTCTTCCAGCCTAATGTTTCTCATGATGTACTCTGCATGTAAGTTAAATAAGAAAGGTGACAATATACAGCCTTGACGAACTCCTTTTCCTATTTGGAACCAGTGTGTTGTTCCATGTCCAGTTCTAACTGTTGCTTCCTGACCTGCATATAGGTTTCTCAAGAGGCAGGTCAGGTGGTCTGGTATTCTCATCTCTTTCAGAATTTTCCACAGTTGATTGTGATCCACACAGTCAAAGGCTTTGGCATAGTCAATAAAGCAGAACTAGATGTTTTTCTGGAACTCTCTTGCTTTTTCATTGATCCAATGGATGTTGGCAATTTGACCTCTGGTTCCTCTGCCTTTTCTAAAGCCAGAACTATAGAGTCCAGCAATTTTTTTTTTTTTTTTTTGGCCATACATGTGGCTTTCAGGATCTTAGTTTCCTGACCAGGGATCAAATCTGAATCCTGGCAGTAAAAGAACCAAGTCCTAACCATTGGACCACCAAGGAATTCCCTATAGTCCAGCAATTAGAAACATCATATGGGCACCAGTGTGAAGGATGGAGCAGAGGGATGAGCAGAGAGACAGGAAAATTGGTGTAAGGTTTACTACATCAGACATGGTTAAAAAAAAAAAGACACAAGCTTAACATGGGCCCATGAGATGAAGAGTGGGAAATGGGTTATTTAGGAGATAGAATCGCCAAGTCTTAAGGAGATTAGAGGAGTAAAGAAGAGGCTAGGAGAAAAGAATTTGGATGCCTCCTCTATTCTCTTTGGGTGGATGATGATGCTGTCATTTAGGAGAGGAAATGCTGGAGAAAGGGAAGGTTTGGGCAGGACAAGAGAGAGGAGGGGTAGAGGAAATGAGTCTCATTTTGGCCATTTTGAGTTTGAAGTGTCTGTGGAATATTAGTAGCATATGAAGCTGGATGTACAGTTTGGCCCTCAGAGTTCTCATCTAGAGATGTCTGTTTAGGATCATCAGTGCACAGGTGATAGATACAGCCTGGAGTCATTCCGGGGGCACGTGTAGTTGAAAAGAAAAGAGGGACAAGGACAGTGCCGTGGAGAACACTAGGCTTTAAGGGCTATGTGAGCAAAAGCTACCCCACACAAGGAGACAGAGGATAAAATGATAAAGCCAGGGGAAATTTCAACTGTGTGAAGGCCATTTCTCTTTGTTCATAATGTACCCATATTGCATAGAAATGTGCAGCTCATAGCCTGAAAGAGTAAACAAATGAATGGAGCAGTGTCATAAAGATAAGGAGGCATTTCCAGGAGAACACACACTCAAGTGCTGCAAAGAGGTCAGTGATGCAAGATGAGAACTAAGTGTTCCCAGGCTGATGGGCACTTAAACAGGAAGGACTGGGACAGCCTCAGCCACCTCATCCTGAAGGGCTGGCCTGAGCCGCTTTCCTCCCCACGTAGACCAGGCTGTGATTGCTCCAGTGTGACTACAGGTGCTTCTTCTATGATGACTCTCACCCTCAAGCCCTCCCCAGCTGTCACCCTTCTGTCCTAGAGCTGGGTCTCTGCTTTTAATTTGGTCCGCAAGTTCCTGATACAGTGATAAAATTAGTTGTTTATTGCTGTGTATCAAATGACTCTAACATGTAATGGTTTAAAGCAACACACTTTGATTATCTCACAATTTCTAGGCTTAGAATCCGAACATGGCTTAACCGGGATCTATCTCTGCTTGAGTCTCTCTGAAAGCTATAGTCAAATTTCAGCTGAGGCAGGATCTATTTCCAGCTCACTCAGTGGTTATTGGCAGTTCTTCACAGGCTATTGGAAAAAGGGTCTTAATTCTTTACAGGCTGCTTGGCCCACAGTCTTCACTCAGTCCTTTTCCACAAGGGCCTTTCCACCGAGGCAGCTTGCGTCATCCAAGCCAGCAAGGGAATCTACCAGGAAGACTGAAGTCACAACCTTTGTAATGTAATCACAAGAGTGACAGCCTACCATCACCGCCACATTCTGTGAGTTACAGACAAGTCACCAGGTCCAGCCCACACTCAAGGGGAGTGGATTACACAAGGGTATGAAAACCCAACAGCAGGAATCTTTGGGGTTCCTTTTAGAAATCTGCCTGTTACAACTGCCTAGAAACTGCACTCTTTCCTCAAAGTTAGGATCTATTTTACTGAGAATAATTCTTCGCTGATAGTCACCTACACCATCTTGTTTGAACTAAGGCAGAAAAATCTCATGACCTCAAATTTTCCTGTACTAATAATAACTAATGCTTATATAGTGCTGACTACATGCCAGGCTTTACGAATATTAACTTATTTAATGCTCACAACAGCTCTCTGAAGTAGACCCTTTTGTTAACTCATTTTACAAATAAAGCAATTGAGTCACAGAAAATGAAGTATCCTGTCAAAGGTCTCACAGCTATTGTGGTAGAAATAGTATTTGAGATCCAAGGGTTTGGATCCAGAATTTCTGTTAACCATGCTATTCTATAACCTGAGTATAAGCTGGAATAAAATGTTAACTAGTCTAAGCATGGCATGACATGTATGACATGTATGGTATTTCATGTATGACATGAAAACAAAAGATTAAGAACACATTTGAGCAGTCAGACCCAAAATTCCAACATTATGGCATTAAAAGAAATTCAATCCAGGACTTCCCTGGTGGTCCAGGGGTTGACTCCATGCTCCCAATGCAGGGGGTGGTGGGTGTGACCCCTGGTGGGGAAGATTCTGCATGCTATGTGGTTAAAAAAAGAGAGAGAGAGCAAGAGAGAGATTTGTACCATACAGCAATATATTTTCTAAGTCTTTTGTTTATCAAGTCTCCCTTACAAATGTTTCCTGAAACCCAACTCAAACTACTTTTTATCTTCTTTTCTCCCCACTTCTCTCTTGCTGTGTGCGAAGTCTCTTCAGTTGTGTCCAACTCTTTGTGATCTTATGGACTGTAGCCCTCCAGGCTCCTCTGTTCATGGGATTCTCCAGGCAAGAATACTGGAGTGAGTTATCATGCCCTCCTCACTTCTCTCTTAGGTCCTTATAATATGGGTTGATTTGATCTTCTGGCTTCATTCTTTAGTATCAAGTCCAATTGGCCCACAACATGAATTTTACAGAGCAAATGGTAACCTCGGAATGGACCAAGTCATCAAGAATTTTACCCCTTTTCCCCACTGTCCAATCTAGTTTCTCTCTCCCTATTTCTTTTTCTTAAGTTTTATCTTCTGGCCGAGTGATGCAGCATGTGGAATCTTAGTTCTGCAACCAGAGATTGAACCTGTGCCCCCTGCATAGAAAGGCAGGGTCTTAACCACTAGACTGCTGGGGAAGTCCCTCTCTCTCCCTATTTCTGTATCACAAGAAAAATGGAATCAGTAGACAGAATTCTCCTTAGAAAGTAGGAAAGAGAGAGAAGCTAGGCAATAGAGAGAAAATTCTCTTTAGTTGGTGGAGAGTGAGGAGGGGAGAAAGGACAGTAGGCTAGGAAAACATACGCTAATAATCTTGTCGTTATCACATTCCACAGATGCACATCCTTACTACCACAAACAACATTGCCAAGCCTCATCTTGTGATGCGAGTCTGTCCCCACTCAGAGCCTGGCGAGGGGAGAGGGAGAGTGGATGGAGAAACTTCCTTCTCATAGCTCGACCTTCTAGCTCTTTGCTCCAAGGCTGGGGTAAAGCACATGGAGAACCAGGGAGAATAAGAGATGCTTCCAGCTCTCCAAGCCCCTCTGCCAACTAAGGTCCACACTTTGCTTCTGGGAGCTTGTGAGAGCTGAATTGGGAAAGATGAAGCACCCAAACTTCATTTTCTCTCAAAGTAAAACAAGGAAACTGACTCTTAAATCCTGCAGCAGCTCTCTCAGCAAAGCCTTTCCAATAGTTCCCTCTTGTCCACTCCTGCAGCCAACATCTCATTTGTAACTTCTTCTCAGACCCACTTCAACTGCTCCCTAAGTCATCCCCCACTTCCTGTCTTTCTCCACCTCAACCCCTTTCACATAACACTTCCAGTTTAATTTTCCCCTTTACCAGTCTGATCATTACCACTTCCCTACTCAAAATTCTCCCAGTTGTTCTCCTTTCTCCTTCATCTGAACCTCAAGGCCCTCTTTCTAGACATATTCTTCTATGCGTACTCTACAGTCCACCTAAAATAGATGACTCACTGATTGCCAAGCATCTACACTGTTCTGCTTCTCTCATTACCTGTCTCTAATCGACTTTCCTCCCCTACCCCATGGTACTAAATCCAAAGACCATCGGAAAAGTTACCTCCCTTGAGAAGCATAACCAGATAATTACAACTGAATGTAATTTCTGCCTTCTTTCATTTCCCATATCATTCATTTGATCATCTTTATGGCATGTTTCTCATACTAGCATATGTATACACTACCCATTTATTAGAAAGTACGTGCTTTGAGAGAAGAGATGTTTTCTTGCTAACCTTCAAACTTCCAATAGTGCCTAGCAAAGAGTCATAAATGTTAAGCATTCAATAAACAGTAGCTGAATTGAAATGAACTTTTCAGGGCTGATCTCTCTCCTGTTTTATTGTCCAATTTATTATTTTACATTTTTCACTGGAACGAACCAAATGCATTCCTTTGAAGAGGGCAGGCATGATGGAAAGCACAGTAGAGGCCCTTGACCCGGGTCATGTATGTTTCATAGCTTGAATTTCGTAAAATTCCATGAGCATCTAGTCTCTGGGTGTTACCTCATGGGCAACGCCTTTAACTAGCCAGACCTCATGTTTTGCAACCCTGTCACCCATCAGTGTCAGAGTGAGTGTGGCACAGGGCATGACAAATAGGAAAGGATTTGTGTCAATTCAAATCTACAAGCACCCATTCATACCTACCATTAGCAGCACTCTGCTAAGTGCTGGGGACAGAAGGATGAACAAGAAAGTCATGGTATGGAACCTCCGAAGTATAATTCCCAGAAAAGTAGCAACCATGTATTGATAGCCTGCTCTTCCAGGCCCTGAACTTGAATTGTCTCACTTCATCCTCACAACAGTCCCTAGCATCATCCTCATTTATAGCCCCAAAATGGAGGCTTAAAGAGGTTCGATATTCTGCTCTGGCTTAGCAGGTAGTGGAGCTAGGATGTAAAACTTGGGTTTATGACTTACGTTCATTCCTAGAAACCCTAACTCTGCTTTCTCAACAGGCTTTTGTTCTGCTCAAAATAGGTTCTTTCTTTATTCTTTGTGTCTTGTAATGTGACTTTGGATGAAGGAATGTATAATATAAACAATCTTGTCTTCCTTCCGCTCTGGAGATTCCACATGTTCATTGAGCAATGTCCCTCTGGGTCTCTCTGATATTCCTTCACCTACCAGCTCAGACTGAAAGAGCTGGTGGGCAGAGGCAGTGTCTGCACATAAATCCTAAAAGTATCACTCCCACCTTTCTCTGCCCTGATACTCTTGGCTATGTATTTTATTCCTTTCTATTGTATGGGCTTTTGAAAATCTCCTCAAATCTTTTGCAAAACAGGTACATGCGTGTGTGCTCAGTTATGTCCAATTTTTTGTGAGCCCTGTGGACTTTAGGCTACGAGGCTCTTCTGCCCATGGGATTCCCCAAGCAAGAATACTGGAGTGAGTTTCCATGCCCTCCTCCAGGGGATCTTTCCGACCCAGGGATTGAACCCATAGTCTCCTGCTTCTCCTTCATTGCAGGTGGATTCTTAACCCACTGAGCCACCTGTGCCACAAATATGCCTTATGCTTATTGGCTGCTCAATGTGTCATGTGAATGTAGACTAACTGATGCTTGACAAGGGAAGGAGCCTCAGAGAACGTTTTATCTAGTTTTCATTTCATTCTACAGAGATGCTTTTGGGGTTATTGGGCTCCTCACTCCCAGTGCTTCTGGAGCACGCCACTATAATGTCTTTTGCATATAGAACATCCTGGAATATTTCCATGGAAAAATGGATTCTCTGTCTAATAAAAGTTCAATTTTTTGCTGATACTCTTGTGCATCACTAATGGGAATGAAAAATGGTGCAGTGACTTTGGAAAA
The DNA here is from genome assembly GCF_003369695.1 of Bos indicus x Bos taurus. NCBI lineage: Eukaryota > Metazoa > Chordata > Mammalia > Artiodactyla > Bovidae > Bos > Bos indicus x Bos taurus. Next base: position 72,163,452 of record NC_040081.1, read on the forward strand.
CAGTTTGGTGGTTCCTCAAAAAAGTAAACATAGAATTATCATACGACTAAGCAATTCCACTTCTGAGTGCTTAGCCAAAAGAAGTGAAAGAAAGGACGCAAACAAATACTTGTACATCCATGTTCATAGCAGTATTATTAGAAATACCCAAAAAGCAGAAGCAACCCAATCAATGGATAAATGGATAAGCAAAACATGGTCTATACATGCAGCAGAATATTATTTAGACTTAAAAGAAAATTCTAACACATGCTACAACATGTGAACCTTAAACATAGATGAACCTTGAAGATACTATGCTGAGTGAAATGTCAGTCACAAAGGAACAAATACTGCATGATTCCACTTATATGAGGTACCTAGAATAGGCAAATAAGACAGAATTCCCTGGGGGCTCAGCTGGTAAAGAATCTGCCTGCAACGTGGGAGACCTGGGTTCGATCCCTGGGTTGGGAAGATCCCCTGGAGAAGGGAACAGCTTCTTCTTTTACATCTTCTCCACTCTATTCTGGCCTGGAGAATTCTATGGACTGTATAATCCATAGGTTGCAAAGAGTCAGACACGACTGAGTGACTTTCACTTTCACTTTTTCTTTCATAGAGACAGAAAGTAGAATGGTGAGTATCGGGGGATAAGGAGAGGGAGGAATGACCTACTGTCTAACTGGTATGAATTTCAGTTGGGAAGATGAAAATTTTCTAGAGATGGATGGCAATGATGTTTGCACAATAACATGACTATATTTAATGCCACTGAATTATATACACTTAAAAATGGTTAAAGTGGTAAATTTCATGTTATGTATATCTTATCACATTTTTTTTAAAGTTCAACTTCTGAGAATTTCCTAGTGGCCCAGTGGTTAAGATTTGGTGCTGCCAATGCAGGGGGCATGGGTTCCACACCTGGTCAAGGAACTAGGATCCCACGAGCTTCGCAGAGAGGCCAAAAAATGTTCTTTTTAAAAATGTTAAATTTCTCTTACATCAGACAGAGAAAGATAAATACTGTATGTAATCACTTATATGTGGAGCCTAAAAAAAAAAAGGAAGAAAGAAACTAGTGAATATCACAAAAAAGAAACAGACACACATATAGAGAACAAACTAGTGGTTACTAGTGGGGAGAGGGAAGCAGAAAGGGTCAAGGTTGAGGTATGGAATTAAGAGGAATAAGCTGCGATGTATAAAATAAGATACAAGGATACAACACAGGAAATACAGCCAAGATTTTATAACAACTATAAATGGAGTATAGTCTTTAAAAATTGTGAATCACTATGTTGAATCACTTAAAACTTTATAACATTATAAATTAACTATACTTCAATTTTTTTAAAGTTCAATTTCTCATTTAATAGAAGAACCTGAGTTTCAAGGTGAAGTGATTTGTCCAAGGTCACTAGACAAAGCAGGGAGCACAGCTGGGAGTAGTAGAAGAAGGGCTGCTGGGCATCAGGCCACAACCCTCCTTGCTGTGATATACTTCCTTCTCCTGGAGTGGGGAAACAGTGGAAACAGTGATAGGTTTTATTTTCTTGGGCTCCAAAATCACTACAGATGGTGACCACAGCCACAAAATTAAAAGACGTTTGCTCCTTGGAAGAAAAGCTATGACAAACCTAGACAGCTTATTAAAAAGCAGAGATTTTTATCAACTTTATCAACAAAGCTCCATAGTCAAAGCTATGGTTTTTCCAGTAGTCGTGTATGAATGTGAGAGTTGGACCATAAAAGAAGCTGAGCGCAAAGAATTGATGCTTTAAAACTGTGGTGCTGGAGCAGACTCTTCAGAGTTCCTTGGACAGCAAGGAGATCAAACCAGTCAATCCTAAAGGAAATCGACTCTTAATATTCATTGGAAGGACTGATGCTGAAGCTGAAGCTCCAATACTTTGGCCACCTGATGCTGGGAAAGATTGAGGGCAAGAGGAGAAGGGGATGACAGAGAATGAGATGGTTGAATGGCTTCACTGACTCAATGAACAAGAGTTTGAGCAAACTCCAGGAGATAGTGAAGGACAAGGAAGCTTGCTGGGCTGTGGTCTATGTGTCACAAAGAGTCAGACACGACTGAGCAACTGAACAACAACCCGGGGACAAGAGACCCAAAGGAGACCCCAGGAAGACTCCAGAGATCATCACCTTCCAGAGTCAGAAAGTGCTTCCATAGCAGTGCTTCTCCCTTGCCCATGGCTTTGCTGTCTTCATTCCATTCTCCTCTCCCTTTTCTACCTGAACTGAATGTTCTTGATGGTTGATGCAAGCAAGGTCCTCATGGCAAGGCCCTGAGAAGCAAACACTAATGGAATGGTTCCAATGGAAAATGTATGTGTCATTGGGAGTTTTCCTGTTTTCTCCCCCACTCTCTTGGCTCTTAACTGTTGGGATTTCATTCAAAGTGGACTCTCCAGCCCTAGATTGGCTCCCAAGGCAAGATATTACCTTTCTATGTGCATCTTCTAAGCTTGCTGGTCATCTCCCGTGGATGCTCCCAGCTTCCTTGCTAATGGAGTTCAGTTGAGCTTGAACAGTGCCTGCATTGCTGGAGGAGCATGCCCTGGCAAGCTCTAAGGGCACGTCCCATCCGACTGAAAGAGGGCACACCCTTGAGAAACAAGTTGTTTTACCCAGTGTGAAAACATCTGCTCCCTTAGAGCACTGAGTGTACCAGGGAGAGACCTCAGAGAGACCCAAGCCAAGACTCCATTTGGTCTTCAGGTGGATGAAAGCCTTAGCCCAGGGCAGGAAGGCAACAAAATGTGTTGAGAGTTAAAAAACCACTCTGAGAGCTAAGATGAACCTTCCACCAACAGAACAACTAGTGCCCTAAAGGGAAACAATTATCTCAATCTTTGGTCAGCTAATATATACTGGGCACCACCCATGAACGGACACTGTGTTGGCAGCTGAGAGTTGCTAGTGAGTGAGAGAAATAAGTCCCCTGCCCTCATGGAGCTTACAGTCTAGTGGAGGAAGCAGAAGATAAGTAAGGAAACAACTGAATAAACAAGACCATTATAGAAAATTCCCTAGTGGTCTAGTGGTTGGAACTCGGTGCTTTCTCAGCACTTTCACTGCTTGAGCCTTGGGTTCAATCCCTGGTCAGGGAACTGGGATCTCACAAGCCAGATGACATGGCCAAGAAAAAAAAAAAAGAACATTATAGATTAAGATGCACCGGGGGAGAAATAGTGTAGGGTTGGCAGGAGGGGGCAGCTATGCTGCTACTTTAGATGAGGTGGTTTGAAAAGGCTACACTGAGAGTGACTCTAAGCTGAGACCAGAAACATAAAAAGAAGCCAAATCTGTGAAAAGCCAGAGGAACAACATATGCAAAAGCTACAAGACAGAAAAGGAATGACATGTGTGAGGACCAGAATGGACATCAGTGTGGCTTGAAGACATGGAGTAGAGAAAGGAAAGATACGAGGCCAGGACATATAAGTCCTGTGGGCTACATTAAGGAGTCTGGTTTTTATTCCATTGGGAGTAAGGAAGCCTTTGAAGGTTTAAATGTAGATGGATATGGTTCTGGACAGACCTCACCTCCTTGGCTGAGACCTCCCTCTCCTGACGATTCAACTCTCTGAATTACTAGGTCCCAGTTTTAAATTAACCCTTCTCTGTCCTCCTGCTAAAGGGTAGGAATTGGACTCTCAGAAATTTCAGAGACCCACGAGATTCCTGAAAGGTCTGGACCATGTTGATCGTGGACAAAGTTGATGTAAATCAACTTCCATAAGTTTTCATTCTTTTGTCTGCTTTGGAGGTGTTAGAATTCAGCATTAAAAGCCTCCTCCTGTCTGAGGTCTGACAAAGCAGAAGAGAAGCACAGAGGAGAGATCACCAGGCTCACTACATCTGGAACAGAGATCAAGCCAGCTGCTCTTGAAATTCAAAGTGTCGATTTCCTTTCTTGCCTCCTCTTGATTAACAGCAAAAGTTAAGCAATCAGAAATCGGACTGGTGAATGACACATTCATCAAAAATCTATCTGGGCACATTTTCCTTATTTGCTAAAACTATAATTAACCCTAATTAAAAGCTCACCCATCTCTTCCCCCTTACCCCACCCCTACCCACCTCCACCCACAGATGAAAACCCAACCCTCTCTCCCACCTGTAACTCAGAAAAATAGAAACTGCTTTATGAAAGCATGTGGACCCAGAGCACTTTACGGAGTAATCATGTGTGTTTTGTTCCCTATAACACTGGCCTGGACCGCGGGCCATGGAAAACAGGTTGACATCTGGAAGAGATGTAGGAAATTTATCAGTTCCAGCTGGAAAGGTGGGATCCTGGCCCATTTTCCTTCCTACCAAAGACTGTCTTTCTTTGGTTGCTCCAAGGATTCCTGGCTCCTGCTTGACTTCTTTATTTTCTTTCATTTGTCCCATGAATATTTATTGAGCAGTTAATATATGTCATGCAAAAATGTCTTGCATGAGTTCTTTCTAGAATGACACAGTAAAAAGGAGATGCAGGAGATGCAGATTGGATCCCTGGGTCAGGAAGATCCCTTAGAGGAGGAAATGGCAACCCACTCCAGTATTCTTGTCTGGGAGATCCCATGGACAGAGGAACCCGGAAGGCTTACAGTCCATTGGGTCACAAAGAATTGGACATGACTGAGTGACTGAGAACACACATGCACAACAGAAAAAGCATGAATTCTGAAGTTTAAAGACCTCTGTATTGAGTCCAAGAGATTTTACTTGCCTGGAGCAAAACACTTTACTTTCCAGAGATTTGATATTGGCTTTGGCAATCTAAAGGCTGCTCTCAGGATCAAATACAGTGATGAATATTAAAGTTCTGTAAATTATATTAATAAAGTGATTCAAAATGATAGTTGGGTTTTGAAGATATTGCATTTTTAACATGGAGCACTTTATGGTCACTCATAACCTCTAGCCAGGGGAAGCTCATGGAGGTTAAGCTTCACTGGTACACGCCCATCCAAAACCCACTGAGGAGCCCTAACAGTGTATTCCAATAGTCTCATGTCTTTGTAAAGTTTAGAAAATAGGATATTTTAACAGCAGTGGTTTAAGACCATTATGTCTTCCCTCTTTGACTTTCTCACCATCAATCTTTTCCTACTGGATAATTCTAAGTGACAGTAGGCATTTTTGGTGTCTGGCTAAAGAGAAGTTTTGATGAGGATACATTAAGTTTGGATTGACTGGCATGTATTTCTGTGATTTGTAGTCACTTCCATGTTTGGTTATGTTCTTACCAAGCCTCCTGGTATAGAAATGACTTCTGGGAATACTACTGATCCTACCATGACAACTCATATGGCCTATAACATAAAAGTACAGGGACTTCCCTGGAGGTCCAGTGGTTAAAACTTTGAGGTTCCAATGAACAGGGTGAAGATTCAATCCCTAGTTGGGGAATAAGGTCCCACATTTCATGTACCATAAGCAAAAGATTTTTTTTTTAATGCAGAGCCAAAGGCAAAATAGTGGTATGAATGTGTCTCAAGGTACCTCACACCAGAAACGGAGGAGAAATAAGATTTAGAAAACAGGGGACCAAAAAGTTCATTGGAAAGTTCTTCCAATCATCACATGTGTACAGTTTTAAGTGGAAGGCTCAGTTCTCATTGAAACCTACTTAAAAGTTTGCTGCTTCAGAAATATACTTGATGATGCAATGCACAATAATTAATGAATCATATATTTTTTTATTCTTGATAGGAATCTCATAAAACAGAATTGAGTACAACTCCTAGGTTTATAGGGCATATACCTACAGCAGTATTATCAATGGCAAGTACATCTGTGTTTGAAGACTTACGCTTAATGCATCAGATCTGATCATCTCTTAGACTATCTGATGCTTCTTGTGCTGACAAGGTCTCTCGGTTGATGAAAACAAACAGAACATTACCATAGACACAGCAAAATGTCCTGAAGAAACAAGCACTGTTGTATTAAAAGTCCCTTACTAAGTCGATGTAAATAATATAAAAATAATTTAATTATGTATTTATGGAGATCAGTACAAGAAGCAATTTTAAATTGCTCTTCTGTGTGTCTTAATTTGGGCTTCCTAAGTGGTGCAGTGGTAAAGAATCTACCTGCCAATGCAGGAGATGCAAGTTTGATCCCTGGGTCAGGAAGATCCTCTGGAGTAGCAAGTGGCAACCCATTTCAGTATTCTTGCCTGGAAAATTCCATGGACAGTGGAGCCTGGTGGGCTACAGTTCATGGGGCTGCAAATAGTTGGACATGACTGAGTGACTGAGCACACATGCATATCTTAATTTCAGATTAATTTTGTGTATTTTTTAGAGTTACTGAGATATAAAAAATGATCCCAAAACATTATAAAGACACTTCGGGTGGTTAATGAATAAAAATAATATTTTGCTTTTTTCAATTTGATGTTTGTAATGTTTGCCAGGTTCTTTACATTTGAACATTTCTTGGATTTCTTTCCTCGTTCTAAATAGATATTTATTTTGTGTTCTTGATACATACTTAATTTTATATTCTTTTTTTTAAAGAGGGCCCCCAAATTGTGTATGCTTCAAAGCCTGCATCTACCCTGCCTAATCAGTGCAAAATGTGGCTCCTCCACCATGATGTACATGCCAGTGTCACTTCCCCACTCACTGCTCCTCCTTCACCAAGAGCTCCAAGCCCAGCCATAGTAGTAGTGTAGTGTTAGTTGTTCAGTCATATAAAACTCTTTGCGACCCCGTGAACTGTAGCCTGCCAGGCTCTTCTGTCCATGGGACTCTCCAGGCAAGAATACTAGAGTGGGTTGCCACTTCCTTCACCAGAGGATCTTCCCAACCCAGGGATCGAACCCAGGTCTCCTGCCTTGTAGGCAGATTCTTTACCATCTGAGCTAAAGGGAAGTCTGGTAATTCATCAAAACCCCCACATTTATTGAGTATTTCCTGTATACCAGGTGCTACATGTTGCCAATCCTAGGACCTTCTACCTAGGACAAGAAGCAGAGCATCTCAGAGTCTGCCAATGAAAAGATTCTCATTAGTGAGCTCCTGAAAGGAAGGAAGGAAGGAAGAAATCTGCAGAGGTTATCAAGGCAAATGCCTCTCAGATAAAAGCCATATAGAGCCAGCTTGCAGTGAAGATATTAAAAGATTGTTTACACATCTCAATCTCCTCCTCATGACTATTTCTAACAACCATAACCATAGGGAAATATCTCTGTAGTGAAGAATGCTACTTGTCTGCCAAAAATCCATCCCCCCCTCTTCCATAGACATAGATTTTAGACCAACCATAGGAACACCTGTATAGAGATTCCACTTCCCAGCCTCCATTGCAGCTGGCCTTATGGCTAGGCCAATGGAACAGGAGCTGGAGAGATGTGTGTAACTCATGCCTGGTTTGCTTTTTAAAAGAAATTGCTCCCCTGGACTTTCTTCTATCCCCTCCCTGCCAGCTGGAAAGTGACAGGTCTCACCTTTACACATGTGGTTGAGAACAATGCCCTGAGCCTGAAGTTCCCAGACTTTCCAGTTCATAGCACTCTTAGTGTCTCAGTAATTTTATTATGGTGCCCCTGGGCCAAAAGAAAGAGCTAACAGTTCTGTTTTTTAAAGTCATTTTGTCCAAACAACCTAATAAGTACTTGTGGGCTGGCCGCTTAGTGTCAAGAGCTGTCAAGGGTCCGAGATTTTATCCTATTTGTAAACTAACGAGTTAGCCAGCCACACTTCATGGACGTTGGCAGAAGATGTGAGACTCTTGGGTCAGAGACCAAGGAATGTGGTAACAATAGTCAGCATGTCACCACTGGCTCTGAGTTCCCGAGCCCCGGTTCCTATGGAGCTACGTGCAGAGGGCACTGACACCTGCTCAGGCAGCAGGTTGTGTTACAGGAGGGGTAACCTGAATCTTCGGTTACCAAGCTTTGGCAACTTGAATCTTTTGTAATGGGTAGTAAGCCTGCCTGATCTTTGCCCTAAAGGGAGATGTTATTTCTATTATACTAGACAGTAAACAGACCCACTCTTTGTTCCAGAAAGAGTAACTTTCTCTGTCTTACAAGCCTATTAGTTAGACAAGCATCCTTGAAAAGATAGTCTGGATCAAAGGCAATCACTGCCTCTGCTTACAATATATGCAAAACCATGAGAGATTCATGGCAAATTGTCTCCCAACATTTAGTTGACGTTTGTAAGAAGTAATATGCATACATTGAAAGACAAATATTTCACTTTAACAACTGCAATCACGTGGTGATAGACTATGCACACCTACAGGTCACTGCACAATTCCTCAAACCTTGGAATCACATCAGACACCACTACCCCATCTTCTGTTCCACACTGATTTTCTCAGAGTTCCTGTTTTTTATTACAGCAAGCACCAAAAACCTAGATTCAGCATTATCTCACGTTATCAGAAGGAAAGAGTGCTACCTGATATTGAAATTGTGAATCTCGAGTTAGTGGTTTATATGGTATACATTACATGCTGAAGATGACCGTGTTTTCCTCAAAATGTTGACGCATCCTCTGAGCTCACTGAGGCTCTTTGGGACAACTTGGGAACCGTAGTCCTAAGCAGTGGTGGAAGAAGCGTTGATTCTGAATGACCTCTCAGACTACTGCTGTCTTAGTGTAGACAAAATGGTTGTTATATCAGAAAGAAATAACCTTCTATCCTCTTTCAGCCAGATTTGTGGAAGTCCTGGTTGCAGTGGCAGAGTCTTTATCCTAACTCGTACAATCTCCTGATAAATGTGACTGTGTCTCATAGTGTGGTATTTGATGACATATTCTTACATGGTGAGAAACAGTATTCAGTGTGTTTCTTTTGTCTTTCCAACCTCAGTCATTACCTCAGTCCACATGTATTGAGCCCATGTTATGCCCTGGCACTGGGCCAAGCATCCTTTCAAGTTCAAGTCCACTGCTATGTTCCTCAGTCCCCTCACCTGCAGACCAGCTGCTCTTGACCATTTAGACACACCTAAGCAAGTCCCCTCCCCATTTAGCAAGTAAGATCTGGAAGTTGCATTGGTGCTTTACTGCCAGGAGTAACTGGTTTGCCTTCAGTGCTGGCTGGGCTTGGACCTGGAACTCAGTGAGAAGAACCTAGGTGATCTGGGGACTTCCCTGATGGTCCAATGGATAAGCCTTTATGTTCCAAATGCAAGGGGCCTGTGTTCGATCCCTGATTGAGAAACTAAGATCCCATACGTTGAAACTAATCCCATGTGCTGCAACTAGAGAAGCCCACGTGCTGCAACAAAGACTTAACACAGCCAAAATAAATAATAATAGTAAAAAAAAAAAAAAAAACTTGGGTGATCTGAACTGAAAAGCATGGGTCATTCTGGTTAAGACTAAGAAACTTCAGACCAAAAGCCTATCTGACATATCCAGCAAGCATGTTGGGTAAAATTTGCATCAGATCAAAGTGAATCTTGAAAATTTCTTATCACTCAGAAAATACTGAGTACATATAGTTAGGTGTATAACGCTCTTACAGTAATATGTATGTATCAATGTGAAACATACACCTTGCATATATGTTAAAAGTTACAGATAAGAAGGATATTTCAGGATGTTTACATAAAAGAGGGCAAAGGAGAAAAAGGCAAGTGTTGTTGAATTTACATAAGTTAATTGTGTGCAGAATACAGCGCCCTTTTTTTGTACTTTACGCAATTTAATTTCATACTTTCAGCAACACTGAAAGGTGATCACCATCAGCCTCATTTTGTAGAAAACTTACAGGCTCAGAAAGGTCAAGTGATGTTCCCAAAGTCATACAGCAAGTAAGCAGTGGCGATAGGAATCTAGACTTTCCTGGCACTAAAGCCAGTTTTTTCTCCCTCAGCACAGTGCCCTGCTTCTTGATCTCTGCACGAACAAAGCTCAGGAGCCTCTCAATTTATGAACATCATGATTTTGCCCTAAATCGTCCTAGATTTGCCCTGGTCTTGTCTATCTGAATGTTAAATATGTATGTTTAACATGAATGTTTAAGTGATATGTAACAGATAACCTCATGTTGTTATTTATAGGGAGACAGAGTGAGAAACAGCCTCTCCAACAAACCCAAATTCACATATCACTTCAAAATTAACATTTAAAAGCAAAATAAAGCCCTTTTAAATATTCCTTTTGAGTTGACTGTTTCTTATTACTTTTTATCCAAAATTTGGATGGATTTCAGGCTCAGTTATAAACTCTAGAAACTAGGTTTCCAACAGAAAATGTGATGACTTTTCCCCATGTAGAGCAGGGGAACTGGATTTTAGCCTCTGAATAAACCTTGGAATGTTAAAGAACAGCTCTCTCCATAAATCATGACCTAGAAAATTCTTCCCACTGGTCTGGGGAAGCAGATGTGGCAACTTCTCTTCTGTCTATGACTTTGAGTGTTAGAAATATATATTTTTGTGAGAAATCAAAGTCCAAGACCTGGGCTTTATACCTCCTATGTACTGTAGGAACTCTAGGCATATATAGTAATAAATTAGTATAAAAACTGGTCAGGACCATTGAAACTCTCTGGGGTCTGGCCAAATCAAATAGGAAATTGCTCAGTAAAGACATTTTCATTATCCAGGGCTCATGAGAAATTCACAGTAAAAATAATTTTTGCCTGAAGATGAGTTTACAACCAAAACCTCACATCACATTCATGTGATTTTCAGCACTCATAGGAAGAGTTGGCAGCTACAACAAACAGGAGACTTAGTATCTCAGAATTAGAAATAGTCTGAAGGATGGTAAGAATTTGATTATTGCTTCTACATAGAATTTTATTACAGCCTCTTTATGGAGCTAACATATCAGCTCACTGGGTTTCAGTTACTTGTGGTGATCTACCGAGTTTACCTAAGTGCAGAAAGAAATCACAGCCCAACTTTCAAAACAGGGAGCCCTGAATCTGACAGGGCCAGGATAATTTGACTCACATATTTGCAGAGTAGAATTAAGGGTTTATTGAAACCCAGGAATTCTCTTAGAGTCAGGAGCCTGGGTCTCAACCTTTTAGCTACATCATCGCTTGCTCCAAACAAATGTGAGGATTATGAGTAGAAAGGAGACAGGAATGGAAGATTTTTCTCTCCATGTTTCTATGTTCTATCAAAGGGACAGTGAAAGTGTATTTTCCAAATTCATTTTTATTTGATAAAATCAATTAAATTGCAAACAATTTTTCTTTTTTATAATTTATTTAATTTATTTTTGGTTGCACTGGGTCTTCGTTGCTGTTTTCTCTAGTTGAAATGAGCAGGACTTCTCTTGTGGTACGCGCACTTCTTCTGTTGCAGAGCACAGGCTCTAGGCGTGCAAGCCTCCGTAGTTTTGCATCTTGGGCTTAGTTGCTTCATGGCATGCGGCATCTTCCTGAACCAGGGATCAAATCCATGTCCTCCGGATTGGGAGGCGAATTCTTATCCACTGTACCACCAGGGAAGCCCCACAAACCGTATTTCTATGAATTGGAAAGAGAAAGACTCTTTGAACTAGGGCTTATTTTTATGTAGAAAAGTTAATTTTAATCAAGCTGTTAATGTGTGAGCTAAAAAAGTTTTTTAAAACACATTCATTGTCAATTAATGTGAAGAGCAAGTACTTTGAGAGCAACTGACAACCTAATTCAGAAATGAACATTTTATTACACGATAATTCTTTGCAGTTAAAGCATAAGCTCATTATTAAATTACCCAGTTGTTTCCCACACAGAGATCAAAGGATTAGAATATGTTATCAGTGTTACCTGGGACAATTATACTTCATATTCTTGCTGAAATATTTATGACCCAACTACAGAAGAAGAATTCTGACTTTTATTCATTAGCTGGAGGTAGCTTAAATGAATTTCTCTATTCCTAGTTTTTCAATGACAGAACTTGAAAACCATTAGACTTGATTGGCAGAGCAAATGGCTTTAGAATTGGTCCCGGATAATGGTTCAGTCGTGGGATCAGGAGGACTAACTTGTTTTTCAAGCTCTGCACCACCCCTTCCACCCACTTGTCCCCCCATCATATGGGTCATTCACCTTGCTTCTCTGCCCTCACAGCCCCCTCCTATGGGGCATTTGCTAAATCTGGTTTCTCTATAAAACAAATACATTTAGTATTATAAGTCAATATATTTTTTAAAGATAGAATATTTTAAAAACATATTTTTTCTTTAGAAATTATTTCTCTAATATACTGAGAGTCCTATGAAATTAGTCATTGTTTTACTGGAAGCAAGTATTACTTTTTTATAGAAACTTCTTGGTTTGATACTATTTCTTTTTATTTTATTTTATTTGTTTATTTGCAGCACATGGGATGGTCACTGTATTACGCAGGATCTCCACAGCATACAGGCTCAGTAGCTGTGATATCAGGGCTTACTTGCTCCGTGGCATGCGGGATCTTAGTTCCCAGACCAGGGATTGTGTCCCCTGTATTGCAAGGCTAATTTTTAACCATTGAACCATATGTATTAATTTTAAATATGAATTATTGCTAAATGTCTATGTTAGGGGACAAGTAAAAAGCAAGTTGTTAGTTACTAATACACAAAGAAAGAATAAGGGCACTCACTCTATGGATACGAAAATTTCTGAGATATACTGTAAACAAGACAAAAGCAAGTAAACACTGTGTGTAACAATAGAATATCAACTAAACACCAGTGAGAATGACTAAATTATAACTATATCTGTCGATAGGGAAGAATCTCACAAACCTAATGTTGAAAGAATCTAGGCACAATTATTCATATTGAATAATTTGATTTATATAAGGTATACAGACTGCAAAAGTAACCTGTGTTGTTAAAAGCCAAGGTTGCCTTATTTGTATAAAGTGTGAAGATAGCAGAAGTATACTGTTAAAAATCAAAACAGTGGGATCTTGAAGGATGCAGTGATTGGAAAGGACACTGAGGGGGCCGTGAGGTTTAGATAGCAATGTTCTTGAACTCAGTTCTGGTAACATAAATGTGTTCAGTGTATGAACACTAAGGTGAGCACAATTCTTTATGTCAAAGGACAAATTAAGTTGAAATAAAATAAATTCAATTAAAGAGTTTTTTAAAGTGTTTGTAGAATGCTGCCATTTATGTAGAAAACATCTCTGGAAGTATAATAAGAAACAAACTGCCCCTCTGTTTCCTATGAACAAACAAACGGTACAGTAAGGAGAGAGAGTGGGCAACTAGAGGACAGAAACAAGAGGACATTTTTATGTTTACACTCTTTTACACTTTTTCACTTGACTATATCACCTATTCAAAAACAACTTTTTCTGACAGTTTTTAAAAATTATTTTTAAGAGTAAGTTTACACTGGCTTGGTGCTCAACATAATCATATTGCTTTGGGAATTCCCTGGTGGTCCAGTGGTTAGGACTCAGTGCTTTCACTGCTGGGCCCAGGTTCAATCCCGGGTTGGAAAACTAAGATCCAGCAGGTTGCATGGCGCAGTCAAAACAAAACAAAACAAATTACGTTGTGTTAATTTTTTATTGAAGTATGGTTGATTTACAATGATGTGCTCGTGTCAGGTGTGCAGCCTAGGGATTCAGTGATGTGTGTATTCTTTATATATATATTCTTTTTCAGATTTTTTTCCATTGCAGGTTATTACTAGGTATTGAATATTGTTCCCTGTGTTATACACTAAGACCTTGATGTTTATCTATTTTATATACTGTATGTATATGTTAATCCCAAGCTCTTAAGTTATCTCCAGCCCCCTTTCCATTATGGTAACCATAAATTTGTTTTCTGTGTCTGTGAGTCTGTTTCTGTTTTGTAAATAAATTCATTTGTATCATCTTTTTAGCTTTAAGTAATATCATACGATACTTGTCTTTCTCTAACTTATTTCACCCAGTATGATAATCTCTAGATCCATTCATGTTGCTGCAGATGGCATTATTTCATTCTTTTTGATGGCTGAATAATGTTCTATTCTGTGTGTGTGTGTGTGTGTAGACAATATGCAGTATACACCACGTCTTTTTAAAAATCTGTTACTTTTCCCATACGATTTTTCAGTTGATAATCGTATTTTCATTTTTATTCTTTTTTTGGACCACATAGCATGTGAGATCTTGGTTCCTTGACCAAGGATTGAACCTGAGCCTGCTGCAGTGAAAGCATGAAATCTTAACCACTGAACAACCAGGGAAGTCCCCCACACTTTCTTTATCCATTCATCTGACAATGGAGACTTAAGTTGTTTCCATATCTTGGCTACTGTAAATAGTGCTAGTGTGAACATTGGGGTGCATGTATCTTTTCAAATTAGAGTTTTCATTTTTCCTGGGTATATGCCCAGTAGTGGGATTGCTTGACCACATGGCAACTCAATTTTTAGTTTTTTAAAGAACCTCCATTCTGTTCTCCATAGAGGGTGCACCAACTTACATTGCCTCAACGGTATTGGAGGATTGCTTTTTCTCCACACCCTCTCTAGCATTTTTTTATTTGTAGACTTTTTGCTGATGGCCAGTCTGACTGTGAACCGTGAACTTCCAGATGTTCAAGCTGGTTTTAGAAAAGGCAGAGGAACCAGAGATCAAATTGCCAACATCTGCTGGATCATCAAAAAGGAAAAGAGTTCCAGAAAAACATCTATTTCTGCTTTATTGACTCTGCCAAAGCCTTTGACTGTGTGGATCACAATAAACTGTGGAAAATTCTGAAAGAGATGGGAATACCAGACCACCTGACTTGCCTTTTGAGAAATCTATATGCAGGTCAGGAAGCAACAGTTAGAACTGGACATGGAACAACAGACTGGTTCCAAATAGGAAAAGGAGTATGTCAAGGCTGTATATTGTCGCCCTGCTTATTTAATTTATATGCAGAGTACATCATGAGAAACACTGGGCTGGAGGAAGTACAAGCTGGAATCAAGATTGCTGGGAGAAATATCAATAAACTCAGATATGCAGATGACATCACCCTTATGGCAGAAAGTGAAGAGGAACTAAAAAGCCTCTTGATGAAAGTGAAAGAGGAGAGTGACAATGTTGGCTTAAAGCTCAACATTCAGAAAACGAAGATCATGGCATCCAGTCCCATCACTTCATGGCAAATAGATGGGGAAGCAGTGGAAACAGCGTCAGACTTTATTTTTTGGGCTCCAAAATCACTGCAGATGGTGACTGCAGCCATGAAATTAAAAGATACTTACTCCTTGGAAGGAAAGTTATGACCAACCTAGATAGCATATTCAAAAGCAGAGACATTACTTTGCCAACAAAGGTCCATCTAGTCAAGGCTATGGTTTTTCCAGTGGTCATGTATGGATGCGAGAGATGGACTGTGAAGAAGGCTGAGCGCCGAAGAATTGATGCTTTTGAACTGTGGTGTTGGAGAAGACTCTTGAGAGTCCCTTAGACTGCAAGGAGATCCAACCAGTCCATTCTAAAGGAGATCAGTCCTGGGATTTCTTTGGAAGGAATGATGCTAAAGCTGAAACTCCAATACTTTGGCCACCTCATGAGAAGAGTTGACTCATTGGAAAAGACTCTGATGCTGGGAGGGATTGGGGGTAGGAGGAGAAGGGGACGACAGAGGATGAGATGGCTGGATGGCATCACCAACTCGATGGACGTGAGTCTGAGTGAACTCCGGGAGTTGGTGATGGACAGGGAGGCCTGGCGTTCTGTGATTCATGGGGTCGCAAAGAGTTGGACACAACTGAGCAACTGAACTGAACTGAACTGACTCTGACTGTGAGGTCATCACTGTAGTTTTGATTTGCATTTCTCTAATAATTAGCAATCTTGTACCTCTTGGTCCTCTGAATATCTTCTTTGAAGAAGTGACTATTAGGTCTTCTGCCCATGTTTTGATTGGGTTGTTTGGTTTTTTTGGTATTGAGTTGTATGAGCCGTTTGTGTATTTTGGAAATTAAGCCCTTGTCAATCACATAGCTTGCTAGTATTTTTTTTTTCCCATTCTGTGGATTGTCTTTTCATTTTGTTTATGGTTTCCTTTGCTGTGCAAAAGCTTATAAGTTTGATTAGGTCTTGTTTGTTTATTTTTGCTTTTATTTCTTTTGCCTTGGGAGACTGACTTAAGAAAACATTGGTGCGATTTATGTCAGAGAATGTTTTGCTTAGGGTCTCTTCTAGGAGTTGTGTGGTGTCATGTCTTACATTTAAGTCTTTAAACCATTTTGAGTTTATTTTTGTGAATGGTGTGAGGGAGGGTTCTAACTTCATTGATTTATGTGTGGCTGTCCAGCTTTCCCAACACCACTTGCTGAAGAGACTGTCTTTTCTCCATTGTATATTCTTACTTCCTTTGTTGAGGATTAATAGACCATACTTGTGTGGTTTTATTTCTGGGCTCTCTATTCTGTTCCATTGATCCCATCATGTTATTTTAAATACAGTCTTTTATTTGGGAATTTTCTGCAGCACCCAAAATTACATCATCATAAACAGTAGCTCAAGGTATCATTATTTATTTTTTATTTTTTTTTTTTTTGGTTGGAAATAGAGAATTTATTGAAAAGAGTAATAGACTTGGAATTAGAAGTCCTGTGTACACACGGTGCCATTTTCAATTCATAGATTTGCTCACTTAGACAAATAATTGCATTTCACTGAGCAGAAATTTCTTTTTTTATCATCCAAACTGATGATTCTAATACAGGGTCGCTCTGTAGACCATGGCGAGTGTGTGCCTGAGAGGGAATTCTCCACACTACTTGTGCTCAGGTGCTCAGTCGTGTCTGACTCTTTGCAACCCCATGGACTGTAGCCCACTAGGTTCCTCTGTCCATGGGATTCTCCAGGCAAGAATACTGGAGTGGGTTGCCATGCCCTTCTCCAAGGGTATCATTATTTAAAAAGTGCTGCATTCTGAGATAATTTGTTTTCTGGGTGAAGAATATATTGCAATACAAATTGTCAATAGAAAAAAGATCTTCACAGGGTCTTCACATCTTGTTGAAGAGAATGTTTTAGACAATGAAGACTGTTTCAAGAAGCTGAAGAGCAATTGGGAGGCAGTGTATTACGGGATTTCATCTTACGGTCTCTAAAAAGACAAGCTTGCCCTGCTCTCGCTGTGCGTTTGAATCTGTTAGGAACCGTGGCAGACAAGTTGTCTACATTGTGTGTATGTGAGCCTGTGGATCCATGTTTTTTCCAGTTTGAGTTCGATCTCCAACCATCGTGAGGATCTTCACATGCCATCTGTATCAGTTGTTGGGGTGGTCCATCCGACATCTCCATGCCTGCATGAGGGCTGAGGAGCCCCTTGAAGAGGACTCATGCTAAAGGAACAAGGAACCAGACAGAACAAGTTTGTGCAGAAGAGAGTCATGATGTCAAGTCGAGTTTGGTGACTGCCACTCAGTTTGGTGTCTCGGCCCAGGATTTCTATGTCTGAGAGCAATGGGAGCAACAGCTGAAAGTGCTTTCAGCTAAAGAACACTCACCTAATTAAATGAAAATAAAAAGCTCTATGGGATGGTGAAAAAATACAAGCAAGACTATTGGTCATAATGCTTCCTGAAACTGCCGCTAAAAATTACCATTTCTGGGTAGATGAACACAAGAGAAATTTCTTGTATCATAGTTCTGGAGGCCAGAAGTCTGAAATCAAGATGTCAGCAGGACTGCACTCCCCCAAGACCTTAGGGGACCATCCATTCCTGCCTCTTCCATCTTCTGATGGCTGCCCTAGCATCCCTGGACTTGTGGCCTATTCATTCCAAATCTGTCTTCATGACCCCTCTCCTCTGTATGTCTATCTCTTCTCCTCTGTGTGTTTATTTTATAAGGATGTGTGCATGAGTGCTAAGTCACTTGTGTCTGACTCTTTTGTGACTCTGTGGACTGTAGCCCTCCAGGCCCCACTGTCCATGGGATTC
Organism: Bos indicus x Bos taurus; assembly: GCF_003369695.1. Taxonomy (NCBI): domain Eukaryota; kingdom Metazoa; phylum Chordata; class Mammalia; order Artiodactyla; family Bovidae; genus Bos; species Bos indicus x Bos taurus. The sequence continues at coordinate 72,181,311 of NC_040081.1, forward strand.
TCCAGGCAAGAATACTGGAGTGGGTTGCCATGCCCTTCTCCAGGGGATCTTCCCAACCCAGAAACTGAACCTGGGTCTCCTGCATCTCCTACATTGGCAGGTGTATTCTTTACCACTAGCACCACTTAGGAAGCCCCATATGATTGCAGTTAGGGCCCACTAGGATGAACACCTCTTCTCAAAATTCTTAATTTAATCACATCTGCAAAGACCTTTTTTACCCCCAACAAGAAAATATTCACAGATTCCAGAGATTTAATGTGGATATCTTTGGGGGGCTACTTTTTGGCTTACTCCATGACTCTTAAATACCCTAAAAACAGAGTAAAATTTAAAGTGGAAGAGGAGGTACTCTCCCCGTGCTTTGCCCTGCACTTCAGTGGTGCAGGGGACAGTGCAGGATCCTGGCATCAAAGTCCAGGGACATGCACTGTAACTGAGCTGACTTAATCCTAAGGATGCAAGAGAAGCTCCCAGTGGGCCTCCAGAATTATTTAAGATGAGGAGGGGGCAGAACTTTGCACAGGGCCAAGATCCTGCATTAGCAAGAAAGGCAAGAACACCCTACGACTTTACTCTTTGAACAGGTTTGTACGAAACAAGGCCAGTACATAAAGCCTGGGGCTGTCTTGGAGGAGGTACAGAAGAGGCCCCCCTGCACTCCCGCCTTTGAAGCTGTTGATCCAACTGGTCAACCTCTTGAAAGGTACTCAACTCCTGGCTTCTAGGCCTGCAGCGTGCTCTGCCTCTGGGGGAAGAGCCAGTTTGGTGCTTGTCAAGGCTTCACTGCCCAACCCCAGGCAGCTTGATCCTTCAGGTCAGTCCTGGGGTCTGGATGGTGTGTTCCAGACCCAGCCTGGGGTGAGTTACAAAGGTCTCCCCGGCAGCATCTCAAATCAGCTTGGGCTCTGGGGGATGTAGGATGAAAATGGCCAAAGACTCAGGCTGTACACCAAGCCAGAGGGAGAATGCTGGCAGTTTAGAGGTGCATGCAGTGGGTACACTAAGACATAGTCCAGCAGGGTCCTCCGTACCCAGGCCTGCAGGCAGCACCAGCATATCAAACAGTCTGAAAGCTATGGGCAGAAAGGGGAAATTGGTAGGGCTAGTTGGGCTTCACATTGTTGAACACTTAGCTGAGTATCTGGGAAGTCTGGGGATCTCTGAGCAGAACCTGAACTTTATTTTTATTTTGCTTTTAAGAAAGAACAAGTACAATCATGTTACTGTCTTTTTTTCCTGCTGGCCTGCTTGCTGGCCTGTTGCTTGAGAGAATTCAATGCATCTGCCCCAAACACTCAAGTAGCTGAGGAGTGTCCTGGCAGCCAAGCATGCTGTTCCGCCCTGGTAGTGTGAAACCCCTTGTCAGGCCGTCAAGGGGGAGGGACGCAGGTTGAAATCTCGCATCCCTGGAGTTTTGCATTTGGTCCTGAAGCAGGAAAGACTGTTGCAGTGAAAAGCCCAGGGTAGGGGTTCAGGTACTAAGTGCCAGGGCTTGACTTTCAGTGATAAGATTTGGAGGGGGGTGTATTTAGTGCAAAGAACTGGGTTTTACTTGCTAGGAGCCTGTTCAGCTCTTTAAAGGCTAAACCTAGGTGCTTTTTTTTTTTTTTTAATATGGTTGTTTGTTTTGATCTCCAGCTTCCTGCAGCATCAGTTTCTGTCAGACCAGTTCGTTAAAAAAGCACTTTGAGTAAATACCAGGGGCCAGGATGAAAGTCAAATAGGGAGTCAAAAGTGTTTTGTTTTCATATAACTTGAATTTAATTCTCACTCAGGGTTAAACAAACTTCACTTCAGAATAAAGAATGCCCATTGGCTTGGGCAAAGTTTCGGAGTTGGGGAATAAACAGTGATAGCCCTGGAGTTGAGATCCACCCTATTCCCTGGTGGCTCAGAGGTTAAAGCGTCTGCCTCCAATGCGGGAGACCCGCGTTCGATCCCTGGGTCGGAAAGATCCCCTGGAGAAGGAAATGGTAACCCACTCCAGTATTCTTGCCTGGAGAATCCCATGGATGGAGAAGCCTGGTAGGCTACAGTCCAAGGGGTCGCAAAGAGTCGGACACGACTGAGCAACTTCACTTCACTTCACTTCCTATGGTACTGGAGACATTTGGTTGCAACTGTGGGCTTTAAAACGCCAAGCAGGGAGTTCCCTGGTGGTCCAGTGCTTAGGACTTCATGTTTCCAATGCAGGGGGCACAGGTTCGATCTCGGTCAAGGAACTAAGATCCCATGTGCCACGTGGCATCACCAAGAAAAAAAAATAGAAAAGAGTCATACCTTTTTTATAAACTACGTTCCTGAAAAGTTTTTAAACTGATTTCAATTCACAATATAATAGATGAGCTCTCCAAAGAAGTTTCAGCAGAAAGTTTCATAAAGCAAGGTGCTGGCAGGGCCAGGGTTAGAGTGAAGTAATGAAGAGGTGGCCCCAAAACTCAGCAATCAAAATCAATAATACGTTAATGCAATATTCTAACAAATCAAAATTAATGCAAAAAATCCATGATGGACAAAATTGGCAAAATTTTAAATGAAGACAGGTCCTGTCTATGACTTTTTTTCCCAGCAAGTTAAAAAGATTTCTTACCACTTCAGGTTTCATATGAAGTCCAGAACACAGGGCTTGTCAAGGGCAATTACATTGTGTCCATGACGCTTTCTTCTCTGAGGTTTCAAGCACCTGCAACTGCTTCAAGTGGAGATAAGATTACTTCTCTGATTGAAAGACAGAGAAAAATGTTCAGGTATCAACTCCCATGATACCCTCACCACTCACTACTTTGATAAAAGTGACCCCATTCTTTTGTCTCCACTGAATGCAAATACCTTAACGACTGTTTATGTATTCAATGACGGTGTCTATGCATTTATCACATGTTCTTAGTATGTCTACCTGTGTTGCTGGATTAATTTGAAAGCCCCCCTGGGATAGACTTTCAACTGAAGTCTACAGTGGACAGTTAGACATATAGCCTGGACGACAGTGATGATGATTAGCAACACGCTAGTAACCACCAGTAATAGAGTAGAATTGTTTCATGAAACCTACATGAGGACCACTATGTGATGAGCAGTGCAGAGACCCAGGTGGGTGCAGAAGCAGAAAATAAAATAGGTTTTAAATCCACTTTGACCATATGTGGGAGCCTGGGCTGACATTCTCAAGAAAGTACTACTGGTATTTACTTTTTTCTTTGTTTCCTTTTGCCCAGTGGGTAGAAAGTCCTCTCCCTGGGCAGAGACCTATTGTGCAATGATGAATGGAAGGGTGGTGTGCTGGGCATTTTCCATTCTTTTCTACCAGACGCACTTTCTGTCCCACTCTGTGCTTTAGTTCGGTAGTCTTTATGAACTTTATCCACAGGTATCCCTGGTGCTCTGTCTTCGAGTTGGGTTCGGAGAATGGAAGGCAGCAGCACAAGATAGAGGAGGAAGAAGAGAAAAGTTCAGGTGTTTAGTCCCCTGGCTCTCTTCTTGCTGGGCTTCAGATGGGCTGCATTTCTCTACTGAAGGACACTGTGCAGTCCCTCTTCTCAGTTTTCTCTCTGAGTTTTGTAACTACTCCCTCCCCCTATCTCTTTAGACCTGGGATGGGGGTGAGCTAGCCCTGAAAGGTAGCAGCATCCCTTGTTGGTTTTCTTCACCCTACCCACACCTTTTTAAACAGTCTTATATTAAACCCCCTTCCTCCACTGACCTTTGTTGGTATGGCCTCTGTCAGTGGCAGGACACCGACTGATGCAAGTCATAGGTGTCTATCACCCAGCAGAGGTGGGACACAGTCCAGGCCTCAGGACCCTCAGCTCTGGAAGTGGCCTTTCCCCTTAGAGAATAAAGCAGCCCTACCTGGCATCTCCTGGTTTTAGATCCTGTGCATAGTCAAGTGTACCTGTGAATCAGTGAGCTGTTGGAAGATTAAAGAACAGAGAATCCCCATTAGCATCATCTCTACATCCTTGAATTTAAAATACTTATTCAAGAATGAGAAGCTTAACCCGATTCCCAAGAATGATGTCCAGTCACCTGCCGGTGACAGGGGAAAGCCCTTAGTCAGCAACAGTAAATACAGCTCCAGCAACTGTGCCGCTAGTACGCTTTCTGCCATGTTCCAAAGTCGACGTTCCAAGTCCCAGACAAGATGCTCTGTATCTACACAGCTGTGAAGATGACAAGTGATACCAAAGGATCAGGGGACTATTCTGTGCTCACTGAGGTACCATCTGTGCCCTCCTGCATGTTTAACTTGATGCTTCATACCTAATGGCTCCCAGGACATCCCCAAACGTCTTTTGTACCACTTCTCTCTCCAGGTATGCCTCAACAAGGAAGCATTGTAGCCCTGATGACTTGGGCAGGTAACTTAGCACTCTAAGGAAAATCAACCTTAGGATGAAACTAAGGGCAATGGACTGAAGGAGTGGAAAGAGCCTGAATTCTTGAGGATGTCATCCACCCTGGACTGGAGCCCATCCTTACTCATGACTTATGCTACAGTGACGCAGTGACATCCGTTATGGTTTCATCAATTTAGTTAGAGTGTTCTTTCAGTCAAAAGCTATATAACTCAAGAACATTTACAAAAAGTTCACAGCTAACATCATATTGATTTATTTACTTTTAATTATTTCTGGCTGCACTGGGTCTTCCTTGTTGCAAGCAGCCTTTCTCTAGTTGCAATGCATGGGCTTCACCTTGTCGTGGCGTCTCTTGTTGAGGCTTTGGGGCTCTAGCGCTTGGGCTCAGCACCTGTGGTGCACGGACTCAATTGTTCTGCAGTATATGGGATCCTCCCAGACCAGGGACTGAACCCATGTCCCATGCATGGCAAGGCAGATTCTTAACAACTGGACTACCAGGGAAGCCCAACATCACATTTAATGAGGAAAGCTTTCCCTCTACGATCAGGAACAAGGATGTTTAGTTTCACTACTTCTATTTAGTGCAACATGTATACACACAAATAGTACTGTTAACATCTCCCTTGCCATAACTAAGACCCAACACAACCAAATAAATAAATATATATTTAAAAAATCCCTGTCTCAAAATGCTCCTTGTGTGGGTGCTGCAATGCACCCCCTGAGTCTCCTTCTGGAATGAAGGACTTGCCCCTGGTGCTGGAAATGTGACCAAAAGACAGCTCTCAGCTGTCAGCCAAAGAGGACTGCCTCTCAGGATAAAAATTGCCTCGCTAAGCCAATCTCTTTCCAGAAGTAGGCCACATACAATAACTGATCAACAAAGGGGCATAAAATCCCATCCCCTGACTCAGACTTGGGGCACCTCTGCAGAACCGTTTCGGACTGAACCTACCTGTGGGGTTGGTTAAAGCCCTTTGTTGGGTCTGCAGCATAACTCAGCTTCTCCCTTTGTCCAGCCCTGCTTCCTCTTCTTCCCTTTCAAGGGTGATGGTTTCAAGAGCACTGTGATGCCCTACCCAAACACACACACACACACACACACACACACACACACACACACACACTTAAATATGATGCTCTTCATCCTTGTTGCAAAACGTCAAGGGCAGGGCTTCCCTGATGGCTTAGTGGTAAAGAATCTGCCTGCCAGTGCAGAAGACATGGGTTTGATCCTTGGTGTGGGAAGATCCCACATGCCTTGGAGCAACTAAGCCCCTTGACCACAATGCCGAATCTGTGCTCTAGAGCCCAGGAGCTGCAACTACATAGCCCAACTACTGAAGACCATGCACTTAGAGCCCGTATGCCACAAGAGAAGTCACTGCAATGAGGGGCCTGTACACCACAGCAACAAAGACCCAGCACAGCCAAAATAAATAAATTAATTAATTTTAAAAGAAGCATTAAGGGGTGGGGACCTGGGGCTCTAGATTCCTAAGTCAGTAAGACCTATGTTCTTCTTATAGGATTGGCTTTCAGTAATTCACAAGTGTGAGCCATATACACACTGGTTTCTTTACAAATGAATACATTAAATTAAACAAATAAAATGTGCACACATACTAGAAAAAGGACATATTCAACAATTCTCCTCACCCAGGTTCTCATTTTCTTGGAGGGTACACTTTCCTTATTCTTTGGGAAAGAGTTCTTTCCTCATCTGTAAAAGGAAACAAATAACCTCTTCAAACAGTTGAAGATTCAATGAGTGAGTGTATGTGCCCAGCATGCTGTGAGTGCTACGCCAGAACAGCAAAGAAATGAGAGTACTTCTGAAGAGTAGGTCCCTTTGTTATCCCAGGACTCTCAGACTTAATGGTTAAGGTTCTGCAGTTTCTCTCTGTGGGAGGAGGGTTGTCACTTCGGTCATCTTCACTTGAAACATTTACCTGCATGTGTGGGAGAGGCTCTTTCCTATAAATTTGCCTCATAAGAATGTATATTACGTTCCCCACGGGACCCACGGCAACATCATCACAGAGGTATGTGCCTTATGAATCTTGAAAGGGGTGATTGCGGTACATGATGTTTCTTAGGCATATTTGTCCATGAAATCCACCCTCTCCCTTGATTTCTGAGTCATACCTAGCAACTAAATAGTTTCTAGTAGAACACATTTCTGGAAACTCTTATCTCTTCCATCTGATTCTATTAATTTAGGAGAATATTTTCCCCAAATAACAGTGGGCTAGCCGCTACATAGAGTTTGCTGAACTCCAGTTTGCAGTCATGACACTAATTGGTAGTCACAGCTACTCTTTGTTGAGCACCTAACTTTGTCCTGAGAGCTTTACAGGCATCATTTCTTTCAACTCTCTCAATAGTCATTTCAGAGATGGCTCTGGAAGCCCTGATGTAGAGATGAGAAAACTGAGGAGCAAGAAGGTTAAACAGCTTGTCACATGGCAAGTAGTGAAGTCAAGATTCAAATGTAGGTCTATCTGACTCAAAAGCCCATAAATTTCAAGTTCTGGTTTGAACTATATGTAGTGGTGTAGAGGTAGCATCTCTCTTCTTCTCTTCATTGAAATCAGCTAAAAGCAACTGAGATAGAGAAACACACAAAATTCCTTTTCTCTGAAATGTTAATATGTCTCACTATGATTATATTTTTTCTTTTCCCTGTTTCTTCTGATTTTTGCTTTATGTATCTTTGTTTCTTTGTTGTTTGGTGTCTAATGGCTTATGATGTCTATCTTCTTTGTGAATTGTACCTTTTATCATTAAAAATTCATCTTTGTTTCATTTAAAAATAAATAAATAAATTTAATTTAAAAATTCTTTTTCTTAGAAAGTAGAAGATACATAAAACCTCAGGTCCCCAGTTAGTTGAAAGGGCTGCCAAAACCACTGAAGACCAAGGGGACATGCGGGAACAAGAAGAGAAAAAGACCTATAGTTAGGGGACAGAGTGGCTGTGTATCTCAGAAGGAGCTGGATGCCCTTCTCTAAATCAAGGAGTAAAACCTAACCCTCTTGTTTGCAATTTTGGGGCAAACGTGTCTGATGGTACCAAGAATTTCCCTGCACCCTATTTGGTATCAAAATGAGCTTTCCAAAGAACAGAGACTAGCCACATTTTCGAGAAGCTCTGTCTCTGTGGCAGCAGAGAAGAGTCTTTGAGTCATTAAAACTTCACAGCTGCTCATCTTTGCGTAGGAGAAGCAAAAGCTAAACAAACTACTTAAAACCCCAAATCAAGAAAAATTCCAGCTAGCCTGACCCTTCTCCTTCACAAACCTTCTGCAAATAGCTCATCAAGGAAAAATTCATATTCTGCAAGGATGAATAACATTAAAAAAAAAAAAACCTAGCACAGAAACCTATTCAAAAATACTATAAGAGAAAAAAAAAAAGGTAGAAAAGAGCAGGAAACCAGACAGGAGGCAAAGAATACACCTTGTATGTCACTATGAAAGAGATAATAGTTGTGATCAAATATTTCATCATGAATATTTCAAACTTAATGAAGCAATTGCCTGTATGAAACCAGAACACAAAGCAAACAGTGCTAAAGATCAGGAAGGAAACAGTTAGACTGATGGAATGAAATGAACTGGCAGAGTTCAGAGGTCAGCACAAGCCCACAAACAAAGCTCACCCATTTTTCTACATGCAGCACTACTAGAGCACAAAAAAGGATGATGATAGCAAATGGAAACAGGGGAGTTTTCTCCTGTGACCAGAGCATGACTGGGGCTAGATGAGCTCACCAAAAGAAATCCAAGATGGTCTGCTATTGATTTCAGTTCAGTTTCAGGACTCTTGCTACAACTTTCATCAGATATGACCAATTCACGGAGCTGTAAGGTAGAAACAAGTAGATGGTGTCAAATCTCTCTTGGCTGTCATATTGTTGCATGGGGAATTTAGTTTAAAAGAATCATGCCAGGGAACTAGATCCCCCATGACGCAACTGAGTTCTCAAGCTACAACTAAGACCCAGCACAGCTAAATAAAAAATGAACATTTTTTAAAAAAAAGAGCTATAACTTAAAAAAAGGAAAAAATAAATTCACAGGACAAAAAAGTTGTAAAATTGTGTTTATTTCAAATGTTAGGACCAGTTTATATAGTTAAGGTTTGAGCTCAAAATAACATCACCTTCTATCCCCTTAGCAGTCTCAGTGTAAACCTGTAATTATGGTCCAGGTTCTCTTTCCTCTTTCCATGCTTAACTCCAAAGGTCATGGCCTTTCTCCATTATAGTGAGTCAGTTCAATTAAACAACCCGCTTATGAAAGAGCGTGTATGTGTGTGTGTGTGTTAAGTTGCTTCAGTCGTGTACAACTTTTTGTGACCCCATGGGCTGCCAGGCTCCTCTGTCCATGGGATTTTCCAGGCAAGAATACTGGAGTGGGTTGCCATTTCCTCATCCAGGGGATCTTCCCAATCCAGGGATCAAACACGCACTGGCAGGTGGGTTCTTTACCACTACCACCAACTGGGACACTATATTACATTAAATTTCTGCAAGTATGAAAAAGAAAGATAAGAAACACATACCTATGCATATATTGAAAATATTGAGCTAGACATATAGAACTGGAATGACAGGTAAATGTACTAGAATGAGGCATATTTAGATTTAAATTAAAATTTTGTTCTAATATAAATTTACATGGCATTTGGTATAAGACAAGTCCATTTTGGCCAATGCCTAGGGGAATTACTGAGGCAATTGTTACACTGTGTGACCATGTTATCTAAAGTATGTCCTTGCAACAGAGATCAAGAAGATAGTATTTTATCTCCACTAACCCAATGGCCAATTCCTAATTATCCAAAAGCAATATCCAGCAATTTTCCAAAAATAATATATGTTGCTAACAAGTGATCTTGTGTTTTACAAAGGGTTTCCCAGGTGGCACTAGTGGTAAAGAATTGGCCTGCCAATGCAGGAGATGCAAGAAACATGGGTTGGATCCCTGGGTGGGGAAGATCCCCTGGAGAAGGAAATGGCAACCCACTCCAGTACTCTTGCTTGGAAAATCCCATGGACAGAGGAGCTCGGTGGGCTACAGTCCATGGGGTCCCAAACAGTCAGAGACAACTAAGCAACAGCCTGCATGCATGGTCTTGTATCAGTTAGCTCCCTCTCATCATTCCCAAATCCATTATCTTCATCTTCAGAATGGCCTTCTCCTCCTGGCCCACAATTCACAAGGCCTATAAGAAGACAATTTGTATCTATTCATTCCATCATCCATTCATTTAATAAATGCTCAGTAAGTACTTGGGCTTCCCAAGTGGCTCAGTGGTAAAGAATTTGCCTGCCAGTGCAGGAGACACAAGAAACGCGGGTTTGATCCCCGGATTGGTAAGAGACCCTGGAGTAGGAAATGGCAACTCACTTCAGTATTCTTGCCTGGGAATTTTCATGGACAGAGGAGCATGGTGGGCTACAGTCCCTGGAGTTGCAAAGAGTAGGACACAACTGAGAATATACACAATGAGTACTTACTATAAGGTAGATATCCTTCAAAACACTCAAAACCGGGTAAAAAAACCTTAATTCTAGCTGCCTGTCACTGCTGCAACAATTACAGAACATTTTATGTTTCACAAAGTGTCTTCAAATTACTTCTTTTGCTCTGTGAAATTTGTCACCAAACACTTCAACCTCTCAAAATGAGGCTAATTCCACCTGCCCATCTCTAGGTTCACAGGATTTTTTCCCCTCTAACTTCAGTACCATTTAATGAGAGTTACCGAGGCCCTGAATTTTACTAAACATAAAGAATAATAGTGATAGCTCTACACAGAAAGGCCTAAAAGAAATTTCTTATCGATAAGTGGTTGCAAATGTAGGTGATGATGCCATTGTAAAATCACTATTTATAAATAATACAATGCACTTGAAAACTAAGTGCATCTCTGAATAGCATATGACGCAAACTGACATAGAGAAATAAATGACCAGTGACTTATGATAATAAGTGCTTTATAAATACCTACTTACATCGTATTAAACTTGGGTAGAAAATGGGGTTGGGGGAAGCTCTACTTACATGTATCTCTCTTTCTCTTGTTCCTGAATATTTCTCAGGCTTGTCCTTACAAGGTAGGCATTTGATTTTAAACTCCATGTGTTAGAACAATGGCCAAATTTTCTTAGATGGACCTGACACATTATTGAATAAACTCAAGTAAATGATAATACTAAACACTTTATTAAAAGCAAGAAGAACATTTTGAACATGTAGCAACATTTTCTAAAAATAGATGATTCCTAGAAGCTTAAGGCTAAAAAACAAAACTATTCAAATGATAGTGTGAATTTCTCAGATTTTAAATGTAGACATTAGCATTATATTTGCTAAAATTTTATCGTTTGGTTTAATATGAAAAAATAATTTGAACACATTTGATATGGGTGGCTGAATGATAGTGGTCATTTGAAACTTGTTTCTCAGAGGCCATATCTAGAGGTCAAGAAATTTAAGATCTAGTTTTGTTTTTCAGTACAGAGTGAAGGTAACAAATGTTGAAAGCTATTAATTTTACAGATGATGAAAATATAATGAGAAAGAAAAATGAGAATACTCTGTTTCCTTATGACTTTAAAGAATCCTATAGACATAACTTCATTCATCTAAGAAAACAACCCCACTAATTACATTATATGTAATTATATTATTATATATAATAAGCTAATTTCATAGTTGCCTACTTTATAGAAAGAGAATTCAGGCCTTGGGAGAAGAGCTGGGCAAAAGTGGAAAAACAAGAAAGAATTCCCTAGATCTTTCAGCTCTTTGGCCCAGAGTAACCCTCCTTGTAATGAGTAACAGAGATGCATTTTCCTTTTGATCTAACTGATCCGGTGGATTGTGAACCCCTCCGTGGTGGGAATGTATCCTCTTCATTTCCCTGGTTTCCATGTCACCTCTCACTCACCTCAATTCTCTTCCTATCTCTCCAGTCACTTTTCAGTCTTTTGTAGGTTTGTCTTCTACTATGTACCTCCTACAGCTTGCAGCTATCGGTCCTTCCTTGGCCCTTTTTCCTTTTTGATGCTATTCATTCTCCCTGGGTAAATTTTCTTTCCCAGGTCTTCAACTGCCAACCATATGCAGATGGGTTTCAGCTTAAATTTCCAATACCAGCTTCTCCTAACTTCCAAGCCGATGTGTCCAACTGACTAGTGAATGTTTCCTGGAGTTCAGCATATTCAAAGCTAAGATCCTCGCGTTCCCCTGAAGAAGGGGAAATGAAAATGCTCTTCATTTCTCCCAGTCTCAATGGATGTCACACATCTACTCAAACACTGAAACCAGAGAACTAGGGATCATCCAAGATTCCCTTTTTCCAACAGCACGTGTATGCTAAGTGACCCTATGGACCGTAGCCTCCTGGGCTCCTCTGTCCATGGGATTCTCCAGGCAAGAATACTGCAGTGCCACCTGGGAAGCCTTTCTCCCACAGACCCTGCATCAAACAATCAAGTCCTGATCACCAGCTCTTGAAATCTTTCTCAGACTTAACTTTCTCTGTCTGTTCTTTTTTTTTTAATATAAATTTATTTATTTTAATTGGAGGCTAATTACTTTACAATTCCCTGTCTGTTCCTATAGTTTCTGCCCTTTTTCCCCCAGATTTTCATCATTTCTCTCTTGGATGAACACTATCCTCCTTTACTGGTCTCCCTGACTTCAGACCCAGCTCCTGCCCAACTCTCACCATGTACTACAGTGTCTCCAAAGCAGCTCTAGATATTAATTCTCTGCTAACTTTCAATGGATCTTCATCTAGGACAACATAACAGAGTCCATCTCTATCTAAATCTCCTTGTCTTATACCAACTTCATACTTTCATAAATCCTTCCTTGCTGTATTTGGTGCTCTAAGAGCACCAAACTCTTTGTAACTCCTCAAACATGCCTTTGCATGTTCTTTTCTCTCTGCCCCATCCCGATGTGTAGCTGACAATGCCCACACGCCCTTCGTGTCCTGGTTCAAGCATTCCCTCCTCTGTGAAAGGCTTCCCTGACTCTCCAAGGCAGATTTTATCCTTCCTTCTACAATTAAGAGGTGAATAGGAGAAGAGAGTAACAGGTACTTGGAGATTGGGATAGGGACTCTATGCATAGAGAAAAAAAAAAATAGAGAAGCCTAGGATGCAGATTCTTTGTGGGATTTGCCTCGGACCTACTGTACTTGTGCATGAGTAGGATTCAGTTCTGGACCTGAGAAGGCTGTGACAAGAGGATAGAGATGTTTTCCCCTCCCCCACTTCCTCACAGTAGTCATTGACACTATGGGAATTATCCTGGCCTGCTTGGCAGCAGTTTTCTGTCTAGGATTATTTGGTGCTTTTCTAAGTAAGAAGAGAGCTGAATTGGACAACAATAGAAGTAAACCCTGGGGCATGTGCCAACTCACCAAATTGCTTCCTGGCCTTGTGATGCAGAGGACTATGTAATTATGAGACTGTCATACACATATATGTTGGTTTGAAGAAATTAGACACAGACACCCAATTGCCAACAGCAATGAGAAGAGACAGACTTGTTGGAACCGAGTGAATGGTGTGGTTTCCAAAGAAACTTGGAGGCTTGGGTTTTCTGATGAGAAGATACTGCTGAATTAAATCTAATTACCACAGGAAGTAGCCCCCACTTTTCAAAGCAAAGAGCTAGTAATGGTGCTGTCAAGGTTATGAAGGTGTGTCCCAAGATTTCCTAAAAAGATTGACTGCCAGAGCAGCCCATCGTTCTCCTATTTCATTGGGTCTTCTCAAATGGGGTGAAGAAGATCTATTTCTCTCCAAATTCACCTCAGTTGTGCTTCTGTCCTAGTTATTGAGCAAGTGATGTACCCCTTGCTGTAGCTTAGAAACAATGCTACAGTCATTAATTGTAACTTTGGTGTTTTTGGAAACTTAGCACCTCTTCCCCCTTCTTGCCAATGGCTCTGTCAATTTCTCAGCCTAACTAGGATCATGGCATCCGGTCCCATCACTTCATGGCAAATAGATGGAGAAAAAGTGGAAACAGTGGCAGATTTTATTATCTTGGACTCCAAAATCCCTGCAGATCATGACTGCAGCCATGTAATTCAAAGACACCTGCTCCTTGGAAGAGAAGCTATGAAAAACCTGCACAGCGTATTAAAAAGCAGAGACATGTGTTTTATGAAAGGAGAGAGGGTTAGCACTCCTCTTGACAAGGATGGAAGAGGTTCTCAGGCCTGACAACATGCATACGATTAAGGCATTGCCTACCTACTTTGTGACATCTAACCAAATTTTTTTGTGCTTTCCAAAGTAGGGGGATTTTAAAGGATGATTTATCTTCTGAAAAATAAACATTAAATTTGAAAAAAAAATTTTTTTAATTAAAGACCACTTTGCCAACAAAGGCCTGTATAGTCAAAGCTATGGTTTTTCCAGTATTCATGTACGGATGTGAGAGCTGGACCATAAAGAAGGCTGAACACCAAAAAATTGATGCTGGAGAAGACTCTTTAGAGTCCCTTGGACAGCAAGATCAAACCAGTCAACCCTAAAGGAAATCAGTCTTGAATATTCATTGGAAGGACTGATGCTGAAGCTGAAGCTCCAATACTTTGGCCACCTGATACCAAGAGCCAACTCACTGGAAAAGACCCTGATGCTGGGAAAGATTGAGGGCAGCAGGAGAAGGGGAAGACAAAGGATGAGATGGTTGGATGGCATTATCGACTCAATGGACACGAGTTTGAGCAAATTCTGGGAGATGGTAAAGAACAGGGAAGCCTGGTGTGCTACAGTCCAGGGGGTCGAAAAGAGTCAGACATGACTTAGCGACTGAACAACAAAGTTTTTGCCAAGAGCCAAGGAAATGCTTGTTGACGCTATATCAAGAAAACAAGGCAATCACTTGTTCATCTCAGTATAGGGCTGGTGGTGATTTAGTTTTTAAGTGACTCCTGTGACACCATGGACTGTGGCCCACCAGGCTCCTCTGTTCATGGGATTTCCCAGGCAAGAATACCAGAGCATTCTTGGGTTGCCATTTCCTTCTGCACAGTATAGCGTTAGCAGGACCTTAGTGCTAAAGCTTGAAATGTAATGGGTACGTAGACGCCCAGGGACTTCTCTTGCAGGTTTCACGAGGGGAGAAAAAAATGGGGAGGTGAAATGTCCCTTCTCTATGCTCGAGAGATAATTGCAGGTACAAGAATAAATAGGTGTGTAAGAATAAATCCACACTAATGTCTAGACAGAAAAAAGTATTGAAAAGAAATCAAGAGAAATTTGCCTTGCTGGGATTAGCATCTTAGAACCAGAATAATGAAAACATCAGCAATTGCTCCCAAAGATCACTGTATTAGTCAAAGTTCTCCAGAGACAGAACAAATAAGATAGAGGTAAAGACAGAGTCAGAGCCAGAGATAGAGGCAGAGGTACAGGTAGATTCGTGGAGATTTCTTGTGAGAGATTGGCTCATGTGAATGAAGGCTAAAAATGCTGAGAAGATTTGCTGTCTGTAAGCTGGAGACCCAGGAAAGCTAGCAGCATAATTTAGTGATATTCCCCAAAACACCGAAGTCACAATCAATGACTGTTCATTTGTTTCTAAGCTACAGCAAGGGGTACATCACTTGTTCAATAACTGGGACTGAAGCTCAGTTGAGACGAACTTGGAGAGAGTTTTTCTTGTTATTTATTTTTTAGTTTAGCACTTTGAAGTGTTTCCTTCTTCACTTGGGTTTATATGGTGAATACAAAATATTCATCAAAAATTCGTTATCTTTAAATTTGGATTTACTTGACAAACATTTTCATTGAAAAATAACACTGGGGATATTTTTCAAGTGATGGCAAGGAAGAAAATGATGTGAAGGAAACCCTCTTCCCCCTTACTTGTAGTTCATATTCACAAGGTGTCTATCGCTACCCATTTCCTACACTTCCCTTGTTTTTACAGTTATCCCAAGATGAGGTGGCCATAGTCCCTCTAGGGTGACAGCACATTTATAGGGAATCTCCCTTGCGGTTACTTTGTATTATCACAGTTCCTAAGGAAGTAGATGCAGACGAGATGGAGCTGAGCCAGCTTCCTCTCTCCAGCCTTCCTGTTTCCTTGCCTCCGTCCCTGCATCAGGGCCCCCAGAGAGCAAGCAATCTCTGCCACAGGTGACAGAGGCAGCTGGATGTCTACCCACAGCCATTTCCCCTGCTTCCCCACTGGTGAACATTTGTCTTACTGCAAACATCAGTATGGTCAGTTCAGTAAGGGTGGTCGATTACTTTTCCCAGCCTCTCAGGTTTTCAGAAGCAAGTGGTTCTGGCTGACGAGTTGGGAGCAGAAGTTGTTGAGCAGGATATCTGCAAAGCTGCTCAAAAGTGGGAAACAGGGACTTCCCAGGTGGTCCAATGGCTAAAACTCTGCGCTCCCAGTGCAGGGGGCCCAAGTTAGATCTCCCGTCAGGGGACTAGATCCCACATGCGGCAACTAAAAAAGATTCCACATGCTGGAACTAAGACCCAGTTCAATCAAATGAATAAATAAATAAACAAGGGGGAAGAAGCTTAACTGGGTCCCCTTTCTCGCTTATGTATTTTAAGCACAAACACACAACACTCCATCTAGTACAAGGAGGTATGTATATTCAACAGAATATCCATCACATAGGAGTGGAATGCCTGCAGGGGGCAGGCAGTCGGATGAGTGGCTGGTGTGAATGGAGGGAAGCAAATTTTACAAAAGAGGAGGGCTCTGTACAGTCTGCCCATGAGAAGGCGTTCTGAGATCCGTGTTTATTCACCTTAACTCTGCACCTGATGTCTCAAAGGAAAGAGATTGGGGGTGGGGTGGGGTGGGGAGGGGAGAGGAGAAAGATAAAGGAAAACAGTGCAGAGAGTGATTGTCAATAATCCTATGAAACTGCAGGATGATACACAGATAAAATTCATTTGGCATCAACAGACCCAGGAATCCAGGACAGCTCTCCTAGGCTCAAATCTTCTCCGTCTTCCCAGGAGTCTGACTTCACCTGGGGAGCTCTCGGATTTCCGGCAGTCTCGCGCTGCGGGTGATTCGGGGGAGTTCTCTGTCCGCGGTACCTTTCCCTGCAGATGTGAACAAGAACCCCACGGCGCTCCTACCGGAAGCACACGGGCTGCTGGCCAGCCCTTACGTCTTAAATCCAAACCCTGGATTCCCTTTCCAGATCCTCTGTCCTGGGCTTGGCCCCCACCCAGCCTCAGGGCCTGGGTCAGTCTTTACACAGCTGTCCCTTTTAAGATTCAGCAGACCTAACTTCCGGTTTAGGTTCTGTTCTCCCAGAAAACTGAAGGTTGGCTGCCTTTTTCCTCTAAGCAGAGGTGCATACAATTAGATGTTAGGTAAAACGTCGTGGTAAAAGAGAGATTTGACAGAAGAGCCTTGAAATAGAAGCCTCAGGAGGAGCCCGGTAGGCTGCCATGTTGGTAGCCCCAGGGGAGCCAGGCCTCTGGCATTCACGTCCCATGTAGACCACTGTTCTTGATTCTCAGGGCTCTGTGGCCTGTTTTAACCCAAAGGATGAGGCAGAAATGGTGATGGGTAGGTTTGGGGCCTGGAACAAAGGCCTGGGAACTTCAGCTGTCTGTGCTCTGGGGCAGCCTGCTGCTAAGGAGGAAGGTGGATTCCCCTGAGGCCATCAGGCTGGGAGGCAGCCCACGGCAGGTTTTAGAGAGCTTTGTCCCCCAACACTCATTAACCAAAACAAAGAGCTAAGACTACCATTGTACTTAGGGTTTAAACATAGACTTTGGAAATCCTTCTACAGAAAATATAAAGGAAAAATTTAGGAGGAAAGGTAGTATTTCTTCACTCAAGGCAAAGAGAGTGGTCTTTTGACAAATGGTCTTCCAACCCAAGCTTAAGAGTGTGTGCTTCTGCAGAGCTTTGTGTGAATATGTGTTAAGGCTAACTGCATGCCTCCTTCTCTCCTTCACCCCCTCTAAAGACGCTATTGCCTGTCCCCTGGATTTGCCTAATGCTGCTCCCACTCCTGTGCTGTACCAACACCTGTATAGGTTCCTCCCACCACTCAGTTGAGTTCAGTTCAGTTCAGTCGCTTAGTCGTGCCCGGCTCTTTGTGACTCCATGGATTGCAGCATGCCAGGCCTCCCTGTCCATCACCAACTCCCGGAGTTTACCCAAACTCATGACCATTGAGTCGGTGACACCATCCAACAATCTCATGCTCTGTCATCCCCTTCTCCTCCTGCCCTCAATCTTTCCCAGCATCAGGGTCTTTTCAAGAGTCAGTTCTTCCCATCAGGTGGCCAAGTATTGGAGTTTCAGCTTCAACATCAGTCCTTCAAATGAACACTCAGGACTGATTTCCTTTAGGATGGACTGGTTGGATCTCTTTGCAGTCCAAGGGACTCTCAAGAGTCTTCTCCAACACCACTGCTGTGATTCAAAATCCCGCCAGTTCTTGTGAACCACCGTGAAGTAGGGCCACTTTATAACTGTTTCCCAGTGAGAGCTCTTCCTTTCCTCTGAGCTCCATTCCCATAGCAACTCTAAAATGGAAAATTGATGGGCTATTAACCGTTTTGTATCATCATTTCTCTTATCTTGAACTGACATGTAACTATATTTTGATTTAACTTTTACTGGTTTATTTTTTGTTCCTTAAATCAGATTGCAGCTTATCAACAACAGGAACATGTTCATCTCCCCTCAATAGAAAGTCAGTAAATATTTGTTGATGTCTACTATGCTTTTCAGCTGTTCCCAATCCAAGGGATGCAGTAGCTGCATTTTCTTTCTCTTGCTTTCTTTTTTTTTGGTATGAAACTTGAAATAGTGCTTTTGCAACATGCCGGTTTTAATTTGTTTTTGAAATTGAGATATTATTGACATATAACATTGTGTTTTTTATTGAAGTATAGTTGATTTACAATGTTGTATTAGTTTGTAGTATACAGCAAAGTGATTCAGCTATATATATGTATATAGACATATGTACATATATGAAAAAAATATGTGTATGTATATACATATGTGTATATACATAAATACACATATGTATATATACAAATATATGTAAATGCACGTGTGTATATATTCTTTCTCATATTTTTTCATAATTTTTTGATTTTGAATATAGTTCTCTATGCTATACAGTAGGACCTTGTTATCTATTTTTTGTATAGCATTGAGTTGGCCAAAATGTTCATTCAGGTTTTTCCATCAGATCAGATTAGATCAGATCAGTCCCTCAGTCGTGTCCGACTCTTTGCAACCCCATGAATCGCAGCACGCCAGGCCTCCCTGTCCATCACCAACTCCTGGAGTTCACTGAGACTCACGTCCATCGAGTCAGTGATGCCATCCAGCCATCTCATCCTCTGTCGTCCCCTTCTCCTCCTGCCCCCAATCCCTCCCAGCATCAGAGTCTTTTCCAATGAGTCAACTCTTCACATGAGGTGGCCAAAGTACTGGAGTTTCAGCTTTAGCATCATTCCTTCCAAAGAAATCCCAGGGCTGATCTCCTTCAGAATGGACTGGTTGGATCTCCTTGCAGTCCAAGGGACTCTCAAGAGTCTTCTCCAACACCACAGTTCAAAAGCATCAATTCTTCAGTGCTCAGCCTTCTCCACAGTCCAACTCTCACATCCATACATGACGACTGGAAAAACCATAGCCTTGACTAGATGAACCTTTGTTGGCAAAGTAATGTCTCTGCTTTTGAATATGCTATCTAGATTGGTCATAACTTTCCTTCCAAGGAGTAAGCGTCTTTTAATTTCATGGCTGCAGCCACCATCTGCAGTGATTTTGGAGCCCCCCAAAATAAAGTCTGACTCTGTTTCCACTGTTTCCCCATCTATTTCCCATGAAGTGATGGGACTGGATGCCATGATCTTCATTTTCTGAATGTTGAGCTTTAAGCCAACTTTTTCACTCTCCTCTTTCACTTTCATCGACTCTTTAGTTCTTCTTCACTTTCTGCCATAAGGGTGGTGTCATCTGCATACCTGAGGTTATTGATATTTCTCCCGGCAATCTTGATTCCAGCTTGTGCTTCTTCCAGTCCAGCGTTTCTCATGATGTACCCTGCACAGAAGTTAAATAAGCAGGGTGACAATATACAGCCTTGACCTACTCCTTTTCCTATTTGGAACCAGTCTGTTGTTCCATGTCCAGTTCTAACTGTTGCTCCCTGACCTGCATAAAGATTTCTCAAGAGGCAGGTCAGGTGGTCTGGGGCAACTAAGCCCATGTGCCACAATTGCTGAGTCAGTACTCTAGAACCCTCGAGCTGCAATAAGAGAAACCACTGTAACGAGAAGCCTGTACTGCAGTGAAGAGTAGCCCCCACTTGCTGCAATTGGAGAAAAAGCCCACATAGCAAGAAAAACCCAGCACAGCCAAAAATAAATTTTAAAATAAAAATTATATTTAAAATATGATTGTAATGATTTTAACCTCTTGCCTGAGACTGAGGGGGTTCCTGGGAAGTGGGACCTTCACCACTAAAACTGGCAAGGTCTCTTGCACACCAAGATGAGTTGTCTACCCTCCTTCTACAAGTTACTGCCATATCTAATTCACTTGGTGCCCCACCCACGTTTCAACTGCAGAAACTACAGAACAGGTGCCTAATCCTATTTTCACATAAACTGCCTCTGCATACTATAAAGTCCAAGCAAGTGGTCTCCTAAACGAGTTTCAACATCATTTACATTTGATAGGAAGGTTTTTTGAAAACTACTTGTGGTAATTATATGTTAGCATAATGATGGTTGTTTTCATAGCAACACTTATAAAAAGGAAGATTAAAAACTTGCTGGATTTTCTCCAGTGTGGTTCTAGAGAGGGAAGTGATATGGCAAGCACATGCAGTCCAGAGCCCAGAGTTTACTCTAGTCCATTTGGCAGCAAAGCAAGTCCAGCACTTCACTCATACCTTCATTATAGCATTTATTACATCACATTGTATTCATTTCTTAACATGTCACTCTTTATGCCCCAGTACTATGAGCTTCTTAAGACACAGACAGGTGTATTTATGACAATGTTTATTAAAAATGTATATAATATACCAAATAGTGTTCTCTGCTTTTACAAATGTTAACTCATTAAATCCTCATATCTCTTATCAGATAGATGCCATTTTATGGATGAGGAAACTGAGACACAAAGAAGTGAAGTAACTTGCCAAGCTAGTAAGTGACAGAGTTGGGATTTGAATCCAGGCAGTCTGGCTCCAAAATGTGCTTCAACCATGACACAAGCCTGTCTAGCTGTTATTTATTGTTGTATCCGCAGCACCTAGACCCACCCCTGACCTTAGACTCAATGAATATGTATTAGAGAATGAATAAATGAACAACTATCATATGTAAGACAATCATATGTCCAGGATATTATTGGAGAGTTTTAATTTTAAACATTCTGCCATATTTTCAAAACATGTACTTGGACCGTGCATCAGACGATATATCTAGATTTAGGGGTCAGAAACTGTAGCACAGTTTCCATAATATTATGAATTCCATTTATTCTAAGTTCAAATTGATATTCTTAGTCCAAAAAATTATGATGCCAGGAATGAGGTGCTTTGGATAACAATTTTCAAATACCAGATATTGGAAAAATATCAAGTGTTCTTTGTTCTTATTTACTGTTGTCAAGTTTGAAGCTGAAATAGTAATGAAAATATCCATTCTATATGATTTTGTAAGGATTTCGGTCAAAGAATTTGAGAGAAGATATAAGAAGGCATCTTCTTAGATCTGTTATTATTAGATGTAAAAACCCTTGGAAAATCTTAGAAGGGTTGCCTGGCCAGGAATGTACTTTGTTAAGAAAGGGGCTGCTATCTCATGTTTCAATCTGGTCTCCAGAATATTTTCAGCTAAGACTACCAGGTCCAGAAAATTATCTCCAGCAATGATTCTTAAAGTATGCTCCCTAACCAGCAGAACTTCCAAAAAACTTGCTAGAAACACAAATTCTAGACCCCACTCTAGACCTAAAGAATCAGAAATTCTGGGGTGGGGTGCAGCAACCTGTTTTAACAACAAGCCCTCCAGGTGATTCTGATGACAGCTAAAGTTTAAGAATTACAGATCTACAGTAACTAAACTTGGTTTGTTTTTAACTTAATTCTTTAAAAAACAAAGATGATTTGAGAATAAGTGAACCAGTCTTTGAGGTGAACTAAACACAAAATTGTTGAGTTAGAAATGAAAACAAACATATATATTCACACTTGTTGTATGTGACAGTGTGACCCAAGTTTCAAAAGTCCACAAAGGGCTGAGAGGTGTGTTCATCTCACATTTAATCAGAGCCTGCAGCAAAAGCCTTCCATCTGTCTCAGTGGGTCCTATTATTTCATACCATCCCACCAAGGGGAAAAGGTTTCCTAAGACTGAACTGGTGGCTCCTAGTGTATGGTTCTTTCTTTTCTTTCCTTTACACCATGGCCCCCTCTTCCCAGGCGCAGATTTTGTCCCTGAAGGAGCTGGAAGCCAAGGTGCTTAAAATCAGCCACCCCTAGAACACTACTTCCTGGGGACAGTCTCAAGTCCCAATTATCAGTCCAGCTGACTCTATAGAAGGTCCTACTGTCTCTCTTCTCAGTCTGTTCTTCTAGGCTCACAGTCATACACCCAATTTCTACATGCCTGAACTGCAGCTCTACTGGATTCTACCTCTTTGTCACAGGGTTTCTGGATCCCATGTAAAATGAGGGGTGTGTTTGGATGTCCATGTTCATCTGTATCCCCGAGTGTGGCAAAATAGTTTAAAAGCTCTCAGAAACATCTACATAATTCTACCTGGGTACAGTATGAACCCCGCCCCCCACCCCTGCTTTTCTGTCAATGTAGTCTATATTTTTTGCTTGTACTCTTCAGTGGCTACATCATTCTTTTGGGGAAGGAACAATGCAAGACTTCTATGCTGGCCACTGAACATTTGGTCTCAGGTCAAATGTCAGGCCGAGAACAGAACTGAATGGACCTTCACAGCCTTCACTCCTATTGCTATTATTTATTATAAGCTTCCTTCATTTCCAAGGTGCTTTCTGCAATGTGCCAGCTGCAGCTGCTACTCAAAGGACTTCTCTCTGTATGATTTTTGCTCTGTTTTTATATGACAGGGGTGACAGGGACTGACTTTTGGTAGGAAGAGAACAAATTCAAGTTGTTCAAGCAACACCTCAACACCTAGAACATCTCCCCCAGTGACCAGGAGACATTGACCTCATTGTTTTTTTCTGAGTGACACTATCAAATTCAACATTTTGAGTTTGCTCAACATTTTGAGCTGCTCAACATTTTCCATTTAACGATTTCAGGCCCCCTATGTGTGGGCTTCACTTGGCTTAGGAACAGAAGAATATCTGTGTGCAAGCCTTGATGAATGAGCTGTTGGGAGATGGATGGTTACCCATTTAGGAAGGTCTGACAATATCCTACTGTTGTAAAGTAAATATTCCCCAAAAGTTTATTTTGTAGATCAGCCACCCTGATGTCTTATTTCTCCTACTAAAATAGTATTGAGCAAAGAGCCTGGGGTGAAGTTGTGATGTAGAATAATCTTGACCTGAATAGCTCCTCTCATACCCATATAAACCACAGTTTTCCTGCTTCTAGAACCTACCAAGCAGATATTGTATTATCAACCCACTTGATGTACACTGCTAGAACAAGGATGCCAAATAGGTTTCAGTTCATGTGCCAACTTCGATAAGCCTGGGTAGGCTGCCAGGTGCAGTGTGTTGAGGATTTAACTCCAGATTCCCCAAGAAAGCTTGCACGTCTGCCATAGACTGGGAATGTGCCAGATTTGCCTAGAATTAGCCACCCTGTGTTAAGAATGTAATGTATTACCTTTCAATGGGATATTTGCACATTAAAAGAAGAATGTGAAAGACAGCAGTTTATTATGACCAATGATAAGAGGATGACCAGGCATTTGTTGAAGGCCAGTGGGATATGTATTTTGGGGAATCCTTAGAAAGAAAGCAGAAGAAAGTGAAAGGGAGATCTGTTGCAAAAGAGAGTCAGTTTGAAAAGCTGCAGAGAAGTTGCTAATCCTAGCCTTGCATACTACCATTTTATAGACTTATAATTAACTCTAATATTTTGGTTAAGTATAAAATGTATACAAGGTGTTTTGATTTGCTTTGCTGCTAATATGGTTTCTATTTAACAGCAACAACTTTCCAAGATTTACATTACACCCTTTGGTCTATTGTTTGTTTTATCCTCTGTGACATGAACCAAGGAGCCTAAGAAGGTGGTTTATGGACTGTACCATATGTCATTTTCCTACTGGATCAAGCACCGGCTTGGTGCTCAACAAATAATAAACTACTCGAGTTCTGCCACCTACTCAGTTGTTGTTGATTAGTTTGTAAGTCGTGTACGGCTCTTTTGCAACCCCACTGACTGTAGCCCACCAGGCTCCTCTGTCCATGGGATTTCCCAGGCAAGAATACTGGAGTGGATTGCCATTTCCTTCTCCAAAAGATCTTCCCGACCCAGGAATAGAACTCAGGTCTCCTGCATAGCAGGTGGATTCTTTACGTTGAGCCACCAGCAGAACCCCTATTTAGAGATCAACTTTTTTCCAAACAGGGTCTAAATAAGAAGCTCCTCATCAGCACTGAAAATATCAAGTGCTTTTTGAGCCTTTGTTTTTTATGTTCAAAAACGGAAAACAGTAGCCACCAAATCCACTGCAGAAATACAAAGCGAAAGTGGTCTGGTGACAGCATTTTCTTAACAGAGTGTGCAATTTTCAGAGCACAGTGATTAAAAAAAAGAATCCCAAATTTAGGGTCAAAAGATGTGCTGTGCCCTTTAGCTGACCATGACATTTAACCTGTTTCAGATTTTCTCCTAAACCATAAGCATAGAAACAAAACAACCTCTAAGTTTCAATCAAATCATTCCTGGTTGACAATCAAAAGAGAAGACATCATGAATTGACCTCTGATTTCCTAGAATCATAATGCTATTTCCTGTCACAAAAATTATAAAACTGATAAAAAAAATAGAAAAAACCTCCAAACATATGTGCATTGATTAAATATGTAAAACCACACAATGGTAAAAACTAGCAAATGCTTCTTTTGTGACACTCTACATGGCTTAGACTTGTTGCAGTTTATCAAGATACATAGTTTAGGAGACAAGTTTTCCTAATAAATCAACCCTATGCAAACAAAGGATTTCTTCACTCCTCCAAAGACTAACACACCACATTGTAAGTCCTCCAAAGACTAACACACCACATTGTAAGTTAGGGTTATCTGTCTCACAAATATTCATTGCCAATTTCATATGCATGGGTGCCCATGAAAGTCTTTGAGTGGCAAATGCCTCTGCAGAGTTGCCCTGCCCTTCCCTTCCTCTTCAGAAAGGAATTCATTCCTGAGCTTCATAAACTAGATTCTGACACTTCCATTCTGCCCACATCACACCCTTTACCCTGCAGCTTGATCTGTAAGGTAAATGCGATGCGATGAGCTTGGCATTTGGTCCCCAGACTTTCTTTGTTTTCTTGGTAATAACTTTGGTCAGTATGATGGAGTCTATCTCCAGTGATAAAGTTCACTGAAGTGGGGAGTGAAAAGTCAAATCATTTCAAATGGTGTCTAAAAAACATACTTGAAAGACTTTTATATAGTATGAAAGACTTTGGAAACTGTAAATAGCCAAGCTAATATTGGATATTATGGATTTTTCTGACTTAATAAATATACTCACTAGGGCAGAAGTTTTAGTCAAGATAAAAGACATTGAACCAGATGGGGACAGGGAGGCAGAAAACCTAGAGAAGAAAGGTTGGTGGCTTCTTCATAAACCTGCCCACCACAGAAAAGCAGTCTTCTCTGAGGCCTGTCAGGTCAGAGTTTTTTGTTCAAGTCAGATAAGCTTGCAGCCTCCTCCTCTGGAAGCGTTTCAAATTCCAGCTTTTCCAGCCACAGTCTGAGAGCATTTGCCTAACTCCTATTCAGAGGGTAAAATTGTTTTTATTTTTCATCATTTCACCTAGGTCCTTGACTCCACATTACCTCCAACTGGACCATTCATTGTTAGTCACAGAAATAGTGTCTTCAAAGAATCAAAGCATTGTTGTAAAGCAATTATCCTCTGATCAAAAATAAATGTAAAAAATTAAAAGTATAAGTCTTTAAAAGAGGTTTGCAAGTCAAATATGACTCCCAGGCCAGTGGCAGTGCTCTAGAGAGACATCACTCCGCTGGTTCCAGGCTGGGGGGTGGGATTTGCTGGAAGCGGCAGTTCCCAGGGAGCCACTGCCCCCTCGTGTCTCAGCGCTGGCCAGGAATTGTTCCATGACGGAGAGAACACTTGGCAAAAGTCTGTAAAAGATTATTGGTGGGCTATTTCTGACTCTGAATTTGTTGGCTCAATTAAAGTTTCCTTTCTTCTCATGGTTTCTTAAACTATAATCTTTCTTTTAAAAAATCAATTTTTAAAAGGCATATTTATCATAATTATCAAAGTAGTATATATTCCTTGAAGATAAATGTGTACAATTGTTTAATTTTGTTAACCTTTTGATGTATCTCTTCCTTGTTTTTTTAAATCCTTTTCCATTTAAGGAAAACTAATTTTGCTTGGGGACAGGAAAAAAACCACAGAACCATCGAATCTAATTTTATCATAAATGTTTTGTAAACATGATCGCTTCTCCACAATAAGAAAAGAGACTTTTGAATATGCTAGAGTACTAAGACACACAATTTCCCTTTTTTTATTATAAAATTTAAAAATTAAACTTAGGGACTTCCCTGGTAAGCTAAGATTCTATGCTTTCAATGCAGGGGGCACAAGTTTGATCCCTGGTCAGGGAACTAGATTCCACATGCTGCACCTACGATCCAGTGCAGCCAAATAAATAAATATTTTTAAAAGAATTTAAAATGTAAAGGGTAGCACTTTAGATCATAAAACCTCATATATTTTGCCTATAATTTCAATTCTATGGATTAAGAATACTATGAAAGTGAAAAGTGAAAGTTGCTCAGTCCGACTATGTGACCCCATGGACTGGAGCTTGCCAGGCTCCACTGTCCATGGGATTTCCCAGGCAAGAATACTGGAGTGGGTAGCTATTCCCTTCTCCAGGGGATCTTCCTGACCCAGAGATGAAACCCAGGTCTCCACATTGCAGGCAGATTCTTTACCATCTGAGCCACCAGGGAAGCCCTAAGAATTCTGTAGTGAATGCAACTATTAGACCCATTGAATATTATCTCATTTTCAAGACAGAAAAATAAAACTTCTTGCTCTAAAGATGGACTGTGGGAGCTATGGTAATTTAGCAGTCTAAATGATCCAGTCATTGGCAAATGCATCGGGTGTGATTTCAGATGTGTTTTCACACGGGATTGGTCACATTTCTATATGTCATAGAGAGATGCTGCTTCTCCCCAACTATGAAGAATGAAGAAACAAAGGCATTATGGGAAGAGCTGAGAATGAGTCATCTGTGCCTCCAAACACCTTTCCTTCTATATCTTGTTATCTGTGCCATCTAGATGTGTATACTGCACAACATAAATATGGGCGGCAGTCTGGACAAGATCTAGAATGAGTTGGGAGGAAGTTGACTGTATCTTTAGCTGCTTTATCTGATCCTTTATTTTCTTAAGAGTTAATCTTTTTGGACTTCCCTGCTGGTCCACAGGTTAAGAATCTTCCTGGCAATGTAGGGGACATAGGTTTGATTCTTGGTTCAGGAAAATTCCATGCGCCACAGGGCAACTGAGCCCATGTGCCACAACTACTGAAGCCCACATACTTAGAGCCTGTGCTCAGTAACAAGAGAAGCCACCGCAAAAAAAAAAAAGAAAGAATTCCCAAACTTTTGGATTTATGAAAAGTGAAAGTGAAGTCACTCAGTCGTGTCCGACTCTTTGAGACCCCATGGACTGTAGCCTACCAGGCTCCTCCATCCATGGAATTTTCTAGGCAAGAGTACTGGAGTGGGTTGCCATTTCCTTCTCCAGGGGATCTTCCCGACCCGGGGATTGAACCCGGGTCTCCCGCATTGCGGGCAGACGCTTTACCATCTGACCCACCATAGGAAAAGTGTCCCACGTACTTCTTGTATATTACCTTAAAATTGTATATGAATTGAACACCACTTTCAACGTAGAAAAATAAAACTTCCTAAAAACAAACAAAAACTTCCTTCTGTAAAGTCAGCCTATGTGAATTATGTAATTTGTTCATTTAAACAATCCATTTATTGGCGATTGCAAATGGCTATTATTATGCATACATACAAAACAATGCTGTATAAAAAAACTTTAACAAAAAGTCTATTGAATATCAAGCTATTAATTATAGCACCTCAAAATTTCTTATCATTGTTATGACACATTTCTACATGTTAACATGCAGATAATCTGTGCCCTATCTTTGGTACTCTTATTTCTAAATCCACTTTTATTCTTTGAAACATTAAATTCAAATCCAGACCTAGATGGTAGAAACTATCTATCCCATGTATTTGAGTGGGATTTGCACTTTAAACCAGTCTATGAAGATGATCTGAAGGGCCCAGGGAGATCTACCTGACCAGTCTTTTATAAACAGTTACACAGGATGCTCTACTCTAGGGCACGTGAGGAAAGAGTAAAAGACGAGGTCCACATTTCTCAAGATGCATGTTTGAGCAGGCCACTCAAGATGGCTGTTCTCTTGCTCTCTGTACATGCTCAACCAGTCCCGCCCTGCTTCACTCACAGGACTATCCAATTCTCTTAATTACAGGGTTCAATCAGTAACTACCTGTGTGGCCCCAGCTGCTCGTTGCCCTTGTAGCCTGACATCAATTCCCCCTATAAATGGTAGCCTCCTTCTCCATGGTGCAGTGAAGGTTGCTGCCGTGTCCTGCCTGCAGGTCTGCTGTCAACAGTGATGTGTCACCCCAATACCCTTTAGCTTCTTGACATTTAAGTTCCCCCACATACTTAGGAAGACTGTGTTCCAAAAGGTTAATATTGGTCACCTCTAGAGGCTAGTATGGGCAAGACTTTCATTTTTAAAATATATTTTGGTGTATTTTTAACTTTCTGAAAATCATATACTACTTTTATAAAACTTTTAAGCCAAAAATAACTACAGACATAATGTAGTTGTGGCACATTTATATTATACAACTTCCCACTTTATTGCCTCTATTCCACATAAGAACAGAGGTCTGGGAATTTGGAGACCAGGCTTCTAGTCCACACTGCTTCATAACCTTGGGCAAATTGGTTTGCCTCTGTGGGCCTCAGTTTCTACCTCCTAAGAGGGATACTTGAACTAACAGTAGCTATTATTTCAGTAGTTTCCATGGACCAAGTGCTGTGCTAAGCAGTTTCCTCATAGCAGTTCCATGACTTGAGCATGATCCCTCTTTTCCAGATAAAAAAACAGAAGCCCAAGGAAGTGTTGGAATCAGAATTCAAATTCACATGTAGTCCACTTGCCAAAGCCAGGTTTTTTTCTACACACTGTCATCACCCCTTGCCTCTTGTCTCACAGTTTCCTGACCCTAGAATGTACTTAAAGCTAGGACTTGACTCAAAACCCTCTGCCTGGACAGCAATTATCTTTCTAAATTAAACTTTGGTCACTTTTATTGCAACATCTATTCTTTATGCTGCATCCGACTCTTAAGACAGAACATCTCAACCTCAGCACTACTGACATTTTAGACTGAAAATTTCTTGGTTGCTGGGAGGTGTCCTGCTTACTGTAGAATGTCTGGTAGCATCCCTGGATGCTACCTGCTAGAAGTCAGGAGCACCCACCCTACAAATTGTGATCCCCAAAATGCCTCCCGACATAGCCCCAGCATCATCTAGGGTTCAGAACCTCAGCTCTAGAAGAAGGAAAAGGGCAAGTTTCTGCATTAACTTGAAAGAAAAACTGCATCGGAAGGAATTCTAAAATCTTGTATTTTTATTGCATATTTTTTTGACTCTACCTGTTCAGGCTAGAGTCAATTTCAGCATCTCACATTATTTGTTCTATGCACAACACTGTACCAATTACCATACACTATATCAAAGATTCAGGGAAATGGCGAAGGAGAAT
This sequence comes from Bos indicus x Bos taurus, assembly GCF_003369695.1. Lineage (NCBI taxonomy): Eukaryota > Metazoa > Chordata > Mammalia > Artiodactyla > Bovidae > Bos > Bos indicus x Bos taurus. The sequence continues at coordinate 72,210,807 of NC_040081.1, forward strand.
AAACCTTGACCTCTCAAAAATGACTCTACTTCTCCCTTAGTGAAATTCACCTCCGTCTGAGAGGAAAAGAGCCCTGTGAGGCTGAGTGAGAATGGATATTCAACAGGGAACAGTGGTAACTGAACACAATGCTGATTTTATTCCAACTAAATAAAGCAACATATAAGTAATCTGGGCGATAAGCTTAACTCAAGGGGTAAATGCCAAGAAACAAGGACTTTTGTTTGTTTGCTTTAATTATCAATCACTGTCCATGGCTCTCTTCCACATCTCATCTCAGAAAATATGGGTTAACAAATCTCACACAAAGAAACACAGGAAAAGAGAAATGGGGAAAATAAAATCCATCTAGTATGCAGGGGTGTTTCTCCAATTTCTCTTCTGTGAACTGCTCCATCAGCAGGGTCCACTTCGGATTACTTTAATATCACGACCATCTTCCCTGAAAATTGACCAATCATAAAAACACATTTATTGAAACTGTCCCACAATTTGTATTAAAAAGACCCACGTCATTATACATTGTATTCCTTCCCGGTTGACAATCATTTTTAAAGCTAATATCTAGGGCCTTCCCTGGTGGCTCAGTGGTAAAGAATCTGCCTGCCAATGTAGGAGACATGGGTTCTATCACTGATCCAGAAAGATCCCATGTGCTGTGAAGCAACTGAGTCTGTGCGCCACAGCTACTGAGCCTGTGCTCTAAGTCCAGGAACCACAACTAGTGAAGCCCTTTTACCCTGGAGCCCAGGCTCTGCAACAGGAGAAGCCTCTACAATGAGAAGCCTGCACACTACAATTAGGTAAAGCCCAAGCAGCAACGAAGACCCAGCACAGCCTAAAATCATTAAATAATTTTTTTTAAAGCTAAATCTAGGAAACAATGAAGGTGAAAACCCAACTCTGCCATTTTTTCCCAAACCTTAGGGCACATGGAACTACTCCCCACGAACCACTCTGAGAAGACCTGGTAATTTACTGAAGACTAAGTTCAGAGACTGAACCCCTGAAATACAAAGCAGTGTATCTGGAGGTGGACTCATGGTCACCTAAGCTGGCCAGGTGTCTTACACAGGGGGCATCAGTATAATACACTTATTAGTGAGCATTCAAACAGGCAGAGTTACTAAGACCGGTTTTCTGACCAGTAGTGCAGGGTGTGTAGATCACCTGTACATGGCTCCTGAATTCAACAGAACATTCACTATTCCAGAGTTTAACTACTAAATATATTCTTTTTCTAATTTTTTTTTGGCTGCTCTGGGTCTTCTTTGCTGCACACAGGCTCTCTCTAGCTGCAGAGAGCAGGGACTGCTCTACAGTTGTGGTGCTTGGGCTTCTCACTGGGGTGACTTCTCTTATCGTGGGGCACAGGCTCTAAGCACACGAGCTTCAGCAGTTGCAGCACATGGGCTCAGTAGTTGTGACTCTTGGGCTCTAGAGCGTGGGCTCAGTAGCTGTGGTGCATGAGCTTAGTTGCTCCTCAGTATGTGGGATCTTCCTGGACCAGGGATTGAACTCTTATCCCCTGCACTCACAGGTGGATTTTTAACCACTGGTCTACCAGGGAAGTCGTAAATATATTTTTAATTTTGGGAAACTACCCATCCCTGGATAGTAACATCACTTAATTATCTGGTCTATAATTGATTAATCACATGCCTCTTTTTCTAACCTTGACCTAGAAAATTCACTGATTCTGTGTCTTTTTAAATATGTCTTAAAACAGAGCTACTTATGTCATATACGATTATGTCCAAGAAAAGAGCCAAACTTCCTAAGTAATCAAAATGCAAGAGAAGAACTAAAGAATATGTGCCTAGTTTATATTGAAAAATTGCTACCTGATTTTCATACACAGAGTACACTCATTGGGATAAGTGGACAGATCACTTCCACACACGGGGTTGAAGTCCCGGGGACATCCTGGTAATGTATACTGACGGCAGTTTGGCTAGAAAAGAGAAAGGAAGATGGAAATTGGTGAATAACTTGAGATGTTTTTATTGTAAGAGGAGGGCAAAGTTCCACCATTAGTCACTCAGTCGTGTGCAACTCCTTGGGAACCCATGGACTGCAGCCCACCAGGCTCCTCTGTCCATGGGATTCTCCAGGCAAGAATACTGGAGTGGGTAGCTATTCCCTTCTCCAGCATATCTTCCAGACCCAAGGATTGAACCCAGGTCTCCTGCACTGTAGGTAGATTCTTCACCATCTGAGCCACCAGAGAGGAATTTGGGCAAAGTCCCAAGTTTCCCTATATTTTCTAGAAATTTCCTACAGAAAAATTTCTATTTTACACACACACATATACAGACACACAGGTTTTTCTAAGCATCAGATGTAGTGTTGAAGCAATGGGTCAATACCTGCTATGTAAGATAAGGACCTCAGCAGAAGGTTTACGCTGGCTGATTTTTAAATGAAAGTCCAAGATATGCCACCAACGTACTTTACTATCCTCCAGCTTCATCATCTGTTCTTCACGAGCAACTCCATGAGAATGTCCTGTTACATTCCACCTAATTCCATGGCATAATGCCCAGACACACTCGGAAATGTAACCTTTTGTCTGGACTTGTAAGATACTAGCATTTAAGCAACAGCATTAAGGAAAGCAGTAGGTTCAGAATTAGACCTCAGGGCTTATTATGGGCTTAACTGCATCTACCCAGAAAGATATGTTAAAGTCCTAACTCCTAGCACTTCAGAATATGACCTTATGTGGGATTAGTAGGGTCTTCTTATAGGAAATTATCTTAAAGTAAAAAGTTTAGGAGAACAGGCCCTAATCCAATATGACTGGTGTGGTTATAAAAAGGGAAAATTGGGGGACTACCCTGGTGGTGAAATTCTCATTCAGGAATTCTTCCCTGGTGGCTCAGATGGTAAAGAATCCACCTGCAATACAGGAGACCTGGGTTCGACCCCTGGTTCAGGAAGATCCCCTGGAGAAGGGAATGGCAACCCACTCCAGTATTCTTGCCTGGAGAATCTCACGGACAGAGTATCCTGGAGGGCTACAGTCCATGGGGTCACAAAGAGTCAGACACGACTGAGGTAGCTAACACTTTTCTTTTCACTCTGGTGGTGCAGCAGATTAGAATCCACCTGCTAATGCAGGGGACACAGGTTTGATCTGAAGCGACTTAGCAGCAGCAGCAGCTGGGAAGATTCTACATGCTGCAGGGAAACTAAGCCCCTGAGCCACAACTACTGAGCCCAAGTACTGCAGCTTTGAAGCCCATGTGCCCGGAGCCTGTGCTCTGTAATGAGAAGCCACCACAGTGAGAAGCCCAAGCACCAAAAGGAAGAGCAGCCCCTACTCGCTGCAACTAGAGAAAGCCTGTGCAAAAAATAAAATAAATATTTTTTTAAACAAAAGGAAAGTTTGGACACAGAGTCACACACGGAGGCAAGAACATGTGAAGACACCAAGAGAACGCCATTTACAAGCCAAGAAATGCCTGAGGCTACGAGATACTAGGAGAGAGGACCGGAACAGATTCTTTCTCACAGCCTTTGGAAGGAACCAACCCTGCCGACACTTTGAGTTTGAACATCCAGCCTTGAGAACTGTGAGACAATCCATCTCTGCTGTTTAAGTCACTCAGTTTGTGGCTTTACTACAGCCCTAACAAACTGATATTGGATCGTGGAACTCAACTCTCAGATTTGACGGAATTGAGTCCAGAGAGGTAATATGTCTTGCTCATAGCCACTAGTCTCCAGCAGAACCAGGACTAGAACTGGTCACAGTGGTCACACCATAGCGTGCAGAGGCTCACTCTAATAACAGGTTGAATATACGATCTGCTGTATTTGTTTTGTTTTAGTAATAGTGATCGTCTTTCCTCACTTCAGAATAAGTGTTTAGTACTCTGAATAAATGAAATATACCTTTTCCTTCATATTATGTGGATTCATAGAGACCTAAGTAGGACAGGGCATTGGCCAAACTCTGAACTAAAGAGAAACTTTTGACCATTTCCATCCTTCGTTCAGCCTTCTATCTCCATTTAGGAGCCTGATGTGTTCTTCCTGTTCTAGGCTCACTAAGATGATGGCTTCCAGGACAGCTTCCACAGGAGACTAGACAGTTTCTTTCCAACGAGATTGGGACAACTGGTAATTGGCCATTTAATTGAAAAAGTCGATTAAAGTAGGGAAACAGTAACAAAAATTATAACATACCCTAAACATTTTCTCTTAAAACATATAAATGAAAATAAAATTGCCAATCTTTTGATGGAAAGACAATGAAGCACATGGCCAGTTGTAATGCTACCTACACTAAGACAACCTCCTTGCAGCTAGGTATGACCACACAATCAAGGCCAGGCCAATGGGATGCAAGTGGAATTACTGCGTGCAGTTGCTTCTGTGTTTGTGTTAGTCCTTCAGTTGTTCCGACTCTTTTCAACCCCATGGACTATAGCTCGCCAGGCTCCTCTGTCCATGGAATTCTCCAGGCAAGAATACTGGAGTGGGTTGCCATTCTCCAGATTCTCCAGGCTGGAGAGTCTCCCTTCAATCCCCCACCCAGAGATTGAACCTGGGTCTCCTGCATTGCAGGCTGATTCTTTACCACCTGCTAGGAACCTCCTTTAAAAGAAAGTTGGGGTTTGTCCTCTGCTTCCCCCAATTTTTATTCTTTGTCCATTCCTCCATCCTGCTCCTGGGTGCATGGAACTCTACGCTTTACAGACCAGGATGACAAAGTCCACATCCTAAGATGGCAGTTCTGTGAGCTGTTATTTTGAGTCCTTGTTATCTGCAGCTGAAGCTAATCCTGACACAAGACTTTTCCTACGAAATGTTTCAACTAATTAGAGTTCTGTGTGCTGTCACTGCAAAAATCATACCCACAATAAATCATCCATGATTTCTTCTTTTGTTTTAAATGGGATTTCTCAACTGCATTCGTATTTTGGACCAGCTAATTAATTGTTGTGTGAGGCTGTCTCCTGCATGGTAGGGTGTTTAGTAACATCATTGTTTTCTATCCACTAGATGCTAGTTACAACTTCCTGGTCATGACAATCAAAATGACAATCTGTCTCCTGAGGGGTAAACCTGCCCCCTTTTTAAAATATGGTGAGAATTTAAAGACACTGGCACAGCAAGGTAATATACAGCTAGAAAGTAATTCTCCAATTATTTACTGTTGTTTTACTATACCTAATTCAATTTTTTAGAATTTGTCTTTTAGCAAGTTTTTCAAAAGCATCTGACACAGTTTCCATATAAACATTTTCATTTCTTTACCCTCATGTTCATGCTGTCTCTACATTTTTTACAAATTAAGACTGTGGCTGGCATAATAGGCTTGTGAACACACATACTTGAGTCTTAGTAAGAATACAGCTCCACTCATGGGAAACAAACTCTATGATTTACAGGGGAGTAGTTAAACAAGAGGGTGGTCTGTCTCTAATCAGTGAGTAATTGACCTGCTGTGGGAATGGTTAGAGAGAAAGCAGAGAGTCATATGTGATTTGCTTAAATAAGGGTGGCTGAAGGTCCGTCTAGTCAAGGCTATGGTTTTTCCAGTGGTCATGTATATCCATACGTGAGAGTTGGACCATGAAGAAAGCTGAGCGCCGAAGAATTGATGCTTTTGAACTGTGGTGTTGGAGAAGACCCTTGAGAGTCCCTTGGACTGCAAGGAGATCCAACCAGTCCATTCTGAAGGAGATCAGCCCTGGGATTTCTTTGGAAGGAATGATGCTAAAGCTGAAACTCCAGTACTTTAGCCACCTCATGCAAAGAGTTGACTCATTGGGAAAGACTCTGATGCTGGGAGGGATTGGGGGCAAGAGGAGAAGGGGACAACAGAGGATGAGATGGCTGGATGGCATCACTGACTCGATGGACGTGAGTCTGAGTGAACTCCGGAGTTGGTGATGGACAGGGAGGCCTGGCGTGCTGCAATTCATGGGGTCGCAAAGAGTCGGACACGACTGAGCGACTGAACTGAACTGAACTGATCCAAATATGCCCTCCTAACCATTCACATAGGATGCCTGCCTTTAGTTCTCACCTCCAGCCTCCCCAGGCCAACAGCCTCAATCAGGGCACACCTGATGCCTTCCCTTTTCCCCGTTACAAAGCTTTCCCGGTCCTTTGCTTTGAGTCTCAGCTAAAACACAAGTGACATGGCTGACTCACTTGCTACATTAAGCAGTGAATAGTTTTTGCTTGCTTTCATCTGGTTGGCCTTTGTTTGCTTCCACAACTAAATTTGAGAATATACATAAAATATCTAGTACAACATGTAACTACTGGGCATAGGACCTTCTAAATCATCAAAGGAGATATTAAAAGGAAACAAAGCCCTGAGGCCTTCAAGGCCTGAGTAATTTTTAACCAAAGTTTATACTGTGATCTGTGTCAAAAAGCCTGCCTGAGAATCTGGTTTCTAAAGAAGCAGTCAACTGTCTCCAAAGTGGCAGACCTGAAAACCAGCCCCTACCCAAACCACTGTGGGCGTCACTGTATTAGTAGAAACAATACAAGTGGTTTCCTACTTACTGTACTGTATTCTGAAGGTTGACCAAACTGAGCATTGGAAGAGGCTGCAAAGAGGAAACAGACATTTTAAAGGATGGATTAAGGTTAGTGCTTCTTCATAAGGGTGTTTTTTGTTTTTTGTTTTTAATTCAGCTTGTGATTTAGACAGGCTACATGTCTCCCTCTCCCTCACATGTCTAGTTTCTTTGACTCCTTCCTAAAAAGTCGATTCAAGGGTGTTCTGGCACCTCTCCTAGCAGGCACACAGAAAACACTCGGTACCGGTTCTGTATCTGACCACCCTAAGAGGATTGCTTGGGAAACTCTGGAGCTACCGAATAAAGGTTAGAGAAGTAACTCAATAGTTCACGATATTGTTTTCCTCTGTGGTCGAGATAATAAGTGCAAAATTTGACATTGGGTGTTATCACTTTAACTCGACTTAAATAGACATCAAGTCTGGCTGGACTGAAGCCGCTTTCTCACGAACCCCACGGTGCTTGGCGCATTCGGCATTCACAATTTCTGATTCCTGTACATCTGCTGCTGAGGTTCTGCAAGGAAGGCCCCGGGTACATAAAAACCTGACTCCTAACCTTGGATTCCAGAAAATCCACTTTAAGGAAGAAAGAGCAGCCTGGGAAGAAGCCCAAGCAGGAACTAAAGACGGTTACTGGCTCCACAATGCCACCCCCCAACCCCGAACATCCCCAAGTTCGTGTCCCTAGGCAACTGCGGGGCGGGCCGGAACCGCCAGTAACGGTGCGTGGAGGGACACGAAGGCCCCCCAGGCCTCGGGGAGGGATAGTAGCGGGCAAGACCCCCTTCTCAGTAACTCCTTGGCTGGTCCTCCAGGGACCAGAGAGACTGGTGAGCATTACCGGCCGAGTCCCACCAGACCAGGAACAAAACCAAACGCAGCGCCTTGAGCGCCATCATGCCTCCACGGCCGGCCGTCGCGTCTCTGCGCTCCAGCGTCTGCGCGACCAGGACGGCTCCCACGCGACAGGGCGGGATGGAGGGGGATAGGGGAGGTGGCGGGGAGGAAGAATGGAGCAGGAAGGGGCGGGGGAGCGGGGCGGGGGAGGAAGTGGGGAGGGGAAGACAGAAGAAGGGTGGTTGCTAGTCCCTCTCTGGCTAGAATAAGAGCAAGCGATTGAAGAAGCCATCTCTCCCTGCAACAGACAAAGAACCTCAGAAGAGCCCTGGATAATCTCGTGGACTGTCAGTCAATCTCTGTTTCTTCAGCATCTGGTCTCTACCAGGCAGTGTGTGGGGCTGAAAACAAAGGAGGTACCCGCTCTCTAGAAGCTTTCTGGTGTACGTCTTGGGGATGAGGTTACACATGGAACTCCACAACGGATGAATACAGTGATTTCTGAACGTGCTAGAGAGTGGTGGGGGAGGGGAAGACTTTGGGAGATCAGGAAAGGCCTCACCGAGGTGACCTTTAAGCTGAAAGCTGAAGGATGAGAAAGAAGCCTAGGGACGACCGTGAGGACAAATATTCCAGGCTCAAGGAAAAGCAAGTGCAGAGACCTGGAGACTGGAGCCAACTCAGTGTGATCAGCTGGGCCCTAGGTGAGGAAGGGGGCCCGAGAGGCAGTCGGAACCACAAGGCTTTGAACACACCTGGTGATGTAGGCCCCTGATAAGGGATTGGATTTGTTCTGATTGCAGTGGAGGATTTTAGGCAAGGTCATGGCCCTGACATGACTTATCTTTTAAGATAATGGATGAAGAATGAAGGGGATAGGTAAGAGTGGAGGCAGGGAAAGAAATCAGGCAGCTTGTGCAGTAATCTGGACAAGGGATGATGGCAACTGGAGTTTGTGGGTAACAGGGGCCTGCTGAGAAGTGGTCAGATTCAGGGTTTCATTTGGAGGCAGAGCCAACTGGAATAAAGATAGGATCCAAGGATGCTTCCTGGGATTTTGTCCTGAACAGGTGATGCCATTTCTGTGAGGAAGAACATGTGGAGAAGATGCCTATTAGAACTCTGAGTAGACACGTGGACTAGGCATTTGGAATTACAAATTTGGAGCTAGAGATATAAACTCAGAAGTCATCAGCATATCTACAGTATTGAAAACTGTGGACCCAAAGCCCAGGGGAAAAGTACAGCAGAGGTCAGAGTTCAGAGTCCTGGGGCACTACTATATGCAGAACTTTGACAGATATGGAAAAGAAGCTTGTGAAGGAGGAAGAAAACCAGGCTAGAGTCAGGGATTGCTGAATCGTGGAGCAGTGCTGCAACCATGTCAGTTGCTGGTGAGGTTGGGAAGTGGGAGGACTGAGCATGGTTACAAACTTTGACGAGATATAGTCCCTGATGACCTTGATAAGAACTTTTGCAGAGAAGTGATGGCATCCAGAGCCCAAATGGTCTGGGTTGAAGGAATGAGGTGAGAAAGTGGTGACAGAAGATGTTGACGGCTCTCATGAGCTTGGCTATAAGAGTGAAGCCAGATGTGGGCAATAAATGGCCCATGAAACCTGCATGTCTTCTGGGGATCATGTCAAAACCCCTCCAATATCTTCCCATCTCCACTGTCTTAGGAAGAGGCCATTTCTTGCTATGGCCTCCAAGGCCTCTGCTGGTCTCTTACTGCTTTCCCCTGACTCACTCTTCCCCAACCCCTGGCCTTCCTGCTCCACCCGAGCACGTTGCACTTGCCTTTTCCTCTGCCTTGTTGTTGTTGTTCAGTCGCTCAGTCGTGTCCGACTCTTTGCAGACACCACGGACTGCAGCACGCCAAGTTTCCCTGTCCTTCACCATCGCCTGGAGCTTGTTCAAACTCATGTCCGTTGAGTTGGCGATACCATCCAACCATCTCGTCTTCTGTCATCCCCTTCTCCTCCTGCCTTCTATCTTTCCCAGCATCAGGGTCTTTTCCAATGAGTTGGCCCTTTGCATCAGGTGGCCAAAGTATTGGAGCTTCAGCAATAGTCCTTCCAATGAATATTCAAGACTAAGTTCCTTTATACTTGACTGGTTTGATCTCCTTGCAGTCCAAGGGACTCTCAAGAGTCTTCCCCAGTACCACAGTTCAAAAGCATCAATTTTTCAGCCCTCAGCCTTCTTTATGGTCCAACTCTCATATCCATACATGACTACTGGAAAAACCATGGCTTTGGCTATATGGATCTTTGTCAGCAAAGTAATGTCTCTGCTTTTTAATAAACTATCTAGGTTTGTCATAGCTTTTCTTCCAAGGAGCAAGTGTCATTTAATTTCATGGCTGTAGTCACCATCTGTAGTGATTTTGGAGCCCAAGAAAATAAAATCTGTCACTATTTCCATTGTTTCCCCATCTATTTGCCATGAAGTGATGGGCCCAGATGCCATGATCTTAAGTTTTTTGACTGTTGAGTTTAGGCTAGCCTTTTCACTCTCCTCTTTCACCTTCTTCAAGAGGCTATTTAGTTACTCTTTGCTTTCTGCCATAAAGGTGGTATCATTGCATATCTGAGGTTATTGATATTTCTCCCAGCAATCTTGATTCCAGCTTGTGATTCACCCAGACTATCATTTCGCATGATGTACTCTGCATGTAAGTTAAATAAGCAGGGTGGCAGTACACAGCCTTGATGTACTCCTTTCCCAATTTTGAACTAGTACATTGTCCCATGTCCAGGTCTAACTGTTGCTTCTTGACCTGCATACAGGTTTCACAGGAGACAGGTAAGGTGGTCCCGTCTCCTTAAGAATTTTCCACGGTTTGTTGTGATCCACACAGTCACAGCCTTGTGAAGTCAATAAGCAGAAGTAGATGTTTTTATGGAACTCTCTTGCTTTTTCTATGATCCAGTGAATGTTGGCAATTTGATCTCTGCTTCCTCTGCCTTTTCTAAATCCAACTTGAACATCTGAAAGTTCTTGGTTCACATACTGTTGAAGCCTAGCTTGAAGGATTTTGAGCATGATCTTGCTAGCATGTGAAATGAATTCAACTGTGTCATAGTTTGAACATTCTTTGCCATTGCCCTTCTTTGAGATTGACCTTTTCCAGTCCTGTGGCAACTGCTGAGTTTTCCAAATTTGCTGGCGTATTGAATGCAACACTTTCACAGCATCATCTTTTAGGATTTGAAATAGCTCAGTTGGAATTCCATCACCTCCACTAGCTTTGTTTGCAGTGATGCTTCCTAAGGCCCACTTGACTTTGCACTCCAGGATGTCTGGCTCTAGGTGAGTGATCACACCATTGTGGTTATTGGAGTCATTAATACCTTTTCCCTCTGCCTACGTGTCTCCTTCCCTTTCTTCTGTTGTAGCTCAAATTTCCCCGTATCAGAAATGCCTTCCCTGACCGTCCTATAAAACCATAGTACCTCTCTTTTCTCTTCTCCTGGGCCTGCCTTGTTTTCCTTCTCCCATAGGATTTATCTCAACTTGACTTTTAAAAAAATTTATTTATGACACTCTCATGTCAGTTCCTATAGGGGAGTAATTCTTTTTTGATTCATGCTATATTTCCAGCACCTAGAAGAGTGCATCTCAACAAATATTTGTTAAATGAATAAATTAATTTCTAGGGGGTTGAGACCTTAGCTTACCTAAAAGTATGATCCACAGAATAAAACAAACCACTAGTATGCCTAAACAAAATGATGGGGACTTCCATGGCAGTTCAGTGATTAAGACTCATAGTTCCCTGATGAGGAATGGAACCCGCACTCCCTGCAGTGGAAGCGCAGAGTCTTAACCAGGTACCTGCCCTGAACTCATATCACACTGGCCATTGTGTTGTTACAGAGCTGGACATCATCAGCCTAGAAGCAGTGACGTTTTCTATTCCTCTTCTGTATTCCTAGTGCCTAGCACTGTGCCAGACACAAGCTCAATAATGTTTGCTGACTTTCCTGGTGGTCCAGTGGTTAAGATTCCATGCTCCCAATGCAGAAGGCACAGGTTCAATCCCTGGTCAGGGTATTAAGATCCCACATGCCAAATGATGTTGCCAAAAAAAAAAAAAGTTTGCTGAATAAGTAAATGTTTGAAATTTTAAACTGACATTACAGCAAGAAAGTAGACCAAGAAGAGGAAGAAGATGACATAGAATCCAGAAAACAGAAATTCCAACCCAAGGGAGAAGCAAAGAGAATTAGTAGGCAGCAGTATGACAGTCCTAGGGTTCAGCCAATCCAGAATGGAACAAGCAGGAGGCCCCTGGAAGCTGATTCCAGAGGATGACACAGAATAAGATATGTGTCTTACCATAATTGAGATGAGATTGACATCAAAGGGGTAAAGTTTAGAGATTGAGGTACAACAAGTACATAGAAAACTAAACAAATAAAAAATAATAATTGGCTTCTGGAAAAACAAAGTTGTTCAACAATGTAAATATCAATCATTGATCTCACCAAAATTATGATTCACTATTTTGGGAGAATGGGGAGAGAGGAAGTCTATCTGGGTGGTGGGAGTGATGGGAGGTGAGAAAGAGGTACATCTTTCACGGTAAAAATCAAGGGATCGGAACTTCGCTGGTGGTCCAGTGGTTGAGAATCCGCCTGCCAACGCAGGGGACACCGGTTCCATCCCTGATCATGGAAGCTCCTACATGCCTCGGAGCAACAGAGTCCGTGACCACAACTACAGAGCCCACACTCTAAAGCCCACGGGCTGCAACTACTTAAATCCAGGCTCCACAAGAGAAGCCACTGCAGTGGGAAGTCTGAGCCCCACAGTGAGGAGTAGACTCCGCTCGCCACAACTAGGGAAAGTGCAGGGGCAGCAAAGAAGACCCAGATCAGCCAAAGGTACATAAATAAATAATTTATTTTAAAAAATAAAGGGATGAAGTCTAAACCTGAAAAAACAATGAGGCATTAATACATGTTATTTATAGGTGTGAGGTTAACTGCTCAAATAATTAGCTAAAAGAGTGTAAATTGGAGGACTTCCCTGGTGGTCCAGTGGCTAAGACCCTGCAATCCCAAAGCAGGGGACCCGGTTTCAATCCCTGGTCAGGGAACTAGATCCCCGAATGCCTCAGCTAAAGATCTTGCATGCCACAACTAAGACTCCTGTGCAGCCAAATAAACAAATACTAAAAAAAAAAAAAAAGAGTACAAGTTGGATTCTTCCAGAAATTGGAAAATGAAGCAGGAGGGATGGAGTAGGAGTAGTCCACTGCTGTTCTTAACAAACTGTGCCTGTGTTATGGGCTGACTTGGGTCCTCCCCACCCAACGTCATGTACCTCAGCATGTAACATCGGTGCCTCAGAATGCGACCATATTTTGAAATGTAATTAAGTTACAATAGGATCACTTAGTGGACTCCCAAGATGACGGGTGTCCTTATAAAAAGATATTAGGACACAGACAACGCAGAAAGATAACCATGCGAGGACACAGAAAGAAGATGGCCGTCTGAAAGACAAGGACAGAAGCATCAGAAGAAAAGAGACCTTGACCTTAGACATCTAGCCTCTGGGACTGTGAAAAAATATGTTTCTGTTAAGTCACCTGGTCTGTGGTATTTTATTAGGGCAGCCCCAACAAACATATACAATATGTACAAGTGTTAAAAGATTTAAAATGTCATTTTTTTATTAAAAGAAGAAAATTTTAAGAAATCTAACAAATAAAAGAAAAGTTACTCTGAGGCACAGCCATCAATGACCTCTAACAGTACCTCATCTAGTATGAGGACATTTATTTATTGATTTTTTATTCCCTTGAGAAACTTTGACATACTGACTGATTCTACATACAAATTTTGATGGCACTTCAGCAAACCTTGATGAAAGGTTTACAGAAGAGAAATAATTTGGCCAAAGAGGCAAAAGTCAGCACGTTGGCAGATCTGTTTCTTCCTCTCATATCTGTGTGTTGATCTGTCGATCTGTGACATACTGTCTGGTTCAGTCTGGGTCTAGTCCTGAAAACACAGTCTACATCCAACAAAAAGATTCCTGAGCCCAAGCACGGAATTCACTCATTTGAAATAATATATGTTATGCTCTCCAGTCCCATTCCGGCATCATCACAGAAGTGGGACGAGGCCAAATAAGTGTGCAAAGGAAAGTGTCTAGTAGGAGTCTTTTTCTCCCTCAGCGATTTGTTTAGGGGAGCTCAGCTGTATTTGGTGATGTCTACTGCCATCTAGCGAAAATGAATTGAACTACTGCTTCATTTTTTGGTACTTTAGTTTTCAAAGCGGAGAAGGCAATGGCACCCCACTCCAGTACTCTTGCCTGGAAAATCCCATGAACAGAGGAGCCTGGTAGGCTGCAGTCCATGGGGTCGCTAAGAGTTGGACACGACTGAGCGACTTCACTTTCACTTTTCACTTTCATGCATTGGAAAAGGAAATGGCAACCCACACCAGTGTCCTTGCCTGGAGAATCCCAGGGATGGGGAAGCCTGGTGGGCTGCTGTCTATGGGGTCCCACAGAGTCGGACACGACAGAAGCGACTTAGCAGCAGTTTTCAAAGGGCTCTCATTTTATCTTCACAGCAATCTATAAAGTAGACATTGCTGCCCCAGTTTGTGTTAACTTTTTAGAAATAATATTATTGAGCTTATTGTGATCCAGGCACTATACACAAATGATCTTATGTACTCCCCTTATCAATTTTGTGTGATCTGTGCATATTGCCTGTATTTTTATTCCATTTACAGATGAGAAAGCTAAGGCTTAGAGAATTTAAGAAACATACCCAAATCCCAACAGCTAATCAGGGTCCAAACCCAGGGAGGCAATGATCACTAACACAAACCTTATCTCCCTTCTCCTCCTCCCACTCCTCCTTCATCTTCATTATCAAACCATTGTGATTATGTGCCCTTTATAGCTGTTATATAATTTAATCCTCATGACAACTCTTTTTTTTTCACAACTCTTATCAGTTAAGCATAATTACTATTCCCATTTCCTAGATGAGGCAATCTAGGCACAGAGCAGTTTAAAAAGTTATCCAAGATCATAAGCTAGGGAAAGCATAGCCAGAATCAGAATCCAGAGAATTTGTGGTTTTGCTGTAATATTTTTAAAGATTTAAATAAAATTTGCTTCTCTGAAATCTGTGAAGTGAATCTTCTCTTCCTCATATCTTACTCTTTGTTTTCCAAATGTATTAAGGTGACTTGACATATAGCATTGTGCAAGTTTAAGTATACAATACAATGATTTGATACACATAGAATATGTGAAAGGATTACTACAATAAAATTAGTTAACACATCCATCACCTCATGTAATCACAAACAATATGTGTGATGAGAGCATTTAAAATTTACTCCCTTAGCAACTTTCAAGTACAAAATACAGTATTGTTATTATAGTCACCATGCTGTGCATTAGATCCTCAAAACTTGTTCATCTTAAATATAACTGGAAGTTTATACTCTTTGACCAACGTCTCCTGATTTCCCCCACCCACACGGCACCTGGCAACATTCAAACTTTTTCCCTATTTCTATGAGGTTTTTTTTTAAGATTCCACATGTAAGTGAAATCATGTAGCCTGTCTTTCTCTGATTTATTTCACTGACCACAGTGCCCTCAGGGGAACCCAGGGAGTATTATTACAGGCCCCATGCTCACAACTAGTTCAACTAGTATGCAGTTTGAGAAATAGTTTTGTTCTCATTACAAAATCATTACATATTTAGAAAGCAGAAAGAAAAAAAATCATTGTCTCCCCAAAAATATTCTCTTCCAAACAATCAAAATTAATATTTGCTTCCTTACTTCTAGCTATAATTTTAAGCTACTTTGATTTTAATATAGGTGTGATCATATTATAAAAACCATTTTGTGTTGTTTCTTTTATTTAACATTTTAATATAAGCATTTTTTATATCACCCAACTACTCATAATTGTTACTATGAATAGGTACTTTACTGACATTATAACTTGTGGACAGTAATTCCTATAATGGATCAGGTATTGGTGTAAGGAATTTCTCTCTACAACATACTGTCACGCGAGTGTACGTTCCTCGGTTCTTTGTCTTGTCACAACAAAGATTTGGAGCGACGGACATTAAAGCCGTCGGCGCGTCACAGCTCTCGGGTCTTGGACAAACCGTGCTACAGCTCTTAGACAAATCAGTGTTACAGCTCCATTTTATTTAGAAGATAGCAGGAGAATCCAAGACTGGAAGAGAAGAGAGTGGAGGAGTGCGTGGGGAGGGAGGGAGGGGGGGAGAGAGAGAGAGAGAGAGAGCGCGCGCGCACGTGCGAGATAGAGTCCGAGAGAAAGCGCTTTGGCTCCTCCTTTTATATGTTTTTTCCTCCACCTGGGCCTGCCCTATGCAAATTGGGCTTAGCCAGGAGTGCTGTTTGTTCTGCCTGAAGTCTTCACTCTGGTCCTCGGACCTTATTTGACCTTCCTTGTCTTCTAGTCACCGCCATTTTGGACTCCTTTTCCCTATTCTACCTACCTACCTAACAATACCACATAGGATGGAGAGCATTTTTAGCCACAGCTGGTAAGTGACAGAGCTCAGATACGAATCTCCACAGTTTCCTGGTTCACAAGATGAGGAAAGGAAGCCAGAGAGGGATAATTTGTACAAGATCACAACACCAATAAGTTCTGAAGCAGTTTGCCCACAGATTTTTTCACTGTAACCTTAAGATCTCATCTGCACGCTAAACTCTAGAGCTGCCTTTTCTAAAACTGTAGCCACTGGTCCTGTGGCTACTGAACACTTGAAATGTGACTGGCGTGATGTGAGATGTGCTGTAAGGGTAGAATACACACTGAATTTCAAACACTTAACTAACGAATGAGCATAAAGTATTTAAATGATTTTTATATGGGTTACACATTGAAATTATAACAACTTGTATTTATTGAGTTCAATTACACTACATGATGACAATTAATTTCACATGTTTCTTTTCATGTTTTTAAATGTGGCTACAAGAAGTTTCAAAATACACGTGGTGTGCATTGTATTTCTCTTTCTTAGTGCTGCCATAGATCAGCACCTCTTAAATCTTAATGTGCAGATGAGTTACTTGCGGATCTAAATTAAAATGCAGCTTCTGATACAGGAAGTCCAGGGTAGACCTAAGAGTCTGCATTTCTAACAGGCTCTCAAGGAAGCCAATCCTACTTGTCCAGAAAGACCACATTGAGGAGCAAGATTCTAGATGGAAGGGAGGCAGTGGGATCAGCATCAGAACACTTAGCAACTCCTATGGGGGACTTAAAAGGAGGCTCTGACATGGGAAAGGGGTTTAGTGGTCTGAGAAGCTCCTTGCAAACCCAGGTCAGAGTGCTGTTGGGGAGGCCTAGATGGCAGCATGTCAGGTGAAATAATCAACAGCCGTGCCTGTGAAGAGACTCTACGGGGCCCAGCTGCTTTCTCAATGAAGAGGCTACTGATGAATGCAGCAAAGACAGTTTCTGAGTGAGGAAGACTGAAAGCAGACTTCATAATGTTGGGGAATAGGAGAGGTGGACTGGGTCACTGTTTTTTCCTAGAAAGAGAAAAAACAGAGGCTAAGGCTGATGTATGGGGCAAGTGAGCAAAAGTGGGATGAGGCGTGGAGTGGATTATGGGGACACTTGTTTGCTTTGGTTTTGCAGAGGGAGATTTGTGCATGTCTATGATTTGTGCAGAAAGGGAAAGGTGTGAGGGGGAAGGTGGCCCAGAGAACACGGGCAACTTCCCTCCTCAGTAAAGCAACAGGCTCACTGAACATCAGCTGTCAGGCCTCTTGAGGGTAAATATGACACAGCCTCTAGGTTCAAGGATCTCAGAGTCATAGTGTCATGGTCTGTGTGCAGGTTGGAAAAGAATTTCCAGGCAGGAGGCAGAATGAAAGGAGAATCGAGTTTATTAGATTGGGGGAGGCGGTTGTCTGCCAGTATAGTGAGTGGGACAAGGAGCAGGGTAGGGGTGTGGAGAGTCATTTGCTGATTGGATAGGTATGTATACTGGGCAGGAGAAGAGTAAGGCAAACATCTTTTCCTTATATGGGGTGAAAGGGAAGATAGGCAATACTACTCAGCAGGACTCAAAAATTCCACAAGGGTTACAACATGTTGGGGAAGGGTATTGAGGGTCTGATTTTTTCTGTTCCTGTTTTCCAAGACCATTCTTGCTCACCTTGTTCTTTCATCCTTGGGGCACCACACTGCGTACTAAGAAACCTGTGTGCCACTTGGTGTAACCTGAGAAGGCAGTACAAGCTGGTATGGATGAGCAATCTTTTCCACATGAGGCCCAACTCAAGAAAGATGTATATGATCCCCAATTTCCTCACAGTCACATTTAAGCACTCTGCTATCCAAGATGGCTGTTCTCTTGCTCTCTATACATCTGCCGCACGCACCCCCCCCCCCACCAACCCCTGCCAAATCTATCAGGGCCTACTTCACCTACACCTTACTCTTTTGACTGACCTTCGTACATACTTGCCCCAGGCCCGTTGTTCTTATCTAATGGGCAGTCAGGGGTGGTCCCCACTTCTGGTTTCCCTGGTAACTGATGAGTCAAGCTGATGTAAGTGCCCCTATAAGTGGTAATCTCCCCCTGCTCCTGGGAGTGAAGCCCCTGCCAGGCCCTGCCTGCTGTCTGCCGGACACCATGGGGTGTGCTCCAAGACTTTGCTTTGGACACATAAGCCCCCTCATTCATTAAACCACTGAGTCTCTGTCCCTGACTCCAGGCTCTTCCTTTGGTCTAGAAGCTGGGCAAGCACTGGGCTTGTAGGGCTGCGGGCTGCAGCCCAACATTCTTCATCAAAACAAAATGAAGGTTTCTATTTGTATGCTCAAATTTCACAAACAGTTTCGCTAGTAGCACCTACTGCAGTGACCTAGGTGACAACACCACCTCTTTGAAGAGGTGCTGAGTGAGCGGACACCACGTGGGGTTGGTGAGGAGGTTACAACAGACTCAGGGAAAATATCTGGCTTCAGTATACAGTCACAGACTAGGAACAACCGAAAACCTCTGGCCCCTCAGAAAAGTCTACATTTGGTGGCAACTGTGGGGTGGGGATGGGGTGGGGGTTCTGTCCTTTAAGTGAGAGCACATGGGAGTGGGGAGTAAGGTGGAGTGTGCAGGGGGAGGAGAAGGGGATGCTGGTGCAGGTGCAAAGGAGAAACTTCACCCTCCCTTATCTCATCAGCCTGGAGAAGGCAATGGCACCCCACTCCAGTACTCTTGCCTGGAGAATCCCATGGATGGAGGAGCCTGGTAGGCTGCAGTCCATGGGGTCGCTAAGGGTCAGACACGACTGAGCAACTTCACTTTCACTTTTCACTTTCATGCACTGGAGAAGGAAATGGCAACCCACTCCAGTATTCTTGCCTTGGAGAATCCCAGGGATGGGGGAGCCTGGTGGGCTGCTGTCTACGGGCTCACTCAGAGTCGGACACGACTGAAGCGACTTACCAGCAGCAGCAGCAGCAGCAGCAGTATCTAATCAGCCTAAAAACCTCAGCCTCAAAGGGTAACCCGTATCAGGCCCCACCCAGCTCCTCTGACTAAGGTCAGCTGTCGATTCAGTGGCCTTTGAGATTCCCAGATGAGTTAAAGGTCAATCCTTCAATTCTGGAAATCAGCCCACCTGGGGAATCACATTCTTATGCAAATATTCTGAAGCTAAGAAATCAAAGAACCAGCCCCAGGGAGTAAACAAGCTCTAAACATACAATGAAGATGCCATCACACCCTTCCCTTTCTTCATTTGGCCACCTGATGGGAAGAGCAGACCCATCAGAAAACACCCTGATGCTGGGAAACACTGAGGGCAGAAGAAGGGAGCGACAGAGAATGAGATGGTTGGATGGCGTCATCGACTCAATGGACATGAGTTTGAGCAAACTCCAGGAGATAGTGAAGGACTAGGAAGTCTGGCGTGCTGTTTTCCACGGGGTCACAAAAAGTCAGACATGACTGAGCGACTGAACAACAAGAGCATAAAATCCTGTAACTCTTTGGAGATTCATCTCAAGCATCTTGGCTTCCTGGGGGTTCAATTGCCTCCTAGCCCTGGGCCAACCCTTCTCTGCCAGCTCTCTGGGTCCTTCTTTCTCCACTAGACAGTCTGAGCCACTTTAAAGCAGTCTGGCTCAAATAAAGGAGAGCCATTCCAGTTCTTTCCCTCAAGGATGAGTGTTTACACAGTGTTTAGAAGTGGCTCGTTTAACATCTCTGGACAGTGATCTTCTATTTCTGTAATGACTAGCCCAATACATCAAAGAAGTTTAGCCACTTACACACCTTCAACAGTTTTCTGACGCCTTAATAACTGAGATCCATGCACTTCACCAAGGTGGTTTAAAAAAAAAAACAAAACTTCCTGTTTTCTTGAAACTTCCCTATTTAAAGCCACTGTCTCTCACCCTGGTTAAGCTTCCTCCTTTCAGCCTTCTCCCCAGCCTCCTAAGCACACCATCTCCAAAAACCAGTCTCCAGTGCCAGCATGTAAAAGCCTTGCCAAGCGTTGACCCTTCCATGAAGCATGTCTGAAATTTCAACATTCTCCAAAAGGCACACCTCACCCTCATGAATGACTTCTTTCTCTTCACTCCTGTGGTTATTTTGTAAAATGTCCTCACTCACACTGGTTAATTCAGAAAATATTTATAAAGGCTTACTGCATGCCAGGAGTTTTTTAAGTTCCACTAACAATTCTAAGATGTATAGGGTAGGCAATGCAACTCATTTCAGTATTCTTGCCTGGGAAATCCCATGGATAGATGAGCCTGGCGGGCTACAGTCCATGGGGTCGCAAAAGAGTTGGACACGACGGAGCGATTAAATAACAACGTAGAGCAGGCAGCCCTAGGAGCTTGAAGCTCAGTGAGGGAGCACGACGCCTACTGTATGGTAGGTGCTATGTTTGGGATATTCCCCAAGAATATCCCAAAAATAAAAAAAAGATTGAAAAACCATCTCAGACTTGCTGCTGCTAAGTCACTTCAGTCGTGTCCGACTCTCTGCGACCCCAGAGACCGCAGCCCACCAGGCTCCCCCGTCCCTGGGATTCTCCAGGCAAGAACACTGGAGTGGGTTGCCATTTCCTTCTCCAATGCGTGAGAGTGAAAAGTGAAAGTGAAGTTGCTTAGTCGTGTCTGACTCTTCGTGACCCCATGGACTGCAGCCTACCAGGCTCCTCCATCCATGGGATTTTCCATACAAGAGTACTGGAGTGGGGTGTCATTGCCATCTCAGACTTGGGGACCCTAAAAAGGCTTTCTGGAAAAAGAAATGGGGAAGAGCATCCAAAGCAGTAAGCAGACAGGCAAAAGTCCAGACATTGGGTCAGCTAGGCCAGAGTGCAAGTTCAGGCACGGCAAGGGGAGGCGGGAGGAGGTGGGAGTGGAGCCCAGGGTCTAAAGCATGAAGAATCTTTTCAGTCACTCTCAGAAGGTTGGTCTTGATCCCTGAGGCAGATGGGCCATTTAAGAAAATTGCTTTGTGGTGAGCTGAATGCATTGGATGGGGCAAAGGCGCTGCAAGAGTGAAGCTATGGCATGTGGGATCTGATCCACATAGGAACCAGATGAGGGTTTCTTCCTTGAGGAGGCAACTGGAAGGCTTCAAGGTTCCCCAGATGAGAGGGGACTAAGGCCTGAGTTCAGCATAAGACTGTCGTCCCAGTATTTACTTCTCCATTCCTGTGTGTATGCACGTCTTCTCTTTCCTTGGAATGGAAGTCCTGAGTTGGCAACAAGAGAAGTCACCACAATGAGAAGCCCAAGCACCACAACTAAGAAAGCCTGCACACAGCAACAAAGACCCAGCTCAGCCATAAATAAATAAATATTTAAAAAGAAAGAATTTCTCCTGAAGTTTCTCCTAAGGAGAAAATACATGTGATGGACGAGCTTTACTTGGGCATGAGTTAAAGTGCTGTTGAACATCAGTTCAGTGTTAATCAACCAAAAATGTGTTAAGTAAGGTGTTTTTAAACATAAACAGCCATAAAACAAAGTTATTTATTCACAGTTTGATAAAAAATATTGTGACAGAGCCTCATAGGAAGCTAACCCTGCATTTTCTCTAGAACGATGGTTCAGTATTCACTAATGGTGTGTTTGTGGCCACTTAATAGAATATACTGTAACTAATGTGAATTGGCTCTGTGAGTGTTTGTATTTAAGACTATGATTTTCTTCTGAGCTGGGTTTTTTATGCATCTCAGAATTCCGCTATGGTGCAGTGTGCCTGTTACTAAACTTATATCCGTCAAATCAAACCCAGAAAGAATTGCTTTCCAAATATCTTGGGTCCTGTGTGTTTGTGGTTTTGAAACCTTCATGCTGAGCTTTCTGATGGTGAGACTAGAACTCTACAGCCTACATTCTGTGTCAGCAGGCTGCTGTCAGGTTCTTCCAGTAGGGGGCGCTGTGTGTTAGGCGCTCAGTTGTGTCCCACTCTGTGACCCCATGGACTGTAACCCACCAGGCTTCTCTATCCATGGAATTCTCCAGGCAAGAATACTGGAGTGGGTTGCCATTCTCTTCTCCAGGGGATCTTCTTGACTCAGGGATCAAACCCACATCTCTTATGTCTCCTGCATTGACAGGTGGGTTCTTTACCACCTGAGCTACCAGGGAAGCCCGAGGGCACTAGAGGGAGACTTTAAGGCAGGAGGAGGAAGGATGGACTTTGGCTCACAGTGCCCCCTTTATCTTTGCCTGCAGAATCCCTTGGACAGAGGAGCCTGGCGGACTACCGTACATAGGGTCACACGACTGGACACGACTGAAGAGTCGAAGCACGCATGCACGGCCGTTTACCCTGACGGTAGTAGCAGCTGATTTCAGACTTTTTTCCAGCTCTCTGAACTACTGTAGTCCTCAGAGGTCTGAGTCTCAGCTCTGTGGAGCCCCTCCTAGAACATGGCTCATGGTACCCGCAGGCTTTACCTCAGTTACCTCAGGGTCCCTTTGCTTTTTTCAGACCTTTAACATCTGTATAACTAATTTAATTTCCAAGTTAAATTCTCTCTGCTGAGCTACTTACTATAGTTTCTATAGAGGTTTCTTTAACTTTTTATTAAAAATAATTTTATACTTACAGAAAATACAGAATAATACAGAAATGCAGAGTAATACAGAAAAATTCTAGACACCCTTTATACCTTCACTCAAATCCATTATATATTTTTTTCCATTGAGGTGAAACTCACATAATATAAAATTAACTATTTTAAAGTGAACAAATCAGTAGCAATCAGTACATTACAATGAATCTATCAACTTTTATCATTTTCCCACATTTGTTTTATAATTCACTATCTCTATAAATACATATATGTGGATGCTTCATTATGCATAATATTGTTCTTGAACTATTTGTAGATTACATACATAATACTCCTTTACCTCTTAGTACAATTATATGTATTTTAGAATATATTTGAATATAACTATTGGTTGAGCTTCCCTGGTGACTCAGACAGTAAAGAATATGCCTGCAATGCAGGAGACATGAGTTTGATCCCTGAGTCGAAAAAAGGGATAGTTTCCCACTCCAGTATTCTTTCTTGGAGAATTCCATGGACAGAAGAGCCTGGTGGGATCATAAAGAGTCAGACATGACTGAGCGATTAACACTTTCACTTCACTTTTACTTTGAATTATAACCATTGGTACATTACTTTAATCTTTAATCCATATTCCGTTTTTGCAAAAAGATTCCACAGAGAATGTATCAATTTACTGGGAATACATTTTAGCACTGTTGTTTCTTTATCTTCTTTGCATTCTATGTAATGGCTGTAAGAAAGATAATTTGAAAATAGTGTTAACCCAAGTAGATTAAAAAGATGTGGCTTTTTCAAAAATGATACACTCAATATTGCAAAATATAATTCTTAGGATTCAAAAAACTTACCTTATATAGTTGAGGTTGGAATTTTAGTTTAATTCTTGTAAAGTATAAGTATTTTCTTGTCTCTCCCACTCTGAAGTCTTGCTATTTGGCTTTATTTTTAACTTTACGATGTGCATATTTACAGGCCTGCTATAAACAGCTGAGTAAAAACTCAGGAAGGTAGCCAACAGTTCATGTGTTTTACACACGTGGACCCTGGCAGAGGAGAAGAGGAAAAATGGCCCTCAGCCTGATTCTCCTGCACATTTTACTGTCCTTGAGGCATTTTCACTGCCCAAAGGAGAAGGAAAATTGTTTTCCAGTCTTAGGTCTAGTGCCAAAGTTATTCTTGGAATTACTCCCTTAATCTGTCAGTTTCATTTTTCCCATGGAGATGTGATCAAGGCGGCCATACCTTCCCAGTCAAGAACTAGGTTGGAACTTGTTTGCTCCCCTAGACACCTGGTTTGGGAAAAAACCCTGCAGAGGGATTTCAATAAGTGACCAGAAACATCAGAGAGCTGGTACTAAGATCTGAAGCTCTAACCTTACATGTGACTTCAGTCTTTCTACAGAGCTAGTGGCTAACAGATACAAAGGAATTAAGCACCTCTGTGGAAACTTCCCTGGTGGTCCAGTGGTTAAGACTCTGTACTTCTACAGCAGGGGCATAGGTATGATTCCTGGTCAGGGAACTAAGATCAACTTGATCCCTGGATTGGGAAGAAGATCCCCTGAAGGAGGACATGGCAACCCACTCCAGTATTCTTGCCTGGAAAATCCCATGGACAGAGGAGACTGGTGGGCTACCGTCCATAGGGTCGTAAAGAGTCGGACATAACTTGGCAAATAAACAACAGAGAGCTAGGATCCCGCAGGCTATGAGGGGTGGTCAAAAAAATCACCTCCAGGGATTTCTTAGGAAAGAAAAGACTGAGGAGTCAAATTTCAAAGCTCCGTAGTGTTGGTCTCTAGCTCGTTTCCCAAGTTCTTCGTTTTCATTCTCTTTTCCAGTCTGCTTTATTCAAGAATCTGGGTTTTGGTGCCAGATAGACCTCAGGTCACATCCAAGCTTTGTCCTTTCCTGGCTTGGGACCACAGGTGAGTTAGTTAGCCTCCCAGAGACAAAGGATCCCCACCGAAAAAACCGGGCTCACTACCTTCCTTGCAGTGTTGATGTGAGGAGTGGGCACAGTGCCTCACACAGTCCTGACAAATAAGCCTCAGCAAATGCTAGTTTTCTCCTATTATCACTTTTCTATCTTTCTTACCAATGGATTGAACCTCATTCTTCTGGAGCTTATAGTTTTAAGCAGTATTAAATTAGAAAAGAAACATATGGTAAGACAATCTGAATGAAAACTGCAGGATTTACCCAGGCCTTAGAATTTAGAAATTTTAGAAATATCCATTCCTTTCTAGAAGGTAAGATTTCAAACCCTCAGAAATGCATTTTGCAGTGTTTATAGCCACACTATTAGGAAAACCATACCTTTGAATGGAATTCTGGCAGGTTTTATAATCAAGTCAAAACTATAATTTATATGTAATTATTTCACAGTCTTATAAAGCAATTCAGATACAAATGGAATTTTTACAAAAATCAAGTTTCTCCTTTCTTTCCTCTCCTGAGAGAATATATAAAAGGCAGCTCTCAGGTATACAGAATAGTTTTTATCATAGACAGAGACTTTGGATATTTCCTGAAATAAGTGGTTTCCAGATTTTATGAACACAAATATACAGTAATGAATGATTTTACTCTGAATTCTTTATTCATAGACATCTAACACAGACTAACTTATTTAACCACAGTGGCAGAGATTAGCTAGCTGTTTACCAAACCCGGTTCCTTCTCTACCTAGGCACACACCTGAGCTATATTTCCAAACCTTCCTTGACCTTAGATATCCCTAGTGGTATGTGGTCAAAGCGGTCTTCCCAGATGGTGCTGGAGAGGAGAGTGAAAAAGCTGGCTTAAAACTCAACATTCAGAAAAACTAAGATCATAGCATCTGGTCCCATCACTTCATGGCAAATAGATGGGGAAAAAATAAAAACAGTGACAGACTTTATTTTCTTGGGCTCCAAAATCACTGTAGATGGTGACTGCAGCCATGAAATTAAAAGATGCTTGCCCCTTGGAAGAAAAGCGATGATAAATCTAGACACTGTTCTGCTGCTGTGGTTAAATAAGTTAGTCTATGTTAGATATCTATGAATAAAGAGTTCAGAGTAAAATCATTCATTACTATATATTTGTATTCATAAAATCTGGAAACAACCCTGAATATTCATTGGAAGGACTGATGCGGAAGCTGAATATTTGGCCACCTGATGCAAAGAGCCAACTCATTGCAAAAGTCCCTCATGTTGGGAAAGACTGAAAGCAGGAGGAGAAGGGAATGACAAAGGATGAGATGGTTGGATGACATCACCGACGTGATGGACATAAGTTTGAGCAAGCTCCTGGGGATAATGAAGGATAGGTAAGCCTTCCATGCTGCAGTCCGTGGGGGTCGGAACAGTTGAACATGACCTAGCGACTGAGCAAACAACGATAAGGTAGCGCTAATGGTAAAGAATCTGCCTACCAATGCAGGAGACACAGGAGACTAGGGTTCCCTGGGTGGGGAAGATCCCCTGGAGTAGGAATGACAACTCACTTTGCCTGGAGAATTCCATGGACAGAGGAGCCTGGCAGGCTACAGTCCATGGGGTTGGATGCAACTGAGCACATGCACGCACACACACACACACACACACACACACACACACGGTCAAAAGTGATATGTAATACTTCCAAGACTGGCCCATTAAACATCTCTGTGTTGTCCTCCACGCCCTTGGACCCTCCCAGCTGACAGGAAGGGAGATTACCCCCAGGAAAACGTTGGGAGACATCTTCGGAATGTGGGAGGAGCCACATATAGAAGGAGCCTGGATCCCAACTAGAAACATCTGCATTAGACTATTTTTGTGAGTGGGAAATAAGCTTTTCGTGTCAAGCTACTGAGATTTTGGGAGGTTTATCTCTATAAGCAGCTAGTGTTACAATACAGTCTTAATCACCAAATACCATTTCAAAGTCCTCAAATGTCTTTATACCAGTCCCTCCCTGCCTCCCTCTCTTCCTTCCTTCCTCCCCCAGTATTATCAATAACTGAGCATCTACCACATTCCTTCCAGGCACTATTCTAGGCACTGGGGGTTTGGATGAACAAAGCAGATAGATCTTTGTTGAGAAGCTCACATTATAGTGGAAGAGACAGGAAATAAATAAGTAAATAATACGATTTTAAGTATTGGAAATTGCTTAGAAGAAAACTAAAAAAGAATTTAAAAAAGAAAAGAGAAAGAGAGTGACAAGGAGGATCTTTTAGACAAGGTGGTTAGGACAGGGCTTTCTGAGGAGATAGCATTTGACCAGAGACCTGAATAATACAAAGAAGCTAGTCAAACAAAGATCTAAAATGGCAAAGAGCTCAATTCTTTCTCTAAAAACAGTGACCTGTAGGAGAAAAGCAAACACAATAATATAAAAGGAAAAACTGAAGTGACTCAACTCAGTCAAAGATGAGTCAAAGAGAAATGAAACTCAAACCCCAAATTTATGTGTTCTGAACCCAAATTTGCCCTTGGCCAAGGCTCTTTAGCAGTGTCAGTAAGCTCTTCCTTTTATTTTTGGCTGACTACTTCCATCCCTCCCAGTCTTCAATGTGAAGTTTGCCCATGTATTTAGGCAACTCAAAAAATACAGTAATGTGGCAGACTTCATTCTTAGATATTTATAAATACTGAGAACTCCAATAGGTTGTTTAACTTCTCCAGTTCTTAATTCCCTCTCCTTTAAAAATAGAAAGAATCCCAGTAACTAAGTTGCTTCATAGGTTTGTTCTGATGATAGATAAGGTTGTACATATAAAATGCTATCACAGAATAAGTACTAAAAAATGTTTTTAGTAAGGTTAACCTAACCTGCTGCATGTTGTCAACTATTTGAATCCATCTTCTTAAAACACCAAGATATTTCTGCCTTCTTTTGGGTCGCATTCCACTTCAATTCTGGTATGAAAGAAAAGGATAGTCTTGTCTGCAGGCTTTGTCAGCAGCGGCAGCCTGCAGCTGGTTGTGGTATGCAGGAAGCTATATGTTAAGGATGCTTATTTACGAACAGCTGATCTGAGATACCCATCTGCCTGTCTGAGGCAAAATCACCTCCAGCCACTGTCCCATACAATCCCAACCGTGAGTTTGTAATCTGTTTGTGTGTTGAGAGATCAATCTGTGGATCATGGCTGGCATCTTTTAAAATGTTATTGAAGTATAAAATAAAAATGAACACACACAAAAAAATGTTGAACTCCAGGGACTTCCCTGGCCGTCCAGTGGTTAAGATTCTATGCTTCTGCTGCAGGGGCCACAGGTTCAATCCCTGGTTAGGGAACTAAGATCCCATATGCAGCGAATGGCACCCCACTCCAGTACTCTTGCCTGGAAAATCCCATGGACAGAGGAGCCTGGTAGGCTGCAATCCATGGGGTCACTAGGAGTCAGACACGACTGAGCGACTTCCCTTTCACTTTTCACTTTCATGCATTGGAGAAGGAAATGGCAACCCACTCCAGTGTTCTTGCCTGGAGAATCCCAGGGACGGGGGAGCCTGGTGGGCTGCCGTCTATGGGGTTTCACAGAGTCGGAAACGACTGAAGTGACTTAACAGCGACTTAACAGTGGCCAAAAAAAAATTTTTTTTTTAAGTGTCGAACTTCAGAAAAAAACAAATGTCGAACTCAGGAATTACCTGGTGGTCCAGGTTAGGACTCTGTGCTCTCACTGCCCAGGATCCAGGTTCATTCCCTGGTCAGGGAACGAAGATCTCACAAGCCACACAGCATCATCAAAAAATAAAAATAAAATTTTAAAAACTGTTGAATTCAATAAATTTTTACAGAATGGACACACCAGTATAGCCAACCTGACATGAAGAAAGAGAAACCCTCTTCACACGCCCTCCCAGTCACTGCCTGTCTCCAAAGCTAACCACTAGCCTGCTTTCTAGCACTAAGCATAACAATTTGTATTCTTGGAGTTTCATTGAAATAAAATCTTATGGTGTGTGTTCTTTTGTATGGTGCTTCTTTTGCTCAGCATTGTGTTTGTGAAACTCATCCATGTAGTTGTGTGTGTCAGTAGTTCTCATTCCCATAGAGTATTTCACTATACGAATACACTGCAACTTATCTATTCAACTGTTAATGAACATCTGCGTTGTTTTCAGCTTGGGGCCATTACAGATAATGATGTAAAAGAATGGCCATTTTATCATGCTCAAACATTCTATGAGTTAGGGATTTGTAAAGGGTTCTGTAGGGATGGCTGATCTCTGCTCCAATGAAGTCTGGGCCTTCAGCTGAAAAGACTCAGTGGTTGTGGGTGCATTGGCAGTGGCACCAGCATATATATGGCACCTCAGCTAAAAGGACTCTAAGACTGACTACTGCCAGTTGGGTCACCTCTGTGTGAACTCTTCTGGTAGTGTGACTTCCTCATAGCTTGGTGGCCTCAGGGCAGATGGACTTCTTACACAAAGGCTCAGAATTCCAAGCATGAGTGTCCCCAGGAACAAGGAAGAAGCTCCATGGCTTTTTCTACTGTAAGACAGAATAACTGATTTGCCTGTGTATGCGCTCAGTTGTGTCCAACTCTGCAATCCCATGGACTGTAGCTGGCCATGCTCCTCTGTCCATGGGATTCTGCAGGCACGAATAATGAGTGGAGTGGGTTGCCATTTCCTACTCCAGGGAATCTTCCCAACCCAGGGATCAAACCCTCATCTTTTGTGTCTCCTGCACTGGCAGGTGGATTCTTTACCACTGCACCACACTCTGTGCGTGTGCACTCAGTCGTGTCCGACTCTTTGCGACCCCATAGACTGTAGCCTGCCAGGCTCCTCCGGAGTTTTCCAGGTAAGAATACTGGAGTGGGTTGCCATTTCTATAAATTAGACTGACCCCCCCCCCAAAAAAAAAAACAAACACAAATAAACAGAGAAAAACAAAAGTTTATTAACATATGCTTCACATACACATGGGAACTCTCCATGATGATAACACAAACAGCAGTGAGAACTTGGGCTTATATAGTGCCTTAACCAAAAAACAATAAATTTTCAGGGAAGTGACAAGACAAATGAAAAGAATTTTAAGTTTCTAGGACAGCAAATTGTGGGAAGGTAAATATATGGGGGAACTAGTGGAAGATAAGGGCTGGACTTATGAGTCTACTATTGTCTCTGATGATTAACTTCTGTTCTTCCTGGTAGAGCAGAGAGAGGGGGCATCATTATAAATTTATGTCATACAAAGTAGGAGGAAGGCAGAGAGCTTTTCTTATATTTGCTTTTTTCTCAGTTATCTTCAGCTCAAAGAATCCTAATGCCAAGTGGCACACTGTTGGGGAGCATATTCTTCTACCCTCCATTGGCTTAACTTTGGAAGTCACATGGCATCACCTCCACACCATTCTATCATTCCAAATGAGCCACAAGCCTGCCTAGGTTCAAAGAAAAGAGGCACAGATCCTACCTCTCCTACTGAAGAGTCTCTGGGTTGCGTTATAAGGAAGCGTATGTGACAGAAAAGTTTTTTACAGCCATCTTTGGAAAATATGAATTGCCTCAGCTCTATGACCATTCTGGAACATTTTTTCATGACCATATGTACATTTCTGTCCAGTATGTATTATACCTTGGAGCTCAATTGCTGAGTTGAACTGTGTATGTTTGCTAAACTTTAGTAGATAATGCTAAATAGTTGTTTTTGGCTTGTGCCAATTTACACTCCCATAATATGTGAAAATTACAGTTCCTCCATATCTTTACTAACAATTGGCACTGTTTTCCTCAGTTTAGACATTTGGCAGGATATACAGTGGTTCTGCGGGCTTCCCAGGTGGTGCTAGTGGTAAAGAAGCTGCTTGCCAGTGCAGGAGACATGAGAACCATGGGTTCAGTCCCTTGGTTGGGAAGATCCCCTGGAGGAGGGCATGGCAGTCCACTCCAGTATTCTTGCCTGGACAATCCCATGGACAGAGGAGCCTGTTGGGCTGCAGTCTATAGAGTGGCATAGAGTTGGGCATGACTGAAGAAACAGCACATAGTGTTATTGCATTGTGGTTTTAAATTTGCATTTCTCTGATAACTAATGAAGTTGAGAACTTTTTCATCTGTTTATTGGCCATTTAAATATCTTCTTTTGTGAAGTGCTAGTTCAGAGGGGCTTATGGCAGAAAGTGAAGAAGAACTAAAGAGCCTCATGAAGAAAGTGAAAGAGGAGAGTGAAAAAGTTGGCTTAAAGCTCAACATTCAGAAAACAAAGATCATGGCATCCGGTCCACAATTCAAGGCAAATAGATGGAGAAACAGTGGAAACAGTGGCAGACTTTATTTTTTGGGGCTCCAAAATCACTGCAGATGGTGATTGCAGCCAAAAAATTAAAAGACGCTTACTCCTTGGAAGAAAAGTTATGACCAATATAGACAACATATTAAAAGCAGAGACATTACTTTGCCAACAAAGGTCCATCTAGTCAAGGCTATGGTTTTTCCAGTAGTCATATATGGATGTGAGGGTTGGACCATAAAGAAAGCTGAGCACTGAAGAATTGATGCTTTTGAACTGTGGTGTTGGAGAAGACTCTTGAGAGTCCCTTGGACAGCAAGGAGATCCAACCAGTCCATCCTAAAGGAGATCAGTCCTGAGTATTCATTGGAAGGACTGATGTTGAAGCTGAAACTCCAATACTTTGGCCACCTGATGCGAAGAACTGACTCATTTGAAAAGACCCTGATGCTGGGAAAGATTGAAGGTAGGAGGAGAAGGGAACAACAGAGGATGAGCTGATTGGATGGCATCACTGACTCAATGGACATGAATTTGAGTAAGTTCTGAGAGTTGGTGATGGACAAGGAGGCCTGGTGTGCTGCACTCCATGGGGTTGCAAAGAGTCAGACAAGACTGAGCGACTGAACTAGAGGGCCAGTACATTTTTTAATGGATTAGATTAGAAAATATCAGAATATACCATTCATGGCAAGAGTAGATATTTTTTCCAGAAACATTGTTTTAGTTTTATATATTGTAGTAGTTGCTGTGGTGTATTCCTCAGATTCTTTCATTTACGATTAAGCACAACACTCCCCAGTTCCTAAGAATGTTGCCTGCTGCTGACTAACTGCTCAAAATCTAACCCTGCCCCAGAAATTGCCCTTGGCAGGTTTATAGGTGACTCAGTGGTAAAGATGGAGAAGGCAATGGCACCCCACTCCAGTACTCTTGCCTGGAAAAATCCCATAGACGGACGAGTCTGGTAGGCTGCAGCCCATGGTGTCTCAAAGAGTCAGACACGACTGAGCAACTTCCCTTTCACTTTTCACTTTCATGCATTGGAGAAGGAAATGGCAACCCACTCCAGTGTTCTTGCCTGGAGAATCCCAAGGATGGCAGAACCTGGTGGGCTGCTGTCTATGGGGTCACACAGAGATGGACACGAATGAAGTGACTTAGCAGCAGCGGCAGTGGTAAAGAATCCTCCTGCCAGTGCAGCAGATATGGGTTCAATCCCTGGATCGGGGAGATCCCCTTCAGTAGGAAATGGTAACTCACTTCAGTATTCTTGCCTAGAAAAATTCCATGGACAGAGGAGCGTAGCCAGCTGCAGTCCATGCAGTCTCAAACAGTTGGACATGACTGAACCACTAGCACAGATACTGAGGGAACTGAGTCACGCAGGCTTAAGGCCCCTCCCCAAGGAAAGCCCGAATCCAGTGACTGGTCAACTTAGGAGGTAAGTGCAAAGATCCAATCCTCCTAGAAGTATTCTGTCTTGCCTGGAACTTTAAACCTGAATGTCCTTTGTCCTTGGAGACCTCTTAATCCTGGGTAAATTGGAAAGGTTGGTCAACCCACTCTTGCCACAATTTGAGATGCTATTGATAAATCAACTTCAGAACTCTGTATAATCAACTGAAGCTTCACTTAGATTGCAGGAGCATCACTAAGTTCTACTTTTTCCTCTGCCCGATTCTGTGTCCTTTGTACTTTCAAAATTACTGATCCTAGAGAACGCCCCAATAAATGAGCTGCATCAACTCTCCATCCAGAATCTGCTTCCCAGGGAACCCAAAGTATTATATACATGTGTGTGCTAAGTCGCTTCAGTCATGTCTGACTCTGTGCTACCCTCTGTCCATGGGATTATCCAGTGATAAAATGGAGAATCCCTCTGTCCATGGGATTCTTCAATGATAAAATACCTTTTCTTGCTGGCTTAAATAGATATGGAAGCCACTATTAGAGTAGTTATTACTGTTTTTCCCACCCAGTGCTCCTCTCTTTCTTTAGTGACAGCACCCTGCTTCTTCAGGGGAGATAGTACTCCTCTCACTCAAGTCAGAGGTTTTTGTGGGCATATCCAATTTAAGTACCCCCATCCTCCCAACTCTCAGGCATCAACCCAGGCCAATCAGAATCCCTTCCTAGAATTTTTCTATTCAGTGTTAGAGAAAAAGAGTCCTTTCTGGGCCAGCCTCCCCACTATAATATTGAACCAGAGGCCATATAACCCATATACAGACAGACAAGTAGGGGAAGTGTGGAGAAAGGGATTCCTGTGACATTACACTTTGGTTCCACGGCAGCCTGGGACCCATGTGAACCTCTCCCTTCCCCTGGCTCTCCTCCCCTTGGGCTTCTGCCATTTTCAGTGAGAAGGATTCTAATTAGTGCACAGGCTTTTGAGAAGAGCACATTATGATAAATCATCAGGAAAATAATCAATAGCTGTCCTGTTGCTTCTAATTTTTTCGATGTCTTCTATTTATTTGTCTTCCTTTCCTTCATCTTGTCTTCTCTACTTAATCAAATTAAATCCCTCCAAGATTTGTTCAAATGCCCCCTGCCTGATGAAAGTTTTCTGACACTCCTAGTTTACATGCATGCAGCCCACAAACATTTTTAAGCTCTTGCTACTCTTTGGCCTGGCATGCTGTGATTCATGGGGTCGCAAAGAGTTGGACACGACTGAGCGACTGAACTGAACTGAACTGAACTCTTATACTTAAAGTGCTGCTGTTGCAGAGGAGGAGCTCAAGAGGGAGGGAATACACGTATACTTATGACTGATTCTTGTTGGAGTACAGCAGAAACCAACACAACATTGTAAAGCAATTATCATCCAATTAAAAAATTAAGTGCTATTGTGCTAGTTGCTAAGTTGCTTCAGTCGTGTCCGACTCTCTGCGACCCCATAGACAGCAGCCCACCAAGCTCCCCTGTCCCTGGGATTCTCCAAGCAAGAACACTGGAGTGGGTTGCCATTTCCTTCTCCAATGCACGAAAGTGAAAAGTGAAAGTGAAGTCGCTCAGTTGTGTCTGACTCTTCCCGACCCCATGGACTGCAGCCTACCAGGCTCCTCCGTCCATGGGATTTTCCAGGCAAGAGTACTGGAGTGGGGTGCCATCACCTTCTCCAATTGTTCTAGTACTGAGGCCCAAAGATGGAACAATGCACAGCCCAGGCCTACGGGTGCTTTGGTGTCATAGTGGGGGAAGCCAACTAATAGACAGTTACCCTATGAGGTGGCAAGTGCAATGACAGAGATGTTAGAGAGCCTGTAGGGGGGGAAGTGTGTAGCAGCTAGCCTTCAGGATGGTCCTCAATGATCTCTGCCTCCTGGTGTTCACACTCTGTATAGTCCCCCAGCATCTTATCGGGGTTTGTCTCTGTAACCAATAGAAAACCAGGAAAATAATGGTGGATGACTTCTAAGGCTAGGTCAAAGGTTGACCAACATTTTTCCTAAAAGGTAGTAAATATCGTAAATATTTTAAACTTTACAGGCTATATGGTTTCTATTGTAACTACTCAACGCTGTCACTATAGTAAGAATGCAACCAGTAAGTAAATGATGACTGTAGCTGTGATCTAAAAGAACTTTATTTACAAAGAAGGTAGCAGGGTAGCTTTATCGGTCACTTATAGTTTGCCAATTCCTGGTCCAGGTCATAAAACACATTGCAGTTTTGACTTGTTCTTTTGGGTCACTTGCTCTGGGGGAAGTCAGTTGCCATGTCATAAGGACATTTGAGTAGGTAAGGAATCAATGCCTCTGCCAGCAGCCAGCACCAAGTGGGCCAGTCATATGAGCAGGCCATCTTCTAAGTGAATTCTTTTGCCTTATCAAACCTTCGGATGACATTGCAGCCCAGTGGACATTTTGACCATAACTTCATGAGCGATCTCTAGCCAGAAGCACCAGGTAAAGTTCTCCCAAATTCCTGAAATTGTCTAAGCTAGTTAGCATTTATTGTTGTTTAAGTTTTGACTTAGTGCAGAAATAGAGAACTAATGCCAAAGGTTTGTTTTCCTACTGACCTCTGAGATAACTATTAAGAAACAGTAAGCTAGGACTTCCCTGGTGGTCCAGTTGTTAAGATTTCAAGCTTCCAGTGCAAGGAGTGAGGTTTCAATCCCTGGTCAGGGAACTAAGATACCACATGCTATGTGGTGTGACAAAAAAAAACCAGAAACGGTGGCTGTTGGCACATTATGAATCAACTACATTTCAATTAAAAA
Organism: Bos indicus x Bos taurus; assembly: GCF_003369695.1. NCBI lineage: Eukaryota > Metazoa > Chordata > Mammalia > Artiodactyla > Bovidae > Bos > Bos indicus x Bos taurus. The sequence goes on from NC_040081.1 coordinate 72,245,769, forward strand.
AGAATAAAGAAACAGTAGGCTTGCTGTAGCCTAGGTTCTTTAGTTAATTTGTTTGTTTGAATTACAAATACATAAATACAAACTGGTGGTGGAAAGATTCAGATAATACAGAAGTATAGAAATCAAATAAGAACAGCCTCCTGTATCAACTCCCAATTGTGGATGGAGAATTTCACCTGTTATATCAGTAAACAAAGGATGTTGGGGCTGTCAAACCATCAGTCACTGTAGCCATCCCCCTTAGGGGGTGCAGGATTAAGTAAAGCAGGATGCTGGTCCTGGTATATATCAAAGGGATGATTTCAATGAGACCATACTCTTGCATCTTCCCATGCATAGGAAAGTGCTAAACTTATTAAGTTGAGATGTCAGGTTTTTCTTTTGTTGTTGTTGTTCAGTGGCTAAGTCATGTCCCAACTCTGCAACCCCATGAACTGCAGCACGCCAGGCTCCTCTGTCCTCCACTATCTCCTGGAGTTTGCTTGGATTCAACAAGCAGCAGTGCAGGAGGGTTCCTTTTTCGCCACACCCTCTCCAGTGTTTATTATTTGTAGATCGTTTGATGATGACCATTCTGACTGGTATTGAGGTGATACTTCATTGTAGTTTTGATTTTCATTTCTTTATAGTATCCAAAATAGAGTAATGCATCCAAGGTCATAGAGAAGTTACAGCAGAGCTGACATTCACCTCTTGAAGGAGGAAAGGGACCACAGCTCCAAAGAACAGACACTCATCTCCAAGTTTAACAGTTAACACTCTCTCGTTTGTCTATAGAATCTACAGTGCTAAGACAGCCCCAAACTTTCTCATTGGTGATGCTATCTAACCGTCTTACCATTTTCTTTAATTAACAGTAATCTCTTAAGACTTCTCTGGCCTTCCAGTGGTTAAGGTTCCACACTTCCACTGCATGGGGTGTGGGTTATATCCCTGGTCAGGTAACTAGGATCCCACATGCCTTGTGAGGCATGACCAAACTAAGATTAAAACAAAAAAACTAACAAAAAAACAATAATCTTTTGATGTTCCAACTACCTGGGGTTTTTGTTTCTTTGTTTGGCTTTTGTTTTTTTGCAAAAATTTTTTGTGTCCTGGCTTCTCCCTTACCTCTTCAGAGCTGTCCCTCAGAGCTATCTGACAAGTGTCTCCTGGGCTTAAGTCCTAAGCAAGTTCACTGAGTAAACCATATTTCTCAACTTTTATGAGGTTGTGCTTTTTTTTTTTTTTTCCCCAGTCTACACTATCCTCTTTGCCCCAACACTGCCCTTAGAGGAGGTGTTGGCATATTTGTATATCATCTTTTGGCCCCCTTTCTGTAGCATGGGTGCCTACTGGCTTCTTCCTTTCTTATTTCCTCAGCACCTTGTGAGGAAAATAAAATAAACTCAAGAGTTTATTTTGCTCTATTTTGTCGTAATGATTTGTCATTTTCTCCAGAGACAGCTTCCCAAATGTGGGACCAGTGTAATTATATGAGGCCCTGTGCAATTTGAAGAACCCAAACTTGATTTAAGGCTCTGTTGTCACTATATTGAAATTCTTATAACTATTCTTTAAAATTCTTAAACATATTTTAACAAGGAGCCTCACATTTTCCTTTTATGCTGTCCATGGTTTTCGTGTTTATCTTCTCTGAGATTACAGGAGCCCCGGGCAGCGATCTTGTGATGGACTTCTTTGAATTCCTCACAGCATCTTGAGAATACCCACAGAAAATGTTTGCTAATATGAAGGGAAATTTTCTTATCTCTGAAGGACTTTTTTCTTACTTTTTTGTTTTTGTTTTGTGAAGCCATGCATAGATGTATTTGATGACTATCAACAAACAGAATAAACCAGAGTTCTTATTATCCCAGTGGAGTCCCACTTTCTGTCTGGTTTTTGCATGCTGCTCTGAGCTTCATTTGTTCCAGGCAAAGAACAAAGAAGAATCCCGTTCTCTGTTTCTCATTTAGAGAGATCCATGAGCTCATTCTCAAGAAGCAAGAACTTCAGCCCCTTACAGCCTGTGAGCTCCATGTTTCCACAAGACCTATACTCAAAGAAGGATTGTGATCCAGGCATAATGAAGTTCATGTTTCCAGGCAAGCAGTGAGCAGGAGTTAGTGAATAAGTAATGGAGCCTATATCTATGATGTTTAATTTTTTTCATCTGTCTGTACTTCAGCTAATGATCCTTCTAGTCATTTCAAGTGTTCGATGTTCCTTGAGTTTCAGTCATTAGGAAGATTTACCATAATTTCCTGAAAAAAAAAAAAAGTTAGATTTCAGGTTGTTCTGGTTAACTTTTTAGAGCAGCTTATATAAATTCAAATTCTCCACTTTTTCAAATTTATATTAAGGTATTTCTTTAAAACATGTTCCTCAAGTGTGAAAATAATTTTTCTCCAATTTTTATTACTTAAATATTTTATGCTTTTGAGAGTGTATGTTCTATGTATGCCATGTTTTATTTACTTCTTTATTTTTTGGTCATGCTGTGCAGCATGTGGGATCTTAGTTCCCCAAGCAGGGATTGAACCCGTGCCCCCTACTGTGGAAGCACAGAGTCCCTAACCACTGGATCACCGGGGAATTCTCCATGTTTTTTAAAAATGGAGTAAACCGCACATTCAGAAAAGTAAAATGGTAAAAATTTAATTCAAATAGTTTTAACATTTAAAGTGAAATTTTTGTTGTTCATTCAGTCATTCATTTAACAAATATCTGTGAAGTCCCTTCTATGTACCAGGCAGTGTTTCAGTCCTGGGGACCAGCCAACAAGTTCTCAGCATGCATTATGGTGGAAGAACATAACAGAAATAAAGACAGGCTGGATAAGTAACATAACAGAACATTTCATTTTAGCTAGTGATATATAGTAGGGCTTCCCTGGAGGCTCAGATGGTAAGGAATCCACCTGCAATGTAGAATAACCAAGTTCGATCCATACACATTTGGATATTGATTTCAAAAGATCTTTAGAGTATAGTTGACCCTTGAACAACACAGGTTTAAATAACATGTATATGTGGATTTTTCAATGAACTTGTAGTACAGTACTACATGTTTTGTGGTTGGTTGAATCTGTGGACATGGAACCCTGGATACAGAGCCATCTTTAAGTTATATCAGATTTTGATGGCACAGAAGGTCAATACCGCTCATCTGCACATTGTTCAAGGGTCAACTGCATATTGTTAAATGAAAAATGGGAGTTGCAAAATAAGATATAGGGATCTCAGCTTTATAGGGATCTTGTAGTTGCCTAACCAGAAAAAGAAAGCATATACACAAACATATAAGTATGTAAGATGCTAAAAAAGAGAGAGAGAGAGAGAGAGACCTTTTGAATTAGGGATATTCTAATATTAAGAACAAAGAAAATAGAAGTTGCTGAATTCTCTGGGAACTTCAAAATATCTATCAGATTTTATGGCCACCTAGAGAGGAATTTTTCCTGATGTCTTGAAGCCATACTGACAAAAATAATTGTCAGCATGATAATTAATGTAAGATCTCTGTTTGCATTGATATGCTCCACCTCTATGGTCAAATTGTCACATTATCTGAAATGCTTTGCAGATAGTAGGTGCTATATAAGTATTTGCCACAAGCTGGCAGGAAGGAATGTATGAACTCACTGTGGAATGAAAAACAGATGTCACTACTTTGGAAATGTAATCAAACCTCTTTTGAGGTACCAGGAAGAAGCATATTTGCAAATCAGGAAATACTCAACCTCAAGAAGCAGATGCTAATATGCTTTTGCTCAAAACATCTTTTTCATAGAAAGCCCTGGGTCACATTTTTACTTTGGTGACACTCAAAATTTTTAATCTGTCTAGGGAATTTATTTCCAAAATGACATTCTGAGTGACTGCTTCCACTCCCAGCAAGCTGAGTTTTGCGATAATTGCCTTTGATGTCTGTTCTGTGGCTTTTCTCCTTTTCCTCAACCCTGTTGCTGGATATTACTATGGAGGCTGCCCATAACAATGGAGTCTATGGCCTCAGTAGAGGCAGTATTCATGGTGCCAGAGGCTGCAGGCACTGCCAAAGGCTGTACTGAGAGCAAAGGAAACTTCCAAGGGTTTCCTTACACTGAACTATATGATTTTCCTTTCTAAAATGTATGCTCATGTTCCTTTCTAAAATGTATGCTCATGACAATCATGTTGTCACATGATTTTGGGTTGCAGTTTCATCTCAACTCTTCTTTGGCTCCCCAAGCTGTGGGCAAAGTGATTTTTAATACTGCAAGGCTGCATCTGGAGTATTCAGAGGGCAGATAGAAAAAAGAGATCATCCTTAGAGATAGTGCCCTAGGGGCTGTTTTTCATAAACCATTTCAGCCTTCCACACCCAGCAATCTTTCTTGAAGGATTAAGATATTTTATGCTCTGCCAGAGAAAGGAACTAACATTTACTGAGTAATGATTATGGGCTGTTGGCTGTATATGGATCAGTCTTAATTTTCCTTTATTTATGAGGTATTATCAGTCTGGGGCTTTCCAGGTGGTAAAGAATCTGCCTGCCAATGCAGGAGACACAAGAGACATGGGTTTGATCCCTGGGTCGGGAAGATCCCTGGAGTAGGAAATAGCAACCCACTCCAGTATGCTTGCCTGGAGAATCCCTACGGACAGAGGAGCCTGGCGAGCTACTGTCCATGGGGTCACAAAGAGTCAGACATGACTGAGCACACACATATACACACACATCAGCCCACCTCACAAATGAGAAAAATGAGCCTTCCTTAGGGTCTATACTAAGATTTCTTGATTCTAAAATTCATGTTCTTGATACTACAAGGAGAGGGGAGAATAGGAGTCAAGATTACTGGCTTCTTTGGTATAACATGCTCAGTAAATGACACCAGAATTGTACTTCACAAGGATGAACATGATATAACCTAGTTATACCAGAACAAAACACTCACTTTTAATGCATCCTGATTTGGGGAAAATAACTGAAATTTTAAGACAATTGAAAGTGCCTCACTATGAAATTTTTAACAGCTTTAATAGGTGTCCTGATCCCTAACCCATCACACCTCAACCCACTCCAGTGTTCTTGCCTGGAGAATCCCAGGGATGGGGGAGCCTGGTGGGCTGCCGTCCATGGGGTCGCACAGAGTCGGACATGACAGAAGCGACTTGGCAGCAGCGGCAGGGGTCTCCTTTTTCAGATCCTAACTCTCCAGGTTTCCACTGTTGGCCATTTCCCAGTAAGATAAAGGAAGATGCCAGCTATAACGGATAGAGTTGTACTTTGAGCTCCCACTACTTTCCACAGTTCATCACATTCCAAATATGCTCAAGCAGCAGAAGTTATACTCACAATGGTGAACTTCTCAGCATCTTTCTGAGCCCACCCCTAAAATTGTTTAAAATTGACATATTGTTTCCTATAAATGAAATTGAAATGTACTTGCAAACCGGACAGAGTTGCTGGTAGCAATGGATACAAAGAATTCTTCGAAACCAAGATGTTGTAAAAAGCAGAGACGTTACTTTGCCAACAAAGGTCTGTAGGTCCGTCTAGTCAAAGCTACGGTTTTTCCAGTAATCATGTATGGAAGTGAGATTTGGACTGTAAAGAATGCTGAGCACTGAAAAATTGATGCTTTTGAACTGTGGTGTTGGAGAAGACTCTTGAGGGTCCCTTGGACTGCAAGGAGATCCAACCAGTCCATCCTAAAGGAAATCAGTCCTGAATATTCATTGGAAGGACTGATGCTGAAGCTGAAACTCCAATTCTTTGGCCACCTGATGTGAAGAACTAACTCATTAGCAAAGACCCTGGTGCTGGGAAAGATTGAAGGCAGGAGGAGAAGGGGACAACAGAGGATGAGATGGTTGTGCATCAAGATCACCAACTTGATGCACATGAGTTTGAGTAAGCTCTGGGAGTTGGTGATGGACAGGAAAGCCTGGCGTGCTGCAGTCCATGGGGTCGCAAAGAGTCGGACATGACTGAGCAACTGAACTGAACTGAAGATGTAGAAAGGTAAATTATCAAACTCTTGATTGTGTAGAATAGTGCAAGAACAAATCCTCGTAGAAAATGCTAAGTTGTCTACAAGCAGAGAAAGGTGAGTTTTTTAGAAATAGGAAAAGATGTTTTTAAGTGGCTACCATTGATTCTGGGAGGAAAGAAAGAAGATATGGCAAGAGAAGCCATTTGACTTCTATTTGACTCATGTTCTTATAGATGACTTTGTCCCATGTCAAAGTCTAAAATAATGTTTCCCTTCCATTGTCATTAAATCCTACTTATCAATATGAAAGGCCAGCTCTATGAAAAAAGTTGAATACTTAAAAAAGAGCTTAAACTCTGTAGCAAGTCACTAGTATGAGTATACCAAATGTCACAAATTATATTTTGAACTTACAAATCTGATTTTGAAAAATATCTGCTTTTGGAAAACATTTCCATGGTAGATTTAGTTTTAATTTGCTCTGCTTCTGTGCAAAATACCTTAGAGTTTTTGCACAGAAAAATTCTCCTGAAGTTCTCCTAAGTTCCTTTTACCTCTTTTGTACCAGCGCCTCTTAAATTTTAATGTGCAGAGACAGCCTGTCAAAATGCAATTTCTGATTCAGTAGGTCTGGGTTGGGCTTCAGATTCTGCATTTTTAATAAGCTCTCAGGTGATAACAGCATTGCTGGCCCATAAACAACGTTCTGTGTGAGACTTAAGATCACAGAATTCTTAAAACTCAGCGGGACCATGTTTCAAAAGAAGAGACTAAACGGAAGACTTTTCATAAGGGAACATTTAAGAGTGAAAAAAATTAGTAGAAATTATCTTAAGCCAGGACTTGTTGAGGGCTTTACTGTGGAGAAACACTGATAGGTTTTAAGCAAGGAGGAACTTGATTAGACTGGTTTACTATCATTCCTTTCTTGTTAAGGTAGGAATCTATAGTAATAACACACAAACAACCACTGGGGAAAGTAGCCAGGAAACCGCAACAAGGCCATAGCAAAGTCTTTATTTCTTCTCTCTCCCTCATGGCAGTTAAGAAATTTCATCAAGTATTGAAGAAAAGATACAGTCTTTGCTCAAGATATATATTAATATGATCTCAAAACTACAAACTCCCAGGCCTTTACAGTTTTGTAAAATACAAGAAAAATTATTTAAGAAAGATTTCTGGATTCCATAATAAACTGCAGTATCTTTTCTCTGATTCTTTTTAAGCCTTGATATCTTAGCAGTATATCCTCATAGGATCATCATGAGGAAAAAAAAAAAAAAATATATATATATATATAGTCTAGACAGAGATCAAGAATCACTGCAATGGGGTTCTTTCTTGGACCCTTACTAGGCCAAGCAACCTCTGAGCTCTCATAACCCCAATGCCTGCTTTGATCATGACATTTAATACTTTGTATTTATAAATCTTTTTTAACTATTGGAAAACGTAATAATAAAGGTGGCAACCCCCTCCAGTATTCTTGCCTGGGAAATCCCATAGACAGAGGAGCCTGATGGGCTATAGTCCATGAGGTCGCAAAAGAGTCAGACACAACTTAGCAACTAAACAACAACAAACATTTATTCAGTACTTACCACGTGCAGGCTTATTCTAAATACTTTTTATCATTACAACAGTCTAATGAGGTAGATGCTACATTCCATGCCCATTTATAGACAAGGAAACTGAGATTCAGAGTTGTGGTGATTGCCCAAGGTCCTTGAGCTAGTTAGTGAAAGGGCTGGGATTGGAGCCCAGGTGGTCAAGACCTAGAACCCACATTCCACTTGAGTTGATGCTTCCTCAAGCATTGCTCTCAATAATTCTATAGCATAGCATAGTGGGGTGTGTAGCAGGCATCCATTTTTGTTGGTTTCACATTGGTGAAATCATCAGGATTTTGCTAGGGATATAATTAAAGTTTGTAGAGTCTAAATCATTTCCAGAAGTCTCAAGTAGACTTCCCTTTTTTTTTTTTTTTGGCTGTGCCACACAGCATACAGGATCTTAGTTCCCAATCCAGAGATCAAACCTGTGTCCCCTGCAAAGGAAGCATAAAGCCTTAACCACTGGACTGCCAGGAAATCCCTGCTGTTGTGTCTTTAACTTCTGTTCAACCCATTCAAATCCAGCCAGACTTCTGTCTTCATCTCTCCACACTGTGACATCTTTAAAGTCATGGCTGTCTCCCATTTTGCCATATCTAATATATGCATTCTACTCCTTATCTGCAAGGAGATCCAATTAGTCAATCCTAAAGGAAATTAGTCCTGAATGTTCATTGGAAGGACTGATGCTGAAGTTGAAATTCCAATCCTTTGGCCACCTGATACAAAGAACTGACTCATTGGAAAAGACCCTGATGCTGGGAAAGATGGAAGACAGGAGGAGAAGGGAACAACAGAGGATGAGATGGTTGGATGGCATCACTGGCTTGATGGACATGAGTTCGAGCAAACTCTGGAAGTTGGTGATGGACAGGGAAGCCTGACATGCTGCAGTCCATGGGGTTGCAAAGAGTCGGACACGACTGAGCAACTGAACTGACTCCTTATCTGACACAGCCTCTCAGCAGCATTTGACCCAGCCCTCTGGTTTCTCTGACACTGTACTGTTTTGTTCTCTGATATCTCTGTTCCCTCTCCAGTCTCCTTTGCTATCTCTTCATCCTCTGTGGGTCTCTAAATACTGGAATTCCAATTCGATACTGTATCACATCAACTGTTCTGTGTTGGTCTTTATTTCTTCTCTCATTCTTTTCCCCACTCCTTCATCCCTGTTTATCGTTATGACTTTAAATATCTTCTTGATGATGCACATGACTCCCAAACTTATATTGTCAGCCCAGCCTCTTTGCTGAACTCTAAACTTAGAACTTTCTTGACTTCTCTACTGGCATGTTTCATGAGCATTTAAAACTCCTTTGTTTGGGACTTCCCTGGTGACCTAGTAGCTAAGATTTCACACTCCCAATGCAGGGGCCCTGGGTCTGATCCCTGGTCAGGGAACTAGATCCCGCATGCTGCAACTAAAGATCTTGCATACGTCAAAGATCAAAGACATCATGTGCCTCAGCTAAGACCCGGTGTAGCCAAAAAAGTAAGTAAATAAAATAAAATTCATATGTTCAATATTACAGTTTATTGTAAGGTATAAGCAGAAAAAATAAACCCCGTAAGCTGTGGAAACTGAGCAAATCTTTTGTCAAAGAAAATGTCTTTTCCCACATGACATTGACTACAAAGAGGAAACCAACAAGTAAGGAAAATATTTATTAGCTACTTGCCCAAAGTTAAAATATGGCTCCCAGATATGTGTGTGTGTGAGAGATTTGTTTAACTTACCAGTAAGGGAACTGGTGGGTCAGGAAGATCCCTGGAGAAGGAAATGGCAACCCACTCCAGTGTTCTTGCCTGGAGAATCCCATGGACAGAGGAGCCTGGCGGGCTATAGTCCACAGGGTCACAAAGAGTCAGACATGACTGAGCGACTGAACAACAACAAAGGGAACTGGCAGGCAGTAAAGCTGTTCCGAAGACCATTTGAATAATAGAGATTTATAAGGTCACCCAGGAAAGACAATTGCTTCTTGACAGGAAAGCTATGACAAACCTAGACAGTGTGTTAAAAAGCAAAGACATACTTTGCCAACAAATGTTCGTCTAGTCAAGGCACAGTCTTTTCAAGTAGTCATGTACAGATGTGAGAGCTGGACCATATAGAAGGCAGAGTGCAGGAGAATTGGTGCTTTCGAACTGTGGTGCTGGAGAAGAATCTTGAGAGTCCCTTGGACTGCAAGGAGATCCAACCAGTCCATCCTAAAGGAAATCAACCCTGAATACTCATCAGAATGACTGATGCTGAAGCTCCAATACTTTGACCACCTGATGCAAAGAGCTGACTCACTGGAAAAAAATAACCCTGATGCTGGGAGACATTGAGGGCAGGAGAAGAAGTAAGCGACAGAGGATAAGATGGTTGGATGGCATTATCCATTCGGTGGACATGAACTTGGGCAAATTCCAGGAGATGATAAAGGATAAGGAAACCTGGTGTGCTGCAGTCCTTGAGGTTGCAAAGAGTCAGACACAACTTGGTTACTGAATAACAACAACCAGGAAAGACATGCTAAATAAATTTGCAAGGTGAAAGACACAACTAGTTAATGTCCTACAGGGCAGTAAGACTAGCCGTTTTGAGATACCATTTTTGCTGGAGAGGAATCATTTGTCTATCAGACAAAAATCTACAAGTTAACATGTAATTTCCCAGAGTCTCCCAAAAGTGATCATTTCTCTAGAGAATTAAATCATCCTTGGGCAGGCCTGTAAGATAGACCTGAAGTGTGACATTGGAAAGATACACAGCCTTCTTTTTGCCTTATTTCCATGTTTTGGATAATTTTTATTAAGTGTGAGAATCTTTACCAACTTTTTTCTTGAGCACACAGTTTATAATAAATAAACAGAATTGGGATTTTTATTCCAAAGCTCATATTTTTTCTACCATACACCACTGACACATGGCTTTTATTTAGGAGAGGTGCTATAGAGATTTCCAGGCTGTAGGGCGGACAACTGAATATCCATTACCAGAACAAAATGCTCTTAGAACTCTGAAGGTTGAGCTTGTCTCTGGATTTTTTTTCAAAGCCTGCTATCTTGAGTCCCATTCAGTTTTCTGCTCCCAGAGACCTAGTAAAAACTTCAGATTTATATCATTCATTTTCCAGGTTACGCAATGTTTTATTTATTGATGTTTAGTTTTAAGTACATGTCTAGTCTTCTCAAGGAGACTGTAAGTCTCTCAAAAGGAGGTTTTCTTTCTTAATACTTAACTGTAGCTATAGCTCCTTGTATATGCTCTACAATGTTCAGTAAGGATTAGCAGTACTGAGGCCATACACAGGTGAAAATGAAAGCTGAACAAGTTGAGACAAATAAAAGACATATTGTAGGGACATCCCTGGTGATCCAGTGGTTAGGACTCCTTGCTTCTACTGCAGGGGGTGTGGATTTGATCCCTGGTCAGAGAACTAAAGTACTGCATGCTGCATCACAATAAATAAATAAATAAAAGACATAGTCAAGTAAAATAATTTTGTTGCTGTTCAGCCTCTAAGTCCTGTCCGACTCTTTGTGACCCCATGGATTGCAGCATGCCAGTCTCCTTTGTCCTTCACTTTCTCCTGGAGTTTACTCAAATTCATGTCCACTGAGTCCCATCACTTCATGGCAAATAGATGGGGAAAAATGGAAACAATGACAGACTTTCTTTTCTTGGGCTCCAAAATCACTGTAGATGTTCACTGCAGCCATGAAATTAAAAGACACTTGCCCCTTGGAAGAAAAGCTATGACAAACCTAGACAGCATATTAAGAAGACATTACTTTGCCAACAAAGGTTCATCTAGTCAAAGCTATGGTTTTTCCAGTAGTCATGTATGGATGTGAGAGTTGGACCATAAAGAAAGCTGAGCACTGAAGAATTGATGCTTTTGAACTGTGGTGTTGGAGAAGACTCTTAAAAGACACTTGGATTGCAAGGAGATCAAACCAGTCCATCCTAAAGGAAATCAGTCCTGAACATTCATTCAAAGGACTAATGCTAAAGCTGAAACTCCAATACTTTGGCCACCTGATGTGAAGAACTGACTCATTTGAAAAGACCCTAATGGTGGGAAAGGTGGAAGACAGGAGAAGGGGACAACAGAGGATGAGATGGTTGGATGATATCACCGGCTTGATGGACATGAGTTTGAGCAAGCTCCAGAAGTTGGTGATGGATAGGGAAGCCTGGCGTGCTGCAGTCCATGGGGTTGCAAAGAGCTGGACGTGATTGAGCGACTGAACTGAACTGAACTGAAACAAGTTGGTGATGCCGCCTAACCATCTTATTCTCTGTCACTCCCTTCTCCTTTTGCCTTCAATCTTTCCCAGTATCAGGGTCTTTTCCAACGTGTCGGCTCTTTGCATCTGGTGGCCAAAGGATTGGAGCTTTAGCATCATTCCTTCCAGTGAATATTCAGGGCTGATTTCCTTTAGGATTGACTGGTTTGATCCTCAGTATATACTCAGTTTAGCACATAAGCAAGCTAAATGACACCCAGAGGCACCATGACAGTTCCCAGGCCAACCACCAAAGACCAAAAAATGGGTGGTGACCCAATTTCTATAAGTCCAACTCTTTCCCAAAATAGTTGGAATAATCCTCCCACTCATTAGCCTATGAAATTTGTTCTTGCTGTTTAGTCACTAAATTGTATTCAGCTTTTGCGACCCCATGGTCTATAGCCCACCAGGTTCCTCTGTCCATGGAATTTCGCAGGCAAGAATACTGGAGTGGGTTGCCACTTCTTTCTCCAGGGGATCTCCCCAACCCAGGAACTGAACCAGAGTCTCCTGCATTGGCAGGTGGATTCTTTACCACAGAGCCACCAGGAAAGTCCCCTGTGAAATTACCCAGCTCATAAAAGCTAACCATACCACATTTTGAGGCCACACTTGTCCTCTGCGATGGCCCACACTCTGTCTGTAGCATGTGTTCCTCTCTAAATAAATCCACTTCTTACCTTCCACTTTGTCTCTCACTGAATTCTTTCTGAGATAAGACATCAATAACCTGAGCCTCATTAGGTCCTGAACCAAGTGTCTGGTTTCGGTTGGAAGACTGTGGGTTTGGTCCTGGTTCAAGTCCCAGCACGTGAGTTCAATTCCCAATCTGAGTTGAATGGTTTCAGTTTCACAAACAAATGGGTTCATTCAGCAATTTATACTGAGTGCCTGCTATGTATTAGCCACTGGGACACAGCTGTAAGTCAGACATGGGCATAAACTTGATTACAGTGTACTGGGAAAGACTAATACTAACTTCACAAAGAGGATTAAATTACTATTAAGAAGTTATACTTAAAAATAGGGACTTCCCTGGTGGTCCAGCAGTTAAGACTCTGGGGTTCCAGTGCAGGGTGTGTGGGTTCAATGCCTGGTTGGGGAACTAAGATCCCACATGCTGAGCAGTGTGGCCAAAAAGTAAAGCAAACAAAAACAATGCAATATGTTGGGACCAGGACACCTGAAAACCTCAAAAATAAAGAAAGTCTGAGAAACTGTCATCACCTTAGGAAACATGACAATGAATAAATGTAGTATGGTATCCTGGATGGGATCCTGAAACAGAAAAAGGACATGAGGCAAAAACTAAGGACATCTGAATAAACTACGTGATTTAGTTAATATTAATGTACTGAAAGTAACAAATGCGTCTTGGTTCATTAGCTATAATAAATGTGCCCTTTTAATATAAGATAACAGGGAAAATTGTTGGGATGAAACTATATGGGAACTCAGGAGCCTGGTGGGCTGCCGTCTATGGGGTTGCACAGAATCGGACACGACTGAAGCGACTTAGCAGCAGCAGCAGTAGCAGCAGTACTACCTATTTAATTTTTCTGTAAATCTTAAACTATTCCAAAAAAGTAAAATCTCAAACAATTTAAATGCTTGCATTGTAAATAAAACAAAAATTATTTATGATAAACAATAAGAAGGCAAAAAACTGGATGTTTATTGTTAGTGTCTATGAAGGTGGCAAGAAACGCTTCTTGGGAAATCATGTAAGAGCTGAGACTTGAAATTTGAAAAGGAGTTGGCTGAGAAAAGAGGACATTAAGATTCTTCTAGGCAGAGATTATAGGGAATTCTAAGACTGAGAAAATCAAAGCAAGTTCAGTGAGGTCATAGCAAGATCCCTGGGCAAAGATGATAAGATGAGACTGTGACTGCCCCAGATAGGCCTTGGAGACCAGGCAAAGAATTTTTCAATTTATATTAAAACCAAAAAACCATTTACTCAATTACCGGTATGATCAGCATAGCTATGTGCAGCTCTGCAAAGCTTTGGGCCCTATTATGGTTGTTTACTCACTAAGCCTTATCTAACTCTTTGTGACCCTATGGACTATAGTTTGCTAGGTTCCTCTGTCCATGGGTTTTCCCAGGCAAAAATACTGGAGTGAGTTGTCATTTCCTTCTCCAGGGAATCTTCCCAACCCAGGTATCGGACCTGTGTCTCCTGCATTGCAGGAGGATTCTTTACCACTTGGCCCCCTGGGAAGCCCACTGGCCCCATGCTGCTGCTGCTGCTGCTGCTAAGTCGCTTCAGTCGTGTCCGACTCTGTGCGACCCCAGAGACGGCAGCCCACCAGGCTTCCCCGTCCCTGGGACAATGAACAAAACAATAAAACTCCTGCCCTAGTAAAGACCTTAAGGACAGGGTGGGAGATGCTGGAGGGAAGAAGATGGGGAAACAGACTGAGCACTGAAGGCCCTTTGGTTTTACTCTGAGATGAGGGCTTTTGAATCAAAGAGTGATTTGACCTCCTTGTGCATTATCTATGAAACCTCACTTAGGCCGCAACTCTTCCCAAAATCAACTCCCTGTGTCAGCCACAATGACCTTTTGCAAACAGACCTAGTCATTCTCCTGCTCCTGCTTTAAAGCCCTATTTTTGTCTCCTTGCAGAGACATAAGAATCCAAACTCCTAAAAGCTTAAAGAAACTCCTAAACACTTAAGACATTTCTTCAAAATATGTCAATCTGAAAAGAAAATGTGATTTTTTTTAAATAAGTTTTTATTTATGGTGGTTAAAGGCGGAAAATTTTCCTTTCCAGATCAAACCAGGTCCCAGAGGATTCTTGAAGGCCATTCTAAAACCAACTGCACATACAAACAAATGTTCTTTAGTTTATTCTATCAAACCCTCATCTCAGGATTTTCCTGGTGGCTCAGTGGATAATAGTCCTACCTACAAATGCAGGGGACAAGGGTTCAATGCCTGGTCAGGGAAGATTCTCACATGCTGCGGAGCAACTAAACCCACATGCCACAACTGCTGATCCTGTGTATCACAATTACTGAAGCCGGCACACCTAGCCACTATGCTCTGCAACGAGAGAAGCCACCACAATGAGAAGCCTGTGTACTGCAAGGAAGAGTAGCCCCCACTCCCTGCAACTAGAGAAAGCCTGCACACAGCAATGAAGATTTTCTATGAGAAGTCTACTTTGAGGAGATTTTCTCCAAGAAATTCAATTTGATTTTTTAATGTATAACCATCACTACAGATGGTGACTGCAGCCATGAAATTAAAACATGCTTACTCCTTGGAAGGAAAGTTATGACCAACCTAGATAGCATATTCAAAAGCAGAGACATCACTTTGCCAACAAAGGTTCGTCTAGTCAAGGCTATGGTTTTTCCTGTGGTCATGTATGGATGCGAGAGATGGACTGTGAAGAAGGCTGAGCGCCAAAGAATTGATGCCTTTGAACTGTGGTGTTGGAGAAGACTCTTGAGAGTCCCTTGGACTGCAAGGAGATCCAACCAGTCCATTCTGAAGGAGATCAGCCATGGGATTTCTTTGGAAGGAATGATGCTAAAGCTGAAACTCCAGTACTTTGGCCACCTCATGCGAAGAGTTGATTCATTGGAAAAGACTCTGATGCTGGGAGGGATTGGGGGCAGGAGGAGAAGGGGACAACAGAGGATGAGATGGCTGGATGGCATCACTGACTTGATGGACGTGAGTCTCAGTGAACTCTGGGAGTTGGTGATGGACAGGGAGGCCTGGTGTGCTGCGATTCATGGGGTCGCAAAGAGTCGGACACGACTGAGCGACTGATCTGATCTGATATTTGGTGGGTTGTATATCTGAGCAAATCTGCTGGAAACTTCCTATGAGATGCAACTGAATAAAAATGATAAATAAGTACATTTCATTTCTACAACATGATAGAGACAATTTCAGCTCAGCATGCAAAATTTAATTTGGTGGGAATGCTATAGAATTTTAATAAATGGAATACTGAGAAGTTATTAAAAAGAACCAGACATTTGAATATAATAAGTTTAAGATATTAAAGGAAAATTTTATATGTGTATTATAACTAAAATTATTTCCTTCTATCCTGAAATTTTCCTTTAATATACATATTGTAAATGTATATTGTATATGTATTATTTTATATATAATATAAAAAGGTTATATTATATTGAGGTTGGGAGAAAGCCTCAAGTGTATGACTATTGATACTACTTATTCTTGAGTATGAGTAATACATAACAGTTTTCAGATTGTATGTTACTGAAGTATTTGACACTTTCTACAAATTTGTTTCTGGTTAGTTGTAAATAATACAAAATAATTAGAATCTAATATTTATAAAGTGGCTTCCCAATGGCTCAGCAGTAAAGAATCTGCCTGCCAACGCAAGAGATGCAGGAGATGTGGGTTCAATCCCTGGGTCAGGAACATCCCCTGGAGGAGGAAATGGCAACCCACTCTAGTAGTATTCTTGCCAGGGTAATACCATGGACAGAAGAGCCTGGTGGGCTACAGTCCATAGAGTCACAAAGAGTCAGATATGACTGAGCATGCATGCAGACACACATGATTTATAAAGTATATAATACTTTAGTAATTAAATCCATATTTATAGGAACTAACAAAATAGAACTAAATTAGACACTATCATAAAATGACAGCCAATGATTATACCAAAACTTCTCTCTTGGTGTGAATTACGCATTTTATTTGGACTTCTATTTCAAGATGACCCATCAGTTCAGTTGAGTCGCTCAGTCATGTCCGACTCTTTGCGACCCCATGAATTGCAGCATGCCAGGCCTCCCTGTCCATCACCAACTCCCGGAGTTCACCCAAACTCATGTGCATCAAGTCGGTGATGCCATCCAGCCATCTCATCCTCTGTTGTCCCCTTCTCCTCCTGCCCCCAATCTCTCCCAGCATCAGAGTCTTTTCCAATGAGTCAACTCTTCGAATAAGGTGGCCAAAGTATTGGAGTTTCAGCTTTAGTATCAGTCCTTCCAATGAGCACCCACGACTGATCTCCTTTAGAATTGACTGGTTGGATCTCCTTGCAGTCCAAGGGACTCTCAAGAGTCTTCTCCAACACCACAGTTCAAAAGCATCAATTCTTCAGTGCTCAGCTTTCTTCATAGTCCAACTCTCACATCCATACATGACCACTGGAAAAACCATAGCCTTGACTAAATGGACCTTTGTTGGCAAAGTAATGTCTCTGCTTTTCAATATGTTATCATGGTTGGTCATACGTTCCTTCCAAGGAGTAAGCGTCTTTTAATTTCATGGCTGCAATCACCATCTGCAGTGATTTTGGAGCCCAAAAAAATAAAATCTGACACTGTTTCCACTGGTTCCCCATCTCTTTCCCATGAAGTGATGGGACCAGGTGCCATGATCTTAGTTTTCTGAATGTTGAGTTTTAAGCCAACTTTTCCACTCTCCTCTTTCACTTTCATCAAGAGGCTTTTGAGTTCCTCTTCACTTTCTGCCATAAGGGTGGTGTCATCTGCATATCTGAGGTTATTGATATTTCTCCTGGCAATCTTGATTCCAGCTTGTGCTTCTTACAGCCCAGTGTTTCTCATGATGTACTCTGCATATACTTGTTGACAAATTATCAGTGATTATTCTCAAAAAGAAAAAGCTTATGCCTTCATTCTGGACCTTAAATTAAGAAGCTTATCTTAATTATAATTCCCACTGCTGCTGCTGCTGCTAAGTCGCTTCAGTCATGTCCGACTCTGTGCGACCCCATAGACGGCAGCCCACCAGGCTCCTCCGTCCCTGGGATTCTCCAGGCAAGAACACTGGAGTGGGTTGCCATTTCCTTCTCCAATGCATGAAGGTGAAAAGTGAAAGCGAAGTCGTTCAGTCGTGTCTGACTCTTCCGCGACTGCGTGGACTGCAGCCCACCAGGCTCCTCCATCCGTGGGATTTTCCAGGCAAGAGTACTGGAGTGGGGTGCCATTACCCTATTTTTAAAAAATGGCTTACCCAGTTCCTACCCATTCCCAACCCAGCCCAATTTAGAACAGACCCATAGTTGCTTGGGTATCTGTAGGTGGCAGGAGACATCTGTAAGGCCACCCCTTTCGCCCCCCACCTCCCACCTCCTCCTCCTTCTTCTTTCAACCTGGCTTCCTTTCCTCCCTTGAAATCTTTGATGTTAGTACTTGGATCTGAAGTTCTGTGTCTCTGTAGGAGGTTTTCTGAGAGACTGTATTCTTGTATTTAAGGGCTTCCCTGGTGGTGCAGAGGTTAAAGTATCTGCCTGCAATGTGGGAGACCTAGGTTTGATCCCTGGGTTGGGAAGATCCGCTGGAGAAGGAAATGGGAACCCACTCCAGTATTCTTGCCTGGAGAATCCCACGGACAGAGGAGCTTGGTGGGCTACAGTCCACGGGTTGCAAAGAGTTGGACACGGCTGAGCGACTTCACTTTCACTTTCACTTTCATAGTTGCTTTGCTCATCATCCATTCTATGAGTGGGAAAAGAGAGATGACACTTGCCTACAGGCTAAATTAGTCTAAGGGAATCAACTGGAAAGGTCATCATCTGAATATTCTAAAAGGTCACTGAGAAAGTTCCCTCCCCCTACTCATCCCTCCCTACTTATAGGACTCTATAGGAGGCTTGTGGAATGGATTTCCCCTACAAAGTCACTGTCCCCTTCAGTAAGCCTATCTTGACCCAGACTGGATTAGATGCTCCTTAAACAGGCCTGGTTTGCTGCCATGCACCTCTTCATCCATCTTAACACTTCTAGAAATGCATTGTCATTTTTCCATGAAATTCTCCCTCGCCACTGTTATGAGCTTCTTTTATCCCTAAAGCTTAGCGACCCAGGGATTGAACCTGGGTCTCCGGCATTACAGGTAGATTCTTTATCATCTGAGCCATGAAACCAGGACCTAAAGCTTAGCAGGGACTAATTATTTGGCCACAGATATTTATTTGAGGGCCTATACTGTACCAGGTGCTGTGCTAGGTGCTGGATTTATGAAGGTGACCAAAATAGTAAAACTGACATGGAATTTAGAGTCTGGTGAGGGAAATCAGTTTTTTAAATTAATATACAAGTAACTAATCAATTAAAATAGTGTTTAGAGCTACAACATCCAAGTAACAGGTGGTAAGAGAGCACACAGAGGCTTAGTAGGACTTGATGCAGTTCACTGAAGGCTTCCTGGAAGATGTGACATTTTAGGGGGTTCCTAAAATGAGAACAAGTTGCCCAAGCACAGTGGGTCTGTGTTGGAGTCGGGGTAGGTACTGAGGCCCGGAAGAACCATCCAGGTAGTTGAAACAGCACGTGGAAATAGTCTGATACTGGAAATGGCCAGTGTGGAGGAGTTGGTGGCAGGAGAGATAGCAGCCCAGGTCAGGCAGCTTCTTATTGAACTTGTTAAGCAGCTCAAACATTGCCTTAAAGAAATGAGAAAACTGGGAGGGGATTTTAGCACAGGAATGATGTGATCAGATGATCTGATTTGCATTTTTAAAAGCTGAATTTCTGAGGCCTCCAGATGAAGAATGGAATGTAGAAGAGCAGGAATGGGCAAAGGGATTTTAGCTAAGGCAAGAGATAATGGTGGCTTAATGAATGTAGATAGCGGAACTTTAGAATCTAAGTATAGGACACAAGGCCTGGAGAGTCCCCACACATACCTTTCAGGTTCCAGGTTTTATGTCTCAGTGAACAAGGCACCATGAATTATTCAGTACTAGCTTATTCATAGCAGAGCTAGGACTACAAGCCAATTGTGCATTTTTCTCTTGCTACCTTTATTCATGGACTTCATGACTCATCAAGTTTTTTTAATTTTAAAAAAACAATGCCTTACTAAATGATGGATATATGAACTTCATTACCCTATTTTCTCTACTTTGAGATGTTTGAAGATATTGATAATAAGTGGTTTTATGAAACAATACTTTAAAACCTTTGGGGCATAGGTATGAATTCAAGGCATTTGAAATCAGTTTAGCCATGGAAACTGGTCCATGCCAAAACCATCCATGGATCGAGGAGTACATTGCCTTACAGACAGACAATAGAGCACTCTTGCAGAGGGAGTCTGAGCAACAGCAAGTTTATAGAGCTTCAAAGAGTAAACAGGAAACAGGGCAAGATAGCCTAGGAGGTCAGCCATTTCCGTATAAGCTTGCTGCTAAGTCGCTTCAGTCGTGTCCGACTCTGTGTGACCCCATAGACGGCAGCCCACCAGGCTCCCCCGTCCCTGGGATTCTCTAGGCAAGAACACTGGAGTGGGTTGCCATTTCCTTCTCCAATGCATGAAAGTGAAAAGTGAAAGTGAAGTCGCTCAGCGGTGTCCGACTCTTAGCAACCCAGGTCCTATTTTCCAGAGTAAGGTGAGCTAGCTGAAGCTGAGTTAGGGGATTGTAATGGGTGTATGTTGACAGTGGGGCATTTCCTGGAGGTGCAGGCTGGCTTAGGTTTAGATGTGTGACCTGGGTTGGGCTGCTGGTGTTAGGGCAACCACTGACCGAAACCACCCACCCTGGCCAGGACTGATAGCAACTACTTGCAGGAGTTATCTTATAACAGGAGGTCCTGGTAAGGAACATGGAACCAACAAGCTACCACCAACTGGAAGAAGTCAGGAAAGGTCAAAAGGAGGGAGGAGACACCAGTCCATGTGTCTTACCAACCTCTCAGAATCCTCCTCACTGGAATCCATCTTGGCTGAGCGATGCATGTGCCACCAGGAAGGACCCTGAGTCAGAACGATCGGCAAGAGACAACCAGGAAACTAACCCCACCACCATAAAACCTGAGACTGTGAGCCACGTGACAGAGCAGTTCTCCTGGGTTCCCTTACTCTGCTGCTCTCCACCCCTTCCGAGTAAAGTCTCTTGCTTTGTTAGCACATGTCTCCTCAGACAATTCTTTTGAGTGTCAGAAAAAAGCCCACTCTTGGGCTCTGGAAGTGGTTCCCTTTTCTGCAACAGCACATTTCTTGATCACTTAACATTATTTTGTCTAACTCTTCCTAGACATTAAGTAATCAATGTCACCACAGCTGTATGCATAAACCCCCCAAGAGTGACTATGCAGTTGCCTATTTATGATTTAAATTACATATTAGAATAACTTTGAAGAAGTTCTGGATTTGTTTTATTTAAGCTAAGGACTGTTACTCATTTAATAATTTTGGAATACAGAAAGCAAAGACAAGTGTTTATATTCACTAAAACAACTATATGGAAGGTAGGCTGTGATCATATAGTGGTTAGCATAATCATATAGTGGTTAGTACTTTGCACTGTGGAGAGTGGATGTGTGGTGAGGTAATTCTACTGACTTTCAGCCTGAAATCTCTGGATCTTGGAGAGTAGTGATTGGCAGTTAAAGGCATTAGCTTTAGCTATTAGTTTCTTTTAAACTGACTGTTATGGCAGGCATTCCTTGGGCTTGGGATCAAAGAACTCTTGAAACAGCATCTTCTAGTTTACCTTCTCCCCAGTCATTCTGCACCATGTGATTTCCTTGGTACCCAGAAAACATTCAGTTAGTTATCTCCTTATTAAAATTATTTTTTCACCCTAGTTTTACATTAGCAAGGGAATATTCAAAAGAGCAAACCTGATGCACTGTAAGTACCAACTAACTGTTAGTGAATGAAGCAATTTACAAGCAAATTGGAACCCTGTAATTTGAATACAACATGACAAGCGGCATAATATAGAAATGCATACTAAAAGGTGAAAATTTCCTCTCACATGTGCACTGTACAAAATAGTCCTGGCTAATATTTGACTACTAGTTTTAGTAAAAACACTGGCCTGGGCATTCTTGAATACCTCTATGTGCTGTAGGAGGCTATGTTGGGTCAAAAGGTTTCTGTGTGTGTGTGAATTTTGGTAGTGTCAACTTACTCTCCAAAAAGTTGTAATAATTTTGACTCCCCTAAACATAGTATTGTCCAATGGTCCATGATTATTTTACTTTAAAAATTCTTGTTTTCTAAATTATAAAAGTACATATCCTTTTGAGAAGAGTTAGAACAATTTGGGAACATTTAAAGTAGAAAATTGAGGTATTTCCTATCCCCTATCCAGTTTCTGAAATTATTTTGCAACAAGATGACAATGTGGTCAATTTGATTTTTGTGGTCAAAAATCAATTTTAGATTTTTTTCTTCTTTTTCCCTCTAGCACATGTAAACAATATATGCCACTCCTAAGACATTCTGGGAAAGACCTGCCTAGGCCTCTGAGTCCTCAGACATGATTGTATTTTGAAAAGCAAGGCTCTACCTTACTACCAATCATCTTTAAATGCATCTACATCAAATACATATGAGACAAAAAAGTAATAATTTAGCATTTTTTTCTTTTAAAAATACTTGACTATAAGTAACTTTTTGTCTTTTCATACTGTAAAAAGTAAACAATGGAAATAGTGACAGATTTTTTTTTTTTGGACTCCAATATCACTGCAGATGGTGACTGCAGCCATGAAATTAAAGACACTTGCTTCTTGGAAGAAAAGCTATGGCCAACCTAGACAGCATATTAAAAAGCAGAGACATTACTGTGCCAAAAAAGATCTGTCTAGTCAAAGCCATGGTTTTTCCAGTAGTCATGGATGGATGTGAGAGTTGGACTATAAAGAAAGCTGAGCACCAAAGGATTGATGCTTTTGAACTGTGGTGTTAGAGAAGACTCTTGAGAGTCCCTTGGACTGCAAGGAGATCCAACCAGTCCATCCCAAAGGAAATCAGTCCTGAATATCCATTGGAAGGACTGATACTAAAGCTGAAACTCCAATACTTTGGCCACCTGATGGGAAGAACTGACTCCTTTGAAAAGATCCTGAGGCTGGGAAAGATTGAAGGCGGGAGGAGAAGGGGACAACAGAGGATGAGATGGTTGGATGGCATCACCGACTCTATGGACATGAGTTTGAGTAAGCTCCGAGAGTTGATGATGGACAGGGAAGCCTGGCGTACTGCAGTCCATGGGGTCGCAAAGAGTCGAACATGTCTGACTGACTGAACTGAACTGATTTATAGTCTTTTAATTCAATAATTGTCCATTTGTCTTGCAATTCATTTTTCAAGCTTGGAGCATAAGCTTTTGTAGGGGTGGCTGATCTGGCTTAGAAATGGAGAGAAGTTTATTCTCTCACAGTTCTAGAGTTTAGAAGTCTACCATCAAGGTATCAGCAGAGCCATGATATCTCTGAATGGCTTATAGGGGAGGATCCATTCCATGTCTCTCCCAGTTTCTGGTGGTTGCCCACTTCCTTGTCTTGCGGCCACATCACTACAATTTCTCTCCATCTTTATATTGCTGTCTCTGTTTTCTCCTCTGTGTGTCTCTTATAAGGACATCTGTCTGTGGATTTAGGACACAATCAGATAATCCAGAATGATCTCCTCATTTCAAGATCCTTAATTCAAGTACATCTGCAAAGGCCTTCAGATAACACTATTCCAGGCATGTGTGCCTGGAACCCAGTGAGAGAGGTCAAGAAAAGGAAGAGATACAGTGGGAGATGTTAGGGGAAAGTAGGAGGAAGTGATGCAAAACTTAGATTACTAGTTGTTAAATGGCTTCACTGTCACTTGAAATCAAAGTATAGACAGTACATATAATGAGCTGTTGAGTCACTTTGTGAGCATGGACTTAATGTCAGGAGAGAGATTCTTTACACCTACTCTGAGTCAAAAAATCCAAGTGACTATCCTTGTCCTAAACTTAGGTGATGCATCTCTACCTGTCCAATTCTGTGTCTCAATGTTCTGTGCACAGTGCAAGGTAAACAGTGCTAAAATTTCCCCCTTTGTTTTTCTCTTTTCTAGATTACATGCAGACTAGCTTCTTAGGGAAACATTCTATTTTCTGAGCACAACACAGGAATTTAGATATCATTTTTGCCAGTATATCAGTATACTGAATTTGGTTAAAGTTTCATGGTGTGACCTTCACAACTGTGATTGGATTATAGTGGTCTGATTTTGTTTTTCGGGGAGACTTCATCACTGCTTATTTAAGACTTCCTTGTGAAAAGTGAAAGTGTCAGTTTCTCAATTGTGTTCAGCTCTTTGTGACCCCTTGAACCATAGTGCGCCAGATTCCTCTATTCATAGAATTCTCCAGGCAAGAATACTGGAGTGGGTTGCCATTCCCTTCTCCAGGGGATCTTTCTGACCCAGGGATCAAACCTGGGTGTCTTGCATTTCGGGCAGATTCTTTACCATCTGAGCCACCAGGGAAGCTCTAAGACTTCCTTGGAACAAGCCACATTCATGCTTAAAATGGTGTCTGTTCTAGACTAATGCCATGCAGTTTATCTTCAGTCTTGATTTGCTCCAATCCTAGCTGGCTTGCCACTCTGGTTTACTTGACTTTCCTGCATCCCTCTTCTGCCTCTTCATCTTTCAATAGAGGACCAGTCTTCCCTCCTCTTGGATAACATATTAGGAACAACCTTAAGGTAACTGATCTCTAGACTGGAATTTCTGTCTATAAACTGTGCCCATGAGTTGCTTACTTCCCTCAAATAAATACTCCTCCTCTTCCTTGAAGCTTAGTCTAGCTAAAAACAATTTCTCCTCCAAATTCTAAAAACTCTTATTGTTTGTACTTTTACTGAAGCAGAATATGTTTTATTTCCCCACTAGATCATAAGTTTGGTGAAAGTCAAAACCTTGTTTATACTTAAAAAAAAATTTATTTATATATTTATTTTTGGATGCACTGAATCTTTGTTGCTCTGAGATGGCTTCTTCTAGTCGAGGCTAGCAGGGGCTACTCTTCATTGAGATGCATGGAGATGCACATTCTCTAGAGTGCAGGCTCAGTAGTTGTGTTCTGTGGGTTTAGTTGTTCCCCGGACTGTGGGATCTTCTAGGACTAGAGACTGAACCCATTTTCCCTGTATTAGCAGGTGGATTCTTAATCACAGGACCACCAGGGAAGTCTGTAGTTTATATTTCTTTACTTGCCCTCCACCCCATACTATGTTTTACCTTAAACAGAGATGATGCTTGATAAATACCTGTTGAATAAAACAGCTTTAAGGATAGGAAGTGAATTTATAGTATAAATTGGTAAAGACTATCAGGAGGAAAATCAACATCCTTAGATACAACATTTTGTGAAAAAATTTGGAACACTTACCAAAATAATGCAAATAATCAAAACACCTCAACAACAAAAAAAAGTTTCCATTGTTTATATTTTTTCAGGTCAGGTTTATTGAGGTATACTTTGCATTTAGTAAAATTTGCCCTTTTAAATTGTTCATGTCAATGAATTTTGAGTAATTTTCACAATTATGTATCTATTACCACAGCCAAGATAAAGATCACTTATCAGTTCAGTTCAGTCGCTCAGTCGTGTCCGACCCTTTGCAACCCCATGAATTGCAGCACGTCAGGCCTCCTTGTCCATCACCAACTCCCGGAGTTCACCCAAACTCATGCTCTGGTGGTTCAGACGGTAAAGCGTCTGCCTACAATGCGGGGGACCTGGGTTCAATACCTGGGTCGGGAAGATCTCCTGGAGAAGGGAATGGCAACCCACTCCAGTACTCTTGCCCACCTCCCCCAGCCCCCCCCCCCCCCCCCCCCCCCCCCGCCAAAAGCGGCTCAAAGATCACTTATATCATCCCCCAAATTCCCTTGTACCCTTTTATAGTCAACCCATTTCTCTCACCACCAGCTCCGGGCAACCACTAATCCCCTTTGTATCTCTTATCAGTTCAGGTCAGTCGCTCAGTCGTGTCCAACTCTTTGTGACCTCATGGACTGCTGCATGCCAGGCCTCCCTGTCCATCCCAAACTCCCCGAGTTTACTCAGACTCATGTCCATTAAGTCGATGATGCCATCCAACCATCTCATCCTCTGTTGTCCCCTTCTCCTCCTGCCTTCAATCTTTCCCAGCTTCATGGTCTTTTCAAATGAATCAGTTCTTCCCATCAGGTCCTCAAAGTATTGGAGTTTCAGCTTCAACATCAGTCCTTCCAAAGAATATTCAGGACTGATTTCCTTTAGGATGGACTGGTTGAATCTCCTTGCAGTCCAAGGGACTCTCAAGAGTCTTTTCTAACACCATAGTTTAAAATCATCAATTCTTTGGTGCTCAGCCTTCTTTATAGTCCAACTCACATTCATACATGACTACTGGAAAAACCATGGCTTTGATTAGACAGACCTTTGTTGGCAAAGTAATGTCTCTGCCTTTTAATATGCTGTCTAGATTGGTCATAGCTTTTTTTCCAAGAAGCAAGTGTCTTTTAATTTCATGGCTGCAGTCACCATCTGTAGTGATTTTGGAGCCCAGAAAAATAAAATCTGCCACTGTTTCCACTGTTTCCCCATCTATTTGCCCATCTATTTCCCCATCTATTGAAGTGATGGGATCAGATGCCATGATCTCAGTTTTCTGAATGTTGAGTTTTAAGCCAATTTTTTCACTCTTTTTCACTTTCATCAAGAGGCTCTTTAGTTCTTCTTCAATTTCTGCCACAAGGGTGGTATCATCTGCATATCTGAGGTTATTGATAGTTCTCCCAGCAATCTTGATTCCAGCTTGTGCTTCCTCCAGCCCAGCGTTTCTCATGATGTACTCTGCATATAAGTTAAATAAGCAGAGTGACAATATACAGCCTTGATGTATTCCTTTCCCTATTTGGAACCAGTCTGTTGTTCCATGTCCAGTTTTAACTGTTGTTTTCTGACCTGTATACAGATTTCTCAGGAGGCAGGTGAGGTGGTCTGGTATTCCCATCTCTTTAAGAATTTTCCAGT
This sequence comes from Bos indicus x Bos taurus, assembly GCF_003369695.1. NCBI lineage: Eukaryota > Metazoa > Chordata > Mammalia > Artiodactyla > Bovidae > Bos > Bos indicus x Bos taurus. The sequence goes on from NC_040081.1 coordinate 72,272,414, forward strand.
TTATTGTGATCCACATAGTCAAAGGCTTTGGCATAGTCAATAAAGCAGAAGTAGATGTTTTTTTGGAACTCTTCTGCTTTTTCAATGATTCAACGGATGTTGGCAATTTGATCTCTGGTTCCTCTGCCTTTTCGAAATCCTGCTTGAACATCTGGAAGTTCACAGTTCACGTACTATTGAAGCCTGGCTTAGAGAATTTTGTGCATCACTTTGCTAGCATGTGAGATGAGTGCAATTGTATGGTAGTTTGAGTGTTCTTTGGCATTGCCTTTCTTTGGGATTGGAATGAAAACTGACCTTTTCCAGTCCCATGGCCATTGCTGAGTTTTCCAAATTTGCTGGCATATTGAGCATAGCACTTTCACAGCATCATCTTTTAGGATTTGAAACAGCTCAACTGGAATTCCATCCCCTCCACTAGCTTTGTTCGTAGTGACACTTCCTAAGACCCGCTTGACTTTGCATTCCAGGATGTCTGGCTCTAGGTTGGTGATCAAACCATTGTGATTATCTGGGTTGTGAAGATCTTTTTTGTACAGTTCTTCTATGTATTCTTGCCACCTCCTCTTAATATCTTCTGCTTCTGTTAGGTCCATACCATTTCTGTCCTTTATTGTGCCCATCTTTGCATGAAATGTTCCCTTGGTATCTCTAATTTTCTTGAAGAGATCCCTAGTCTTTCCCATTCTATTGTTCTGCTCTATTTCTTTGCGTTTTGCTCTATTTCTTTGCATTGATCGCTGAGGAAGACTTTCTTATCTCTCCTTGCTATTCTTTGGAATTCTGCATTCAAATGGGTATATCTTTCCTTTTCTCCTTTGCCTTTAGCTTCTCTTCTATTCACAGCTAAATATAAGGCTTCCTCAGACAACCATTTTGCCTTTTTGCATTTCTTTTCCTTGGGGATGGTCTTGATCTCTGCCTCTTGTACAATGTCCCGAACCTCAGTCCATAGTTCTTCAGGCACACTGTCTATCAGATCTAATTTCTTGAATCTATCTATCACTTCCAGTATACAATTGTAAGGGATTTGATTTAGGTCATACTTGAATGATCTAGTGGTTTTCCCTACTTTCTTCGATTTAAGTCTGAATTTGCCAATAAGGAGTTCATGGTCTGTGCCACAGTCAGCTCCCAGTCTTGTTTTTCCTGACTGTATTGAACTTCTCCATCTTTGGCTGCAAAGAACCTATAGTCAATCTGATTTCAGTGTTGACCATCTGGTGATGTCCATGTGTAGAGTCTTCTCTTGTGTTGTTGGAAGAGGGTGTTTGCTAGGACCAGTGCATTCTTTTGGCAAAACTCTATTAGCCTTTGCCGTACTTCATTCTGTACTCCAATGCCAAATTTGTCTGTTACTCCAGGTGTTTCTTAACTTCCTACTTTTGCATTCCAGTCCCCTATAATGAAAAGGACATCTTTGGGTGTTAGCTCTTTAGCCTTTCCCAAAATGCTGTATAAATGGAATCATAAGGAAAGTGGCCTTTTGTATCTGGCTTCTTTCACTTAACATAATGCTTTTGAGATTCGTCTATGTAGTTGCCTGTATTAGTAGCTAGTTCCTTTTCATCGTTATTGAAAATTATTTTTAGCAGAAGACATTTGAATTCCTGAAATTACTCATCTTCCTAAAAGCAGAAGTAAGAAAAATTCAATGATCACAAATCCCTTCCCCTACAGGCCATCTGTGGGATCCACCAAGGATGACTGAGGCTTATCATGGGAAATGAGAAGTCTCCACACTACATGTAAACATACATTGTCCCAGAACTATCATATCTCCTGTCTGTTCTCCTCAGGTCCATCTATCTTTCCAAAAAGTCAGTTTGTTTCCCCTTTCTTCCTCCCCTTCCCTCATTGAGAATTCACTTGTTTCCCCTTAAGTATCTTTCTCCCCCTCCCCTTCCTTTATTAAGATGATATAAAAAAAAAGTGTTAGTTGCTCAGTCATGTTTTACTCTTTGTGACCCCATGGACTGTAGCCCACCAGGTTCCTCTGTCCAGGGAATTCTCCAAGCAAGAATACTGGAGTGGGTAGCCTTTCCCTTCTCCTGAGGATCTTCCCTACTCAGGCACTGAACCCAGGTCTCTGACATTGCAGGCAGATTCTTTACTGCCTGAGCCACCTGGGAAGCCCATTAACATGGCATATAAGCCCCAAATTCTAATTGCCCCTTGAGTCACACATTTCTCTGCACCCATACCTTAACATAAATATGGTGATTAATTGTTATCTTCTGCTAATCTGTCTTCTGTCAGTTGAATTTGAAAGATCTCAATCACTGAAGGGGGCTTCCCTGGTGTGTCAGCTGGTAAAGAATCTGCCTGCAATGTGGGAACCCTGGGTTCAATCCCTGGGTTGGGAAGATCCCCTGGAGAAGGGAAAGGCTACCCAATCCAATATTCTGGCCTGGAGAATTCCATGGACTGTATAGTCTATGGGGTTGCAAAGAGTCTGACATGACTGAGCATCTTTCACTTTCAATCACTAAAGCAAGTACAGGAAAAGTTTTAATTCCGACACTTTATTTCATTGTATGGGTGTATTAAAATTGTTTATCTATTCACCAATTGGACATTTGGGCTGTTTCCAGTTTTTGGACACTTCCCTACCAGTTCTTTGCATAACATAAAATTTCAGTTCTGTTCTGGAACAGGATATCCAGATTATATATTTCAAGTCTCTATAGAAAACTTCAAGACTGTTTTCCAAAATGGTTGTATGGCCAATTTGCATTGCCATCATTAATATATGAAGCTCCAGTGGCTCAGCATTTTCATCAGCACTTTATATTGCCCGCTGTTTTAGCCATTCTGGAAGGTTAAGTGTTAATTTGAAGACAAACAAGGAAAACATACAGATTACTCATCAAAGAAATATTGATAAAACCAGTGCCTAGTTTTAGCTTCAGCTGAGTTCAACATTTTGTTGGATATTTGATTTCGTTGACTGTCAGGAGTAAGATCATGTGAAGAACATATGACACAGTACCTTATCTCACAGTCCTCATGGTCAGGTCAAGGGAACATACAAAAGAAAAGTATGCGCCCAAGTAAACTTTCTATGGTACGTCAGAAGCACAGAGTAGAAGCTTTCTACCTCTTTCTCAAAGGAAGAGAAAGGCTTCAAGAAGTTGTATATTTGAGTTAAATCCCCTTTCCCCTAAACTAATGAATAGCCTTGTACTTTAAAATGTCAATCCTGTATCTTCAGTATTTTAAAAGCTATAGAAGTCAACAAGGCCTCTCCTAGCCAAAAGACAAATAATTTTAGCATAAAAGTATACTGAAGAGTTAAGGAAAGGTGGTTTGAAGAGACTTCTTACCTCAAATACCCTGTCTGTGGGGCCATTGAACAAAGTAGCTCATTAGGCCCAGAGGAATTTTCAGAAAAGGATGTTCCTGGGGCCAGGAACAAGCAGAGGAAGACTGGAGAGTTTGAGATAGAAAGATCAGTGGCCCAGTTGGAAATCTGTGTCCTTGGATCTCAGTTCCAGCTGTGCTCCAACTAGGTGAGCAAACCTAGACAAGCCAAATGCTTGCAGGCCCATCTTTCCATCTGTAAAACAGAGATCTCTGAGATCTTAGATCCCTGAGATCCCTTTCAGTTGTGACATATTGTGGTTTGCATATCACATGGAGGGAGAATGGGGAGGGCCAGAGCAGAGAAATGAAATGAGGGGAGGGGCAGGGCTATGCAGGGAGAGAGGTGTGGCTTGTATGTAAACAGAGGTGAATGGAGTCACCCCTAAGGCTCAAACAGACTCTTAAATTCCACCAAGGCAACATGTGGAAGTAGGAGTATGCTGGGAATACAAGATGCAAAAGAGCACGAACTGCTTTTGCTGCATCCCATAGGTTTTGAGTTGTTGTGTTTTCATTGTCATTTGTTTCTAGAAATTTTTTGATTTCCCTTTTGATTTCTTCAGTAACCTGTTGGTTATTTAGAAATGTGTTGTTTAATCTCCATGTGTTTGTGTTTCTTACACTTTTTTTCTTCTAATTGATATCTGGTTTCATAGCATTGTGGTTGGAGAAGATGCTTGATACAATTTCAATTTTCTTAAATTTACTGAGGTTTGATTTGTGGCCCAAGATGTGGTCTATCCTGGAGAATGTTTCATGTGCACTTGAGAAGAAGATGTATTCTTCTGCATTTGGATGGAATGCCTTGAAGATATCAATGAGATCCATTTCATCTAATGTATCATTTAAGGCTTGTGTTTCCTTAATAATTTTCTGTTTGATGATCTGTCCATTAATATGAGTGGGGTGTTAAAGTCTCCTACTATTATTGTGTTCCTGTCAATTTCTCCTTTATGTCTGTTAGTGTTTATCTTATATACTGAGGTGCTTCTATGTTGGGTGCATGCTTCCCTGGTGGCTCAGATGGAAAAGAGTCTGCCTGCAATGTGGGAGACCCAGGTTCGATCTCTGGGTTAGGAAGATCCCCTGGAGAAGGAAATGGCAATCTACTCCAGTACTGTTGCTTGGAAAATTCCATGGACAGAGGAATCTGGTGGGCTACAGTCCATGGTGTCACAAAGAGCAGGACATGACTGAGCAACTTCACTTTCTATGTTGGGTGCATAGATATTTATAATTATTATGTCTTCCTCTTAGACTGATCCCTTGGTCATTATGTAGTGTCCTTCCTTATCTCTTGTAAGAATTTTAAGGTCTATTTTGTCTGATATGAGATTGTTACTCCAACTTTCTTTTGCTTCCCATTTGCATGGAATGTATTTTTCCATCTTCCCACTTTCAGTCTATATGTGTCTTGAGGTCTGAAGTGGGTTTCTCGTAGACAGCATATATATGGGTCTTGTTTTTGTATCCATTCAGCCAGTCTGTGTCTTTTGGTTGGAGCATTTAATCCATTTACATTTAAAGTAATTATTGATATATATATTACTATTGCCATTTCTTAATTGTTTGGGGTTGATCTTGTAGATCTTTTTTCTTCTGTTGTATTTCTTGGCTATATGAGTCCCTTTAACATTTGCTGTAAAGTGGGTTTGGTGGTACTAAATTCTCTTAACTTTTGTTTGTCTGAAAAGCTTTTTATTCCTCCATCAATTGTGAATGAGGTCCTTGCTGGGTACAGTAATCTGGGCTGTAGATTTTTCCCTTTCAGTACTTTAAATATATCCTGCCATTCCCTTGTGGCCTGCAGGGTTTCTGATGAAAGATCAGCTGTTAAGCACATGGAGTTTCCCTTGTATGTTACTTGTTGCGTCTCCCTTGCAGCTTTTAATATTCTTTCTTTGTGTTTAGTCTTTGTTAGCTTGATTAGTATGTGTCTTGGTGTGTTTCTCCTTGGGTTTATCCTGTATAGGACTCTCTGTGCCTCTTGGACTTCGTTGACTATTTCCTTTTCCACGTTGTGGAAATTTTCAACTATAATCTCTTCAAAAATTTTCTCATACCTTTTCCTTTTCTCTTCTTCTGAGACCCCTATAATTTGAATGTTGGTGCATTTGATATGGTCCCAGAGATCTCTGAGACTGTCCTCAGCTCTTTTCATTCTTTTTACTTTATTCTGCTCTTCAGAAGTTATTTCCACCATTTTGTCTTCCAGCTCACTGATTCATTCTTCTGCTTCAGATATTCTGCTATTGATTCCTTCTAGAGTATTTTTAATTTCAGTAATTGTGTTGTTTGTCTCTGTATGCTTGTCCTTTAATTCTTCTAGGTCTTTGTTAATTGATTCTTGCATTTTCTCCATTTTATTTTTTTTTCAAGGTTTTTTATCATCTTCACTATCATTATTCTGAATTCTTTTTCAAGTAGTTTGCCTATTTCCTCTTCATTTATTTGGACTTCTGTGTTTCTACTTTGTTCCTTCATTTGTGCAGTATTTCTCTGCCTTTTCATTGTTTTTTTTTTTTTTTTTAAGTTATTGTGTTTGAGGTCTCCTTTCCCAGGCTTCAAGGAAAGTTGAATTCTTTCCTTGAAGAAGGTTGAATTCTTTCTTCATTTTGATTTCTGCCCTCCATGGTAACACTTTGGGCTTCCCTCGTGGCTCAGATGGTAAAGTGTCTTTCTGCAATGCAGGAGACCTGGGTTCGATCCCTGGGTTGGGAAGATCTCCTGGAGAAAGAAATGGCAGCCCACTCCAGTATTCTTGCCTGGAAAATCCCATGGACAGCAGAGCCTGGTAGGCTACTGTCCATGGGGTCACAAAGAGTCGGACACTATTGAGTGACTTCACTTCACTTCAGGATTGGCACAGTGGTTTGTGTGAGCTTCCTCTAGGGTGAGATTTGTGCTTAGTTTTTGCTTGTTTATTTTTCCTCTGATGGGCAAGGCTGAATGAGATGGTGATCCTGTCTGCTGATGATTGGATTTGTATTTTTGCTTTGTTGTTTAGATGAGGTGTCCTGCACAGGGTGCTACTGGTGGTTGGGTGATGCAGGGTCTTGTAGTCAAGTGATTTCCTTTGTGTGAGTTCTCATTATTTGATACTCCTTAGGGTTAGTTCTCTGGTAGTCTAGGGTCTTGGAGTCAATGCTCCTACTGCAAAGGCCCAGGGCTTGATCTCATTGTTTAGGCTTTGATAATGGTTTGTACTTGATGTATTTTACACGCCATTCAAGAACTTCTTTACAACACTGACATACTCCATCATGAAGTTTTGCATTAATTTTTCACATGACTCCTCACAGAGGTCAAAGAACATCCTCAGGCCCTCAGTGCCAGCAAGGCTCTTTTAAAGAGGCCCAGTCTTGATCCTTTCCCCTTCATGAAGCTTCTCTCTCTCAAACCCGGCATAAAAGAAACACAAAATTTTAACTAACAGAATTCAGCAACACATCAAAAAGCTCATACACTATGATCAAGTTGGGTTTATTCCAGGGATGCAAGGACTCTTCAATATACACAAATCAATCAATGTGATACACCAATATTAACAAACTGAAAGATAAAAATCACATGATAATTTCAATAGATGCAGAAAAAAACCTTTGACAAAATTCAGCACCCATTTATGATTAAAACTCTTCAAAAAATGGGCATAGAAGGAACCTACCTCAACATAGTAAAGGCCATATATGATAAGCCTACAGTACTGAACTGAACTGAACTGAACAGCAAACATTATTCTCAATGGTGAAAAACTGAAAGCACTCCCCCTAAGATCAGGAACAAGAAAAGGGTCTCCATTTCACCACTATCAGTCAACATAGTTCTGGAAGTCCTAGCTACAGCAATCAGAGAAGAAAAAGAAATAAAAGGAATCCAGATCAGAAAAGAAGAAGTAAAGCTCTCATTGTTTGCAGATGACATGATACTGTACATAGAAAACCCTAAAGACAGTATCAGAAAATTACTAGAGCTAATCAGTGAATTTAGCAGTTTCAGGATACAAAATCAATACACAGAAATCACTTGCATTTCTATATACTAACAATGAAAAATCAGAAAGAGAAATTAAGGAATCAATCCCATTCACCATTGTAACAAAAACAATTAAATACCTAGGAATAAACCTACTTAAGGAGACAAAAGAACTGTACACAGAAAATTTTAAGACACTAATGAAAGAAATCAAAGATGACATAAACAGATGCAGAGATATTCCATGTTCCTGGGTAGGAAGAATCAATACTGTGAAAATGACTATAGTACCAAATGCAATCTACAGATTTAATGTGATCCCTATCAAATTACCATCTAATAGGCATTTTTCACAGAACTGGAACAAAAAATTTCACAATTCATATGGAAACACAAAAGACCCTGAATAGCCAAAGCAGTTTTGAGAAAGAAGAATGGAGCTGGAAGAATCAACCTTCCTGACTTCAGATCATACTACAAAGCTACAGTCATCAAGACAGTATGGTACTGGCACAAAAACAGAAATATAGACCATAGAAAGCCCAAAAATAAACCCATGCACCTATGAGTACCTTATTTTTTGACAAAGGAAGCAAGAATACACAATGGGGCAAAGACAGCCTCTTCAATAAATGGTGCTGGGAAAACTGGACAGGTATATGTAAAAGAATGAGAACACTTCCTAACACCATACACAAAGGTAAACTCAAAATGCATTAAAGACCTAAATGTAAGACCAGAAACTATAAAACTCTTAGAGGAAAACAGGCAGAACACTAGATGACATAAATCAAAGCAAGATCCTCTATGACCCACCTCCTAGAATAATGGAAATAAAAACAAAAGTAAACAAGTGGGACTTGATTAATCTTAAAATTTTGCACAGCAAAGGAAATGTTAAGCAAGGTGAAAAGACAACCCTCAGAATGGGAGAAATAATAGCAAATGAAACAACTGGTAAAGGATTAATTTCCAAAATATACAAGCAGCTTATACAACTCAATGCCAGAAAAACAAATAACCCAGTCAAAAAGTGGGAAAAATACCTAAACAGACATTTCTCCAAAGGATACATACAGATGGCTAACAAACACATGAAAAGATGCTCAACATTGCTCATTATTAGGGAAATGTAAATCAAAACGACAGTGAGATATCCCCTCACACAGATCAGAATGGCCCTCATCAAAAAGTCTACAAACAGTAAATGCTGGAGAGGATGTGGAGAAAAGGGAATGCTCTTTCACTGTTGGTGGGAATGTAAACTGATACAGCCACTATGGAAGACAGTATGGAGATTCCTTAAAAAACTAGGAATAAAACCACCATAAGACCCAGCAATCCCACTCCTAGACATATACCCTGAGGAAACCAAAACTGAAAGAGACACATGTATCCCATTGTTCATTGCAGCATTATTTACAATAGCTAGAACATAGAAGCAACCTAGATGCCCATCGACAGATGAATGGATAAAGAAGTTGTGGTACATATACACAATGGAATATTACTCAGCTATAAAGAGGAAAGCATTTGAGTCAGTTCTAATGAGGGGGATGAACCTAGAATCTATTATACAGAGTGAAGTGAGTCAGAAAGAGAAAGATAAATACCGTATTCTAACACATATATATGGAATCTAGAAAAATGGTACTGAACAATTTATTTACAGGGCAACAATGGAGAAACAGACATGGAGAATAGTCTTATGGACATGGGGAGAGGGGAGGAGAGGGTGAGATGTATGGAAAGAGTAACATGGAAACTTACATTAACATATGTAAAATATAGCCAACGGGAATTTGCTGTATGGCTCAGGAAACTCAAACAGGGGCTCTGTTATCAACCTAGAGGGGTGGGATGGGGAGGTAGATGGGAGGGAGTTAAAAAAATTTTTTTTCTCTGCTCTTCTGGACTTTGGTTCTAGTAAGGAAAGATAAAAAATAAAATGGTAAATAAAATTTAAAAATAACACACAAGATGTGTTTGTTAGTGATAAACGCTAATAGCAGAGAAGGACAATAGGATTGGGTGCAGAGGGGGAGGGGCTGTAATTCTAAAGAGTGCGGCTGAGAAGATGTCATCTGACTCAGGAGTGGAAGGAATGAGCTTGCATGGACAGAGAGGTACTGGACAGTCTTTCAGAAAAAGAACAGCAATTTCAAGTAGCCAGGATTCAAGGAAGCCAGGGATTTGAGTGGAAGAGGAACAGGGGAGAGTAATGCAAAATGTGGTGTGGGCTCCCTCAGGAGCAGGAGGAGCTCAGCTTCTTCTGGAGCTCCCTGGCTCACCTCCTTCCCTCTCTCAGCATTTAGGGAATACCTCTGTGACTCAAGCTGCAGATACTATCATGGATAAAACCCTGTGTTCTGGTTACCAGAACCAGAATAAGACGTTTTGGGGCCCAACTGGCAGCAAGGGTACATGAAGATACTGTCAACAATACTTGAGCAGGACTTAAATCTCTGTCTTTAGTTCTGAAGGCCTAATGGTGGGTCTCCTTACAGAGGACAAATGAAGCTACAGAGAAGAAACTAGGGTATATTGAACTAAAAAAAAAAGCATATAGTTTTTCTAGAAAATACCTGCAGGAGATTCAAAATTTAACAAAAATAAAAAGCACCTTAGATTTCTAAACTGCAAGAATTTTAGATATCACCAGTGCAACTTCTTCCTTTCATAGATGAAACTCAAGAGAAATGATTTCTTTTTAAAAAAATGTTATTGAAGTATAGTTGATTTACAATTTCTACTGAACAATAATGACTCATTTATACATATATATGTATTCTTTTTCATGTTCTTTTACATTATATTATCTCAGATATTGAATATAGCTGCCTGTGCTATACAGTAGAACTTTACTGATTATCCCTCTTAAGAGAAGTGATTTCTCAAAGTAACAGAGGGAAGGACAAATGGTTCTCTAGCCTATTTGGCCAGTGCAGTGATTAATTTATCACAACTTTTTTTTAACCTTTACCAAAGTTTCAGAATAAGATTGTAGAGAGCAAAACACAATATTTTAAAAATAATTTTATTTATTTTTGGCTGTGCTGGGTCTTTGTTGCTGTGCAGGCTGTTCTCTAATTGCGGTGAGGAGGGGCTACTCTGCAGTTGTGGTGTGCAGCCTTCTCATTGCACTGGCTTGTCTTGTTGCAGAGCATAGGCTCTAGGCACACAGTCTTCAGTAGTTGTGGTTCATGGGATTATTTGTGGAATCTTCCACATACAACCAGCACGTGGAATCTTCCCGAACCAGGGGTCTAACCCGTGTCTCTGGCATTGGTTGGCATGTTATTTACCACTGAACTGCAGGGAAGCCCTAGAGCAATATTTTAAGTTATGTTGTAAGTTCACTGTGAACTAAATGAGAAATAGAAATTGTGCTGACTCAGAGAGCAAAAATGTCAGTGTCAGAGTTTTGATACCTACAGGATCAGTTATATCAGGAGGAGATTCCTAGAGGTGCAAGCAGTGACAGGTACTATTGGAAATGTAGGGAAAATGGGAGAAAAACCCCCAAACATAAGCCCCTGACAGACCAAAGCCATCTCTTTGGCTGTCTCTTTGGCTGGTGACATCAAGAATAGACTTGAAACCCAGTAATATCAGGATGGAGATGTTACACCCAAATTTTTAAACAATGACAACTTTAAGTAAAATGCAACATTTAAAACAGATTATCATAATTCAGTGTAGCATTAAATGTAAGTTCAGTCAAATTAAGCTCTTTTCTAAAGAAAAAAATGAAACATGGTTAGGAATAAAAAGCATATGGAAACTCAAAAACAATATTAAATCAAGCTTGTGAAATAAATCTCTAGAGAAAAATATTACTCAGAACATAGAATCATTGTAAAGCAACTATACTCTAATCAAAATTAATTTTTAAAAGACAATGATAATTAAAAATTTTAAATGATGAATTAAATATATGGTAAAGAATCCATGGTCTCAAAATGAGAAAACCAGAACTCATTCACCTTTCAAAGTCTTTATTTTGTGAAAGATCTTAAATTTTGGATGCAGCAAAGTAAAATACAGCCTCTTGAAAAAGAATTCCAGTTCACAGCACAGTTTCTCCTAAGGAGAGTTCCTATTGATTTGTAACTTGGCCTTGAATTTGACCTGTGGCCTTCATGTCATGATGATTTGGGTCACTCTGATTATGACATCTCTGGAACAAGGGCCTCTGCTAATTTTAAATGAATGCAGCTGTCGATTGCCATTCATTTATTTGCATCACAATATATGGGAATAAATTTGCAATTAAAAAACATTTCCAGTAAGCAGTCAGATTGAGGAAATGAAGGACATTTATCTAGTAAGTTTAAAAAGAGATGTTTCATTTTTGCCCTTTTGGACATGAAAAAAGGAAACAAAGTTTATGTCTTTGAAGTGTTGATTGAGGCCAGATTTATTCCCTGGGCTACAGCATCAAAAAAAAGCCATGCAATCCAAGTTAGATTTTAGTTTAAATTTAAAAAAAGAATAAATGTTGAAAATTTCATACCACACCTACAAAAGTTTTTTCTTCCCTTTTTCCTCCTTCTTTGCTTCCTTGCTTCTTTTCTTCTTCTCTTTAATTTTTCTTTCTCTTTTTCTATTCTTTCCACATTTCTTTCTTTTTTCTGTTTGAGTTGATGAAAATGAATACTTCTTAAATTTGATTTATAGAGAGGGCTTGCATTTAATATTAAAAATCAAAACCTTTGATAATCACATTAGAGCTTTCATGCCATCTTACATCTGACACTGCAAAAATAATAACATACCATCCAGATTTAGGGAAACAGGTCTATGAGGAGTAGACCAGGAGAGAAAAGAGTCTGGAGGCTTTCTCATAAACTAGACCAGTGAAGGGACTTGAAAGAGAAGGAATTGAGGGAGCTCTAGAAAGACTTAGGAGGCCTCAATACATAGGTTTTGAGGTGTGCTGTTTTCACCATGTATAATGTTCCTTCCATTATCTTCCACTTGTTGAAATTTTAATTCTCCAAAACCCAACTGTATAATCACCTACCGTGAGAAGTTCTAGATATTCTTGACTGTGTGGATAACAACAAACTGTGGAAAACTCTTAAAGACATGGGAGTACCAGACCACCTTACCTATCTCCTGAGAAACCTGAATGTGAGTCAAGAACCAACAGTTAGAATTGGACTAGAACAACTGACTGGTTCCAAATTGGGAAAGGAGTACAACAAGGCTGTATATTGTCACCTTGCTTATTTAACTTATATACAGAGTACATCATGTGAAATGCTGGCCTGAATGACTCGCAAGCTGGAATCAAGATTGTCGGGAGAAATATCAATAACTTCAGATATGCAGACGATGCCACTCTGACGGCAGAAAGTGGAGAGGAACTAAAAAAATCTCTTCATGAGGATAAAAGAGGAGAGTGAAAAAGCTGACTCGAAACTCAACATTCAGAAAACTAAGATCATGGCATCTGGTCCCACACTTCATGGTAAATAGAGGGGGGAAAAGTGGAAGTAGTCACCGACTTTGTTTTCTTGGGCTCCAAAATCACTGTGGATGGTGATTTTGCAGCCATGAAATTAAAAGATGCTTGCTTCTTAGAAGAAAAGCTATGACAAACCTAGACATGAACTTCCCTGTAGCTTATACAGTAAAGAATCTGCTTTTGCAATTCAGGAGACCCAGGTTCGATCCCTGGGTCAGAAAGATTCTCTGGAGACGTGAATGACAACCCAACTTCAGTATTCTTGCCTGGAGAATCTGATAGACAGAGGAGCCTGGTGGGCTACAGTTCATGGGTTTGCAAAGAACTGGACACGACTGAGTGACTAAGCACACACATAGACAGCATATTAAAAAGCAGAGACATCACTTTGCCAACAAAAGTCCGTATAGTCCAGACTATGATTTTTCCAGTAGTCATGTATGGATGTGAGAGTTGGACCATAAAGAAGGCCGAGCACTGAAGAACTGATGCTTTTGAATTGCAGTCCTAGAGAAGACTCTTGAGAGTCCCTTAGACTGCAAGGGGATCAAACCAGTCAAGCCTAAAGGAGATCAACCCTGAATATTCAGAATGGACTGTTGCTGAAGTTGAAGCTCCAATACTTTGGCCACCTGATGTGAAGAGCCAACTCATTGGAAAAAAACCTGATCCTGGGAAAGACTGAAGGCAAAAAGAGAAGGGTTGGCAGAGGATAAGATGGTTAGATGGCATTACTTACTCAGTGAACAGGAATTTGAGCAAACTCTGGGAGATAGTGGACAGAGGAGCCTGGTGTGCTACAGTCCATGGAGTTGCAAAGAATCATATAGGACTTAGCGACTGAATAACAACTCTGAAGCTTCGTAGCACTTGCTGCTCTCTTTATTGTAATACTAGTGATTGTCCAACTTATCTAGATCGGTTAACCAGGGCCTTGAATTCCATACTAAGGGGCTTAAAGAGGGCCACTAGGTTTCAAGGCAAACTAATAAGGTATTTCTGGTGAAAACAAAAAAGAAGCGGGTGCAGAAACTATTCTCTCTCTCTAGCATATTGCTGTGTCAGGTATCATGCATGGCTGCTGCTGCTGCTGCTAAGTCGCTTCAGTCGTGTCCGATTCTGTGCGACCCCATAGACGGTAGCCCACCATGCATGGCTACCCTAGTTTAAAAAAGTGGAAGCAAGTTACTCTCCAAAACTTGCTTACTAAGCAGCCTCCCCATCCTTGGCACCTTCTCTACCCTCTCTAATGCTATACTGAAATACTACTTTGAAGGTTCAGCAATGACGTGCTTACTTTCCATGTCTAGGGATTTGTCCCCACTGTCCTCATTCTCACAATTTAAGTCCATGATCTTTCAGAAACATTTTCTTCTTACAACTCACTAACAGATCGAAGATTTTGTTTTTTATGTAATCCCCCCCCCGCCCCCACAAAGAAGCTTAATACGAAGCTTACTTGGTTAAGGGTGGCTATGGGTGGAGTCTTCAAGAAATTCTGAAAGGTAATTTAGAGCGTTTTAGACTTGAAAGGGCGGTTGACAATGCTCCTAAAGTGAAGGGTCAAAGTCTGTAGACTTGTTTTTAAAGCGCTCCAGAGCTGGGAGATAACTTTCTGTTGTTAGTTTATGAAGGAAATCAACAAATGAAGAGGAGCTCGGGTCTTTTTTTTACCTAAGAGCTCAAGTGAGAGACTGGGAGAACCAGGCGCGGTTAACCCTGGGCGCGCCCTCAGCGCAGCCGGAGCTCACAGCTTGCTTCGCCCAGGGGCGGGGCGCGCCAGGCGGCTAAGCTTCTGAGCAGCAGAGGGGGCGTGTCCGGCGGGCGCGCGCGGGCGGTGAGGGGGCGTGTCCCGGGAGTGGCGGCGGCGGCGCGGGTCGGGTGCGCGGCGCAGCCTCCTGTGTTGGAATGTGCGGCTCCCGAGAGCTCAGGGCGCAGGAGCGGAGTAAGCGCCGCCGAGGCCTGGGGCCCCAGAGCCCGCTGTGGGTGGCGGCGGCGGCCCGGACCGCAGGGCGAGAGCCAGCGGCCTGAACACTCTGTGCAGCCCCACTGGGTCTTCGCGGGCCTCGACGAGCCCAGCGTCCAACTTTTCCACCGTCACCCTCCCCTCCCCCGAAACTCCTGCAACAAAGAAAAGTAGTCCGTGAAGGAGCGGCGACGCGGGCCGTCGCCCCTCCTCGCCCAGAAAGGCCGGTAAGCGCGGCGCGATCTGAGACACGGTTGGGTGGGGGCGGCGGGCCGGCCGGGCGGCCGTGGCCGCGGAAAGGGGAGGGCGCGGAAGGACGCGGGCGAGGCGCTGTCCAGGGCTGATTTGCAGATACTGTGGCTCGGGCGGCGGCGGGGGCGGGCGGCCGGGCGGCCGGGCGGGATCGGGTTACATCGTCGCCGCCGGGGGGCTGGGCCGGGGGCGTCGGTGAGGGGCGGCGCGGCGCCAGGACCCCCTCCCCAGTCGAGGCCGGGTCGCCGCGTCCGCGCGGGCGCAGGAGCGGGGATGTCTTGTCTAGAGGCCAGGAGCGGAGCTGCTTGGGGCCCTAGTCCTGAAACTAACTTCCTCTCGTGCTCCTCCTGCTCCGAGTCCCGTCGCAGCCCCTCGCCTGCCGGCGGCCCTCGCGTCTTCCTCCCTCCCCGGCCTCTCCCTTTCGCCGGAAGGCGCCGTTGAGTGCGGCCGGGCGAGTTGAGTCAGCCCGGGACCCGGGCGGTTCCGCCAATGGGGCTGGACAGCGATTTCTGCGCTCTGGCAGCCAGGCCGCCGAGGCCCTGCGTGCGGGGTCGTCTGGCCGCCAGAGTCGGCGGGGCCGGGGCGCGAGTCCCGCGGGGCGCCGTGGGGGAGTGAGCCTCAGACTTCCGGGGCGCAGGGGGGCCCCCTCTGGCCCTCGGGGCCCGGCGCCTCGGGAGGGCGCCCGCGGAGGCTCCCGGACCCCTGCGGAGGGCGAGCCCTGGGCGGGCGAGGAGCGGGGACGACGACGACGCGGCAACTTTCCTCACTCTTCCCGGACTGGGGCGCGCGGGCCGGGAGGGGGCAGCCTGGACTGGGAAGACTCGGTCTGGCCCAACGGCGCCCCGAGTTTGCCTGTTTCGCCGTCTTCAGTGGTGGGGAGCCCGGGAGACGCTTCAGGACGACTTGGTGTGTCGATGGTGCAGTGAGCGGGCCGAGGCGAGGGGAAGCGAGGGCGCCGGAATTTGCGAAGAGCTGCTTTGTGTTTGGTACGTATTTTGAGAAAATGGCCGAATGCCTATTTCAGTCAGGAATGCCGCGGCCGAGGCCGGCGCTGGTGAAGGCAGCACGTAGGATCCGAGTGGCACGTTGGGCTTTCGGGCTGTGCGCGGACGGCCTTCCTGAGCAACGTGGAAATGCCTGTGGGGATGGTAGTTAGGGTTTGGGGAGAATTAGGAATTATGAGTCGCCTGGGCGTTTCGCTAAGGCTTTGGACAGCCTTTGCTTTGTGTGATGGCATTTGATTCCGACTTTCTTTGGTACCTATGACTCAATGAGTTTGTTTATGCACTTGGGTGAAACGGATTACTGTTTGTATTTTGGGTTTAGCATTCTTTTTTTTTTTTTTTTTCAGTCTTTGCCATCTGTTTTGCTTTTTCTGATTTGTAAGAGAACACCTGATTCGTGAATAACACCTTTTAGATTGGAAACTAAAGTGTGAAGATGGTGTATGAAAACCCCAAGGTTTCAAGGTGATCTTGTAATGGCTCCGCTGTGCAAGTGGGCCAAGTCAAGCACAGTGCAAGAAAGTTGCTGATAGTGAAAATGAGTTGTCTTATTTTATATGGGAATTTGAAAGTTTCTTTACTTTGATTTGTGAAGTCTTTTTTCTTTTTTGATTTGTGAAGTCTTAAATACACCAAACATCTCTTCTCACAGGAGAAAAGGTGATTACTTACTTTTTTTTGTTTGTTTTTACTTTGTAACAGGTCAAATAATCAAAAAAGAAGTAGTACTTTTTCACAATATAGTTGATCCTTGAACAATACATGTTTGAATTGTGGGGGTCCACTTGGATTTTTTTTTCCCAAGGAATAAATTGTAAAGTTTTTGAGCTTTGCAGTATTTTGAAAAAATTAACAAACCAACCATGCAGCCTAGTAATATCAAAAAATTAGGGGAAACATGTTATGAATATGTAAAATATATGTAAATACTAGTCTATTATTTACTACTGATAAATCTAATAGAAGGTTGAAATTTATCAAGACTTGCACTCAACCGAATAAGCCACCGCACTAGTGCCATTCATCGAAATGTAAATTGAGATTCATTATTAAATCATAATTGTGTAAAAGTAACTCTAGTACATACAGTACTAATGTAATAATTTTGTGGCCACCTCTTTTTAATTTTGTTGAGCTCGAGTGTTGAAAGTGTCTGCTGAAAATGCTAGGTGAGGCTAATCAGCCCTCTGTCCAGTAAATTGTGTTTTCACTAAAAAGTCACCACTTGCAGTTCTAGCGTATTTTTCATCCTGTTTACTGCAATACCATAACATCATGGACCCATACATAGTACCACTTGTGATACTGGAAGTGCTCCCCAGAAGCAAAGTTGTTACAAGAAAAAGTTGAATTGCTTGATGTGTACTGGTGTAGATTGATGTCTGCACTTGAGGTTGCCCACCATCTCAAAATAAATGAATCCATACTAATTTTTTTAAATTAAAGAAAAAGGGTATTTGTGACATCATTACTGCAGCTACACCAGCAGGCCTGAAAACCTTGCATGTTTTGGGAAATACCTTTTTATATCAAATTGAAAATTCACTTAAAAATTGTTTACTTATATATTTTTGGCTGTGCTGGGTCTTTGTTGCTGTGCGGGCTTTTCTCTAGTTGTAGAGAGCAGGGGCTGTAGTTGTCACTAAGTTGTGTCCTACTCTTTTGTGACCCTGTGGACTGTAGCCTACCAGCTACATGAGATTTCCCAGGCAAGAATACTGGAGTGCTCTTTAAAGTAATGTTGCTTTGAACAGTGCTCCTGGCCACCCAGAACCGCACAAATTCAACATTAATTATTCTGAAGTGGTCTACTTTCTTTTTTTTTTTTTCATAATTGCATTGATCACATTTATTTTATACTCGTCTTTTAAACTTATTCAGTTGCATTTTCATTGTATATATAACTCAACAGACACATAATTTTATAGGTTATTTGCAAACAGTGAGCTTATGTCCATACCCTTTCTTAGAGATTTAAAAAAAAAGCACATAAGGAATAAACATGGGATGAGGAGCTGCCTCCAGTGATTACACAACAATTTAGCTATGTGGCAGCCACTATAATACTCTAATATCTGGGAAAGCAGAGGTCAGAAAGATGAGAGAACAACCCACAAAGAAGAAATTGAATGTTTTCCATCAATTTCTATGGCTTGAGACCAGTCCTAAAGAGACGTGTTCAACTACGCCCAACCCCACTTGACTGAACAGGGCTAAGCTGCCACCAATGATTATGGGAACTGATTCAGAAAAGTGTAGATTTCTGACACAAGACTTGAATGTATGCAACATTTCCCACCAGTGTTAGCAGGCCCTAGAAAACTTGTGACTTACTTATCAGGGAACACAGGAAATCAACTTATTTTGAATAACACTACTATGGATTCTCTAAGTCCTGAATCTAAGTCATGGAATTGTTGCCATCTCTCCGTCTCCTCTTGGTTCTCTGGATACATTCAATAATGGTGCCAACTACTCCAGGAAGCTGGATGTCTATGAATTCTATCCATTTAGACAAGGAGCAGAAACATTGTCTTGTAGCCCAGTGACCTTTAAATTTCTCATGTCTTCCCTCTTAACTTTCTTTTAGGTTTTTAAATAATGACCCACCTTTTGTTTTCATTGTCCACTGGCAACGTTTCTTCTTCTCTGAAGTTTTAATTCCAAAGAAATGGCTTTTGTGGTCCTTACTTACGCCTAGATCAGAGTTGTATCCCCTCCACACAAAATAGAGAGCCACCTCTGTTAAAACTAGGATTTTACTCATCCAGTGAAAATACATAATGAACAATCAGCCAAGTGAGTCTGTTCTTTTTACTCCACCCTCAAGCTGCCTACGAGTCTACTTCCCATCATAGGAACTGCCGTTTTCAGGTTCAAATTTTGCTTGGGCACGTTTAGCTGCTTTTGCTCGAAGAACTGAGTCAGTGAAATACAGAAAATATGTCTCTGATCGCATCTCCCCATTTCTTCAACTTGTATTTAAATTTCTAAAATATTCCACACAGGATGAATTCATGCAGAAGAATTGGACTTTGGCTAACACCCTTAGGGAAAGTGGTCTACTTTCCCTAAGAAAGAATTGTCTCTAATTCTGCCTCTGGATCAGGGAGTCTTTAAGCTCATTAGACATGATACTCTATGAAAAAGATGGGAAAGGTTGTCAATCCTATGGGAGGAGAACCCTGATAGAACATCATGAAAGTCTGAAAGGATTACACCATTGAAGATGCTGTTTTTATAGGAAAAGCTGTGAAACCATCAAGCACCAGATAGTAAATTCCTGTTAGAGAAAACTGTCCAGATGTTGTGCAAGACTTCACAGGATTTACAACAGAGCCAATCAAGGAAATATGAATGAGATTCTGGATCTCACAGCAAAAAAAAAGTAGGATGAAGAGTTTTAAGACAGGGGTCTTGGAGAAATTCAAATCAGAGGAATTAAGATAATTTGATGGAGATGAGTGCATTTTTACAACATGGAGCATTCTATGATACAGTGAAACTAAAGCATACCATGTAAAGATTGATACCATATAGGAACATTTTGGGAGAAATGAAAAAGGAAAAAAGTCAAACAAAATTTGGGATGCATTTCCATCAAGCTGCATGAGTCTGACTGTCCTGCCTTCTCCACTTCCTCCTTCACCTCTTTGACTCCTTAGCGAAACCAACCCTTCCTCCTCTCAGACTGCTCAATGTGAATGAAGACTAATAGGTTGAAAACCTTTGTGATGCTCCACTTCCACTTAATGAACAGAAAATAAACATCATGTTGTACAGTTAATAAACTTATCAGTTGTGTGTGTCTTATGAAAAATCTAGTAACTTTATGTCAAGAGTCCTGAGATGTTACTGTGTCATCATCTTTATCACCTAAGTGTTCATTCCGTAGGACAGTGTGCAAGACTCGTATTGAAGTGTACCCTTACATTAATATAACATGATTGATTCTCAATATAAAATTAACTATCTGTTTTCCTGCTGTTTTTTTAACTGTGCTTTCAAAAAATTACACCACCACATAGTATGCCTTTCTCCTAGTTGGCAAAACTGTATCAGCCTGTTGTTACAGGTAAGTAGTTTTTTTTTAATGTGACATTTCCAATACTGTGGAACGAATATGACTGTAGTAATGTATGCCATAACATTTTTATAAAGATTCATTCATTTGCACGTGTTAGACTATCAGGATGCAATCATATTGATCACATTAAGTTATCATAAAGCAGTCATATTGTTGCTTCTTTGTTATCAGTGTATAAATGTTATATCCATAAATAAATATGAATTTCATACTGTTTTTTTGATGTCTAGCATTAGTAATGTTTAACAACAACATTTTTAATTGTATAAGACAGTATGGGTACCTTACATACGTGTGCATAAACTTATGATATCAGTGAATACATTACTATAAATATATTTTTTCTTACAATTTCCCTTTTTTTGATGCTGGAAAATTTTTACTGTTTCTTGTCATCTCACAAAACATCTTTTGTTGACATTCTGCAAGTGATAACATTCAATAATATCCCAAGAAAGTATCTTTTATTTCTGTAATATTTGTTATTTCAAGGAGATTTTTTAGAGAAACTTGATGACTTTCTATCTGGGATATTACATCTTCCTGGTTTATATGTTTTTCTCCCTCTTCAATAAAAGCAGTTAGAATTGAAGTGTCATTTGCTGTGATACCAAAATTTTTCAAGGCCTGTGAAATACTGTTATTTGGGGAAAGATTGAAAATAATTTCAGTAGGTAAAGTTCTTGTTTTCATTTTTCCCATTTTGGAGAGGTGAACGGCTTTGTTTGCTGCCACAAGTATCTGAAATGGATTGACAGTCACTGTTCAGTTCAGTCGCTCAGTTGTGTCCTACTCTTTGCGACCCCATGAATCACAGCACGCCAGGCCTCCCTGTCCATCACCAACTCTCAGAGTTTATCCAAACTCATGTCCATTGAGTCGGTGATGCCATCCAGCCATCTCATCCTCTCGTCCCCTTTTCCTCCTGCCCCTCAATCCCTCCCACCAAATGAGTCAACTCTTCGCATGAGGTGGCCAAAGTATTGGAGTTTCAGCTTCAGCATCAGTCCTTCCAATGAACACCCAGGACTGATCTCCTTTAGGATGGACTGGTTGGCAGTCGCTGTAGGGTTTATTAACTAGCCATCAGTGGCACCTTCGAGAGCCTTTTTTTCTCAAGTCTCAATTTTTTACATATGTAAATAACAGAAGGGTCATCCTGTATTTGGGGAAATAGGTCCTGCTGAGGTGTTAACTGCATTTCATAGATAAGCAGGATTCAGTACTCCCAGAACCTCAAGACTAGCTCCCTGTTCTTGCCAGCTCCTTTGTCACAATTTTGGTGAGTTCGGGCTTACCAGGATGATGTATAGCCACTAGACTGTTAGCCTACAAAGGCAGAGACTGAGCTGATCATTGCGGGGCTGCATCCCAAGGCCTGGCCTTGGAAGGTGCTCCATAAATGAAGGTGCAGAGAGTCTCAAGTATCACCTGGAAGATCACGATCATGGGTGTCGGGGTTGGGTCTCCTGTTCTTGCTCAGCCCCGCCTGGCCTGGCCCTCCTTATGATTTTATTAACGTCTTCTTTTCTCTAGCTTACTATATTGTAATAATACAGTATGTAATATATATAACATACTAAGTAAGTGTTAACTGTCATCAGTAGGCTTCTGGTCAACATTAGGCCATTGGTAGTTAAGTTTTTGTGAAGTCAGAAGTTTCACTCCGATTTTAGATTACACCAGGGAGTTAGTGCTCCTAGCCCCTTGTTGTTCAAGGGCCAATGGTAATTTATTCTTTTGAAGATAGTTGAGTTCATATGAGATTTAATTGTCGGAGCAATTATTACAGGCTTCTACTTTGCAGACCATACTTTAATCTGTGCACAGTTGGCTTTTGGATCTTTTTCCCCTTTCTGATTTAGACCAGTAAACTGTTGAAGCGGGAGTTAAGAGGACAGCAGTTTACTATTCATGTATAGAATTTAAAATATAATTTTAAGTAGCTCTAAAAATGAAGGTTACTTAATTTTTCCACCAGAAAGTAAAAGTGCTTGAGGGAAGACATGCCATGTGTCAAACACTTGATAGAATTTCCTATAGGGGTCATAGAAATTTTTTTGATGACTGCAATAAAGAGAATTTGGAATTACAAAGCTATTTTAAAGACTTATTTTCAATAGTTAATGAAGCTGATTGGGTTTAAAGATTATATGGGGAAATGTATTTTTTTAAGTTACAAAGAATTACAGTGATGTTTTGTTTTAGACCAGTAAAAGTTGTGCTTAAACTGGTGCTTTTGTGTGTTTTGTTTTGAATGCAGAGCACAGATATGGCCACCCAGGTAATGGGGCAGTCTTCCGGAGGAGGAGGGCTGTTCACCGGCAGTGGCACCATGGGCATGGCCTTGCCAAACGACATGTATGACTTGCCTGATCTCTCTCGAGCTGAACTGGCTGCGCCTCAGCTCATCATGTTGGCAAACGTGGCCTTAACTGGGGAGGTAAATGGCGGCTGCTGTGATTACCTGGTTGGCGAAGAAAGGCAGATGGCAGAATTGATGCCTGTTGGGGATAGCAACTTCTCAGATAGTGATGGAGAAGGACTTGAGGAGTCTCCTGAGGTGAAAGGCGAACCCAGTGGGCTGGAGAACATGGAACTGGAAAGTTTGGAACTCAGTGTTGTGCAGCCACGGCCTGTGTTTGAGGTAGCAGCTGCCTCAGAAACGTACAGCTCAAATAAAGACGTTCCTCAGGAAACACCCGTAGCAGAGGACAAGTGCAAGAACTTGAAGACCAAACCCTTCCGCTGTAAACCATGCCAGTATGAAGCAGAATCTGAAGAGCAGTTTGTGCATCACATCCGAGTTCACAGCGCCAAGAAATTTTTTGTGGAGGAAAGTGCCGAGAAGCAAGCAAAAGCCAGGGAATCCGGCTCTTCTACTGGAGAAGAGGGCGATTTCTCCAAGGGCCCCATCCGCTGTGACCGCTGTGGCTACAATACCAATCGCTATGATCACTATACTGCTCACCTGAAACATCACACCCGAGCCGGGGACAATGAGCGAGTCTACAAGTGTATCATATGCACGTACACCACAGTGAGTGAATATCACTGGAGGAAACACCTGAGAAACCATTTTCCAAGGAAAGTTTACACATGTGGAAAATGCAACTATTTTTCAGACAGAAAAAACAATTATGTTCAGCATGTTCGAACTCATACAGGTAAGAGTACCTTTCTCATTTATTAAGTGTACTGTACCCCCCAAAATGGAAAATGTGAAAAATTTTAAACATCTCAGAAGTAAAGAGAATGCCTCACTGCACCCACAGGTACCCATCACCTATACGCAACAGTTAAAATCATCATTTTATCACATTTGGCAATCATACCTCATATATCAACTTGTACATCAAATAACAGCTTTATTGAGATATACTCCACTTCCACACAGTTCATCCATTTACTGTTAAAATGCATTGGCTTTAGTATGTTCACAGAATTATGCAGCCAGCACCACAATCAATTTCAGCACATCTTCACCTCAAAAGGAAGCCCTTCTCAGTGGTTGCTGGCATTTCTCCCCTACACCCCTTAATCACTTTTAAATTGACTTTCAAATCTGTGTAATTAAGGGGTCTTATTTTTTAAAAGCATTGTTTGTAACTATTGATAATTGCATTACATTTTCTTGGTGTGAATTGGTACCTTTGAGGACTGATTACTGGTCTGAACAACATAGATAAGGTAACCTAGTACTCTGCTCCTCCCATCAGCAGAGAAAAGGGCTGTGGAATGCTGTTCGCATCAGATCGCATTTGCAGTAGTTGTCACTCTGTAGGACTGAACCCTGTGCTAAAAGTGAGTCCTAGTGAGGAGAGGAATTGATGTTGAAGTGGTAGGCATAAACAAGACAGCTTGCAGATAAAATTCCATTACAAGAAACACATTTGCAGCAAGATTTCTAAGCTCCAACAGATGGCTTCTGTGTAATTTAAAATCTGGTCAAGTAAAATACTTTGCAGTCTCCTTGGAATTTGTTTTAACCTGTAATTAATTGTCTCCAGGCTTTAAAACCATCTTGTTTCAAAAATTTAAAAAAGTACAAACATTTCAAAATTACATGGCATAGGAAAGGAGAGTTTCTTGGGAATCCTACACCATTAATCACTTAACTGTTTTAATTAAACAAACTATTAGACTAAACTAACCTCACCAACAAATACCAAATATACTTCTGCCATAAATACTTCATGTTCTTTTAATAATTTTGTGAAACCTTGGGGCCTAATTTAGGATTTGCCTTAATCTGTAGAGCTTTCAGGTAGTAACTGACATGGTAAAATGCATGAGTTTTACATGTACACATTTATGAATTTTTTTAAAAAGGTATTATTGGCAGTGGTGAATATTTACAAATCTGTACTCATAACCAGGCTTCCCAGGTGGTGCTAGTGGTAAAGAACCCACCTACCGGCACAGGAGACATAAGAGACCCAGGTTCGATCCCTGGGTTGGGAAGATACCCTGGAGGAGGGCATGGTAACCAGCTCCAGCATTCTTGCCTGGAGAATCCTATGGACAGAGGGAGCCTGGTGGGCTAGAGTCAGACTCGACTGAAGTGATTTAGCACTTAACCTAACCACCATACAAGTCATCATAAAGAATATTACCAGTGTCTTTGTTGTACTGAATTTTGATTTTATTAGTGTCAGTTATATTTTAACACTTTCAAAATTGTTGAGTCACTTAAAAATTTTAAAAATTTCCCCCAAATCTAAAAATGTTTCCAATGATAAATCTAAGTTAGCTGATTTAAGAACATAAAAAATGAGAAAGATGCAGAGATCTGGAAAAATTTTACTTTCAGTATAAATTTCCAATTTTTTATGTGAATTTTTTGAAACTTAAAAAAAAATTATTTATTTCTGGCTGCATTGGGTTCTCCTTGCTGTGCTAGAACTTTAGGGGCTACTCTCTAGTTGCAGATTTCTCATTGTAGTGGCTTCTCTGCTGGCAGAGCATGGGCTCTTGGCTCATGGGCTTCAGTAGTTGTGGTACGGGGGCTTAATTGCCTCGTGATATGTGGGATCTTCCAGACCAGGGATCAGACCTGTGTCCCCTGCATTGACAGGTGGCTTCTTAACCACTGGACCACCAGAGGAGTTCAAACATTTTTTGTTACAGTGGTTTTTTGTCATTTAATTATAGTCTAGGTGCCTAATTTTTTTAATGTTTCGAAATTTTATTTTTATTGAGTTATAATTAGCATACCGTATTAGTTTGAGGTATACAACATAGTGATTTAACATTGTTGCATATCATGAAATGGTGACTAATTTTAATGGCTGTATTTTATATACTTCATCATCTATTGAATAACTTTCCCTCACCTTAAGGTAAGGTTGATATTTCCACAATAATATCATGACTTCCATAGGTACACATATCTCATTTTGCATTTTTAGTGTTAAACTTAGTGTGTCTTAATACTTTTAAAAAGCTTCCTTCCCCACCACACCCCATTATGTTTATTTGTGGTGTTTAAAAAAAAAAATTTCAAAATAATTTGTTGGTGTATAAATAGAAGGATACTGTTTTGATTATGTAAATTCTGAGAGTACCTCTGGTTTTAAATGCATGCATGAAAATTGTATTTATGGAAAAATTAATTTATCTAGTGCTAATGAGCAGAAATATAGAAATGATCCACAGGAATCACTTGTTTCTTACTTCTCACTTAGGGAACCTTTTCAGGTTCACTTAGTGGGTCTCTTAAGTTCCTTTACTGAGTGCTAAGGGTTAGGTGCTTTTACTCTGCTAATCTTCAGAAAAATTTGCTGAGGAAGCAGGGTGTTTATTTACCAAAGGCCTGAAGTGATGTTCCCAGGGTCACATGCAGCTAAGATTCAAAGTTCTGAATCTCTTTTTTATAGGTAATTATCATGGTAAGCGGCTGAGGGTTTTTATTTGAATCTTAACTCAAAAGATTTTTCACTTTGTGGGTTTGATATTTAGCTAGTTCACAGTTTCTACTTTTTTAAAAATTAATTTTTATTGAAGTACACAAATTCTACTTTAAAAGATTATATTTTTGCCTTATGTATGCCTGAAAAATTACTAGCATTTCTAGAGTATTTGTGTCTGGTTTGATGAGTTACACAGATTGAAGCAATCTATTTGTTATGAAGAATTTTAAAAGTTGATCCTTAGTTGATCCTTCATGTAAATCTGAAAGGGTATTAAATTTTTCTTCCGTTCACTTTTTTTGGTAACAGCTTTACTAATATACAATTGATAAACCATACAAATCACTGTGGATTGAACTATTCTGAGTATTTAATATAAATGGAATCATGTGTGATCTTTGGTAGCTACCTTCTTTTACTTAGTATATTTTCAAGGTTTATTCATGTCATATGTACAGTACTTGTTTTCCTTTTATTGCCAAATAATACTCTGTTGTATGGATAAGTAATATTTTATTCATCCATTCATCAGTTAATGAATATTTGGGTTATTTCCAAGTTTTGGCTGTTATGAATAATGCTGTTATGAATATGTATATGTTTTTGTGTAGATGTAATATTTTTATTCCTCTTGGTTAAGTATACATCTAGGAATGAATCACTAGACTATATGGTAATTATGTGTAATCATTTGAGTAACTGACAAATTGTTTTCCAAAGTGGCTGCACTGTTTTACAGTCCCACCCATACTGTACTGAAGTTCTGAATTCTCCACAAATAATTCTCCTAACAAATATATTTTAACATCTGTCATTTTGATTGTAGCCATCCTTTGGGTGTGATGTCTTCATGTCTGTGGTTTTGATCTGAATTTTTCTAATGGCTGATGATATTGTGCATCTTTTCATGTCTTTATTGGCCATTTATATGTTTTCTTTACAGAAATATATCCAACATTTTATAAGCTGTCTTAAAATTCTTCCATGTCAAAGTATGCATTTTGTTGCTATGATGTATTTACAACTAATCTATAGCTACTGGCTAATAACAACTGAATAGTTATTAAAAATACATTTAACACTCATCAGTGCTTTCTATTTTTTTGTACTCGTCTTTTCCTTATCCCATTTTTTTAGACACATCTATTACTGTAACTTACAAAATAATAACTGACGTTTATTGAGGGCTTTGTGTGTTAGGCACTGCATTAAATGCTCTGCATATATTTTCTTGATTTAAATTGTGGCTCAGAGGTTAAAACGTCGGCCTCCAATGCTGGAGACCCGGGTTCGATCCCTGGGTTGGGAAGATCCCCTGGAGAAGGAAATGGCAACCCACTCCAGTATTCTTGCCTGGAGAATCCCGTGGACGGAGGAAGCCTGGTAGGCCAGAGTCCACAGGGTCGCAAAGAGTCGGACACGACTGAGCGACTTCACTTTCACTTTCAAAGATACTTTTACAGAAAAAGAAGCTTCTCCAGAGTCATAATTATTATCTTGTGGCCAAAGAACAGGTGAAAACAAATTATCAAGCCTTTTTTTTTTTTTTTTAATGTAATGTTCCATTGTGTCCTGAGAGACAGCTGCTTTTATTTTTATTTATTTTTTAATTTTTCCGGCTGCACCCCATGGCATGTAGGATCTTTGTTCCCCATCCAGGAATCCAAACCGTGCCCTCTGCATTGGAGGTGTAGAGTCCTAAACAGGAAAGTCCCTATCAAGCTTTTTAAAAGATACATATTTTGTGGTTGATAATGTGTGTACAAAAAATACATATTTCCTGCCTTTGAGTCTTTTAATTCTTTAGTAAATTACTGGCCTGTCATCTTCAGTTACTCTCAGTCCCTGTCGCTTAATGATTATAATTTGCTTTAACACTGACTTATTTTATAAAAGTTCTGGCTACCACTTGAAAATTTTAGCTTGAAACAATAGCTTCCTCACTCAAAAATGTTATTGCTTAAAGCTAACAATTTCAAATAGTAGTTTTATCATTTATAAAGACCAAAAAAATTACCCAAGTCATAGCATCAGAAAATTTGGGTAGATTTTTAAAAGAATATCATTGAAATATAGTTGATTTACAATGTAGTAAATTTTTTTAAGGATAATTCTATTTTTAAGATGTTGCTGATAACCTGATCCAAGATAGTTTTTCAGTTCTTAATATTTAATGTAATAACATGTAGCATTACTGTGAAAATTAAAAGGGCTGTGAGAATTCAGAAAGCCAATGATACTTTTTATTAGCAAAGCTGATATAATGTAGTTATGTGTATTTTAAATGATTTTTCTAATACATGATAAAAATTGATCATTTTGCCAGGAACAGGAGAAAAAAATCCTCAGTACTGCATGATATGTATATGGTTGAGAACGGTATTTGCATTATTTTATCATATTTGAACACTAATCATTATATTTTTGTAGGTGAACGTCCGTATAAATGTGAACTTTGTCCTTACTCAAGTTCTCAGAAGACTCATTTAACCAGACATATGCGTACTCATTCAGGTTGGTAAGAAATGGGAACTTTAAAAAAAATTTTTTTTTATTGTAGTGCTTTACAATGTTGTGTTAGTTTCCACTGTACGGCAAAGTGAATCAGTTATACAGTATACATATCCATTCTTTTTAGACTTCTTTCCCATCTAGGTCACCACAGATCATTGAAGAGAGTTCCCTGTGCTATAAACAGTAGGTCCTCATTAGTTATCTGTTTTCTCATAGTAATTCATATATATATGTCAGTCCCAATCTTCCATCTATTGTTTTTAGTAAACTGCCATTATAAGAAAGTTCTTCTAGACTAGGAACTGGATCCTAAATGTTTATTTATAGCATAATTCTGAAATCAGAATTAAAAATTAGTGGTCTGCTAGGGTAGAGCTGTATTAAATGGAGATTTCTAACCAGGGAGTCCATAGGTGGAATGTCTAAAACTGAATGTAGATGTATGTGTGTACTTTGTCCAGGCGGAGGGTCCTTCAGTTCAGTTCAGTTCAGTCGCTCAGTCGTGTCCGACTCTTTGCGACCCCATGAATCGCAGCACACCAGGCCTGCCTGTCCATCACCAACTCCCGGAGTTCACTCAGACTCAAGTCCATCAAGTCAGTGATGCCATCCAGCCATCTCATCCTCTGTCATCCCCTTCTCCTGCCCCCAATCCCTCCCAGCATCAGAGTCTTTTCCAATGAGTCAACTCTTCGCATGAGGTCAAAACTTAAGTTCCATGATGTAATAAAAGTTGAACATAGGCCAAGGCTGGTTAATCCTTTTTGAACTGCCTCTGCTTTCTCATACTCCCACCCAGCTGCCCTTGCCTCCCTTACCCTCCAACAGAGCATAACACCAAGTTTCATACTGTGTGGTTACCAGGTTCCAGGGATTCCTTATAGCTGCTCAGTTTCTGAAATTTGGATTTGTTCTCTGGGAGTTGACAGGGCTTCTGAGGGCTGGTTTATAAAGAGCCAAACTTTAAAGAATGGTAGATAACCATGATTCCAATTTATTAACTTATAATAGATAAAATATAGGTCTATAGCAAGTTGAAGATTTATATCCCTTCCAGTGACTGAAATTATCAAGAACACCAACCAGAATTGGTCCCCATTATTTAAAACATAGATAGAAAGCAAAGTTAGGTCAATATTAGCATAGTGGTCTTGAGTGGATAATTCGTTTTAGTCACACTGACCCTTGGTGAACAAGCACATCTGATCAGCATATTCTCCTAAATTTAAATATATAGCCCTATGGGGGAATTCTGCTAAAATTTTGCTGTGTACCGAAGTGTATATAGACCCAACTCCCCTTACCTTAGGATAATAGTTTGTGGTGTCTAATTGGATAGCCACTGTCCATATGTGGTTACTGAGCTAGTGAAATGTGGCTGGTTTGAATTAAGGTGCATACCTGAGTTTAAACAGTATGAAGAAAATCATATAAAATAATCTTTTTAAAATATTGATTACATTTTGGCATGATGCTGAATATAGTGGGTTAAGTAAGTAAAATTATTGTTACTTGTTTTTTTGTTTTGTTTTGTTTTTAGCCTTTGTAATGTGACTGCTAGACAACTTAAACCTCTGTTGCTTGCATTTTATTTCTGTTGGGTATTTCTGTTTTAGGTCAGTGATTAAGACTCGATTATAGTATGAATTCTAATTTGAGCAGCTGTGAGGGATCACAGCATGTTTACTGGCCCTTCTTGACCTTACATGCTTATCAAGTTTTATACTTTGAATGCTCCTTCTCAATCTTCTTAACTATTGAGTTGAGTCACTTAACCAGAAACCTGTTTTTAGTATTACTTTTGGGTGCTTCATGGTTTCACTTTCTGCGGATAACATGGATGCTTTGTTGAGGATAGGCCATCATATCCTACTAATATTTGTGCTGTAGCCTTTAAAAAAAGAGTTTTTCATGACTTAGATCATTTCCATTTTCATAACTGTCTTGTCTATGCAACCCTATAGACCGCAGCTCACCAGGCCCCTCCATCCATGGAATTCTCCAGGCAAGAAAACTGGAGTGGGTTGCCATTGCCTTCTCCACTTGTGATAATAAGTTCTGTTATTGTCCCCATTAAAGCCTTGAAGCAATACAACCATTTTTTCTGTGGAATGTCCTCTCTTCTGGATTTGTCTTAACTTAGCTTTCTCATGGTATCTTTAGTTTTTCCTTTTTCCCTGTGCCTTGTATAACATGTACACTGGTAATTAAGTCTAAATGCTTGAATTGTGTCTCACTTGAAATATCTGGTTGACCTTATATTAGTGTCACTGGATCAGAATGACAACACACTTGTATGTTTTTCATTGAATGAGTGATACTGTTGTCACTGTATAAATCTGTATCTCTGTTTTATACCAAACAATAATGATTGCCTGAATGATTTTGCATTGATTACTGTTATCTTTTGCTATATTTTAAAGTTGATTTTTACTAGTTGCCATTGTAATATAGCAAATATTTTTAAAGTGTTAATAATGAGTAGCGGTTAACTATTTATTGTATGCATGCTGGGTGCTGAAAAATTGAAACTTGTTATCTCAAATCTTAGTACCTCTAGAATACTTAAATCCCAGTTTATAGATTAGGACACTGGTTTTGAGAAGATAAATGTTTTATCTAAGGTTAATTTGTCATTCCTCCAATTTAGAAGAGCCAGGGTTTGGCTTCATATTTTCACACTCTCAGTTTTAGTCATCAGCAGTGTTTACAGAATATTATGGCTCAGCAAATGGCTCAAGAAGCTACAGAATAATGAAATTAGAAACACAAAGTATGGAGATAGCAAAGCCACTGTCTTTTATTGGATGCCAATAATTTGTGAGTCACTAACAGGAAACAAACATGGCTAGTTTGTTTTGTGTATGAGTGTGCTGAATTATTTCCAGTGGATCCTATATTGCAAATCATTGAGGCTAAATGTGGTCAAATTGGGAAGGTAGCCTTCCTAACTGGGTTGCATGGAGTAAACATCTTGGGTGCTTTCTTTGTGGTCTGGAGTCTGATCTTTACAGGTCAGCTTGGGCATTCACTTCCCTGTTCATCTTTTAGGGAACAGAAGTGTGTGCTTAGATTAATTTCTGGAAGAGATTAGGCTCCGTTGAGTTGGTACATTTTAGCTAAAATGACAAATTAGTTAATGAAACAAAACCACATTGATTATTTCCTTGGAGCACTTCCATTCAGGTAGGTCTTCTGAGGCCAAAGTCAGAAGGGATCAGAGTAATGGTGTGGTGAAATATATAGACACACTAACCTAATCAGCTGTTATTCTGTGTTCTATTTGTGTTTACAAGTGATGGTTTTGAAGCATCCTCACTTAAATAGTTTAGAGATCCTGATACATTGAACTTATGTTTGCCACTATATTTTTGTATATATCACCCTGGATAGTTCCCCCATTCTCCTAGCATAGGAGTTCATTTTGAAAATTTTTAAACAGTATTTTATTAAGTCTAATTTACACACTTGAAAATGCACACATCTTAGGTTTACAGGTCAGTGACTTTATATATGTTTTCTCTTATTTGACTGCCATCTAGGTGAAGACACCAAATGTTTCTACTACCCTTAGAAAAGTTCCCTCTTTATTCTTTCCAATCAGTACTCCCCTATTTCCCCTCAACTGATAACTCTGATTTCTGTTAATTTTTTTTTACTTCTGTAAAATGTTTTTGAGATTCATTCCATGCTGCATTACCAGAACTTTTTTGTTTATTGCTGAGTAGTATGCCCCTGCTGCTGCTGCTGCTGCTAAGTCGCTTCAGTCGTGTCCGACTCTGTGTGACCCCATAGACGGCAGCCCACCAGGCTCCCCCATCCCTGGGATTCTCCAGGCAAGAACACTGGAGTGAGTTGCCATTTCCCTCTCCAATGCATGAAAGTGAAAAGTGAAAGTCAAGTCGCTCAGTCGTGTCCGACCCGCAGCAACCCCCTGGACTGCAGCCTTCCAGGCTCCTCCGTCCATGGGATTTTCCAGGCAAGAGTACTGGAGTGAGGTGCCATTGCCTTCTCCAGTATGCCCCTATTATTGTTTAATTAGAAATTCCCTTTATACTCTTCCTGGGCTCTTTTTTATAAGAATGTGCCTTATACCTGTACTTTATTTAGGAAGAATAAAATAGACATATGACACATTCATAAAAGTAAAATTAAAAATGAGTAAATATTCCTAGAACTGGAAAAGGGAATTAAGTTAAAACTGTTGGTACAGGGCAAAAGAATGTTCATTCAGCTAGGTATTAATAAACTGAACTTGATGAATTGATTTTTCAATACAATAAAGATTTAATAACAATAAAGCAAAAATGGGGGTGGAGTGAAGGAAGTGGTTAAATGATGTCATCATAGTTTTAAACAGAATCCTAGGAACTCCCATTCCCTGACTGTTTCACACATGGAGGCTTACACCTTACTTGATGCAGGCTGTGTAAATACCCTCATTCATTAGGGTTTATAAAATGACATTTGTTTATTTATGGCTCTGCTGGGTCTTCATTGCTGTGCAGGCTTTTCTCAAGTTGCGGTGAGCTGGGGCTTCTCTTGGGGGGCTCACTGTCGTGGTGTCTCTTGTTGGGGAGCACAGGTTCTCGCGTGCACAAGCTTCAGTAGTTGTGGCACATAGGCTCAGTAGTTGAGCCTCTTGGGCCCTAGGGCACGGGCTCAGTAGTTGTGGCACACAGGCTTAGTTGCTTCTCAACATGTGGAATCTTCCTGGATCAGGGATCAAACCTGTGTCTCCTGCATTGGCAGGCAGATTCTTTACCACTGAGCCACCATGGAAATCCATAAAATGACATTTTCATTATAATTCTTTTATGAGCTCAAATATTTTCCTAAAGGGATCAACTCCATTCATCAACTCTTTGTATACTCAAAGGCAGAATTTATACAGTAAGGCAAGATAAGCACATGAAATCTTCCCTTTTGTTTAGCCATTCTATAACTTAGACCAGTTTATTCCAAAAGTCATGAATTACAGGCAATGTGTTTTGACTATTTGGCCATCTGTCCTATACTAAGTGCTCGAACTGGATTGGATTATTTATAGCTTACAACACTTAAAGAGTACTTTACAAATGAGGAAATTGAGCCTTAGAGAGTTTTCAGTACCTTGCTAAAAACCTCACGATAAGTTGCAGAGCCCCATATTTGATCCCCCCAGGTATTCTTATTGTAGAACAAGTTCTTAACGGTTATGTCACATTTCTTTTCCCCATTCTGTGTCTATATATGTTAAGTAGATGTTTGTCTCCATTTAAGTCATTTAATGGAAAGGACAAGATAGGACCAAGTAGAAAGTAATGCATCGTGTTTTAGAAATCTGTTGGTAGACTAATATGTGGTCACTGACAATGGGAACGTAGTCGTAAACTGAACAAGTTTTTGTGATCTGTCGTCACACATCTTTTTAATCAGGTAAAGCTTAGCATCTATGTGGTTTTATTAATATCTGAATAGTTTTGCTTTATGAAAAAAGATTTGGTGTGAATTTGAGACTGTTCGAGAGATGAATTTTCATAAATGTCAATTTCCATTTTTCTGCTATGCATTCCATTGGACCAGTGGGGTTTGGATACCGTTTGGTAATATTTGCTAGACTGTGATCTAGATGGGTATGTATTCAGGTAGAATGAGTTAAATCTTATGCCTTTAATTTGGGGGTGGGTGGGAGGCTTCTGGTCTTGTATGTGCCTGTGGTTATGACTTCTTGTTCTTATTTAATATGCCATATCTATTTGTATGCCCCTTTTCATTTACCTAGTTCCTTTGCCCAGTCTAGAAGAAGGTGGGAGAGAATTAAGAAAAGATGTTGCTTGTTAAACTTTTTCTGTAGAATAGCAGCTCTGTGGCACTGGAAAAGTTTGACTCAGCTCTTGCCATAAAGGACAAAGGGTTAAATCGAAAGAAAACATGTTTTGCTCCCTGAGGCCAAGGCATTGTTTTAAAAGTTTCACGTGGAAGGTCTGGGAGTGTGGCAGAGAGTGTAAAATACTTGAAATTCCAAGGTTTATCTTAAATGAATGTATGGGAATTTTGTGTACTATTCCATTATATGTTTAACTAAAGATAAAAACTTTAAAATTACCTTATCTCTTTGAGTGCCCTTGTCCTAGAATTAACATTAAGAACCTAAGCCCCAAGGGGTAGCCAAAAAAAAAAAAAAAGCCCAGATTAGTTTGCCAGTAATTGTTGTGTACTTCTTGATGAATCTGTGTTCTTTACTAGTGACTGAGAGCATTAGTTAATGAATTTTTGAAAGATGATTGAGATAATTATTCTTCCATTTGGTATGAGAATCAAAGGATAGAGCAAAGATATACAAATAAATATGGTAAATATAAATTGCATGATAAAGTCTTCATGAAATAGTTTTGGTGGTTTTGTTTATTTATATATGTATATCTCTATATCTATCTCCACTTCTTGATGAACATATTTGAATAAATCTTGAATTCATTTCTTAATGTGTGCCTTCTGTAACATCTCTTGTCTACCTTCAGGTGAGAAGCCATTTAAGTGTGACCAGTGCAGTTATGTGGCCTCTAATCAACATGAAGTAACCCGCCACGCAAGACAGGTTCACAATGGGCCTAAACCTCTTAACTGCCCACACTGTGACTACAAAACAGCAGACAGAAGTAACTTCAAAAAACACGTGGAGCTACATGTTAATCCACGGCAGTTCAACTGCCCTGTATGTGACTACGCAGCTTCCAAGAAGTGTAATCTGCAGTATCATTTCAAATCTAAGCATCCTACTTGTCCTAATAAAACCATGGATGTCTCAAAGGTGAAACTAAAGAAAACCAAGAAGCGAGAGGCTGACTTGCCTGATAACAAACTCACCAGTGAGAAAACAGAAACAGAGCAGACAAAAGGAAAAGGGGATGTGACTGGGAAGAAAAACGAAAGGTCTGTAAAAGCGGAAAAGAAAGATAATGTTTCAAAAGAGAAAAAGCCTTGTAGTAATGCCTCAAGCCAAGTGACCACCAGAACGCGCAAATCGGCCATGAAAGGTAAAGAAGTGGATGTGTCCCCGGGAAACTGTTCAGAAAAAAGCTGCAAAAGCAAGAAAAGCAAAAGGAAGGTGGAAGCTGAAGCCCATCCCTTACAAGAGCCTGTTAATGATGAGGAACCTGTGACAAAAAAGAAAAGGAAGGCAGAAAGCAAATCCAAAAATAGTCAGGAAGTGCCAAAGGGTGACAGCAAAGTAGAGGAGAATAAAAAGCAAAACATTTGTGTGAAAAACAGTACAAAGAAGAAAACTGTGAGAAGTAAATCATGTAAGAAAAGCAGCCAGCCTGCTCAGAGGCGGCCCACTCAGATGGAGTCTGCTCAGGTGGGGTGTGTTCAGACAGAGCCGCTGCCGCCTCCTTCTCCTCCCCCTCCCCCTCCCGTGGGGTGTGGTGAGGTCGAGGTTGTCCAGAAGGGGCCTGTTCCCATGGAGCCATCTCCTTCCATGGAGCCTGTTCAGGTGACCCCTGTTGAGATGGAGCCTTCTCCTCTTCCTCCTCCTCCCCCAGAGCCTGCTCAGGTGGGATCTGTTCAGGTAGAGCCTCCTCCCCCGCCTCCCCCTGTGGGGGATGCTGAGATCGAGGTCGTTCAGAAGGGGCCTGTTGAGACAGAGCCTCCTCCTCCCATGGAGCCGATCCCCAGAAGGTCTCCTCGCAAAGATAATAGAAAGGAAAAGTCCAGCATGCTGAGTGAAATGGCACGGAAGGAGCAAGTCCTTATTGAGGTTGGCTTAGTGCCTGTTAAAGACAAGCAGCTTCTAAAAGAAAGTGCCAGTGCACAGGATCTCTTCCCACCATCACCACCCCTGCCAAAGGAAAGCTTAAAGGGGGAAGAATCGAAAGACCAAAATTTGTTCCCTGCAGGCGAAGGAAATGAAGAAGCCCCTCTTCAAAAAGTGGAAGCAGAAGAGGCAGGTAAGAGTCTGGCTGGTGTTGCTGCTGTTATCAAGGAATCTGCCAACACTTCATCCTCTGAAGAAAACTTGAATATGCCAGAGGGTGAAACTTCAGAGGATAAACATCAA
This sequence comes from Bos indicus x Bos taurus, assembly GCF_003369695.1. NCBI lineage: Eukaryota > Metazoa > Chordata > Mammalia > Artiodactyla > Bovidae > Bos > Bos indicus x Bos taurus. The sequence continues at coordinate 72,309,004 of NC_040081.1, forward strand.
GCTGAAGCTATGCTCTGTGAAATGGAGATGGACACTGATGAGAAGAAAGCAGAGAATTTCCCCAGCAGAGACTCGGCAGTTGAAGAACCAGTTTCACCACCACTTTCTGCTCTACCGCTAGAAAAACATGAAGCCGTGTCCACAACTGCTGTGGCCTCACCTCCTGTCACCGTGGCAGTAAACGAGTCTCAGGAAATGGATGAAGACGAAGGCATCCACAGTCATGATGGAAGTGACCTAAGTGACAACACGTCAGAGGACAGTGACGATTCTGGATTGAACGGTGCTCGGCCAGTTCCACAAGAGACCAGTGGGAAAGATGGAAAGGATGCCTTGGCTGTCAAAGTGGCCGCGGGAGATTTCGTTTGTATCTTCTGTGATCGTTCTTTTCGAAAGGAAAAGGATTACAGCAAACACCTCAATCGCCATTTGGTTAATATATACTTCCTTGAAAAGGCAGCTCAAGGGCAGGAGTAATGAAACTCTGGTCAAGGCTTCAGTTCTTAGTGTATAAGGTCTCTGACATTTTATATTCATTTGGAGTAGTAGACAGCCTTTTGTTTTTAAAATTAATTACTGTCCAATCTTGATTTTTAAGTCCCACTCTTTTTCTTAGGACTCCGTGTACCTACTGATGTACACATTTTAGCAAATCCAAGGGAGTTAGTATACTAAACCAGCGGTCATCTAAACCTGTTAGCTTTTTAAAAATATTTTTATCTTTTGCCTTTAACTGAACCAAGGATGCCAAGGTGGTATTAGAGCATTCTATCAATTTGTTCAGCAATAACTTGTCAGTTTTTTCTCATGTCTGTCTTCCTGTTCACTTTAGTTTATTCTTCATTCCTTGTTTAGCCCTATAAAAATTGGCTTACTTAAATGGCAAATTACTTGAAGAATTTGCCTGCTTTATTTGAAGTTAGCACTTTAAAATTGTGTTAAAGATGAGAAAATACATTGAATTTGAAGAGAAATTCTGCCAACAGTAGATGTTCTATCGGTTCAGGTATTTACTTCCTGATTTTTGATCAATAGGTATTTCTTATTTGTGTATATGTTAATTGTCCTAAAAAAAAAAAAAAACACTGATTTTGGTGTGTTTTTTTGTTTTGGTGCTTTAATGGCTTAAGATTGCACTTTTTAAATCTATGCAGTTACATTTTTTTCCCTAGAACTAGCATTTGTGTTGAACAGTAACACTTTATACATATATGGCATTTTATTTTTTCCTCTTTGGAGGGATGCTTTTATTCTTGTTTGCAAAGGGCAGGCTTTTTTTCCCCTTTGCTGCAATTGTCTTGCAGAATATTATTGTGTACAAATTTCTGAGCAAATGAAATATGTAGGTTCAATTCATATATATGCCAGAGTCTGCATTTCAAATGTTATTTATTTTAAGTGGATGTAGTGAAATCATAGCTCTCAGTTTGAACTTTACAATAAATAAACCACTAGGTCTATATTGAATGGATATTTATCTCAAGTATCAACCATAAGTAAACTTTTGACGTGTCTTAGTACATCTACTTCCTAAAAGTGCAGTGTTAAATCGTATCTTAGAGGAAAACCTCATTTGTAGATGGTTGTTGTTTATGTCTACTCCGCTGAATAAAGGGCTGTAATTTTTATTTGGAAACTGCAAATCTGGAACTAGGAGGGATAATTCCTCCTTTAAGTTACACACAATATGAGTTTGTGAGATTCCAAAGCCATAGCAGTTATACAGAAAATCTAGGATGAGAAAGGTAGTATGGTAGACCAGCTGCTACTTCCTGTGAATACAGTAGAAAAGGCTGGTGAAACTGAAGTTCAGTCCAGATTTTTAAAAATCACACTTTCTCAGGGATCTCCACCAACTAGTGGGTGTCCTGGCTGTTCCTGTGACTGCCTTTTTCTATAGGTGAGGCCTCAAATGAGTTGTAGCTATTCTGGTGTTCCTATGAGGGTACTTTGTATGGAAGAGTATATACTCCCAAACTTTGTTGGTAGATTCTTTGGCCAGTCACCGAAGAGTATGAAAGAATCCAGCAAAGGATTTTTCTTATTGATAGCAGTTACTCATTGTAGTCCAGTAAAGTATGATCCCAATAGGGAGCCTTGAATAATTTCAACCCTCCCATATTCTTTTCTAAAATTACCATTTTATATTTCATTTATTTTCTTTTGTCTGATGTCTGAGAAAGGTTTCAGAGTTTGGCAATGCAACGTGAAAGATTAGGAAAATATTGAAGTATTGGTGGGAAACTTGATAAAAAATCATAGATTAAAGTTTGATAAAAGACATTTGAACTTGGAATTGACTGGGAGGCCAAAGATATAAAGAAGCAGAAGACTCTCTCAAGACATGAGTAAGTTGTGTGTTACTGGTGTGTGTTTTGTATGCATGATAGGGATTTGTAAATGATGTTGAATTCTAAGCTCCGACAATCATTGTCAACGAAAGATCAAGCTGCAAATATTTATGTTTTAAAACTTAAATTATAAGGCTAGTTAAACCTTTCTGACAACTATTTTTAATGTTCATGGGTACATTTTGTATGTTACCTTTAACAGTATATGTGAAAAAATTCATGTTAAGTACAAATTGCCAACTGGGAATCAGTTTGGGAAAGAGGTATTGTGGATTCTTTGATACTTCAAAAAAAAATTTGACTTCTGGGGAATTTGGTTAATTTTCTTATCTAGATTTTAAGGCTAGAATGCCAAAAGTGAACATATGAAGGAAATTAAAACCCTTTATTAAAGTGATCTGTGAAAACATTGTTACTGGAAATTGAGTGGACTTGAGGCCTTTCTTCCAGAAAACAAGGACTTGATTGTCAGGCCTATATTAGGTTCTGAAACTTAATGCCATGTATTTGTACTTATTAAAAATTGTTTCAATGAAAAGTGTATTAGTAATAAGAACTTCTGGTCTAGTTGGAAGTTCTTCCATTTAAAAAATGTGATATTTACGTGGAACTGTTTTGAGTCTTTTTGTTTTCTCAGTTTCCCCTCCACTGGATAGGATTGAAGCTAGAATTTTCCCTTTTAATAAAGGAATGAAAGGTGAACATGTTATTTGTAAGTTGATATTTAGTCCTAGAGCAAAAGTTGAAAGACTAGAATATGTTATAAGCCTAATCCTAGGTAGCCTTATAAAAATATCTCTTTTAACTATCTTCTGAACCTATATTCACATTGGTTTTTAAGATATATTAAGTTATATATTTTTTCTCTTTCCAGAGCTGCTTCTGTGGGGCTACCCCCCTCTTTTTTTTTTTTTTTAATTGAGGTGTCATTCACAAAGGGCTGCATTTTTTGAAAGATTTCTTACAACTATGGCTGGGTATTTTACTCTAGTCTTCCAAGAAGGGCCATTATAACTTTATTGTGACTTTCGAAGTGACTTGTGAAGTCACTTCTGAAGTCAATTGGTCTTTAACTTTGGGGACTATTTTGCATGTAAGTGCTAATTCAGATTTAAGCTTGAGTCATCGCATATCATCCCATGAATATTGACAATGGACAGAATACCTTTCCTGTAGTTTCAGTTCTAGACTGAAAAGCTTGGGAAGAAACTTCATTTTCTTTTTTGCACAAATCAGAAAAATAGCTACTGTGCAGAGTTTCCTTGTTGACATCAGCAGGTGAACTGGACTTCTAGTTTTAAATCAGACTAGATTGAATGGCTTTTATATTTTCACATGTATACATAGACTCTCCCCATTTTCATCAACATCCATTAGTTATTGAACTTTATGAACTGGCATTGAGACGTTACAACAATGTTTGTTGCACCAACTTTATTAATTTTTACAGTGCAATACATGTTATTTTTCAGAGACAAACCAAAGTTTAATTTCTCAAGGTTCATGCTGTTTACTTCAGCAGCATTTGATGGAAGATCTTTTATATACATTTGTAATAGATAAAAAATAAACCAGACTGCAAATCCTTTTTCTTTCTTTTTTAAAGCAAACCATGTACCAAGTTTTTTGGTTCAAATTGTGTAGGATAAGTTAAATTGCATTCTATTAACCAATATGCGTATTTCTGTAAGTATAGTTACATTGAAATAAAGTTTTAAAACATTTTATGGCTTTGTTTATTATTGGTATATCAAGTCAAATTTATTTGGCTGAAATTATAAGTGTATTAATAATTTTCAAAATCTTTTACCCAAGGTAACAATAACTCATGGTAAGTAGAAAGATTGTGGCAGACATTGTCCTTTGGGCTAACAGTCCCAGTGGGTAGTACTTTCAAGCCTTTCTTTCTATAATTTGTTTTCTGGGAGGTGGAGCTGAAGGTCAGGGAGGAAAAAACCTGCAGAGACGACGTATAGGAGGTTTTCCATAGTAATTTCTTTCCAACTATAGGTCCCTTTTATAGTTTTAATGTACATGCCCCATCACAGTTGCAAGCCTGATACTAATTTTGACTCATGATTGGGAAAAGATGTACTGAAGAGAAAATTAGAAGTTACATTGAATGTTCACTAGTTTAAGGATTTTACTGTATTCAGTGGAAATCTGAGAATATGAAACCCATGAAAAACAGATAAGCCATATTCTAGTAAGATTCTGTTTCCTTTGTTAGTAGAAATATACAGTTGTGCTGTATGTTGAAGGCTTAGATATTTCTGTGGCCTTGAGAGAAGAGGGAGAACAAGTTGGAGAAACATCAGAACAACTGGATTGCATTTTGTCTTGATTCATCAGATGACCTATAAGATCATGAATCAGAAAAGAATGGATTTTTCTTGTTGAATTGATGAGCAGTTCACCTTTCTCCTGTAAGACTTTATCAGCAAAAAGAAAAATGAATTTTCAAGCATTTATTATATTGGCATGGTTGAATTAATAACAGGAATACAAAGTTTTCTGCATGATGCAAGGATATATGGGGAATTTATCATGAATATATAAATGTTATTGATGTGTGACTTAGTTTGTTACCTTTAAGTTATCAGTGTATTTGGTTACAAGTGTGTTTCTCCTGTCCTTTGCTACTCCTTTCTCAGAGGTTCACTCTGTTATAATTTTTTACTTGTATCATTTGTTTAACCTCTTGCCATTCTTGGATCCTGCCCATGGTCTCACTAAGGGCTTGACCCTAGTTTGTAGGCAGAGTTAATGGTACAGTATTATGAGCTCCCCTCCAGTGTTACCTCACAGCTTTTATCTTCAGCTCCATAAAAGCAGGTTGGCAAAGATGCTATTAATAATAATAGTAAGAACAATGTACTGATCTTTAGTAATCAGTACTAAGGGGAAGTTTCAGTGTTATGAAATTGCCCTTTTTTTTTTTTAATCAGAGGATAATTGCTTTTTAATGTTTCTGCTGTACAACCATGTGAATCAGCTATATGTATACATTCATCCCCTCCTTGACCCTCCCTCCCATGCGCCCCATCCCACCCCTCTAGCTGAGCTCCCTATGCTATACAGCACCTTCCCACTAGTTACCCAAAATTGCCTTTTAAAAGGATTTTGATGTTCACTGTATTAAGTGCTCTGTGGCCCTTGTTAGAGTTGTGTTCACAATAGGCCTCTCTTCCTTATGATTGTAATTGGGCAAATAATTTTTGACTTTATTAAACCTGTTTCTTCATCCTGAAAATGGGGTAATATGGTCCTTGTATCTGTAGAGTGGGTTTGAATGTTGAATACTTACTGAGCACTTAGTCTAGTGCTTGGGATATAGTTTTAGTGTTAAGACTTTTTCCACTAGATAAGAGAGTAAATACCCTTACATATATAAAGTCCTTCCTTTATTTGACATGAGTAAGTTGTATAATCCACCTACTTGTCTTAATGTGTCTTGTAAAATAGTAGAGTTTAATGTTAAAATGGTATGTGGGCTTTTGTGTCCACTACTTTACTCAGTGACTTAGTGACTGAACAACCATAGCCACAACTTTACTCAACTATATTGTAGTGTCCATAAGAATGCTTTTGTGTTCATTGCTTTGCTCAAGCACCTAAAATAGTATCTGGCCCTTAGAAGGACAAATAGTTGTTAATTGCCCAGGACAAGAATAATTGTGTGGGTGGTGTTTTGTGGTGCGTATGTGTACGTTTCCTTGATTTCATCTAATTAATATTCAGTAGTAGTTGTAATTTTAAGGTTTTGATAATGCAGAAATCTCTTTGTTCATAGAGTAGGATATTTTTCTGAATGCATTAGAAAGTCAATGTAGCAGGAAATAGCAAGTCTTGAGAAAGAGATTTTGTTAAGAAACTAGCTTGAGAAAAGTTAAGACTTACAAAGAAATTGCAAGAATAGTATACCATGAAATCTTGTATACCCCTTTGGGATCCACCATTCATACTTCCTTTCTAGTATGTACGCAGTATGTAGTGGAACCCCAGAAATTAAGTTGCAAGCATACCTCTTCATCTCTGAATACTTCAATTTGTATTAGGGCTTTCTCTTATACAATTATATTATAATGATGAAATTCAGGACTTTAAACATTGTGAAGTCACTCAGTCATGTCCGACTTTTTGTGACCCATGGCCTGTAGCCTGCCAGACTCTCCCATCCATGGGAATTTCCATGTAAGAATACTGGAGTGGGTTGTCATTTCCTTCTCTAGGGATCAAACCCGGTCTCCCACATTGCAGGCAGACTACCATTTGAACTACCAGGTAATTGCTTCTTTAAAGATTAGTGTAGTCTTTAATCCACAGTCTGTGTTCAAAGTGTGCCACATGAAATACTAACCTTTAACAGCCTCCCTGCTCCTAATCCCTCATCACCTTTGGTTGTCAGTTTTCTTTAATTGGAAACAATTCCATAGCTTTTGTCCTTTACAACATTAAGAGTTTGAGGAGTGCATGCCAGCTGTTTAAAGAATGTTCCTTATTTGGAGTATTGTAATTGTTTCCTCCTGCTTTACATCAGGTCATGCATCTTGGCAGGAATAGTAAGTACTGGTACATTACATCAGAAGAGACATGATGCTGTTATCGGTGTTTTAACTTCTATTATTTGATTAAGGTGTTGTCCATCATATTTCTCCATTGCAAAGTTATTTTTTCCCTTTATAATTCTGTGGGATGATACAATGAAACTATCTTATTCTTCAACACACCCATTGATTTTAGCATCTACTGATTTTTGCTTAAATCAGTTACATAACTTGTATGGTAACTGGTATTCTCTATCAAGAGCAGCTTTTTTCCCCCCATAGACCTAAGTTCTTGTTTCATGTGCTGAGTTACTCACTTTACCCTATTTGGTAGTGGGGGATACCCTTCTAAGCTAAGTAAATTCTCCAGGCCAGAAAACTGGGTAGCCTTTCCCTTCTCCAGGGGATCTTCCCAACCCAGGAATGGAACCCAGGTCTCCCATATTGCAGGCGCATTCTTTATCAGCTGAGCCACAAGGAAAGCCTAGGAATACTGGAGTGGGTAGCCTGTCCCTTCTCCAGCTGATCTTCCCAACCCAGGAATCAAACCAGGTTTTCCTGCATTGCAGGCCGATTCTTGACCAACTGAGCTATCAGCTGCAAATTAAGATAGAGGTCCCTGCTTGAGCATGAGCTACAATAGTAGCTGGAATTTTGCCATTTCTGGTGAACTAGTGTGGGGATACCAGCAGGATTTTTATCTGCATGGAAGAAGAAAGGTTTTTCTGATGTGATACAGCACATCTTACATATATGGAGAGTAAGGCAGAGAAGTTTACCTAGTAGCAAGCATGGGGCCTTGCAGTTAACAGGAGCAGAGGCAGCTATAGTGATTGCATTACCCAGGGACTGGAGGGAGCCAAGGGCAGGAATCTGCACTGCTGTGTTAGTACTGAGCTAGCCTCTTTGGTAGAGGTAGTAATGAACACGAATTTTCTGCAGGTTAGTCGTGGCAGCAGTGCAGTGGTAAGACTTGCATGTTTCTGCTCGGTGGCCTGTGTGCAGGAGTGTGAAATTACACTAAAGAGAGCTGTTGTTGGAGAGGAATGGACTGGCTGACTTCACATATGAGTAGGCTAGCCTTATTCATGATCCATGTGATCCACCCTTAGGGATACCTGGAAATAATTGGGAAGCATTTTGCAGGGAACTGGAGATCTCACATGAACATGCAGGAGGAGTCCTAAATATCAAGCACTCTTCTGAGTACATTGCATTACCTCTTAATCCTCTCAACATCCCCAAGAAGTAGGTTGGTATTCCCACTTTGCTTCCTGCAGACAAGCAAACTGCCTAGTGTCACACAGTGTGGCAGATCTGTGCTACACTGCTTTTCTGATTAAGTGAAGAATATTACGTGGGCAGATGGATGCTGTGGTAAATGGAGCAACTAGGAGTGGTGGTGAAAAGGATTTCAGCCTAATCTGAAGGTTCTCAATTTATAATTGTTATTTATATTAACATGATAAAGAGGGTACTCTTTAAGCAGCCTTCACTCTATCATAATGTCTAACCAGTTCATAATATCTAACCAGAAGCTAAACATAGCTTTTATATGCGCAGCAGGCTTTCTCTCCTGTTCTATGTTTCTGTTTTTGTGCCAGTACCATATTGTTTTGATTACTGTAGCATGGACATGGAACAACAGACTGGTTCCAAATAGGAAAAGGAGTACGTCAAGGTTGTATATTGTCACCCTGCTTATTTAACTTATATGCAGAGTACGTCATGAGAAATGCTGGACTGGATGAAGCACAAGCTGGAATCAAGATTGCTGGAAGAAATATCAGTAACCTCAGATATTCAGATGACACCACCCTTATGGCAGAAAGCGAAGAACTAAAGACCCTCTTGATGAAAGAGGGGAGCGAAAAAGTTGGCTTAATACTCAACATTCAGAAAACAAAGATCATGGCATCCAGTCCCATCACTTCATGGCAAATAGATGGGGAAACAATAGAAACAGTGGCAGACTTTATTTTGGGGGCTCCAAAATCACTGCAGATGGTGACTGCAGCCATGAAATTAAAATGTGCAAGACACATTGTTATATTCACTAAGACAAAGTAATGTGGAAAAAAATGTTTGTCCTCTCCTTGAGAGCCCTAGACCCCTTTCTCCTCCTCAGGGACCCTGGACTTCTTATCAACCTACCTAGTAATTGACTCTCAGCATGTTATACTGTGTTTTCCTCAAGGTGATGAACATGCTGAAACCTTGTGGTGGATGAAAATGGCTACAGATTCTTGGTAGCCTTTCCCATCACCTTGAGTCTCTGCTGCCACTGCAGCTTTCTTTGACCAATAGAAAACAGCAGTGTGACATTGTGCAATTGTGAGCTTCAGCCTTGTAACTTCTACTCATGCTGTTTTTGAACAAAATCACCTGTGAATGAGCCTGAACTGGCCTACTTCAGGATGAGATCCTAGGTAGAGTGAGCCATGGGAAAAGACCCAGGCTTCCCAGCTGCTAACAGCCATCCCAGCTGAAGTTCCTGACATGGGAGTGAGGTCTGCAAATGCATGACCTGTAGAGCGTAAGAACCACTGATCTGAGCCCAGATTAAACTGCCAGACCAAAGAATTGGAACAAAGCTTGTTTCAAGTCATTAAATTTTGGGGTGGTTAGTCACTCGGCAACGGATGTGGATGAGATGGTTGGATGGCATCACCGACTCAGTCGACAGTCATTTGAGCAAACTCCAGGAGATAGTGAATAGGGAAGCCTGGCAGGCTGCAGTTCATGGAGTTGCAGAGACACAACTTAGTGATGGAACAACAACGAAGAATCAGAGCAAAGCTTGTTTAAAGTCATTGCTTTGGGGTGGTTAGTTACTCAGCAACAAGTGTAGATACAAACCTAATTTATGCCCTCAATGTAGTTTTAAAAGAAGCATTTCCAATTGACAAATGAGCAACTGTACCTAGAACTTTCTGAACCCATGCTGAATTAGTGAGTTAGTAAATGGGACTGTTAAGCATTGTTTTCCTTTGTTGAGCAACCTCATCCAATTTCCCATGCTATAAATGTTGTGCTTATTTCTTGGAATTAATTTACATAATAGTTTGTTCATCCAGTGAAAAAGACATTTTCCTTAAGTATTTCAATAAAATATACTATCTGGTATTTAAAGGAAAGTAGTCACCATTTCTCCAATTTTTTCTTCCTGTTGAATATTTAACCTTAAAGTGAACCATAGAAAGTGATCTCTTCCAGCTAGATGTTAAATGTTGAGAAAACTGGAGATAATAAAAGGCTTCAGTTGTGCCACTAAGATCCCCTTTTAGTGAAAGTAAGATATGAAAAGGGATAGGAAACAGGATAAGTGGTCAAGGAGAAAGGCAAGGCCATTTTTAAACAATTTTAAGGCCAAATTAATTTTTTAAATAATTGTTTTGAAGCTATTTGATATGTGAAGAAATAGAGACCACTAGTTTTTTTAAATCAGTTTCTCTTTTAGGATAGTTTACTGGTGTATTTCTTTGTGTATTTGCATTCCAAATTTCCTGTGTGTGTAATTTCCTGTTAATCAGAATTGTGAGTCAGGATCTCCACTCATGCTGTGATCTGTCCGTGGTACTTGGCAAAGCTCACTAGCAATGTGTAAAGATTCCCAGCCAGTCATGGAAGCACTTTCGATTTAAAACTATCTGAGATGGTAAGACAGCACAGAATTCACAGTGGGACACAGTTTGGACACCACTGCTGAAGTTAGCAAGGCTGCAGCCCATTTCACAGTCACATGCTAGCTCTGAGGAATATTCTTAGGCTGGAATTGTATATGGGAGGATTCAAAGGAAGCTAAAGAGAGAATTAAGTGGCACTACCTTTGAGATCTTCAAAATGGGTTGCTTTTCTGAGATGTGTCCCTCCTAAGGTTGAAAAGTTCTCACCTTTAGATTTGAGATGGATTCTTGTATATACAGGGACTGTTGTGTGGTGATTATAAAACTGGGTGCTGTTAGAACTGTTACGTATTTTTATTATGGTGGTTAATGAGCTTATACATATATTAAAATAAAGAGAACTGTACATCAGAAGGGGAAAAAATGAAGTTTTACTGTATAATTAAACCCACAAGGTGCTGGAGCACAACTGCTTAGGTTTGTTTGGCATCACAGATCCATCACGCCTTAATTCTGGGCTAATTATGTGAACCTTAGCTTGCAATCTCTAAATGCAGGTAATAACAATACCTCCAGCATGGCGTTGTTGTAAGGATTCAGTTAATGTAAAGTGCTTAAAAGTGCCAGGCTCATTGTACATGTTTAAATAAGATCTATTCATAGTATTAAAAGACTATAAAGAAATAGGCACTCTATGGGTTATCATATGATCATAGTAATTGTTCAGTTCAGTTCAGTCATGTCCGACTCTGCGACCCCATGAATTGCAGCACGCCAGGCCTCCCTGTCCATCACCAACTCCCGGAGTTCACTCAGACTCACGTCCATCGAGTTGGTGATGCCATCCAGCCATCTTATCCTTTGTCGTCCCCTTTTCCTCCTGCCCCCAATCCCTCCCAGCATCAGAGTCTTTTCCAATGAATCAACTCTTCACATGAGGTGGCCAAAGTACTGGAGTTTCAGCTTTAGCATCATCCTTCCAAAGAACACCCAGGACTGATCTCCTTTAGAATGGACTGATTGGATCTCCTTGCAGTCCAAGGGACTCTCAAGAGTCTTCTCCAACACTACAGTTCAAAAGCATCAATTCTTCGGCACTCGGCTTTCTTCACAGTCCAACTTTTACATCCATACATGACTACTGGAAAAACCATAGCCTTGACTAGATGGACTTTTGTTGGCAAAGTAATATCTCTGCTTTTCAATATGCTATCTAGGTTGGACATAACTTTCCTTCCAAGGAGTAAGCGTCTTTTAGTTTCATGGCTGCAGTCATCATCTGCAGTGATTTTGGAGCCCAAGAAAATAAAGTCTGACACTATTTCCCCATCTATTTCCCATGAAGTGATGGGACCAGATGCCATGATCTTCGTTTTCTGAATGTTAAGCTTTAAGTCAACTTTTTCACTCTCCTCTTTAACCTTCATCAAGAGGCTTTTTAGTTCCTCTTCACTTTCTGCCATAAGGGTGGTGTCATCTGCATATCTGAGGCTGTTGATATTTCTCCCAGCAATCTTGATTCTAGCTTATGCTTCTTCCAGCCCAGCGTTTCTCATGATGTACTCCGCATAGAAGTTAAACAAACAGGGTGACAGTATACAGCCTTGACATACTCCTTTTCCTGTTTGGAACCAGTCTGTTGTTCCATGTCCAGTTCTAACCGTTGCTTCCTGACCTGCATATAAGTTTCTCAAGAGGCAGGTCAGGTGGTCTTGTATTCCCATTTCTGTGAATAGCCTCAAATACAACTGTCCTGAGGTTCTGTCTTTAGGCAGGATAGGAAGAAACACTAGAAAAGTATCAGTGATACTAAGCAAATTTAATTCTCCTGTCTTGCTATTTTTTAGGGAAGGCAAAACCAACTGCCAAAACAAAAAAGTTCTCTCTTTTTCCTAATTCATTCATGCTGGCTGTTTTCCAGGGACTTACTGAAGACTTAAGAAGGATTTTGGTAATCCCTCATGTTCAAAATCACCTGATGATGTGGTCTCTAGCACATGTGTGTGTGTGTGTGTGTGTGTGTGTGTGTGTGTGTGTGTGTCTGGCCTCAGTTTTCTCAGCTCTACCAATGTTCCTGGCCAGAGGTACTGACAGTATCTGTGATTAAGCATCATCTTATACCTACCAGTGAGAATACTACAGCCAAGTGCTTCCACCAGGTTAAATTCTGAGAATTGTTTGAGAAGCAAAAGGAAGCTTCTGAAAAACAGGAACCTGCGGCTCCAAGATGTGGGTTTTTTAAGGATGGTCAATGGCACCCCACTCCAGTACTCTTGCCTGGAAAATCCCATGGATGGAGGAGTCTGGTGGGCTGCACTCCATGGGGTCCCTAGGAGTCAGACACGACTGAGCGACTTCACTTTCACTTTTCACTTTCAAGCATTGGAGAAGGAAATGGCAACCCACTCCAGTATTCTTGCCTGGAGAATCCCAGGGACGGGGGAGCCTGTTGGGCTGCTGTCTATGGGGTTGCACAGAGTCGGACACGACTGAAGCGACTTAGCAGCAGCAGCAGCAGACCTAAAAATATTCAGATCATGAAACTTCTGTTCTAAATGAGAAAATATTGATGGTCTTTGACATGAAGGTACGAAGTGAAGCATCGTTCCTATATGATGTTAAAATACTAATCTTGAGCCATTCCCACCCACTACCAGGCATCAGTGGGACAGACAACAGGACAGAGACATTAAGAGCAGGCAGAGGTGCTGTTGGGTTCACACGAGCCCGAAGTCTGTTCTTATTGTTTAAGCGTCACTCTTTGACATTTGAGAGAAAACAATCCCTCAGGGAGGAGAGCAGCCAGGAGAAAATGGAGCAGTCTGAGAAAGAATGGAAATGATTGTTGGTTCATAAGACACAGCCAGGTGGGAGGGAAGCCAGGGTAAATGATCAGAGGCCGTCTACAAAACAGCTCACCTCAGCTGGAGCACAGGGTGCCTACTCTGTGAAGCAATAAGAGGTCTGCCATGTCTGGCGCCACTGGAGCTCCAAGTTAGTCATCTGCAGGAAACCAGCCTTGATTTCCATTTAGCAGAGAGTGAGTAAGCAAGAAGCACAAGCACACAAGATTGTGTCTGTGCTGCACTTCTCCGTTGTCATGGGACGTGTTGCAAGTAACAGAGACAAATAGGACACTGGGGAACTACACAGTAAAGCCCCAGTGATGGGTAGGGCTTGCTGGTTATGGTGATGAAAAACAAAATGTGTTAAACATCACTTTGTCTCAGAAACTTTGAAGAAAATGCTGTGTTTTACAGAAGGGAGAAAAGATAATGGAACTTTAAAAAGATAAAACTGCATTTAATATCACAGAAGTCAAAAAGCTCTTTGATTGCACATTTTTACTTCTACAGTGTCATGAATACAAAAGAGGTGACATGCTGAACACAAGTCTGCAGAACCAAGTAAACGAACTAGTATAAAATTTGCTTAATCATTTTCTAGTCCCTCAAAACAACCCCTGTTCTGTGGACATGAGGGGCTGTCCTGACACCTTGCCATTAATATCTACTCTCCTGATTGCTGGGTGCTGCCACAGTATAAATGATTAGAGACAGAAAGTCAGTCTTCATCCTGAGATCAGTGGATTAGGAAGTATCAGTTAGCTGGCTAATGCTCAGAAGCCAACACAATAAGAGAACTTTCTTAAAGCAAATCCACACTGGATCAATTGGATAGAGCAACTGGGCTATCATTCTGGGCTGCACTAGGTTGACTGAATGTGTTATAAATTAATAACGAATCCTAGCACCGTCTCCACTGTCTATGCTCAGACAGCCTTTTTCATCTGAGGTCTTGTAACCAACCTTTCTTGGCTTTCCTGTCTGCTTTTGCTGAGAATCATAGAAAGGACTGAGAAATATTTAGTGTCATTCCTTCATTTTATAGATGAGAAAATGAAGACCCAAAGAGATTAACTAACACAACCAGTGAAACTGAAATTTACCTAGTAAATTTTACTGTTTGAAACTTAGCAAGATACCTTGGAACACTTGGATATGCCTCAATCTAACCATAACCATTGAATATTAGAAGTAAGAAAAACCTGAGGATATAAACTTTGAACATTTAAAAATGGAATCTTTGTCAAGATGTCTAAAAGCCTGTAAGTTTTCAGGTAAATACCAGCATCAGTTTTTGGGTTCTGTATTTTTCTAAAATGCACATTTACCATATTATCTTCTTGTCTAGATTCAGGACTAAGCTACAAACTATGAACAGTACATAGAAATATAATGGTCACAATTTTAACTTGTAAAGTTAACAGTATTTCATTCTCTCCAAAATAGAAATCAACTATCATTTTCTCAACGTGGGAAGCCACCACCCTCTAGAGGGTGGGTCTGGAAACACCAGGGGGGCTCTCCAATGTCACAGTGAGTAATGGGGCAGGGCATTTATGTTACATGCTAGTGGTGTTTAGTATCTAGGGACGAAGGATGCACATATAGTACCACCTTCCCCAATATGCCAATAGTATTCACTTTGAAACATGATGAAAGTGAGATCTATGAAGTTTTTTTTTTTTTTTTTACCAGTTTCATTTTAAAATACCATTTATCCAACAATGACTTAACTTAGTGAGAAGGGGGCTAGAGTGTACCTGTTGACAGAGAACCTGGAGTATTAAGTTCATGTTAAACCTGAGTCTACAGGAAGTTCATGGATCTGCATTTCAGGCCAGCCTACTCCATGAGCGTTTATCTCAACACTGGGACCTGGGACTTGACTCACCAATTCATTGTCCACAGCTATAATGCCACTTACTCAACTAAGAATACATAAAGGTACAGACTTCTGACTGGTGTAGTGTTTTATGTACAGTGTTTACAGGCAAATGCTGAGAAAATAGTGGAAGTGCTTTATCCTTGCAGAATAGATCTCAGATACCAAAAAGATATAAATCATTTTCTAAGATGTTTGGGTACGTTTAGATAACGTAAGGGAAACTTCTACTTGTTTTCCAGATTTCTTTCACTGTTTCTTCCCTTAGTAATAAAAATCTGACTCCGCATTTCCGTCTACATCCCCCAGCTTCCCCATGGAGGGGTGTGGCCATGGAACTGTTGCCCACTGGACACTGTGATGTGGGCAACTTCCAGCTTTTCCCTTTTTTTCAGTAAGGTAACTGCGTGCTCTTTACTCTCTTTTTCTCATTGCTGTGTAAGGATGACAACCTGAGCAACCACCTTAGACCCAGAGAGGGAAGCCATGGAGTGTTCCACTGTTGGGTGTTTGGCTGACTACTTGAAGCACAGCCACTTACTCATTTCTCTTTCATTTAAGCCAGTGTATTTTGGAGACATTGACTTTCTGCCATTTTCTCTTACACCAACTGCTAAGCTGCTCTTTAGATTCTAAATAAGAAATGCCATCTGGTCTCAATAACAAATACTAGTGGGAGAAACCTGAATGTAACAGAACTCCTTTTTAGGTATTTTTGAATCACAGATATGCACATGTACATGCCCTACTAAAAAAAAATGTGTTTACAAACTCAATTCATTAAAAAGAGGCATGGTCCTTGGTAGTTTAAAAAGGGTGAAGGGGCTTTATTATAGCGATATTTAATAAAATGCAATGTGATGTACACAGTATATTCTATATAGTTGATCTTCAGTGTGAACAGGTCAGCTTCATACAGCTATCTTTTTTTCTTTTTCTGCAGATTGTACAATGTCAGAACTGTCCCTTGAGGTATATAGCATCAGAGGTGCAGTCCTTAAACTTTGGGCTCACTGCTACCCAACCTATGTAGGCACACAACAGAATACAGATGGTGTTAGCAAACATCCTATTAAAAACACCAAACACAGCTCCAGGTGGAGACCCAAGGGAAGCTACTGCTGTCTCACTCCATTTTTTTTTTAAAGCATACAATGCATTTGTGAAAATGTACAGATTCATTTTCAGAGTAGGTTGCATCTTATGAATAATCTAGCATGTATTTATTAAAATTTTCAGTTAATGTCAGTTAAGGCAACATATACATGCATATTTTAATGCATAAAATAGATATTTTTATACACAACTATAAAAATATGCTAAACATCAGTGTGTATGTGTTAGTCGATCAGTCACGTCCAACTCTTTGGGACCATGTAGACTGTAACCCACCAGGCTCCTCTGTCCATGGGATTCTCCAGGCAAGAATACTGGAGTGGGTTGGTAGTTCCTTCTCCAGGGGATCTTCCTGAACCAGGGATGGACCCAGGTCTCCCACACTGAAGGCAGTTTCTTTACCGTCTGAGCCACCAGGGAAGCCCAAAACATCAGGAAGGCTACATTATTCCCCTTTTGAAAAGTGCTTGGTGTAAAATTACCTGCAGAGGAGAACCTGATGTCAGCCACTGCTTCAGATTCCTCAAATCCTTCATCTAATGTGATGTCTTAAGCAATAAGAGGAGGAAATCCCGCCATTGTTTCTTCTCCACCCATTGGAACCTTCCACTGGGAGACATGAAGTTATTTGGAAATTCAAATGAAACCCCTGATAACTCTAATATTAAGTAAGGCACTGATACAATAGTACTGTACAGGTATCAATAATAAAACCCTTTTAAACTTTAAAATATTGATAAAGACCCTCAATCATTTCTAGATCAAATGAAAAGGCCAGGAGCTCTGTGACAGGATGAAACCTACAGATCCCAGTGACAAGGGCCCCATGACATCCATCTGGTGGTCACCTCCAGACAGCAGAATCTTGTTTTATTAGCTTACACTGTTTTGACAGCCCTCCATAAAGCTTTAGACATAGTAACTGGGCAATTAAGGCAACAACCTTCCAAACACCTTTCTTACAGGCCTAGCTAGACAGAAGTTGCTCCCTACCTCACTAGAATTGAAGGGTACATGGCAAATGGGTAAGATTCAGCTCTGTGTTTACAAGTGTTTCCATGTATTGGAAGTATTAATAGATCTCTCTGTGTTTAGCACTAAGGACACAAAGATGTTACAATATGGTCCCTGATCCCACAGGAAATCAGAAGGTGGAAGTAGCAAGTAAATAATTTGTAGGGTAAGAAAAGTGATGAGAGTCCTCTATTAAGTACTATGGTTGTGAAGAGAGTAATTAATGTGATTTGGTCAAGGAAAACATGAGCAGAATTTTGAAAAATAGAGTACTCAGTGAAAAGGTATTGTGGGTTAGAATCATGTACAGACAAAAAACTGGAAAAAGGATGATGAGTTCAGAGAACTGTAGTTTAAGTGTGTAGAGTATGTTAGGTGTATGTGTGTGTGTGTGTAATAGTGATGAGGCTATCAGTTGAGATTTCTCTCAGTAATGTGGAACTAACAAGGAATTATATGCAGGAAAGAGAAAAGAATAAAACATAATACTTGACCTGCTTTGTATTTTGGAAAAATTTGTGTAGTGCAGGGTTTGTCAACCTCAGCACTATTGACCTTTTAGGCTGAATAATTTTTTGTCGGAGGAGGCTGTCCTGTGTACTGCATGACCTTTAGCAGCCTCTACTCAGTGTCCATCAGGTTGTGAAAACCAAAACTGTCTCCAGGCTTTGCCAAATGTTGCCTTGTGGTAAGAGTCAACCTGGTTGAGAACTACAGCTGTAGTGGGGTAGGGGTGGGAGGAAGACAATAAAACGAGTCTACATTATACCTCATAATCTCAGAAAGCAGGCTACAGTTTGGACTGTGAGGCTGGTCTCAGTGATGATTAGGAGGCAGGACTGACTTTGACTCGGGAGATGAATGAAAACCAGAAGGCAAGGAGGAGGCAGAGTGGCCCAAGAAACTGTATTACAAGGGGAGAGAAGCCTGGGTGTCGCTTTGAGAAGCATCAGTGAGTCCACCCTGAAGACTACACAGATGCATGAAGGTGGAGCCTTCCCCTCAAATCCTACATGTGTCTGGAGCATCAACTTTAGGCCAGTTATTTCAATGGAGTCTTAATTTCACTCTGGCTTTTTTAGTCCAGAGAGAAAGAAGCATTTGCTTCTGAAGTCAGGTTGGTTTTATCCTGGTTGAAAGGCAGGTGTGCATTTTGACCTATTTTTAGTTGTATGAGCATTCATTAATGTAAATCACATCTGCATTGGATGCACCTGGTATTTTTGCAGGAGCTATGTCCCAACCCCCTCCTCATCGCCACAGACACTTACACAGCAGTGACAGCGGTGCCCTGGCACTGGATTTTCTCCACAACCTCACGGTGTGGTCACAACAGACAGAGGTAAAGGAAACTCGCCTAAAGTCACACAGCTTCACTAAGTGGTGGAGCAGAGTAGGATTTGAACCCAGCCTAGCTCCAGTGATCTTAACCATCATACACTACAGGCTAGCCAACAGTGTGTATTCAGGTCTGGTTAAAGAACTATAAATAGGCCCCATTCAGTTTCTGGTGAACTTGGAACAATTTCAGTGGCACAAAAAGGGCACAGCAGGGACTGCAGAGGATGGGAGGTGAGGAGCAGGAGTCAGCTTGATTGTAAAGAAGAGGAAGGAGTGGGACACTGAGTTTTGTTTTGTTTTTGAAAGATCAGAGAAATTTTCACACTGCTTAACAGGTCAAAGGAAGGATCAAGTAAGCAGGAGAGAAGACGTACGATAGTCTCTAAGTGTCTGTGGTTAAGAATCTGGGAGGAGAGCTTTTCTACCCAGACAAGGGCTTCTAAGCTCAGCACTACTCACATGTGAACCAGATAATTCCCTGTTGTGAGGGGCTGTCCTGTGCACGCATTATGTTTAGCATCATCTCTGGCTTCCACCCACTACATGTCAGGAGCATCACCCAGTTGTGAGAAAAACCAACATCTCACTCTATCCAGTGCAACTTTTTGAAATGATGTGACCACTGGGCAGTTGAAAAGTGGCTAGTGCAAGTAAAGAACTAAATTTTAAAGTTTATTTAATTTTAATTAACTTATTGAAATAGCCACATGTTGGCTATTTAGCCACATAAGGCTACCATATTGGACAGTGTCACCTAGAGAAAAGCTCTGTCAGTATCCTGGGATCAGTCCAATCCAACATCCCCTTTCTTATCAGAGCCCATCTCACTTTATACCCAAAATCCTCAAGGTGAACAAGGTCAGGGAGAGCTAGCTGATGGTGTAACAAAGATGGTTCTGTCCAACAAAGGCTTTTTATCAGGGCTGTTGGGACTACCAGGGTGTATTAACCTAACTATTCAACCATCAAATCATGTTGGCTCACCTTCAGTAGCGTATAACCCATGTGCTTCTTCTGATATATAGTATCCACCTTTTCCAACAAAACAGGAAGAAAGTTGGAAGCCACAACTGTAAACCAAGCTGACTGGTTTCCCTTAAGGAAGAAAGAAGGAACTTATTTTATACAATGCAAGTCTACCAACCCATATAAAACTGAAATAAAAACAAGGTCTTAGAAGCACCTATTTTGCAATTATTACAGATGTTTCTTAAAGCCACATATTTGACGTTTCTTCTCAACAAAGCCACAAATCATATTGCATTAGTGAAGAATTCAAATGTTAAATCTGTATAGTAGGGACTTCCCTGGTGGTACAATGGATAAAATCCACCTACCAATTCAGGCGACACGGATTCCATCCCCCATCCGGGGAAGATTTCACATACTGTGGAGCAACTAAGCCTGTGCGCCACAACTACTGAGCCAGTGCTCTAGAGCCTGGGAGGGGTAACTACTGAAGCCCATGTACCCTAGAGCCTGTGATCAACAAGAGAAGCCCCCTGCACTGCAGTGAAGAGCAGTCCCCATTGGCTGCAACTAGAGAAAGCCCACACACAGCAACAAAGACCCAGCACAACCCGAAATAAGTAAATAATAATAAATCTGTATAGTATTCTCATGAGTAAACTCAAGATATAAAGAGGAAGACAGGAGTGGAGGAGGTGTAGAGAGTAAAGGATTTTCTGGAGAAACAAAGGACTAAAGCTACAAGGGAAACCTCCAAGAGAGCAGACACTGCTTTGTCCCCTGGTTCATTGAACCATGTCCCCTGGTTCAGTGTTTAGAACAGTGGCTTGAACATCAGAGTATTATAATTTTTTCTACTGAAAAGTTACTACAACCTATACTGAATTTACAAGCACTAAGCTGATATGGAAGAGAAATGTGACCAAAGTAGGGAGAGAATTTTTTTAGAGGGA
Organism: Bos indicus x Bos taurus; assembly: GCF_003369695.1. Taxonomy (NCBI): domain Eukaryota; kingdom Metazoa; phylum Chordata; class Mammalia; order Artiodactyla; family Bovidae; genus Bos; species Bos indicus x Bos taurus. The sequence continues at coordinate 72,329,649 of NC_040081.1, forward strand.
AGCATCCCACCAGCCCCTGCTGGACATTGAAGGATACAGAATTAGGTGCCTGAAACATGATCAGACTTATAACTTTTATGAAAACGAAGGAGATGGGTGCCCCAAGGCTAACCAGCCCAAGGGGAGATGGTGGCCCTGTCGATAGCTTCAGCGCCCTTGGCGATCCAGTAATCGGACTCCAGAAGCGTACTGAAAAGAGTTGACTTGCCAGCGTAGGTTTCACCAACCAGGTAGACGTCGCCGCGGTAGCGCCAGGAGCGCTGGAGCGCGGAGATCAACGCCTCAACTCCATAGCCAGTCTTGGCGCTGATAAGCCGCACGGCTCTGAGTACCGTGCGGATCTTGGACGGAACATTCTCATTCTCCTCCCCATCCGGTGGCCTGTGCCCGCTGAGATGTTGTGGCCTTCGGTAGCCACGGGGCGGCAAGAGCCCGGCGCCAATAGCCATCCCACAGTCGCTCCTGGAGTCGCTGCTGGTAGTCGGGAGTGTCCTGGGGCATAAGGTCCACCTTGCTTCTCAGCACGATCAGCTGCTTGGGGCCCACCGGGCCGGGCAGGTGCAGCAGCAGGACGTCGGGCAGATCCAGCAGCTCCACCTTGTACAACACCAGGGCGGGTTCCGGCCACCGCAGAGCGGCGCTCACCACCTCCAGGAACTGTTCCTGGCTCACCTGAAAGCGCAGGGCGCGCTGGTGATGCACCAACACTAAGCAGTATTGGCGTACGGGCCGGGAGCACCTGTTGGCTGGCCCGTAACTTCTGCTGCCGCCTCTCCTGCCGTCGCCGCTGCCGCTGTCGCTCCTTCCCCTCCCGCCGCTGCTGCAGCTCCCACAGCTAGTCTTGGAGGGTCAGTTCCGGCTCCGAATCCTGGACGCATTCGGGGAACAGAAAACTCTCCTCCAGGTCAGCCCCTCTTGGGTTACCCCCAGTCGCCACCGCGCCACGGGGAAGGCCACGTCCCAGGCGCTGGGTGCCGGGAGGAGGAGTCGGCCGCGCATCTCCTCTCGAGGAGCGTCTCCCGGACGTCGTGGCGCACTACATGGGAGTATTACGTGGGAGTGGGTCCCCGCAGGAAGCCGCAGAGCAGTCTGCAAGCAAGGCGCGCGGGCAGCATAATTAATGCTGGAGAGGGCAAAGGGGCGGAGCCACCTGGGGCAGGAGCACTGTGGCTGGTGAAACAACAGGGACAGGCCGGGAGTATCTGAGAATTGTCATTCGTCAGCGTCGCACTGAAGCTATTTCTTCCGCGTCTAATCGCCTGAGTTCTCTCGATGAAGGCTCTATGGCCCAAGAACCCATTTGAAGCTGAGATAAAGATATCGGGGACTTAAGACTAGAGTGGGTTGGTGGAATAGGCTTGCGAGTGAGGGTCTGTTCATTTTCAGGCTTTTCAGCGCCCCGCCGCTGGCACTGCCCGCTAATAAAAAATCTTATTTTTAAAATCTTCGGGTTTTTGTCTTTGGAAGTAGGAGGGAAAAAAAAGTCGAAAATCGAATGCCGCAGACTTATAGCCACAATAGAAACCTTTCATTAGTACATCTTCTTGGCTTTTTCCCCATGTGTCATTATGCGTGCGTGCTCAGTCGCTTCAGTCGTGTCCGACTCTTTGCGACCCCAGGCTTCACCGTCCATGGGATTCTCCAGGCAAGAATACTGGAGTGGGTAGTCATTTCCTTCTCCACGGGATCTTCCCGACCCAGGGATCAAACCAGCGTCTCCTGCATGGCAGGCGGATTCTGTATGGCTGAGCCACCAAGGAACCCTTGTGTCATTATGTAACAGCACTAAAAAGCAAAAACTTTTCATTGGCTATATCCGAGGCCAAGCGTGTAGGAGCGATCCTCCCCGTATATAAACAGCTTGAAGCGTCCGCCTACAATTTGCGAGTGTGCAGAATTTCTAGCCGTTAGGAAACCTTAACCTACGCTTTGCGCAGGCGCATAATTTATATTCCCTCCCCCGCCCCTCCCGCCTCCAGTGTAAGACGCAGAGTATTCTGGGAGAGGTGCTTTCGTCTGACGCCGCGCGCGCGCGTGTGTGTGTGTGTGTGTGTGTGTGTGTGTGTGTGTGTGTGTGTGTGTGTGTGTGTGTGTGTGTGTGTGGCTGCTCGGCCATTCTGTCTGTGATTTTAAGAGTGTCGTGAACCGTTAATCAGTATGTGTGACACACACAAGGGTACGTGAACATTCAGAATACTCCGCGGCGAGCCATCTAAGGGGGGAAACATCTAAGGGGCGAGCCATCTAAGGGGGGGCTGAACGAATGGAGGATTTGTGGCCTCCTTCCCAATCCAGGGTACCTGGGTTCGATCCCTGGGTCAGGAAGATCCCCTGGAGGAGGAAATGGCAACCCACTCCAGTACTCTTGCCTGGAAAATGCCATAGATAGGGGAGCCTGGTGCAGGCTACAGTCCACGGGGTCGCAAAGAGTCGGACACAACTGAGCGACTTCACTTTCACTTTCCCGATCCAGGGTACCTCTTGGGCTTCCCTGGTGGCTCAGGCGATAAAGAATCTGCTTTCAATGCAGGAGACTCGGGTTGGATTCCTGGGTGAGGAAGATCCTCTGGAGGGAGGGCATGGCTACCCACTCCAGTATTCCAGAGAATTGCCTGGAGAATTCCATGGACAGAGGAGCCTGGCAGGCTACAGTCCTTGCTGTCGGAGGCGACTGAGAGACCAACATTCTTTCACTTTACCGGGCCGGTCGGACCACGTCCCCAGTCGTTTACCCACATTCTCCAGGCTGGGAAGGAGTCCGGGATTTTGAGAGGTGGAGGGTTCGGGAAACGCAGTCTTTATGATCTCGGTCGGAGGGACTCTTCTTTCCCTTGTCTTCTCGGTAAATCTGACACTCCCTTCGCGTATTGAAAATAGCGTACAGTGTCACAACTGTAAACACAACAGCTTCTTTAAAATAACTAAAATTTAGAAGTATTCTAACAAGTCACAAGGCATTGTTTCTTCTATATTGATTTTACAGTGTTGACATACATGTAAAGTATTAAGCATCACTACTGTTAAAGCAGGAATGAAACTTTAACCCTGGATTGACAGACGCCCATTTTCTTCACACTTTATATTTATTCTTCCTCATTAACATAATATTGCTCAAAACATATAGTACCCCTGTTGATCACCAAAATTTGATTGTCTTGTCTTGCAAGTGTAGCACATATATAATTAAGCAGTTGGTAAACATGTAGAGATTGAGCAGGCACAAGGCCCAAGGGGTACTGCTGTGTAATGTATCTATGGAAAGGTTGACTAGACCAGTTGTTACATTTGACAGCAAGAAAAAAAGTAACTGGTTTCTGTTCATGCTGGGGGGGGGGTTGAGAAGCACGAAGGATCTTAGTTCCTTCACCAGGGATTACCTTTGTCCCCTGCGGTGGAAGTGGGGAGTCTTAACCACTGGACTGCCAGGAAAGCCCCTTTTACTTTCTGTCTTGTATCACCTATTACCATTCTGTATTTTCTATTGTATGTATTTTATAATATTTACATTAAAATATCTCAGTTGTGGAACTGTCAAAAAAAAAAAAAAAGGAAAGAAAATAGCGTACAGAAACAGGACAAATTCCGTTGTTCTGACTTTGATGCAAAGGGCTGCTTTCTTGATTTCCCTTAAGGCCAAAGTTAATGGATTTATTGAATTGTTGAATTTTTGAGGGTCAGCCTGTGCCAGGCACTGTGCTAGGCTTTGGAAATACACCAGTGACAAAGAATGGGGTGGGCGGTAGGGATCAGGGATTGATCTGGTTTGGCATTTCTTCATGATGTCATGTGCCTATGTAGATTATCCTAAAAGATGACTTTTACATATCCTCTTTCCACAAGATGACACAGTTCTAGGTGGCACGTATTTTACTGAACATGGTCAACATATCTTTTTTTTTTTTAATATGTAGAATTCTTAGTCATGTCTAGTGTATTTTCCGAAGCTCCCAATTTCATTCTCTACAGCTTCTGTTTCATATGTCGTTTTCTTCTAGCTCCTTATACCGTTTTCAACCCTTTCATTTCTCCTTATTCTCTCAGATGCTTCACAGAGAAAATAGAAGAAGCTTAAACTCTACTATTTATTTCTGTCACCTTTTAATCTTGAGTCTAGAAATCATTACATTCAAAATTGAAACCGTTTTTTAGCTCAATTTTCGAGCTGGTCATATATTCTTGTGGTTCATAAACCATGAAAATGTTAACTGTGAGGTCTTATTCTTTTCCGCCATCCTGTCCTGTCCACCATCTCCTCTGTAGGTAACCACTGTTCTAGATTCTTAGCTCTCCAGATGCTTCATTTATATTCAAAGAAATATGAATAGTGTTCTATTTTTCCTGCTTTTACAGACCAAAAGTAGCTTCACACTTTTCTGTACTTTTATTTTTTGCTTTATATATCTATATCCAAAAGAGTTTCATATCAGTACATACAGAACATCCTAATTTTTTTTCACAGATACGTAGTTTGTATGGATATACTATAAAGTTGTGTCTTGATGTATATTGGGTTATTTCCAGTCTTTTTCCACTTCAGACAGTGCTGTAATGAGTAATCTTCTACGTATCATTTTGTTCAATACACGTATATTCTGCAGGATAAATTTTTAGGTATAGAATTTCGGGTTAGAAAATGGACACTTGTTACACAAATTATTAACATTTTGCTAGACGATTCCAAGCGACCACTGTAGTTGATTGTGTTAATTAATATTCTCATTAGCAATGTATAATAATCCTGTGGAAAAAGAGTTAATGTTAGATTGGTGATCACATTTGCTCTAGCATTGAGTCTTCCTTAAATTCCTGCTTGTGTCCTTTGATATCATTATTAGATATGCTCTTATCAGGTTTTCCCTGGTGGCTCAGACGGTAAAGCGTCTGCCTGCAATGCGGGAAACTCGGGTTCAATCCCTGGGTTGGGAAAGTCCCATGGAGAAGGAAATGGCAACCCATTCCAGTGTTCTTGCCTGGAGAATCCCAGGGACGGCGGAGCCTGGTGGGCTGCCGTCTATGGGGTTGCACAGAGTCGGATGACTGAAGCGACTTAGCAGCAGCAGCAGCAGCCAGTACTCTTGCCTGGAAAATTCCACGGACTGAGGAGCCTGGTAGGCTGCAGTCCATGGGGTCACAAAGAGTTGGACACAACAGAATAACTTCACTTTGACTTTCATCAGGTTTTAGACACTTGTTTTTGAGCTGGCTTCTTTTTATACGAAATACTAGCTCTCTGTTGTCCTTGAGAAAACACGTTTAATATTTCCTTTTTCTTTCAGTATTTTAAGAAAATGAGTGACATCTCAATTGACACAAATCAAATGGACGTTTTTAAAACCTTATGTAAACCCTTTGGTAGTCAACACTATTGATTACTTTTCCATGAAAACTCCTTCCTTCCATTTGCTACATCCCTCTCACTTATAATTCTCACCTGTGTGACTTTTTTTCTCATTCTCTTCTGCTGTTCACATTATTCCTGGATGATTTCATTCATTCTCTGTAGCTTCAGTTACCATGTATTAGTGGATGACTTCTAAGTACAGTCAGCCCTCCATATGGGTGGGTTCAGCATCTGGGGATTTAACTAACTTTGGATGGAGAATATTTGGGAAGAAGGTTCCAGAAAGGAAAGTTCCAGGAAGGAAAATTTGAATTTACCTTGGGCTGACAAGTATTTATAGGCATGCTTTTAAAAATTTTGCTCCTCTTTATGTGCTTCATAATATTACATTCTTTACAGATTTAGCTTTTTGACAACCCTGCATTGAGCAAGTCTATTGATGCCATTTTTTAAACTGCATGTGTTCACTTCATGACTCTGTGTCACATTTTGGCAATTTTTGCAATATTTCAGACTTTTACATTATTATGTTTTTTATGATTATTTCTGATCAGTGATCTTTGATTTTACTACTATGAGTGGCTGAAGGCTCAGATAATGGTTAGCATTTCTTCACAAAAAATGTATTTTTAAATTAAGGCGAGTGCATTGATTTTTATTTTTAAAATTTTATTTATTTTATTTATTTTTGGCTGTGCTGGGTCTTCATTGCTGTACAGGCTTTTCTCTAGTTGCATAGAGCAAGGACTACTCTCTAGTGGTATGTAGTGGCTTTGTAGTCTCATTGAGGTGGCTTCTGTTGTTACAGAGCATGGGCTCTAGGGTGTGTGAGTTGCAGCATGTGGGCTCAGTAGTTGCAGCTCCTGGGCTCTAGAACACAGGCTCTGTAGCTGTGGTGCACAGGTTTAGTTGCTTCATATCATGTGGGATCTCCCCAGATCAGGAATTAAACCCATATCTCCTGCATTGGCAGGCAGATTTTTTACCTCTGAGCCACCAGGGAAGCCCCTACATTTTTTTTAGACATAATGCTTAGTAGACTATGGTGTAGTGTAAACATAGCTTTTATATGCCCAGCAGGCTTTCTCTCCTGTTCTGTGTTTCTATTTTTGTGCCAGTACCATACTGTTTTGATTATTGTAGCTTAGTAGTATAGTCTGAAGTCATGGAGCCGGACTCCTCCAGCTCCATTTTTTCTTTCTCATGATTGCTTTGACTCATCTGATTTATTTGTGTGTGTGTGTGTGTGTTTCCATACAAATTTAAAAATTTTTTCTAATTTTCTGAAAAATGCCATTGGTAATGTGATAGAGATTTCATTGAATCTGTAAATATCCTTGGGAAGTATAGTCATTTTGACAAATCGATTCTTCCAATCCAAGAACAAGGATTTTCTTGGATTGGAAATGTTTGTGTCATCTTCCATTTCTTTTGTCATGTTTTATAGTTTTGGGGATATAAATCTTTTGCCTTCTTAGATACGTTTATTCCTTTGTGTTTTACTCTTTTTGGTGTGATGGTAAATGGGATTGTTTCTTGAATTTCTCTTTCTGATCTTTTGTTGTTAGTGTATAGAAAAGCAAGAGATTTCTCTGTATGAATTTTGTATCCTACAACATTACCAGATTCATTGATGAGCTCTAGTAGTTTTCTGGTAGTATCTGTAGGATTTTCTATGTATAGAATCATCTGCAAACAGTGACAGTTTTTCTTTGCCAATTTGGATTCCTTTTATTTCTTTCTCTACTCTGATTGCTGTGGCTAGGACTTGTAAAACTGTGTTCAATAAAAGTGGCAATAGTGGACATCCTTGTCTTGTTTCTGATCATAGAAGAAATGCTTTCAGTTTTTCACTGTTCAGTACGATGTTAGCTATAGGTTTGTCATTTACAACCTTTGTTATGTTGAGGTAGGTTCCCTCTAAGCCCACTTCTGGGAGTTTATTACCATAAATGGGTGTTGAATTTTGTCAAAAGCTTTTTCTGCATCTGTTGAAATGATCATTTGGTTGTTGTTAATTTTCTTCAACTTATAATGTGATGAATCACATTGATTGATTTGTGGATATTGAAAAATCCTTACATCCCTGGGATAAATCCCACTTAATTGTAGTGTATGATCCTTTTAATATATTGTTAATTTGGTTTACTAGTATTTTGTTTAGGATTTTCTATGTTCATCAGTTATATTGGCTTGTAATTTTCTTTCTTTTTTTTTTTTGTGGTATCTTCCTCTGATTTTGGTATCAAGTAGATGGTGGCCTCATAGAATCAGTTTGGAGTGTTCCTTCCTCTGAAATATTTTGGAATAGTTTCAGAAGGATAGGTGTTAACTATTCTCTAAATATTTGGTAGAATTCACCTATGAAGCCGTATGTTCCTGGACTTTTGTTTGTTGGAAGTTTTAAAATTACAGTTTCAATTTCAGTACTTGTGATTGGTGTATTCATATTTTTTATTTCTTCCTGGTTCAGTCTCAGAAGATTGTACCTTTCTAAGAAATTGCTCATGTATTCAAAGTTGCCCATGTTATTGGCTTATAGTTGCTTGTAGTAATCTCTTATGATCCTTTATATTTATGTGGTATCCCTTATAACTTCTCCTTTTTCCTTTCTAATTTTATTGATTTGAGTCCTCTTCCTTTTTTCTTGATGACTCTGGCAGTAAGTTTATCAGTTTCCTTTATCTTTTAAAAAAACTGGATTTTAGTTTTGTTTGTTTTTAGATTTTAGTTTAGTTTAGTTTTTGCTATTTTTTGTCTCTATTTCATTTATTTCTGCTCAGATCTTTTAAAAGAAACTTTTTATTTTGTATTAGACTATAGCATATTAACAATGTTGTGATAGATTCAGGCGAATAGTGAAGGGACTCAGCCATACATATACATTTATCCATTTTCCCCAAACTCCATTCCCATCCAGGCTGTGACACAACATTGAGTTTCTGCTCTGATCTTTGTGATTTCTTTCCTTCTACTAAGTTTGGATTTTGTTTGTTCTTCTTTCTCTAGTGACTTCAGGTGTAAGGTTAGGTTCCTTATTTGAAATTTTCCTTATATCCTGAAGTTAAGATTGTATTAAAAGCAGAGACGTTACTTTGCTGACAAAGGTCCATATAGTCGAAGCCGTGGTTTTTCCAGTAGTCATTAATGGGATGTGAGAGTTGGACCATAAAGAAGGCTGAACACCAAAGAATTGATGCTTTTGAGCTGTGGTGTTGAAGACTCTTGAGAGTCCCTTGGACTGCAAGGAGATCAAACCAGTCAATCTTAAAGGAAACCAACCCTGAATATTCATTGGAAGGACTGATGCTGGAGCTGAAGCTCCAATACTTTGGCCACCTGATGTGAAGAACTGACTCACGAAAAGACCCTGATGCTGGGAAAGATTGAAGGTAGGAGGGGAAGGGGATGACAGAGGTTGAGATAGTTGGATGGCATCACTGACTCAATGAATATGGGTTTGAGCAAGCTCTAGGAGATGATGATGGACAGCGAAGCCTGGCACGCTGCAGTCCATGGGGTTGCAAAGAGTCGGACACAACTGAGTGACTGAACGACAACAACAAGACTGTGTTACTATAAACTTCCCTTTTAGAACTGTCTTTGCTGTATCCCATGGGTTTTGGATCCTGTGTTTTCATTTTCATTCATTTTCATTTTATTTCTTCTTTGATTTATTCAGTGATACATTGATTGTTTAGTAACATATGGTTTGGTCTCCATAAGTTTGTGTTTTTTACAGTTTTTTTCTTGTAGTTGACTTTTAATCTCATAGCACTGTGGTCAGAGAAGATGCTTGATATTATTTCAGTTTTCTTAAATTTACTTAGGCTGGCCTAGTGGCCCAGCTTGTGATCTATCCTGGAGAATGTTCCATGTGCACTTGAGAAGAATGTGTATTCTTCTGCTTTCAGATGTAATGTACTATAAATATCAACTAAGCCCAATGGTCTAATCTGTCTATTAAGACCTTTGTTTCCTTATTGATTTTCTGTCCATTGATGTAAAGGGATTGTTAAAAGTCCCCCACTATTATTGTATTACTGTTGATTTCAGCTTTTATGACTGTTAGGATTTGCTTTCTCTGTTGAGGTGCTTTTATGTTGGGTGCATATATATTTAGAAAGCTGAGACCTGGTGGCTTAGTCAGTAAAGAATCCTCCTGCAATGCAGGATACCTGGGTCAATCCCTGGATTGGGAAGATCCCCTGGAGAAGGAAATGGCAACACACTTCAATATTCTTGCCTGGGAAATCCCATGGACAAAGGAGCCTGGTAGGCTACAGTCCACGGGGTCCATATTTACAATTGTAATGTCTCCTTGGATTGATCCCTTGATTATTATGTAGTATCCATCATTGTCTCTTAAAACAGTCTGTATTTTATTTATTTTAAAAATTGTTTTTGTTTATTTGACTGCATCAGGTCCTAGTTGCAGCACTTGGGATGTTCGTTCCATCATGCAGTATCTCTTGCTGTGGTGCATGGACTCTCGAGTTGCCCCGTACGGGCAGTAGTTGCAGTGTGTGGGCTTAGTTGCTCTGTAGCATGTAGGGTCCTAGTTCCCCAACCAGGGTCTGAACCCACATCCCCTGGATTGCAGATGGATTCTTAAACACTGGACCACCAGCAAAGTCCTGGCATACGTATAGTTTTTATTTACTTGTGGTATATTAATTCTATTTTTGCCTCTGTATTAAGAAAGTGATGAAGTATAAAACTTAATGTCTATGGAATATGGCTTTTAACTCTGAAGAGTATCCATATTAGCAAGGTGGATTAATTTAGCCAATTTATATACCATCTTCTACTTAAAATGTCAATTTTGGTATAAATGGAATCATCAAAACTTTTATGGAAAAATATTATTTGCCTTTTTTATATTCTTTGGTTTCATTTTAGCCAAGATGTTTGCTGAAGTTTGAATAAATTTACCTCTCCAAACCTACCCATTGGGAAAGAGATTGTGCTACTTCACCAGTGATGCCTCATGAAGCCAGGTTAAGAAATCTCATGTAAGAAAAAGTTATTTCAGCAGCTGATACCGAAACAAAATAGAAAATGTAATTTTAATCAGTTGAGAGTTTTAGCAATTACCTTACTATTAGTTTGTGATCTACTTTTATTTTCTGGTCCTCTTTATGTTGATATTATAGAAATAGTCATTAAGGAAGGTAAAGAACAACTTCAGGTGCAGCATCAGCAAGCTTTCATGGTAAAACTCCAGTTATGTTGCATTCAATATATTGCCTGTTCAATGGCTTAACAGATCATGATCTTTGTGAATTAAATGGATGCCCCTTGGATCCTGATGGCTCTTTCATTCTTAATGGATCAGAAAAGTATAGTAGCCTTATGTTAAAAAAAAAAATTACACAATTAGCATTAGATTTATATTATGAAAGTTGAAATTAAAATGTAAGCCTTTATACAGATTAACCTGAAAGTGGCATTTGAATTATTTAGGAGGGTGATGGCTGAATTTACATAACAAGGTTTTATTCAACTGCATATACTATGCACTAGAAATTTGGTTAGTTGTATGTTTCTGTGGAGCAGTTTTGCAAAATGAAGTTTATAAAGTTCAAGAGTTGATGTTTCAGTGAGCCTATGTAATGACATTAAATTAAGATGCAGCTTTCACTGTTCTTTCTACTTCAAATATCTTCTGGATTTTATGGCTGTAACTCTTAATTTGTCCATGTAGGTTGTGATTGCTCAAGAGAAAATGGCAACACAGTCTATGTGTTTGCCAAAAAGGATTCTAAATATATCTACACAGGATAGTGTGGATCATGTCTGGAGATGTGGAAGTATCTCTGCAAAGGAGTGGGCCTGATTCCCTAGGGCTACATTACCGCACCTGTTTGTTTGTTAAGCTGTTCGAGGAGTCTTACTGGATTGTCTGGTTTCCCTTAGAGGCCCACCTACCCATGAATGCTCCCACCAAGGCCCTACACTCATCTTGGTCCTCCTCAACTCCTTGCCTTTTTTCTGTAAGGCATGGTCCTCTTACTTCCTTGTGGCCTGTGACACTAGTTTATAATAAACTCTTAAGAGAATATAAATGCAAAAGGACTTCCCAGGTGGCACAGTAGAATCTGCCTGCCAATGCAGGAGACGGGATTAGATCTCTGGGTCAGGAAGATCCCCTGGAGTAGAAAATGGCAACCTACTGCAGTATTCTTGCCTTGGAAATGCCATGGACAGAGGAGCCTAGTGGGCAACATGGGGTTCCAAACAGTCCTCAGACGACTGATCAACACACACAAATGCAAAAAAAAAATCTTCCCTTGTTTTTATCTTGAATGTTTTGAAACACTGAAATTTTTGAAAAGGATAGACTTTTTTCAATTTGGATTTTTCTAAAATTTCTTCATGATTATATTCAATTTATGCCAGTTCTTAGCAGAACAAATCTAGAGGTCGTATTGTGTGCTTCCCAGGACATCATATCAGGAGTCACATGATGTCGTTATGTCCCATCATTGGTAATGTTAACTTCACAGTGGCAGCTATTAGGTTCCTCCACTGTAAAGTTACTATTTTTGTGCAAAGTTTTATTGAGTCTAGATAAATATGCATTTCCTTATCAGTCTTTTCCATTGATGATCTTTGTCTGAGGCGTAATTGATATTCATCAATGGAAAAGATTGATGAGAAAATGTATATTTATCTAGACTCAAAGCTGGGCTGGATGAAGCACAAGCTGAAATCAAGATTGCTGGGAGGAATATCAGTAACCTCAGATATTCAGATGACACCACCCTTATGGCAGAAAGTGAAGAGGAACTAAAGAGCCTCTTGATAAAAGTGAAAGAGGAGAGTGAAAAAGTTGGCTTAAAGCTCAACATTCAGAAAACTAAGATCATGACATCCAGTCCCATCACTTCATGCAACTAGATGGGGAAACAATGGAAACAGTGACAGACTTTATTTTCTTGGACTCCAAAATCACTGCAGATGGTGACTGCAGCCATGAAATTAAAAGATGCTTGCTCCTTGGAAGAAAAGCTATGACCAACCTAGATAGCATATTAAAAAGCAGAGACATTACTTTGCAGAAAGGTCCATATGGTCAAAGCTGTGGTTTTTCCAGTAGTCATGTATGGATGTGAGAGTTGGACCATAAAGAAAGCTGAGAACCAAAGAATTGATGCTTTTGAACTGTGGTGTTGGAGAAGACTCTTGAGAGTCCCTTGGACTGCAAAGAGATCCAACCAGTCCATCCTAAAGGAGATCAGTCCTGGGTGTTCATTGGAAGGACTGATGTTGAAGTTGAAACTCAATATTTTGGCCACCTGATGTGAAGAGCTGACTCATTTGAAAAATCCTTGATGCTGGGAAAGATTGAGAGCAAGAGGAGAAGGGGACAACAGAGAATGAGATGGTTGGATGCCATCACCGACTCAATGGACATGAGTTTGGGTAAACTTCAGGAGTTGGTGATGGACAGGGAGGCCTGGCGTATTGTGGTCCATGGGGTCACAATGAGTCGGACACAATTGAGCAACTGAACTGAACTGAACTGAATAAAACTTTGCACAAAAGTAGTAACTTTATTTTACAGTGGAGGAACCGAACAGCTGCCACTGTGAAGAAATTTCTCCTCTCCCTGTGGCTGAGTATGTATAGATGCAAAAAAAATTTATTGTTAACCTTTAGTTATAGCTTATGATAAAGCTACTAAGTAAAAAATGCTTTTGGTTTTACATTTTAGTGCAATCAAGATTTTTGTTAATGGCTGCTGAATTGGAATACATAAACATCTTGAACAGCATATGAACACTCCTTGGAAATTGTGGTATCGGACGGACATCACTGTGTCTCAAGTAAGAGTCTTTAATTAACTAAGGTCTGTGGGATTTCCAAACACGGCATAAGACTGGTGAAAGTTATCCTTTTATTTGTATCTTTCTTAAACTGGTTTCCTTTGAATTGTAAAATATAGTCAAAAGTTAAGGTGATATTTTGAGCTAAATTTAATTATAAGATATTGCTTGCTTTATTGCTTGAGATATATGCATCTGAAATTTTGACATGTAATTTATGTTATTAAATTATATTTTAGAAGTCAAATTATATTTTAAAGTAAAAAATTCTTTTGAGAATCTTTTTGTAAAGCTGACAACAATATTTTAAAAAAAGGAATGAGGAACTTCCCTCGTAATCCAGTGGTTAAGAATCTGCAGAGGTCGCAGGTTCGATCCCTGGTTGAGGAACTAAGATCCTGCATGCAGCACAGCTTAGCCAAAAACTTTTTTAAAAAAGAGAGAGAAACAGAGAAGAATGGATGAGCATTCTATGATTTCCCCTTTGTCTTATTCCAGAGATTCATTCATGAAATGTGATACACTTCTAGATTTTCTCATGTTTAGATAGCTGTTAAAGTACCCTGGGATTAGGGTGAATTTTTTTTAATCATTAAGGTAGAATATGAGTTCTATTCCTCCCCAAAATAGGGCTTTTGCTTTTACCATACTGTATTAAGGGGTAGGGCTCAGGCTTTTGATTCTCTCAAATACGCATCTTGGAGTCTGTTTTGGTGAAAATGGGTTTAGAGAGAAACTGTAACACACTTTAGCCAGAGCTGGTCTTCTGTCTATGTAGCAAAGAAGAGAATTGAGATTTGGCTGCTCCAGGTCTTGCTCCAGTGGATGATAGACCCTGAGTTTTGACCTGAGTGTTTTCATAGCTTGAAGTTCAGGAGCAGCATGCTTCACTTGCAGGGATAAGAGAAAGCCTGACAACCAACAGGCTGTGTTTTTATGACTGAGAACTTACTGTTAATGTGTGTATTTCTGAAGAGAACTGCCTTCAGCTTTTCTGTGTTCTCTAGGGTAAAATTATGTTCTTCATATTGTTTTAGGCCTCTTTACCTTTCCATGGGCAAATTCCCTCAACCTGGAATGCTTGTGCAACCTATTTCCCATGCCTCCTCAAAAATGGGTAATAGGAAGAGGGATGCTTATTACTTTTTTCAGATAAATCTCACTTATTCTGCAAAACTTTAGTATTGATTCTTGTCTTCTTCAGTATACTTTACCTGACCCCCCAGTTTGATTTAGATCAGAGATTGGCAAACGTTTTCTGTGAAGGATCAGATATTAAATATTTTAGTCTTTGTTTACCTTACAGTGTCTGTTGTGTATTCAGCCCTGCCATTGTAGCGAAAAGCAGCCACAGACAATACAGAAATCAATTAAACTTTATTTACAAAAGTAGGTGGCAGATGAAGGCAGATTTGGCTTGCAGGCTATTCTCTGAGCCCCTGATTTGGACCTATCTCTGTGACTGTATATGGCATATTTTCCTTAAATAAATTCTGACAGAATGTGTAAACCAGATGGTAATTATTGGTATATATGCCTACTTCACTCACTATACTATTCACTTCTCGGAGGCAGGGAATGTGTCCTAAAAGGACTTTGTATTTTCAGCTCTGAGCATGGTGCCTGACACGTAGTGTCTGACAGTGAGTGTTTGTTGAACCTATAAATGGACCCTGTGTCCTTGGACTGGGCTCTTTAATCTCCTGTTGAAGAGCGTTAGGAGACTCTTAAGTAGGAATATTGTGTTTATTTTTCATGAGTCTAGTACTTTTCTCCTCCTTCATATTTTCTGATAACCAGAGGTCCTCATTTTGCTCGTTTCTAATAGACTTTCCTGTCAATAGTCCTTTCTAGACCTACTGAAACTCATGTATTTCCTTTGGAGCACATGATACTGTTTAGTCTTCAAGGAGAACACAGCTCACTTTATTTCTTCCTGTTAAGACAACAGTTATATTCTATGATGCTTTTGAACTGTGGTGTTGGAGAAGACTCCTGAGAGTCCCTTGGACTGCAAGGAGATCCAACCAATCCATTCTGAAGGAGCTCAGCCCTGGGTGTTCTTTGGAGGGAATGATGCTGAAGCTGAAGCTCCAGTACTTTGGCTACCTCATGCCAAGAGCTGACTCATTGGAAAAGACTCTGATGCTGGGAGGGATTGGGGGCGGGAGGAGAAGGGGACGACAGAGGATGAGATGGCTGGATGGCACCACTGACTCGATGGACGTGAGTTTGAGTGAACTCTGGGAGTTGGTGATGGACAGGGAGGCCTGGCGTGCTGCGATTCATGGGATCGCAGAGTCAGACACGACTGAGCGACTGAACTGGACTGAACTGAACATAATATTCTATGTTCTATTCTGAGTTCTCTAAGGATTCAAAGCAGGCATTTGAGAATGCCACTCATGCTGTTTTGGCTCCCAGTGTTTCACCTTAGGTTGTTTTCTATGGACAGCAAGGGGGCTAAGAATGTAGCACATTTTCTGTTTCTTGACTTTGGACTCTGTGGGAGAACTTGATGTTTTTGATCAAGCTTTTATGATTTACTGCTGTTTTTAAACTTACTAATCCAAGTCTTTTCCTAATAAACCTGATCTTTTTAAAATAAAAGTATCCAGATGTGATTTTACTTTTTTAAAGTACTATTGTGGGAAAATGCTATTTTTCCATTTTCCAACTAACTGGCAGTTCATTTCTTAGTTGACTTCCAAGATTATATATTAGATATAAATAATTCACTGGAAATTCTTATTTGTTTACTTTTTGACTTATATCTTTATGTATGCATGCATTCGTGCTAAGTTGCTTCAGTCGTTTCTGACTCTTTGCAACCCTATGGACTTTTAGCCCTCCAGCCTCCTCTATCCATGGAATTCTTCTGGCAAGAATACTGGAGTGGATTGCCATGCTCTCCTCCAGGGGATCTTCCCCATCCAGGGATCGAACTGATATATCTTAAGTCTCTTGCATTGGCAGGCAGATTCTTTACCACTAGTGCTGCCTTGGAAGCCCATCTTTATATACAGATACTTCAAAATCTGAAGTGCTTTTAATAATTATTATGTCCTCTATTGCAAATTTTCATGGAATGTATTTTTAAGTGCTTCTCAGTAGAAATAAAATTTAAGTTACATAAGCAATTAAAAATTTTCTAGTTAGCCATATTAAACTAAAAAAGAGATAGAGGAAAATAATTTAAATAATATTTTTATTTGACATGATAATCCAAAATATTTTAATTTCAACATATAATCAATGTAAAATTATTAATGAGATTTTATATAATTTGTGTGTATGTGATATATCTTTGAAGCCCAGTGTGTAGTTTATACCAACAACATAATTCATTTCAGAATGGCCATATTTCAGGTACCCAGTGATGACCTGTGGCTAGTGACTGCTCTGTTAGACAGCTTAACTGTAGACCGTTTGTCTGATAGGCGATTGTGACTGGGAGTTAAATTATAGGCTTATAACTGGGAAAGCCTGATCAAGGCAGAGTGATATAGGGCTGGATATTGAAAAATTACAGAGTGAAGTATGTATAATTATCAAAGAGGCAAAATAAGAAATTGTCATATACAGTTAACCCTTAAGCAACACAGGTTTATATTACATGGTTTCACTTATATGTGGATTTTTTTTTTTTTTTTTTTTTTTGCCACACCACGTGGCATACAAGATCTGACCAGGGATTGATCCTGTGCCTCCTGCAGTGGCAGCGTGGAGTCTTAATCACTGGACTGCCAGGGAAGTCCCATATATGGACTATTCTCAATAAACACATTAGAAAATTATTTGGAGATTTGGAACCATTTGAAAAACATAACAGAATAGCCATGTAACCTAGAAATATTGAAAAAAATAAGAAAGATATGTCATGAATATATAAAATATATTTAGATACTAGTTTATTTGATCATTTTCTACCATAAAATATATAGTAATCTATTTTAAGAAGTTAAAATTTACCAAAATGGGTGCAACGACTTATAGATAGTTCATGATCCATTTGCCATCAAGCAAAATGTAAACATGTAATGATGCAATATTGAATCATAACTGCATAAAATTAAATGTCATGTACTCTTATAATTAATCTTTTAGTATTGTGGTAAGCTCAAGTGTGTTTTGTTGTTTGTTGCTGTTTAGTTGCTAAATCATGTTCAACTCTTTTGCAACCCATGGACTGCACCCCAGGAGGCTGCTCTGTCTATGGGATTCTTCAGGCAAGAATACTGGAGTGAGTTCCATGCCCTCCTCCAGGGGATCTTCCCAACCCAGGGATAGAACCCATGTCTCTTAAGAGTCCCCTGGCAGGCAGATGCTTTACCACCAGCACCACCTGGGAAGCCCAGCCAATAGGTATGGGTATAACTCACATGAACTCAAGCTCTTCAGAGCATTCAGTGGGCATAACAACCCACTCCAGTATTCTTGCCTGAAGAATCCCATGGACAGAGCAGCCTCCTGGGGTGCCATTTCTTCCTCTGGGGATATCCGCTTAAAATGCCATGAGACACTAATCATTTCCATGTGAGCACTTCATCTTTCCAGTAAATTGCATATCACAGTAAAAAGTGAGCTCTTGCAGTTCTTATATATTTTTCTTTGTGTTTAATGCAACACTGTAAACCTTGAATAACACCATGACACCAATATGAAGTGCCACTAGTGATTCTAGAAATGCTCACATGAAGCAGAGAAAAGTCATGACATTTCAAGGAAGAGCTGAATTGCTTGATGTATACTGTAGACTGAGGTCTGCAGCTGCAGTTGCCAGCCATTTCAAGATAAATGAATCCAGCATAAACACCATTGTAAAAAAAAAAATGAAAGGAAATATGTGAAAACATCATTATACCTATGCCAGCATGCATGAAAATGTACCTTTTTTGAAATAACTTTTTATCTTATATCAAAAATGCAGCTTTTATGTGGGTGTAGAATTACTATAAGAAAAACATACCTACTAATATGATTTGAGAAAAGCAGTCATTATTATATGATGACTTAAATGGAAAGTGAAGGATCTTAATGCCACCAAGGGTTGATTTGATCATTTTAGAAAGGGGTTTGACTTAAAACATGTCAAGATAACAGGAGCAGCAGCTTCTGCTGACCAAGAAGCAGCAGATAAGTTCCCAGGCACCATTAAGAAAATCATCGAGAAGGAACAATAACAGGCTAAACAGGTTTTTAATGTAGACAAAAAGAGCACTGTTCTCGGTGGAGGGGGGCTGGGGGGAATGCCACAAAGGACATTTACCAGTAAGGAAGGGAAGCGAGTACTAGTTTTAATTCAGGAAGGGATAGGCTAACTCTCCTGTTATGCACAAATGCAGTGGGTTTTAGGATAAGGACTGCCCTTATCTATAAGATCCCTGGGTTGGGAAGATCCTCTGGAGAAGGCAACGGCAACCCACTCCAGTACTCTTGCCTGGAATACCCCATGGATGGAGGAGCGTGGTAGGCTACAGTCCTTGGGGTCGAAAAGAGTTAGACAGGACTGAGCGACTTCACTTTACCTATAAAGCTGCTGACCCACAAGCCTTGAAGGGGAAAGATAAAACACCAGCTGCCAGTGTTTTGGTTGTACTGCAACAAGGAAGCCTGGATAATGAGAACCCTT
Organism: Bos indicus x Bos taurus; assembly: GCF_003369695.1. Classification (NCBI taxonomy): domain Eukaryota; kingdom Metazoa; phylum Chordata; class Mammalia; order Artiodactyla; family Bovidae; genus Bos; species Bos indicus x Bos taurus. The sequence continues at coordinate 72,348,454 of NC_040081.1, forward strand.
TTCTTAGATTGGTTCCACTGATGCTTTGTCCTGGAAGTCAGTAATTACATTGCAAGTAAAGAACTGCCTTTTAAAGGTTTCTTTTTACTGGACAGTACCCCTGGCCACCCAGAACCCCATGAATTCAACACTGAAGGTATTGAAGTGATAGCTACCTCCAAATACAACATCTATAATTCATCCTCTAGATCAGGGAGTCATAGGGACCATTATGGCTCATTACACGTAGTACTCTATGTAAAGGATTATCAGTGCTATGGGAGAGAACTCCATGGAAAGATCATGGAAATCTGGAAGGACTACACAATTGAAGATGCCATCATCATAGGAAAAGCTGTGAAGACCGTCAAGCCCAAAGCAATAAATTCTTGCTGGAGAAAACTGTGTCCAGATGTTGTGTATGACTTCACAGGATATACAACAGAACCAGTCAAGGAAATCATGAAGGACATTTTGGATAATGGCAAAAAAGCTGGGGGTGAAGGGTTTCAAGATAGGGATCTTAGAGAAATTCAAGAGCTAATAGGCACGATACAAGAGGAATTAGCAAGAGATGACTTGAACAGAGTGCTTCTGAACCAGTGCCACATGATGAGGAGAAAGACATGGAAGAAGGAAGAAGCAGAGCCAGGAAATAAACTGACATTAGACTAACTAGGAAGAGAGTTCTGATCATTAAAAACTGCTAAGACTTCTTTTACAGCATGGACCTTTCTATGCTACTGGTGCTGAAACTAAAGCACACAGTGGAAGGATTTGTACTTTATAGAAACATTTATAGAAAAATTAAAAAGCAAAAAAGTCAGAAATTAGGATGTATTTCCATCAAGTTACACCCAGTGTGCCTGCCTCTCCTGCCTCCCCTCTCATACCTGGGACAGCAAAACCAATCCCTCCTCTTCCTCCTCCTCAGCCTAGTTGATATGAATCAAAGACACCTAGGATAAAGACCTTTGTGATGATCCACTTCCACCTAATGAATAGTAGATAATCATCATGTCCTACAGTTAATCAACCTATCTGTTATGTATGTCTGTGAGTTCTTGTATGAAAGTCTAATAACTACTACAAGAACTGTATGAGATGTTGTGTCGTCACCATCATCATCACCTAAGGATTCACCATATAGAACATCATGTGCAAGACTTGTGTTGAAGTGGATAGCCTACCTTATATAGGAATAAGGTAAGTGGCATTTAATATTAATGATGTGTTAGTTTTTCCTGCTACTACTACTGCTAAGTCGCTTCAGTCATGTCTGACTCTGTGGGACCCCATAGACGGCAGCCCCCCAGGCTCCCCCATCCCTGGGATTCTCCAGGCAAGAACACTGGAGTGGGTTGCCATTTCCTTCTCCAATGCATGAAAGGAAAAGTGAAAGTGAAGTCAGTCACTGGTTTTCTACTCTTAGCGACCCCATGGACTGCAGCCTACCAGGCTCCTCCGCCCATGGGATTTTCCAGGCAAGAGTACTGGAGTGGGTTGCCATTGCCTTCTCCTTAGTTTTCCTACTGCTTTATAAATTTGCTTTCAAAGAATTACATTATCATACAGTATGCGTTTCTCTCCTTTGCAATTGGAGAACCTGTGTATCAGCCTACTGTCATAGGTAGGTGGATTTTTTTTAATGTTTAACAGTGTTTCCAACATTGTATTATGAGTATGACTGTAATACTGTATGCCACAAAAGCTTTATAAGGATTCATTCACTGTGTCTAAGCTAGGCCACTGTGAAACAATTATATCAATTACACTAAGCTTACCATAAAGTAATCATATTGCTGCTGCTTCATTATCAATGCATGAGTCTTTATATCTGTGAATATATAATATATAAATGTGAATTTGTTTTTCATGTTGTCTTTCATTTGTAATGTCTAGAATTAATAATTCATATTGTATCTACAGTGTTTTATCTCATATGCATAGTATGGATATAGGTGCTGATAGATAATTAATCTTGTAAACAGATGACATTAACTTGTGGTATCAGTATTGATAGTCTCTAGTTTATTAAAAGAGTACAGTCAGTCAGTTCAGTCGCTCAGTCATGTCCGACTCTGCGACCCCATGGACTGCAGCATGCCAGGCTTCTCTGTCCATCACCAACTTCCAGAGTTTGCTCAAACTCATGTCCATCGAGTCGGTGATGCCATGCAACCATCTCATCTTCTGTTGTCCCCTTCTCCTCCTACCTTAAATCTTTCCCAGCATCAGTCTTTTCCAATGAGTCAGTTCTTTGCATCAGGTAGCCAAAGTATTGGAACTTCAGCTTCAGCATTAGTCCTTCCAATGAATATTCAGTACCAATTTCCTTTAGGATTGACTAGTTAGATCTCCTTGAAGTCCATGGGACTCTCAAGAGTCTTCTCCAGTACCACAGTTCAAAAGCATCAATTCTTCGGCACTCAGCTTTATTTATGGTCCAACTCTCACATTCACACATGACTACTGGAAAAACCACAGCTTTGACTATATGGACCTTTCTGTAAAGAAATGTCTCTGCCTTTTAATATGCTGTCGAGATTAGTCATAGCTTTTCTTCCAAGGAGCAAGCATCTTTTAATTTCATGGCTGCAATCACCATCTGCAGTGATTTTGGAGCCCCCCAAAATAAAGTCTGACACTGTTTCCCCATCTATTTCCCATGAAGTGATGGGACCAGATGCCATGATCTTAGTTTTCTGAATGTTGAGCTTTAAGCCAACTTTTTCACTCTCCTCTTTCACTTTCATCAAGAGGCTTTTTAGTTCCTCTTCACTTTCTGCCATTAGGGTGGTGTCATCTGCATATCTGAGGTTATTGATATTTCTCCACAATCAAGCACAATCTTGATTCCAGTTTGTGCTTCTTCCAGCCCAGTGTTTCTCATGATGTACTCTGCATATAAGTGAAATAAGCAGGGTGACAATATACAGCCTTGATGTACTCCTTTTCCTATTTGAAACCAGTCGGTTATTCCATGTCCAGTTGTAACTGTTGCTTCCTGACCTGCATATAGGTTTCTCAGGAAGGGGTCAGGTGGTCTGGTATTCCCATCTCTTTCAGAATTGTCCACAGTTGATTGTGATCCACACAGTCAAAGGCTTTGGCATAGTCAATAAAGCAGAAATAGATGTTTTTCTGGAACTCTCTTGCTTTTTCCATGATCCAGCGTATGTTGGCAATTTGATCTCTGGTTCCTCTGCCTTTTTGAAATCCAGCTTGAACATCTGGAAGTTCATGGTTCATGTATTGCTGAAGCCTGGCTTGGAGAATTTTGAGCATTACTTTACTAGTATGTGAGATGAGTGCAATTGTGCGGTAGTTTGAGCATTCTTTGGCATTGCCTTTCTTTGGGATTGGAATGAAAACTGACCTTTTCCAGTCCTGTGGCCACTGCTGAGTTTTCTAAATTTGCTGGCATATTGAGTGAAGCACTTTCACAGCATCATTTTTCAGGATTTGAAATAGCTCAACTGCAATTCCATCACCTCCACTAGCTTTGTTCATAGTGATGCTTTCTAAGGCCCACTTGACTTCACATTCCAGGATGTCTGGCTCTAGGTGAGTGATCACACCATCGTGATTATCTTGGTCGTGAAGATCTTTTTTGTACAGCTCTTCTGTGTATTCTTGCACCTCTTCTTAATATCTTCTGCTTCTGTTAGGTCCATACCATTTCCGTCCTTTATCAAGCCCATCTTTGCGTGAAATGTTCCATTGGTATCTCTAATTTTCTTGAAGACATATCTAGTCTTTCCCATTCTGTTGTTTTCCTCTATTTCTTTGCATTGATCACTGAGGAAGGCTTTCTTATCTCTTCTTGCTATTCTTTGAAACTCTGCATTCAGATGTTTATATCTTTCCTTTTCTCCTTTGCTTTTCACTTCTCTTCTTTTCACAGCTATTTGTAAGGCCTCCCCAAACAGCCATTTTGCTTTTTTGCATTTCTTTTCCATGGGGATTGTCTTGATCCCTGTCTCCTGTACAATGTCACGAACCTCCATCCATAGTTCATCAGGCATTCTATCCATCAGATCTAGTCCCTTAAATCTATTTCTTACTTCCACTGTATAATCATAAGGGATATGATTTAGGTCATACCTGAATGGTCTAGTGGTTTTCCCTACTTTCTTCAATTTAAGTCTGAATTTGGCAATAAGGAGTTCATGATCTGAGCCACAGTCAGCTCCCAGTCTTGTTTTTGCTGACTGTATAGAGCTTCTCCATCTTTGGCTGCAAAGAATATAATCAATCTGATTTCAGTGTTGACCATCTGGTGATGTCCATGTGCAGAGTCTTCTCTTGTGTTGTTGGAAGAGGGTGTTTGCTATGACCAGTGCATTTTCTTGGCAAAACTCTATTAGCCTCTTGCCCGCTTCATTCCGTATTCCAAAGCCAAATTTGCCTGTTACTCTGGGTGTTTCTTGACTTCCTACTTTTGCATTCCAGTCCCCTATAGTGAAAAGGACATCTTTTTTGGGTGTCAGTTCTAAAAGGTCTTGTAGTTCATAGAACCGTTCAACTTCAGCTTCTCCAGCGTTACTGGTTGGGGCATAGACTTGGATTACTGTGATATTGAATGGTTTACCTTGGAAACGAACAGAGATCATTCTGTCGTTTTTGAGATTGCATCCAAGTACTGCATTTCGGACTTTTTTGTTGACCATGATGGCCACTCCATTTCTTCTAAGGAATTCCTGCCCGCAGTAGTAGATACAATGGTCATCTGAGTTAAATTCACCCATTCCAGTCCATTTTAGTTTGCTGATTCCTAGAATGTCGACATTCACTCCTGCCATCTCCTGTTTGACTTCTTCCAATTTGCCTTGATTCATGGACCTAACATTCTTGGTTCCTATGCAATATTGCTCTTTACAGCATTGGACCTTGTTTCTGTCACCAGTCAGATCCACAACTGGGTATTGTTTTTGCTTTGGCTCCATCTGTTCATTCTTTCTGGAGTTATTTCTCCACTGATCTCCAGTAGCGTATTGGGCACCTACCGACCTGGGGAGTTCCTCTTTCAGTATCCTATCATTTTGCCTTTTCATACTGTTCATGGGGTTCTCAAGGCAAGAATACTGAAGTGGTTTGCCATTCCCTTCTCCAGTGGACCACATTCTGTCAGACCTCGCCACCATGACCCGCCCATCTTGTGTGGCCCCACAGGGCAAGGCTTAGTTTCATTGAGTTAGACAAGGCTGTGGTCTGTGTGGTTAGACTGACTAGTTTTCTGTGATTATGGTTTCAGTGTGTCTGCCCTCTGATGCCCTTTCACAACACCTACCATCTTACTAGGGTTTCTCTTACCTTGGACAAGGGGTATCTCCTCACTGCTGCCCCTCCTGACCTTGAACATGGAGTAGCTCCTCTCAGCCCTCCTGCACCCATGCAGCCACCGCTCCTTGGACGTGGGGTTGCTCCTCTCGGCTGCCGCCCCTGACCTCGGGTGTGGGGTAGTAGTGTGGAGATTCCTTAAAAAACTGGAAATAGAACTGCCATATGACCCAGCAATCCCACTGCTAGGCATATACACTGAGGAAACCAGAATTAAAAGAGACACATAATAGCCAGGACATGGAAGCAACCTAGATGTCCATCAGCAGACGAATGGATAAGAAAGCAGTGGTACATATACACAATGGACTATTACTCGACCATTAAAAAGAATACATTTGAATCAGTTCTAATGAGGTGGATGAAACTGGAGCCTATTGTACAGAGTAAAGTAAGTCAGAAAGAAAAACACCCGTACAATGTACTAATGCATATATATGAAATTTAGAAAGATGGTAATGATGACCCTATAAGCAAGACAGCAAAAGAGACACAGATGTAAAGAACAGTCTTTTGGACTCTTGGGAGAAGGTGAGGGTGGGATGATTTGAGAGGGTAGCATTGAAATGTGTATATTATGATGTGTGAAGCAGATTGCCAGTCCAGTTTTGATGCATGAGACAGGGTGCTCAGGGCTGGTGCACTGGGATGACCCTGGGGGATGGGATGAGGAGGGAAGTGGGAGGGGGGTTCTGGATGGGGAACACATGTGCACCGGTGGCTGATTCATGTCGATGTTTGGCAAAAACTACTACAATATTTTAAAGTAATTAGCCTCCAATTAAAATAAATAAATAAATGGAAAAAAAAAAGAATTCATGGTCTGAGTTACAGTCAGCTCCTGGTCTTGTTTCTACTGATGGTATAGAGCTTCTCCATCTTTGGCTGCAAAGAATATATCGATCTAATTTCAGGAGTACAATAATATAGTGTATATATAGTTTACATGTATTTTGTGTAATAATACTATTATTATCATATGATAGTATTATACTGTTATATAATATTAATAGTATATATGTAGTATATAATACATATAACATAAAATATGTCTTACTTGACTGTATATATTGTCTGTATGGCTCTGGTCTACAGTAGCTTATTGGTTGTTAAGTTTTGGAGGAGTCAAAAATTACATGTGAATTTTTGACTCCATTGGTGTTGGCACCCCTAACCCCCATGTTTTCAAGGGTTGCCTATACAAGCATCTTTGAAAAGATAGTCTGGATCAAAGCCAGTCACTGCCTTTGTTTACAATATATGCAAAACCATGAGATTCATGGAGAATTGTCTCCCAACATTCAGCTGTTATTTGTAACAAGTAATATGCATACACTGAAAGACCAATGTTTTACTTTAACAACTGCAGTCACTTGGTGATAGAATATGTTTACCTAAAGGGCACTGCACAGCTCCTCAAACCTTCAAATCAGATTGGACAGCACTACCCCATTCCCTCTTGCGTATTGATTTTCTCAGAGTACCAGCTTTTTATCGTGGCACCCACCGAAAATCTAGATTCAGAGATATCTCATGTTATCAAGAGGAGGCCGTGCTCTCTGATGTTGCAATTGTGAACCTTGAGCTAGTAGTTTATATGGTGTATATTAGATGCTGAGGGTCGCCATGTTTTCCTCATCCTGTGAGCTCACTGAGGCTCTTTGGGACAACTTGGGAACCATAGTCCTAAGCAGTGGTGGAAGAAGGATTGATTCTGAATGACCTCTCAGACTAGTGCTGTCTTGGTAGTGTAGACTAAATGGTTGTTATATCAGAGAGAAATAAACTTCTGTCCTCTTTCAGCCAGATTTGTGGAAGTCCTGGTTGCAGTGGCAGAGTCTTTATCCTAACTAGTACAATCTCCTAATAAATGTGACTGTGTCTCATAGTGTGGTATTTGATAACATGTTCTTACATGGTGAGAAACAGTATTCACTGTGTGTTTCTTTTGTCTTTCCAACCTCAGTCATCACTTCAGTCCACATGTATTGAGCCCCTACTGTGCTCTTGCACTGGGCCAAGCATCCTCTCAAGTTCAAGTCCACTTCTATGTTCCTCAGTCCCCTCAGCTACAGAGCAACTGCTCTTGACCATTTAGACACATCTAAGCAAGTCCCTCCCCATTTAGCAAGTAGGGTCTGTAAGATACATTGATGCTTTACTCCCAGGAGTAGCTGGTATGCCTTCATTGCTGGCTGAGCTTGGGCTGGGAACTCAATGAGAAGAACTGGAGTGATCTGAACTGAAACACATGGATCAGCTCTTTTTGGTCTGTCTGGTTAGGACTAAGAAACATCAGACCAAAAGCCAATCTGACACATCCAGCAAGACAGAATGTGTCCAGGAAGAAGCCTGCAGGGAGCAAGATAGAAGGCACTTGTTTTCACTGCCTTGTGCTGAGCTGGATTGCTGCTGGGGTAGTGAGCACTGTGTGTGTCTATAAAAAGGAAGCAGGAAGGAGAACAGACTCTGGCCCATCAGTGATTGAAAGGAGAGAAGAGTTGAGGGATGGCTGGGCTGGCCTTGAGTATTGGTAGAAGCAGACCCTGTGTCTACTCACTTAGGCTTAGACTTGTTGCTATTTATCAAAATACATAGTTTAGGAGACAAGTTTTCCTAATAACTCAACCCTATGGCAAGCAAAGGATTTTTTCACTCCTCCAAAGACTAACATACCACATTGCAAGTTAGGGTCATCTGTCTCACAAATATTTATTGCCAATTTCATATGCATGGGTGCCTCTGAAAGTCTTTGCGTGGCAAATGCTTATACATAGCTGCCCTACCCTTCCCTTTCTCTTCAGAAAGAAATTTGTCCCTGAACACCATAATCCAGATTCTGACACTTCCATTCTGCCCACATCACACCCTTTACCCTACAGCTTGGTCTGTGTTGCCAAACCAATGCAATGTTCTTGGCACTGGGTCCCCAACCTCTCATTGGTTTTTATTATTATTATTAGTTTATTTATTTGACTGTGATGGATCATAGTTGCAGCCAAGGAATCTTCAATCTTGGTTATGGCATGTGGATTCCAATTCCCTGACCAGCCTGGGCCCTCTGCCTTGAGAGCACAGTCTTAGCCACTGGACTACCAGAAAAGTCCTTCACTAATTTTTTATATTAGCTTTGGTCAGTATGATGGAATCTATTTCCAGTAAAAAAAAAAAAAAAAAGAGTCAAAAGTCAAAGTGTTTCAAATGGCGAGTGAAAAACACACATGAAAGTGCTATACAGAGATTTCCCTGGTGGTCCAGTAATTAAGACTTTGCCTTCCAGTGAAGGGGACACAGGTTCAATCCCTGGTCGGAAAACTGAGATCCTAACGTGCCTTGCAACCAACAGATAAATATTTTAAGAAAGCATTAAGTGTGAGTTTGGAAATTGTAAATGGCCAAGCTAATATTTGATATGGATTTTCTGAATTAATGAATATGTTCACCCAGGCAGAATTTTAGTTATGATGAAAATCACTGAACCAGAAGGGGACAGGGAGGCAGAAAACCTAGAAAAGAAAAGTTGGTGGCTTTTTTATAACCCTGCCCACCACAGAAAAGCAGTCTCCTCTTAGGCCTGTCAGGTCACAGCTTTCTGCTCAAGTCAGACAAGCTTGTAGCCTCCTCCTCTGGCAGCTTTGCAAATTCCAGCTTTTTGAGCCACGATCTGAAAGCATGTGCTTAATTCCTGCTTCAGATGGTAAACTTGTTTTTATTTGTCATTGTTTTTAATTCACCTAGATCCTTGACCCCAATTAGCTCCAAATGGACCATTCATTCAGTGTTAGTCACAGAAATAGTGTCTTCAAAGAATCAAAGCATTATTGTAAAGCAATTATCCTCCAATTAAAAATAAATTTAAAAAAAAAATCAAAGCTTGAGTCTTTAAGAGCAGTTTGCAAGTCAAGTGTGACTCTCCCAGACCAGTGGCAATGCTCTAGAGAGACATCACTCAGCTGGTTTCAGGCTGAGCGACAGGATCTGCTGGAAGTGGCAGTTCCTAGGGAGTCATTGCCCCCTCGTGTCTCAGCGCTGGCCAGGAATTGTTCCATGACAGGAGGAACACTTGGCAAAAGTCTATAAAAGATTATTGGTGGGCTATTTCTGGTTCTTAATTTGTTGCTTCAATTAAGATTTCCTGTCATCTTATGGCTTTTTAAATTGTAATTGTCCTTCTTTTAAAACAGCAAAATTTTAAAAGGCATATTTATTATAATTAAGGACTGCCCAGGTGGCGCTAGTGGTAAAGAACCTGCCTGCCAAATGCAGGAGACATAAGAGATACGGGTTCAATCCTTGGGTCAGAAAGATCCCTTGGAGAAGGAAATAGCAACCCACTCTAGTATTCTTGCCTGGAAAATCCCATGGACAGAGGAATTTGGTGGGCTAGTCCATGGTCACAAAGAGTTTGACACGACTGAAGTGACTTAGCATAGCACATTATAATTATAAATATTCTCCTCGAAGAAAAATTTGTGTAAACATTTTTTGCTAAATTTTGATGTATTTCCTCTGTATTTTTTTTCCTACATGTAAAAAAACCTAATTTTACTTGGAGACAGAAAAAAAAAAAAAAAAAGCCACAGAACCACTGAATCTAATTTTATCATAAGTGTTATATAAATATGATCTCTTATCCACAATAAGAAAATCAACTTTTGGATATGCCAGAGTATTAAGAGTTGCCTCCTTTTTTTCTTACAAAATTTAAAACGTAAAGGATAGCATTTTTTTTTCAAGTTTTTTTTTTTTTTTTTTATGTCACACTCAGCATGCGAGATCTTAGTTCCCTAACCAGGGATCAAATCTGTGCCCCTGGCAATGGAAGCACAGAGTCTTAACCACTGGGACCACCAGGAAATCCCAGGGGCATGCATTTTATATTTGGGCTTCACAGACAAAGTGTTTGGTTTAGTCAAGAAGAAGAAGAAGAAGAAGAAAAGTATGTCAAAATAACTGTATCCCTTAAAAAAAATGATGAATAAAACAAAGTACTTCCTTAATATTGTTTGGATTTCCATGGTGGTCCAGTAGTTAAGAATCTGCCTTGCAACTCAGGGTACGTAAGTTTGATCCCTGGTCTGGGAACTAAGATCCCACATGCTGCGGAGCTACTAAGCATGCTTACTGCAATTACTGAAGCCTCACGCTCCAGAGCCTTCACCCCACAGCTAGAGAACCTGCATGCCCCAACTAGAGAGAATCTGTGCAACGTATGCCACACCTAAGATCACTAGAAGCCAATTAATAAATTAAAAGTAACTACTGTTGATCAACTATTCTGATAAACTAGGATGCCTACATCAAGGCTCATGGCCAGGTGAGTTACCTCCAGCTCCTGGTGAGGAAGTGGCTGTCCTTGAAGGTTGAATGGGGTGATTTGTGTCTGACCTGCTTTAATGCCTGAATTTCAGATTCTGCTGCTGTTCAAAATACTCTTACCTTCCTAAATCTGGCCATAGAATAGAGAAGCCAACAGAATGGAACTGATATAAAGTAGCCAGCCCACAAGTATGTACCAAACACTTACTGTGTACCAAGTTAGGAATATAGTAAAGAACATGACAAGTAAGGGTACTAGGCTCATGGAATTTACAGTCTATAGCAGATACCAGGTTTTCAGTTTCCAGAAGTGAGAGTTGTTTACTTTTCAGAGAAAATTAACAGTATAATCCTGTAGGCTCTGCATGAACAGGGCAGTGCTTCATTCATCACTGTATACTCAGTGCTCAGCACATGTAATAGATATCTGCAAATATGGATGGCATAATTGAGAGAATGGTCAGATGTAAACTGGATACTTAACAAAAAACCTAAATCAAGTTTGAGGTATGCTCTAAGAATTGCTCAAGATCATCTGGACATTGTTTCATTCCCCTTTTCAGAGTAATGAAGGAAAACATTGAAATTTATTGTTAGTCAGGAATCGAAACTTTGTTTCCTCTGTGGCATGTGGGTTGTGTATTTGTCTGTTTTGGGGAAGGAAGGAATTCAGGGAGGTTACTGATTTTGTTGTCATTATTTTGTGAGGCCTTCTGGGCTGTTTTTTTTCTTCCTTTAATCAATAAATATGGACTGTGGGCTTCCCTGGTGGCTCAGCTGGTAAAGAATCTGCCTGCCAATGCAGGAGACACAGATTCAATCCCTGGTCTAGGAAGATGTCACATACCGTGAAGCAGTTGGGACCATGAACCACACCTACTGAGCCTGTGCTCTAGAGCCCAGGAGCCGCAACTACTGAGTCCACGTGCCACAACTACTGAAGCCTGCACACTCTAGAGCCTGTGTCCGCAACAAGTGGAGCCACTGCAACGAGAAGCCCAAGCACCGCAACTAGATACTAGCCCCTGCTCCCCACAGAGAAAAGCCTGCACAGCAGTGAAGACCCAGCACAGCCAAAAATATGAAATAAAATAAATAAATATACACACTGTGCTAGGCACTGTCCCAAGCACCGAAGATAACACGATTAGTATGGCTGGCAAGATCTCTGTACCCCAGCAGTTTCTATTTCAGAACTTTCCATGGATTGGTGGGCTATTTTTTTCTACACTTACTTTGGGTGATTATAATCACTACATATCACTTTTATAATGAGAACATTTTTAAGAAGGTATAAAAAGAGACTTCTTCAACAGGATAGATACAAATCTGAGTTTCCAGTATAACACTGAGCATATTTGGGCAGCACTACTTCCATTGCACAAAATGAAAAGAAGAGCAGGCACTAATTTACCACAGAGAATATGTAAATAAGCACAACTTTTCAGTCCCTTTCAACATTTTAAATTTGTTTATTTTCTAACCAAGTGATTCCAGTTTTTTAAATTTATCCTACAGAGTGCTTGCATAAATAAAAAAGGACATATATATGTGTGCACCATTATCTGTGATGGGAGAAAATGAAAAGTAATTGAAATGTTCATCACTTGAGAATTGCATAAATAGGTCATTGTATGTTCATATAATAGAATATAATACCATTCTCTTTAAAATGGAGATCTAAATGTACTAACTTGGGAAAACATCCATGATATATTGTTACAGGATCAGGGATAGGGCCAAAAATCAGGTTACTGGTTTTACTCTTTCTTTAAAGGTATAGTTTTGTATAATAGCCAACATTTTCAAGTGTTCAGAGCTCCTTATGTGTTTGATCTTATTTACTCTTCACAGTAGCCCTGTGACGTAAGTACCGTTGCTATTCTCACTTTACAGATGAGGAAACTGACTTAAATTTGTAACTTGCTTAATGAACACAGATACCTGACTGTGCACTCATGTGCTAAGTCCCTCTGCTATATCCAGGAACCAATTACATAATTCTATCTAGCTTAGACTAGTTTCAGTTGGAATTTTCAACTTTCAATCAAGAGAATTCTCAGAAACAATCCAAATAGAGATCAACATAGACTGGATAAATTATGAGACAACAATATAATGGAATACTATGCAGCTCTTAAAAAGAAGGAACTACATATATTGGCTTAAAGCTCAACATTCAGAAAATGAAGATCATGGCATCTGGTCCCATCACTTCATGGGAAAGAGATGGGGAAACAGTGAAAACAGTGTCGGACTTTGTTTTTCTGGGCTCCAAAATCACTGCAGATGGTGACTGCAGCCATGAAATTAAAAGACGCTTACTCCTTGGAAGGAAAGTTATGACCAACCTAGATAGCATATTCAAAAGCAGAGACATTACTTTGCCATCAAAGGTTCGTCTAGTCAAGGCTATGGTTTTTCCTGTGGTCATGTATGAATGTGAGAGTTGGACTGTGAAGAAGGCTGAGCACCAAAGAATTGATGCCTTTGAACTGTGGTGTTGGAGAAGACTCTTGAGAATCCCTTGGACTGCAAGGAGATCCAACCAGTCCATTCTGAAGGAGATCAGCCCTGGGATTTCTTTGGAAGGAATGATGCTAAAAGCTGAAACTCCAGTACTTTGGCCACCTCATGCGAAGAGTTGACTCACTGGAAAAGACTCTGATGCTGGGAAGGATTGAGGGCAGGAGGAGAAGGGGACGACAGAGGATGAGATGGCTGGATGGCATCACTGACTTGATGGACGTGAGTCTGGGTGAACTCCGGGAGTTGGTGATGGACAGGGAGGCCTGGTGTGCTGCGATTCATGGGGTCGCAAAGAGTCGGATACAACTGAGCGACTGAACTGAACTGAACATATATTGACATGAAAACAAACATAAAGGAGAAAAGCAACTTTATAGAATACATGTGTTTTATAACAATAGACGTTTGTACAGAAAAGCACAGAAGTGGTGATAGTTCAGTGTCATAAAAACAATACTTTCACAAAACCCTTATAATACATATTTATACATTTGAGTTTCTTTTTGAAATACCATTATTATCAGTTTTTTTCCTGAATATAAGCCTTCCATGGTCATTGTTGTGGGAAATAATTGTTTAGTTTACTCAGGAGAGGAGAATGGGACTAAAACAGGGAAACTCTCACTTGACACACTTCTGAATTGTTTGAATTTATTAGCTGAGTTTATATGATGACAGCCCAACTCCAACTGCTGCAAGCAAAAAGAAAAAGTGTTGGAGGCAATATTGAATGGACAGCAGGCCAGCTCATAGAATCAAAGGAAAAGCTGACCAACTAAGTATAAGCCATGGCAAAGTAGAAAACCGAGGTGCCCCAGGGGCCCTAAGGCCTCAAACCAGAATGCTGAGTTCCACTAAGACTCAGTGGGCCTTTGGTCTCTGTTCCCCATGGCATGTTGGCCTCGTGCTCTCCTACCACAGTCTTTTTTTGTAGTGAGGGATCTCAGCTTCCAGCAGCTTCCAGTGACACAGACTGTTGACCCTACCAAAAAAGGAAAAGGTTGTTTTCTGAGGAAGGACTCTGAATGGTCAAAAACATACTGCAGACCAACCTCTGTGACCAGGGTAGTGGGAATTACTACTGGTCCTGATGGGTTTGATTTGAACTAGGTGCTCACTCTTCAACCTATCACCGGGGATAGGGTATGGGATTGACTAAGAAGGCAGTGGTTCCATTCCAGAAGTTAGGAGTGGACTGGAGAAGGACAGTTGAAGCTAGAAAAAAATGCTTTTTTGGAGCAGAAGAAGGGAGAATTGCTGGGCAAACCAAATGATTATGCTACATGAGCATAAATGTCCACTAAACATTTTTTAAAGCTATTTTCATCGTGAATGTGAAGTCAAGTGGGCCTTAGAAAGCATCACTATGAACAAAGCTAGTGGAGGTGATGGAATTCCAGTTGAGCTATTCCAAATCCTGAAAGATGATGCTGTGAAAGTGCTGCACTCAATATGCCAGCACATTTGGAAAACTCAGCAGTGGCCACAGGACTGGAAAAGGTCAGTTTTCATTCCAATCCCAAAGAAAGGCAATGCCAAAGAATGCTCAAACTACCACACAATTGCACTCATCTCACATGCTAGTAAAGTAATGCTCAAAATTCTCCAAGCCAGGCTTCAGCAATATGTGAACCATGAACTTCCTGATGTTCGAGCTGGTTTTAGAAGAGGCAGAGGAACCAGAGATCAAATTGCCAACATACGCTGGATCATGGAAAAAGCAAGAGAGTTCCAGAAAAACATCTATTTCTGCTTTATTGACTATGCCAAAGCCTTTGACTGTGTGGATCACAATCAACTGTGGAAAATTCTGAAAGAGATGGGAATACCAGACCACCTGATCTGCCTCTTGAGAAATTTTTATGCAGGTCAGGAAGCAACAGTTACAACTGGACATGAAACAACAGACTGGTTCCAGATGGAAAAGGAGTTCGTCAAGGCTGTATATTGTCACCCTGTTTATTTAACTTCTATGCAGAGTACATCATGAGAAACGCTGGACTGGAAGAAACACAAGCTGGAATCAAGATTGCCGGGAGAAATATCAATAACCTCAGATATGCAGATGACACCACCCTTATGGCAGAAAGTGAAGAGGAACTCAAAAGCCTCTTGATGAAAGTGAAAGAGAAGAGTGAAAAAGTTGGCTTAAAGCTCAACATTCAGAAAACGAAGATCATGGCATCCGGTCCCATCACTTCATGGGAAATAGATGGGGAAACAGTGGAAACAGTGTCAGACTTTATTTTTCTGGGCTCCAAAATCACTACAGATGGTGACTGCAGCCATGAAATTAAAAGACATTTACTCCTTGGAAGGAAAGTTATGACCAACCTAGATAGCATATTCAAAAGCAGAGACATTACTTTGCCAACAAAAGTTCGTCTAGTCAAGGCTATGGTTTTTCCTGTGGTCATGTATGAATGTGAGAGTTGGACTGTGAAGAAGGCTGAGCACCAAAGAATTGATGCCTTTGAACTGTGGTGTTGGAGAAGACTCTTGAGAGTCCCTTGGACTGCAAGGAGATCCAACCAGTCCATTCTGAAGGAGATCAGCCCTGGGATTTCTTTGGAAGGAATGATGCTAAAAGCTGAAACTCCAGTATTTTGGCCACCTCATGTGAAGAGTTGACTCACTGGAAAAGACTCTGATGCCGGGAAGGATTGGGGGCAGGAGGAGAAGGGGACGACAGAGGATGAGATGGCTGGATGGCATCACTGACTCGATGGACGTGAGTCTGGGTGAACTCCGGGAGTTGGTGATGGACAGGGAGGCCTGGTGTGCTGCGATTCATGGGGTCGCAAAGAGTCGGACATGACTGAGTGACTGATCTGATCTGATGTGTATTCAAGTGCCAAGAGTGTGTTAAGAAGGATATTTTCTGAAAGTTTTATTATCATTAAAAATTGTAATGTACAGGTAAGCAATTATAGTTAAAATCTACTTTTTTTTTCTTCTTCAATTTTTCCCTATTTTCCCTCTGGGAACATTGCACTCAGAATCTCATCTCAGCTGAACCAATCATATATCACCTTATTTCCTATGACCACAATTGGGCCTAAATGGTGGGTGTGTGATCAACATGAACCAATCAAGGTCTTGGCCCAGAAAAGGCTTTTTTTTTTTTTTTTTTTTTTTAAGTAATAAGGCTGTGGGGCTGTGCCTCCAGCAACCTTTTTCACCTGGAGTTGTTACAAAAGACTCATTTCCTGTCAGGTAGGAAGTTGCTAGGATAGGATCTAAAGCTGCCAATTTTGCCTCCAACTCAGGGGGGTAAAGCTAGTCTATGAATGAAGTTGTTTATGCTGAAATAAGCAAAGATGAACATGAAGAGACTAGGAGTCTTAATGCATTAGAGTCCTTGGTCCTAGGCACCCTCTGAGGCTAATGCCATCTCTACCCTCCAGCTCTCTTCTGCAAATATGACTAAATTGGACAATTTCTTCTTTACCTAAGGCTAGCTTGAGTTGGGAGTCTTCCAATTTCAGCCACAAGACTCCTAATAATTTAGATACAGATCAATAGAGCTGGGTAACTTATGGCACAATAATAAAATTCTAGGTAACTTTTACGGAGAAGGCAATGGCACCCAACTCCAGTACTCTTGCCTGGAAAATCCATGGACAGAGGAGCCTGGTGGGCTGCAGTCCATGGGGTCGCTAAGAGTCGGACACGACTGAGCGACTTCACTTTCACTTTTCTCTTTCATGCATTGGAGAAGGAAATGGCAACCCACTCCAGTATTCTTGCCTGGAGAATCCCAGGGACAGCGGAGCCTGGTGGGCTGCCGTCTATGGGGCCACACAGAGTCGGACACAACTGAAGCGACTTAGCTTAGGTAACTTTTAAAAGAACAAACTACATATATTGATATTAAAAACCCAAATATAAGAAGAAAAGTACGTTTAAAGGCAGGGTGTATTTCTGTATATGTGTGATTTTATATATACCCACATATGTAGGGAGACTATGTTCCAAAAGGTTATTGGGTCACCTCTGGAGGCTGGTATGGGCAAGACTTTCATCTTTAAATATACTTCTGTGTATTTTTAGCTTTCCTAAAATTTTATACTTTGTTTTCTATTATACTTTTATAAAACTTTTAAGCCAAAAATAACTACAGACATAATGTAGTTGTGCACATTTATGTTATACAACTTCCTACTTTATTGCCTCTATTCATTTAAGAACAGAGGTCTGGATAT
This sequence comes from Bos indicus x Bos taurus, assembly GCF_003369695.1. NCBI lineage: Eukaryota > Metazoa > Chordata > Mammalia > Artiodactyla > Bovidae > Bos > Bos indicus x Bos taurus. The sequence goes on from NC_040081.1 coordinate 72,365,829, forward strand.
TTGGAGACCAGGCTTCTAGGCCACACTGTTTTGCATGTATTCTATAACCTTTGGCAAGTTGGCTTGCCTCTGTGGGCCTCAGTTTCTTCCTTCCTAAGAGGGGTACTTGAAGTAACAGTAGCTACTGTTGCAGTAGTTTCCATGGACCAAGTGTGGGGCTAAGCAGTTTCCTCACAGCAGCTCCATGAGTTGAGCATGATCCCTCTTTTCCAGATAAGAAACAGAAGCCCAAGTAAGTATTGGAATCAGAATTCAAATTCATGTTAAGCCCACTCCCCAAAGCAATGTTCTTTTTACTACATATTCTCCCAGCCACCTCCTGCCTCACGTCTCAATTCCCTGGCCCCAGAATTCAATTAAACCCAAGACTCGACTCAAAATCCTCTACCTGGACAACACTATCTTTCTAAAGTAACTTTTGGTCACTTTTATTATTGCTACATCTGTATGTATGTTGCGTCACACTTGAAGACAGGATGTCTCTACCTCAGCATTATTGTACAGGAGCCAGTGACCAGAACCATCCCAAACAAAAAGAAATGCAAGAGGGCAAAGTGGTTGTCTGAGGAGGCCTTACAAACAGCTGAGAAAAGAAGAGGCGCGAAAGACAAAGAAGAAAGGGAAAGATATACCCAACTCAATGCAGAGTTCCAGAGAACAGCAAGAGAGATAAGAAAGCCTCCTTAAGTGAAAAGTGCAAAGAAATCGAGGAAAACAATAGAATGGGAAAGACTAGAGATTTCTTCAAGAAAACTGGAGCTACCAAGGGAACATGTTATGCAAAGATGGGCACAATAAAGGACAGAAATGGCAAGGACCTAACAGAAGCAGAAGAGATTAAGAAGAGGTGGCAAGAATATACAGAAGACCTGTACAAAAAAAGGTCTTAATGACCTGGATAACCATGATGGTGTGATCACTCACCTACAGCCAGACATCCTGGAGTGTTGAAATCAAGTGGGCCTTAGGAAGCATCAATATGAACAAAGCTAGTGGAGGTGATGTAATTCAAGTTGAGCTATTTCAAATCCTAAAAGATGATGCTGTGAAAGTGCTGCACTCAATATGCCAGCAAATTTGGAAAAGTCAGCAGTCACCACAGGACTGGAAAAGGTCAATCCCAAAAAAGGGCAATGCCAAAGAATGTTCAAACTACCACACAATTGCACTTATTTCACATGCTAGTAAGATCATGCTCAAAATCCTTCAAGCTAGGCTTCAACAGTATGTGAACCGAGAACTTCCAGATGTTCAAGCTGGATTAAGAAAAGGCAGAGGAACCAGAGATCAAATTGCCAACACTCCCTGGATCATGGAAGAATCAAGAGAATTTCAGAAAAACATCTACTTCTGCTCGTTGACTACACTAAAGCCTTTGACTGTGTGGATCACAACAAACTGTGTAAAATTCTTCAAGAGATGGGAATATGGGACCACCTTACCTGCCTCCTGAGAAATCTGTATGCAAGTCAAGAAGCAACAGTTAGAACTGGACATAGAACAACTGAGTGGTTCCAAATTAGGAAAGGAGTATGTCAAGGCTGTATACTGTCACCCTGCTTATTTAACTTATATGCAAAGTACATCATGCAAAATAATGGACTAGATGAAGCACAAGATGGACTCAACATTGCAGGGAGAAATACCAATAACCTCAGATATGCAGATGACACCACCCTTATGGCAGAAAGTGAAGAGGAACTAAAGAGCCTCTTGATGAAGGTGAAAGAGGAGAGCGAAAAAGCTGGCTTAAATCTCAACATTCAGAAAACGAAGATCATGGCATCTGGTCCCATCACTTCATGGCAAATAGATGGAGAAACAATGGAAACAGACAGACTTTATCTTCTTGGGCTCCAAAATCACTGCAGATGGTGACTGCAGCCATGAAATTAAAAGACACTTGCTCCTTGGAAGAAAAGCTGTGACAAACCTAGACAACATATTGAAAAGCAGAGATATTATTTTACTGACAAAGATCCCTTTAGCCAAAGCTATGGTTTTTCCAGTAGTCATGTATGGATGTGAGAATTGGACCATAAAGAAGGCTGAGTGCCAAAGAATTGATGCTTTCGAATTGTGGTACTGGAGAAGACTCTTGAGAGTCCCTTGGACCACAAGGAGATCAAACCAGTCAATCCTAAAGGAAATCAACCGTGAATACTCATTGGAAGGACTAATGCTAAAGCTGAAGTTCCAATACTTTGGTCACCTGACGTGAAGAGCCAACTCATTGGAAAGGCCCTGATGCTGGGAAAGATTGAAGGCCAGTGAAGGGGACGACAAAGGATGAGATGGTTGGATGGCATCACCGACTCAATGGGCATGAGTTTGAGCAAACTCTGGGAGATAAGGACAGGGAAGCCTGGTGTGCTGCAGTCCATGGGGTTGCAAAGAGTCGGCCATAAGTTAGCAACTGAACAACTGACATTTTGGAGGGAAAATTTCTTTGTTGTGGGAGCTGGATGTGTTTGGTAGCATCCCTGGCTTCTGCCCACTAGATGTCAGGATCATCTACCATTCAAGCTGTGACACCCAAAATGCCTGTATAGTTCCAAAGGTCCTCTGGGGAAAATTAACCCAGGGTTGAGAATCATTGCTCTCAAAGAAAGGAAAAAGCAATTTCTTGCATTAACCCTTAAGGAAAATTGTGCTTAAAGGAGATTTACTTTTTGTATTTTGTATCTTGTGATGATTCTTTGACTTTACCAACTCTGGCTAAAGTCAGCTCCAGTCTATCATATTATTTGATCTGTGCAGAATGCTGTACCAGCTACACATACATTGTACTTTCAAGATTTAGAGGAATGAGGAAGAATAAACCTTGCCCTCTCGAAAATGACTCCACTTCTCCCTTAGTGAAATTCACCCTTGCTTGAGAGGAAAAGATCCACCTGAGGCTGCTGAGTGAGAATGGATAGTCGATAGTGAACAGTGGTGATTAAATACAGTACTGATTTTATTCCAACTAAATAAAGCAATGCATAGGTCATCTGGGCAATAAGCTTAACTAAAATGACAAAAGCCAAAAACGAGGATTTTGTAGTTGTTTTATCAGTCACTGCCCTCCTACACAACTCATCTCAGAAAATCTCATGCAAAGAAATACAGGAAAAGAGAAAAGCGGGAAATGAAGTTCATTTAGTGTGCAGTGGAAGGTGGTTTCTCCAATTCCTCTTCTGTGAAATGCTCCATCAGCATGGTCCACTTCGGATTATTTTAATATCATGACCATCATCCCTGCAAATTGAACAACCATAAAAACATATTTATTATTAAATCCCTCCCTGCAACTGTCCTGAGTTCTTGTGGCTGGAATAAAAATAAAATGAACCCAAGACAGATTCCCAGGAAGAAAAGCAATTTTAATTCTTGTGCATGGAGGTCTCATAGAAATGAGATTTAATAAGTGACCAAAGCAGAGAGCTTTTATACTTTTTACTTTTTAGACAAACAGTACATTTGTGAGGAATTAAAGAGGACAAAGAAACTTAAGCTTTGGCTGCTTAAAACTAGTAAAGAATCTGTAACAGTTTCTGCTTATGGTAGTAAATAACAAAAACCTCAAAGACCATGAACAGAACTAAAATCTGTTTTATAGTGTGTATTATAGTTTCTGCTGAAAGATAATTTTCTTTCTACAATTATTACCAAAGATGGCCAAATCAGACTAATTTTTTCATAAAATAAGTCTAGATTCAATAAACCTGGCCTGGTTGTTTACATAAGTACAGCAAGAATAGTGATTGACCACATAGACTCTCTTAAATCTGCTTTGCTGGAACATTTTATGAGGAACTTCAGATTGAATTTTTAATAGCCTCTCAAGGATAAGAAGCCAAGCCAAGCATTCACCAACAGACTTTGCAATAGATATAGATTTGGGTGAATTCCTCTCTTCACACAAGACTCCAAAGTACACTGTTTCCTAAAGGTCCCAGGAAATGACCTTCCTTACTTACCTGGTAAGGCTGCTGGGAAACCTGAAAGTAAGATTCTAGGCTGTTTTTCCAAAGGGCTTTATTGGCTCCATAAAGTCAACCTTAGTTCCTCAAAGCTATCTGGTCATATCTGAGTCTATGCATGTCTCTCACCAATATGACATTCCAGTCAAAGCTCTGATACTATAATTAATGTTTCCAATTGTGTTGTAAGAAAAGCAGATTCTTACTGAACTTATGCAAATAACTATATTGCCAAGAAAAAAGAATACTCACTGAGAGTTTCTAACTTCTGAAGGGATCCAGCAGAGAGAAAAAGAAATGTTTCAGTGCTGCTTACAAAAGACAAAAAGATTTCCTTAAATCTGGAGAAAACATTTTTAAAACTCAGCAATGTTTCATTTTAATAAAAATTACAATTATCGTCCTCAGTTTATTTAGTCTCATAGTGAATTCTTGTTCCACTTGATCTGTTAAAAAATTTTTGAAGCCATCAGTTTCTCCATTAGGGTTCTGTAAATTCTTATCCAGGTATGATTTGAAAGTCATCAGACACCTATATTCTAGGATATTTGTTAGATTTCTTTCCATGAATTTCCCTTAAAATAAAACATATTTGCAGAAAGCCTTTGTAGAAGCATCTGAGTAAGAGAGTTCAGTTCAGTTCAGTAAACTGTGTGTAAATGATAAATGACTTTAAAATGTCCACTATTGAAGATCTGATTCATTATAATGGAACTGATAAGAAAATTCAGTTATCTCTAAGACTTATCATTTTAAGATAATAACTAGAATTATGGCTAACATATAATGACATATCCAAAGTTTAGGGATTTCATTTATTTTCTAGAACATTTAGGTTAATAACATTTATCCATACAATACAACCTAAGAAGATTTATCATTTACTTGATAAATGCTTTCTATGTAATTTAACATAAAAAAGAAGCCTAATTAGTTTAATAGCTCTTTTATAAGTACAGAAAATAAATTTTTGATCGAGGTATCCAGGGGCCCTGTGGAAAACCCCAAAGTCATTTCCAGTTCAATAAGAGTTCATTTGGAATTTTGCAGAGTTTGTCAAAAATATCAAACATTTTTGAAACACTTAGTCAAATAGGATTATTGGTCACTGTGAAACAATATTTAGCTATCCATATAATCAGTGACAAACATGTCCCTGGCAAATACAGAAAGCTAAATAGTTGTAAAAAGCTTTAGTTCTTTTAATATTGAAAAGACTTAGGAGTTTTTTTGTGGGTGTCTTCTAAGTGATCAAAAACCTGATAAAGACAAAATATAGAATGTGGTTTTCTAGACAGATATATTAAAGGTAAAGAAAACTTTTTTTCTTTTACAATTTCTTTTTAAGACTAGACCAACAATCTAAGAGAACTTTGTACTTTTGAACAAGAAAACTTTTTAACAGAGATAAACACCAGATTTTAATTTTGTACCAGTTTCCTTTGATATTCCTTAAGTAAACTCATTCCAGTCTTAGTCCTGATCACACATAAAATTCCTTAAGATTATTTTTTCATAAACCTTTTGCAATTTTCTATGTTCATTTTATTTGTCCCTTGTTTTCTTTCACATTTAGAAATAGCCTGCTTTAGGACAAAATCTCTTTCCTTTTCCTTAACAAAGGCACCTCTTTACCTTTTCTTAGCCCAAAATACTTAATACTTTTTTTTCATTTCTGGAACACTTTAACTGCATATATTAATTAGAATTATTAATCCTTTGAAATCTAAATTTTGGGGGGGAATAATGAAACAACTGTGAACCATATTTTGTGACTTGGCAAACATAAGTACATTTCATAATTTCTAGAAATAAATGCCACTTCATGGCACAATTTTTCAATAAAGCACAAGAGGGACCTCCCTGGTGGTCCAGTGGTTAAGAATCCTCCTTGCAATGCAGGGGACATGGGTTCAATCCCTGGTTGGGGAACTAAGATCCCACAGGCCACAGAGTGACTAAGCCCACAGCTAATGAGCCTGCATGCTCTGGAGTCCAAACACCACAACTAGAGAGCCCGTGTGCCGCAACTGGAGAGTTTGTGCACTGCAACGAAAGATCGCATGGTGCAACGAGGATCCCACATGCTCCAACATTTCTTTTTTGGAAATGATACAGATATCCAATGACCTCCCATCATTTAACTTACCAAACTCTAAGGGTGTAAATTAAATTACCGAAGAATTTAGAAAATCAAGTTTACTCACGGAGATGGCTAACATCTTTTATTATTTGTGGGAAGGACTTAAGTTCTGTATTTGTCCTTCACAAACAGTTGTAGAGGGGTGTGATTTACTCGAATTTGGGCAAGAGATCCTTTCAGCAGTTTGTGTTTTAAAAGGCATCTTTCCTTCTTTTTCTTTTTCAGTTTCAGGTTATACCAATTCAGCCAATCGAGGCTTAATCTCAGGCAAGGTGGGCTGTGTTTACATTTCAAAGATATGACAATATTTATAACCTTTAAGGCCAAAAAAAGGCCTTTTAAGTTCAGTTTTCTCGTAGGAGTTTTGGATTATATTTATCTATTATTATAAGCCTTAGGGTAATTATTATTTTAAAATAATTTTTAAAGTACAGGACAGTTTTGCTCCAATATTGTGATCTTCTATAATATCTAGAAGGCATTTTAAGAGGAACGGGTAAGCTTTTGGAAATGGTAAAACAAGTGGGTCTTGATTTGTTTCTACAGTTGCATTTCTAATTTTGTAGTTTTGCAAGACAAAGAAAAAAATTGTTTCTATTAGCCCTTGATAATTGTTTGTATTAAGCTTCCAGCTAATCTACTTCCTGGTTATTCCTAGGAGGGCCTGAGGAATTGTAGAGGAGGTGGGCGATTTTTTTTTAAAGGGGAATTTATGTTGGATCTTACTTTTAAGTCTAATTTCTGTTTTTTCATCTTAATAAGGGATTCTCTAAGGCTCACCATTATAGTTTATTTTTCCTTTCAATGTGTTCCTCTCATAAGTACCAAGTAACAGTTATTTACGATGAGAGCTTTCAAATTTTTTTCCTCTTAAATACAACCTACTTAAAGGATCTTTTGACCTATGGCTGATTAATGTTGGTGTATGGCAGAGACCAACACAATACTGTAAAGCAATTATCCTCCAATTAAAAATAAATTATTTTTTTTAAAAAAAGGATCCTTTGTCCATTGATGAATAGGATTTTATATTAATTTCAAATATAGACTCAAACCAGTAAGCCTTTTTTATGGCTTAACAAAAGATAAAAAGGTGTTTCCAAGGATATAGCTCTCACATGATTAGAAAGTTCACTCTCATTGTTAGTCTAAGAAAATAAGGCAATGAAAGTTGACACAACAACAGCCCATTATGGATAGGGACCCCATGACAAACGCCCCTGAGAGCTGGTATGGCCGGACAAAGAGAGTACTGACTTTGTGTCTCAGAACTTGTCTAGTCAACTGACCACCAGATACACCTTTCAAATGGCAGAGCTCTCGGAACATAAAACAAGATGGAAGAACATATCTGGTTTTATATGGAAGACCCACAGGAAGGTCTGTTTAAGTAGATGCAGGTCTGGTGAGAACCATTAACTCACCAGTTTGTGAGGCCAGCTCAAACAACAGGCTTATAGGGCATGTGCCTGCATGCTGCCCTATGGTTCTTCCTTCTTATGGGAAACAACACAACAGACAGAGACAAAAAGCAGTGACCATCTCTGAGAAGAAAAGAATTTCCAAGAGTTACTAAATACAAGGAGCTAACTCGACAAATATTTTCTCCTGCTAATCTAAATTTAGAGAGGAAATAAGGAACTCTTGCCAACTTCCCCTTCCACCAGACCTTGCAGGGAGAGATCCAGGAAGCTGAGTTGGTAAGAAATCTTACCTTCTGCTGGTCTTTATCAGAGGGCCCAGGATCTCTCAGCTGCAGTAGCCTCAGGGTGAGAAGCGGGTTCCAACCAGGCTCCTCCTGGCTCACCAACTGTCAGGGTAGAAGAAATTTCTCCCTCTACCCTCTTGAGTTCTTGTGGCTAGACTAATAATAAAATGGACACAAGACAGATTAACAGGAGAAAAAGAAAAATTTTTATTCAGGATGCACAGAGGTCTCATGGAAATGGGACCTAATAAGTGACCAAAACAGGCAGCTTTTATTCTTTTTAGACAAAGAAGCAATACATTTGTGAGGAATTGATAAGAGAAAGAAACTTAGGCTTTGGGTACTTAATAAGTGAAGAATCTGTACAGAGTTTTGGCTTGGGGTAGTAAATTTAAAAAGTAACAAACTTTGTTTATACAGGCTTTTTAGCTTTAAATTCCCAATCTCTGATATAAGAGTGGGAAATGGCAACCCACTCCAGTACTCTTGCCTGGAAAATCCCATGGACGGAGGAGCCTGGTAGGCTACAGTCTAAGGGGCTGCAAAGAGTTGGACACGACTGAGCGACTTCACTTTCTTTTCTACCTTCAGAGGCAGGAAGAACATCTTTCACCTGACATTAATTTCCTGCTTTCAGGGAGAGAGACAGAAGGGTCAAAGCATCCCTCATGCACTGGCTCTTTCTTAAGCAACTTTAATACACAATACTTAATATGCTATCGTGGCACATTTTTGGGTAGCCTACCTGGGGCCACCATATTGAAACATTATCTGTCATATTGAAACTGCCCCACTGTTTGTATTAAAAAGACCCATGTCATAATACATTATATTCTCTCCAGGGTGACAGTCATTTTTAAAGCTAAATCTAGGAAACAATGAGGGTGAAAGCCCAACTCTGCTATTTTTCTCCTAACCCTAGGGTACAGGGAACTGTTAACATTTCCAAGAAATCATTCTTGAGAAGACCTAGGTAACTCACTTAAGACTGAGGTCAGAGAATGGACCCCTGAAATACAAACCAGCATACCTAGAGGAGAAGTCATGGTCACATGAGCTGGTCAAGTGTTTTACAAAAAGGGAATCAGATGTAATATATTTATTACTAAGCATTCTACCAGATAGAGTTATTAAGACCTATTTTCCAGCTAATAGTGCAGGGTGTGTAGGTTGCTTGTACATACCTTCTGACTTTAAAAAAACACAATATTCTGCCACAGAGTTTAACTACTTAAATATATTCTTGTTTTATTTAATTTTTATTTTATATTGGAGTATAATTGATTTACAATGTTGTTTTAGTCTCAGGTGCACAGCAAAGTGATTCTTTTTCCTTTTAGGTTATTACAAAATAATACCTATACATATATCCATTCTTTTTAAGATTATTTCTCCCATATAGGTTATTATAGAATTTTGAGTGAAGTTCCCTGTGCTGTACAGTAGGTCTTGTTAATTATCTATTTTATATATGCTGCTGCTACTGCTAAGTCACTTCAGTCGTGTCTGACTCTGTGTGACCCCATAGACAGCCTCCTACCAGGCTCCTCTGTCCCTGGGATTCTCCAGGCAAGAATACTGGAGTGGGTTGCCATTTCCTTCTCTAATGCATGAAAGTGAAAAGGAAAGTGAAGTCGCTCAGTCGTGTCCGACTCTTAGCGACCTCATGGACTGCAGCCTACCAGGCTCCTCCGTCCATGGGATTTTCCAGGCAAGAGTACTGGAGTGGGGTGCCATTTTGTATATAGTGGTGTGCATATGTTAATCCCAAACTCCTAATTTATCCCGCCCCCCACCTTTCCCTTTTGGTAACCATAAGTTTGTTTTTGAAGTCCGTGAGTCTGTTTCTGTTTCATAGATAAGTTCATTTGTATCATTTTTAAGATTATACATATAAGTGATATCATGGTATTTGTTTTTCTGTGTCTCTCGGTCCATCCATGTTGCTGCAAATGGCATTATTTCATTTTTTTTTTTTTTTATGGCTGAGTAATACTGAATATATACCACATCTTCTTTATCCATTCCTCTGTTGGTGGGCTATTTAGGCTGCTTCCATGTCTTGACTATTGCTGCTGTGAATGTAGGGGTACAAGTATCTTTTCAAATTATGGTTTTCTCCAAATATATGCCCAGGAATGGGATTACTGGATCATATAGTAGTTCTATTCTAGTTTTTTGAGGACGCTCCATAGTGGCTGTATCAATTTACATTTCCACCAACAGTGTAGGTGGAACTTTTCCCCAACTCCCTTTTCTCCTTTTATGGCTGTAAGCATTTGCTTTATATATTGAGGTGCTCCTATGTTGGATACATATATATTTACAGTTGTTATGTCTTCTTGGATTGATCCCTTGATCATTATGTAGTGTCCTTCTTTGTCTCTTTGAACAGTCTTTATTTTACAATCTATTTTGTCTTACATAAGTACTGCTACTCGAGCTTTCCTTTGCTTTCCATTTGTATGAAATACCTTTTTCCATACCCTCCCTTACAGTCTGTTTGTGTTCTTGTATCTGAAGTGAGTCTCTAGTAGCATGTATATGGCGCTTTTTTTTTAATCCATTCCACCAGTCTATGTCTTATGGTTGGAGCATTTAATCCATTTACATTTAAGCTAATTATCTATCAGTTCAGTTCAGTCACTCAGTCATGTCTGACTCTTTGCAACCCCACGGACTGCAGCATGCTAGGCCCTGTCCATCATCAACTCCCAGAGCTTTCTCAAACTCGTGTCCATCGAGTCAGTGATGCCATCCAACCATCTCATCCTCTGTTGTTCCCTTCTCCTCCCACCTTCAAGCTTTCCCAGTGTCAGGGTCTTTTCCAATGAGTCAGTTCTTTGCATCAGGTGGCCAGTTATCTATATGTATGGTCTTATTGCCATTTTGTTAATTGTTTTGGGTTTGTTTTTGTTGGTCTTTTTTCTTCCCTTCCCTTTTGTTCTCTTTTGAGTTGTATTTGGATTGCTTTTTTCTGTGTGTGTAGATTTTTGGTTTGTGTTTATATGAGGTTTTATATATCAGTCTATATAGATAGATAGATAGATAGAGATATATACAAGATTGTTTTAAGGTGCTGGTCTCTTAATTTCAAATACATTTCCAGTATCCTGCATTTGTACTCTCCTCTTCTTACAGTTGCTGTTTTGACTTCATGTTTGTGTGTAGATGATTTCCTACCTTTACTATGTGTTTGCCTTTACTGGTGAGCTTTGCCATTGGTAATTTTCTTGTTTCTAGTTGTGGCCTTTTCTTTCTCATCTAGAGAAGTTCCTTTAGTATTTGTTGTAAAACTGGTTTGGTGGCACTGAATGATCTTAGCTTTTGCTTACCTATAAAGCTGTTGGTCTCTCTGTCAGATCTGAATAAGAGCCTTGCTGGGCAGAATATTCTTGGTCCTAGGTTTTCCCCTTTCATCACTTTAAATACATACTCCCTTCTGGCCTGGATAGTTTTTGCTGAAAAAAATCAACTGATAATCTTATGGGGATACCCTTGTATGTCATTTGTTGCTTTTCTCGTTTATGCTCTTTATTCCTTTATTTCCTCTGTTTTTAATTTTTATCAGTTTGATTTATATGTGTCTTGGCATATCCCCCCTTGTGTTTATCCAGTATGGGGCTCTCTGCACTTCCTGGACTTAAATGAGTGTTTCCTTTCCCATGTTAGGGAAATTTCTGGTTATTATCTCTTCAAGTATTTTCTCAGGCCCTTTCTCTCTCTCTTCTCCTTCTAGGACCCCTATAATGCAAAATATTTGTGCATTTAATATTGTCACAGAGGTCTCTTAGACGGTCTCATTTCTTTTCATTTTTCTTTATTCTGTTCTGCAGCAGTATTTTCTATCAGTATGTCTTCCAGCTCATTTATTTATTCTTCTGCTTTATTTATTCTGCTATTGATTCCTTCTAGTGCATTTTTCATTTCACTTATTGTATCGTTCATCTCTGTTTGTTTGTTCTTTAAATCTTCTAGCTCTCCATTAAACATTTCTTATGTCTTCTCATCTATGCTTCCATTCTTTTTCTGAGATCTTGGATCATCTTTACTATTATTATTCTGAATCCCTTTTCAGGCAGATTGCCTCTCTCTACCTTTCACTTAGTTGTTTCTCTGGGGTTTCATCTGGTTTCTGCATCTGAAACCTATTCCTCTCCTATTTTATTTTGTCTAACTACCCATATTTGTGGTCTCTATTCCTCAGGTTGCAGAACTGGAGTTCTTGCTTCTAATGTCTGTTTCCTGGTAGATGAGGTTGATCCAGGGGCTTGTGCAGGCTTTCTAGTGGGAGGAACTGGTACCTACCCACTGGTGGGTGGAGTTGGGTCTTGTCCCTCTGGTAGACAGGCTGTGTCAAGGGGTGTATTTATAGGCAGATGTTGGCACAGGACAACTTTAAGCACCTTGTCTGCTGATGGGTGGGGCTGCCAGCTATTGGGCGGGGCCAGGAATTTTTGCCAAAATGGTGATTTCTAGGAGAGCTCATGCCAATGAATGTTCCATGAAGTCTCTGCCACCAGTGTCCTTGTTCCCCAGTGAGCCACAGCTGATTCCTGCCTCCCCAGGAGACCATCCCAGACCCACAGGTATGTCAGCTTAGGCTCCTATGGAATCATTGCTTTGCCCTAAGACTCAATATATGTGAAACTTTGTGTGTTCTCTACAAGAGCGGAGTCTCTGTTCCTCCAGTCCTGTGGAGCTCCTCCACGCAAGCCTTGCTGACCTTCAAAGCCAGATGCTCTTGAATCTCCTTGTCTCAATGCTGGACTCCCCAGGCTGCAGAGCTTGACATGAGGCTCAAACTCTCACTCCTGTGGGAGAACCTCTGCAATATAACTATTTTTCAGTTTGCAGGTCACCCATTTGGAGGGTATGAGATCTGATTATATCATGAAAGCATGCCTGCTACTATCTTGTTGTGGCTTCTTCTTTATCTTTAAATGTAGAATATCTTTTTGGTAGGCTCCAGTTTTTTCTGTCAGTGGTTGTTCAGCAGTTAGTTGTGATTTTGGTGTTTTCATGAGAGGACATGTGCTTAAGTCCTACCACTTTGCCATCCTGTCTCCTGAGGGACAAAGCATTCTTGATGGCCTGGGATATCCCTGCTCCCTTTCCTGCTATGCCAGGATGGGTGGAATTGATAATGGGCTAGGGTTTTTTACATAGCAGCGCCTCAGTTCCATAATCTGCCTCAAAACCCAGAAATAGCTATAATTCCTTCCCTTGTCTTCTTTCATTCCTCTGAAAACACACTGAATCATAACCGTGGATAACAGACCCAGGTCTTCTTTCTTGGTGCTCAGCACAGACTTGAATGATGGGGCTGCAAGCAGCACCACTGCTACAATCCTCAATAAATTTTGGGAAACTACCCATCCCTGGATAGTACATTACTTAATTATCTCATTTATAATTGATTGATCACACACTTCTTTTTCTAACCTTGACCTAGAAAATACACTGAAAGATTCTGGGTCTTTTTAAATGTCAGTCTTAAAACAGAGCTACTTATGTCACATTTGATTCTTATGTCCAAGAAGAGTCACAACTTGCTAAGTAATCAAAATGCAAGAGAAGAACTAAAGAAAATGCACCTAGTTTATATTATAAATTGTTACCTGATTTTCATGCACAGAATACACTCATTGGGATAAGTGGACATGTCACTTCCACACACAGGGCTAAAGTCCCTGGGACATCCTGGTAATTTATACTGATCGCAGTTTGGCTAGAAAAGAGAAAGGAAGACAGAAATTGGAGAATAACTTGAGATATTCTCATCATACAGCAGTTTAGAGGAGGACAAAGCCCTAAGTTTCCCTAGATTTCCTGGAAATATCTTACAAAAAGATTTTTTTCCCAAACAAAAATATGTTTTTTCTAATACAAAAATCAGATGCAGTGTTGAAGCAATGGATCAATATCTGCTATGTAAGAAAAGGACCTCAAAGGAAGGTTCAATATGGCTGATTTTTAAAATGAAAGTCCAAGACTTGCCATCAAATCTACGTAACTATCTATCCTCCAGCTTCATAATTTGCTCTTCACTACCACCTACATGAGAATGACCTGTTCCATTCCACCTAATCCCTTGGCATAACACCAAGACATGCTCAGGAATCTTTTTCTCTGGACTTTTAATATACTGGCATTTGAAAAACATCATTAAAGAAAATAGTATGTTCAGAATTAGACCTTTGGGGTTGTTATGGGTTTAACCGTGTCCACCCAGAGAGATGTGTTAAAGTCCTAACCCCTAGCACCTCAGAATGTGACCTTATGTGGAATTAGGGTCTTTATATAGGAAATTATGTTAAAATAAGTTTAGGAGAGTGGGTCCTAATCTATATGACTGGTGTTCTTATAAAAGGGAAAGTTTGGAAACAGTCACACACTCAGGGAAAATCATGTGAAGACACCAAGAGAATGCCATTTACAAGACAAGGAATGCCTGAGACTACCAGATATTGGGAGAGGGGAATGGAAGGAAGATTCTCCTTCCCAGCCCTTAGAAGGAACAAACCCTGCTGACACCTTGAGTTTGGACATTCAGCCTTGAGAACTGTGAGACAACCCATTCTGTTGTTCAAGTTACTCAGTTTGTGACTTTATTACAGCAGCCCTTACAAACTGATATTGGATCATGGAACTCAACCCTCAGATTCAATGGACTGGAGGCCAGAGAGGTAATATGTCTTGCTCATAACCTCTAGTCTCCAGCAGGACCAAGACTAGAACTGGTCACAGTGGTCGTGTGACCACCATGCAGAGACTCACTTTAAAAACAGGTTGAATATATGACCTGCTGTATTTGTTTTGTTTTAGTAATAGTGATCCTCTTTCCTCGCTTCAGAACAAGTGTTTAGTATTCTGAATAAATGAAATATACCTTTTTCTTCATATTATATGGATTCATAGAGACCTAAGTAGGATAGGGCATTGGCCAAACTCTGAACTAAAGAAAAACTTTTAACCCTTTCCATCCTCTGTTCAGGATTCTATCTCCTTCTAGGAGCCTGATGTGTTCTTCCTGCTCTAGGCTCACTAAGATGATGGCTTCCAGGACAGCTTCCACAGGAGACTAGAAACCCTTTTCCCAGTGAGATTGGGACAACTGGTAATTGGTCATTTTATTGAAAAAGTCAATTAAAGCAGGGAAACAATAACAAAAAATACATACCCTAAGCATTTTCTCTTAAAACAGAAAATAGGATTGCCAATCTTTTTGATGTATGACACAAGGCACATGGCCAGGGGTAATACTACTTACACTAAGAGAACCTCCCTTGCAGCTGGGTATGACCACATGATCAAGATTAGGCTGACTGGATACAAATGGGATTATTGTGTAGTAGCTTCCGAGGATCTCCTTTAAAGGAAAATTGAGCCTGTCCTCTGCTTCTCCTAATTTTTAGTCTCCTTTGTCCATTCCTCTATCCTGTTCCTGGGTGCATGAAACCCTCCCCTATACAGACCAGGATGATAAAAGCCACATCCTACGATGGCAGCTCTGTGAGCTGTTATTTTGAATCCATGCTACTTGCAACTGAATCTAATCCTACCTGACACCAGACCTAAGTAAGACTTTTCCTATTAATGTTTCAACTAATTGAGTTCTATGTGCTATCACTGCAAAAATCATACCCATAATAAATCACCTACGATTTCTTGTTTTGTTTTGTTTAGAAGGGATTTCTCAACTGCACTCATATTTTGGACCAGATAATTCTTTGCTGTGTGAGGTTGTCCTGTACATTGTAGGATGTT
Organism: Bos indicus x Bos taurus; assembly: GCF_003369695.1. Classification (NCBI taxonomy): domain Eukaryota; kingdom Metazoa; phylum Chordata; class Mammalia; order Artiodactyla; family Bovidae; genus Bos; species Bos indicus x Bos taurus. Next base: position 72,381,415 of record NC_040081.1, read on the forward strand.
TAGTATTGTCTTTGTTCTTTATCTACTAGATGCCAGCAACAACTCCCTGGTCATGACAATCAAAATGACAGTCTACATATCTCCTGGGGGTAAAACTACCCACTTTTAAATATGGCAAGAATTTAGAGACATTGTTACAACAAGGCAATGTACAATTAAAAAACAATTCCCCAATTATTTACTATTGTTTTACCTACACCTAATTCAAGAGCAATTATTTTGTTTTAGAATTTGTCTTTTAGCAAGTCTCAAAAGTATTTGACACAGTTCTCATATAAATGGCTTTATTTCTTTACAATCATGTTTATACTGTCTTTACATTTTTAATTAAAATAAGACTGGAAACTCTCATAAGGGGCTTTTGAACACAGCCACTTGAGTCTTGGTGAAAAATATAACTCCACTGATGGGAAATAGTCCACTTTATAAGAGAGGAGTCATACAAGATACTAATCTACAACCAGTCAGTGATCGGTCTCCTGTGGAAATTATTCAGAGAGAAAGGACAGGGTCATTTGTGAGTTGCTTAAATGGAGGATGGCAGAGTGAATTTTCACTGTTATTATCCCCATTTTCTGAAAGAAATTCAAACCCAGGAAAAACTGAGTCATCTGAGCAAAAATATTATTGGGTACCTATTGAGGTCCTTTAATGGACTGGAACCTGGTGGTCTGGAGTTGAAGATTAGAAAGTAAAAGAGAGAGAGAAAGAGGCCGATATTCCTTGGTTTATGCAGAAAACCAATAAAGCCCTTGACATGGGGCTTGCGCTGCTTCACGTAGGCACAGGGCACCCTCTTGCGAGGGTCTTGCAAGCCCAGGCAAGAAAGTGAGCTCAGTGGGCTTCTGCGCTCCAAAGAATTAGCCTGAGAGAGAGAGAAAGAGAGAAAGACACGGGGACCCAAGCTCTGATGGAACAAGGGTGTTTTATTCAACATAGTATGGGTATATACTGTCTTACAAGGTAGCTGTGTTCAGCAAAGATAAAGATCAAAAGTCCAGACTTACAAATTATCAAGGCAATCCACATCAAAGAGAGAGAGTTGTAAATAATCACTTTAACCATATGGTTCATAAAAAGGAAGAGGGTCATAAATAGTTACTTATCACCGTATGAAAAAACTAACAAAGGAAATGCATGCATTCCTCAGCCCCAGGAGCGGTTTGCCACTCCTCTTAATTCCTGAATATTCAGGAATTGATAAGGAACAGAGGATTCATGACAGATCCAAAACAGCACACAGGAAGCCTCCTGTTAAATGCTTCCTGACAATTCCCCCTATTTTATTATATTTGTAAAAAAGGTCCTGACCAATTGAGTTTGTTTAGTAGTAACCAACCTTCTAGAAAGGCAATGATAAACAACAAATATAATTACCAAGACAATCACCAAAGTTACAGTTCCAGACTGATGCTGTGGGTAATATTTTGAAACCATCCTCGTAGGTCTAGCCCAGATAATTGATCAGCTAGTTGTTCAGCTAAAGTTTCCATATTAGTGGAAGAGGGCAGACATTTAGAAAAGTTTTCAAAGATTTCCTTTTAAAGTATTAAATAGGGTATTCAGTTGATAATTAGCAATGCCTGCTGCTAAGTCGCTTCAGTCGTGTCTGACTCTGTGCGACCCCATAGACGGCAGCTCCACCAGGCTCCGCCATCCCTGGGATTCTCCAGGCAAGAACACTGGAGTGGGTTGCCATTTCCTTCTCCACTAGCAATGCCTAAAGAAGGTCTAATCCAATTTATATCACCTAAGAGCTTTTGGAAATCAGTTAAAGAAGGTCTAATCCAGTTTATATCACCTAAGAGCTTTTGGAAATCATTTAAGGTTGATAATTTTTCAGTACTGATCTGAGTTAGTTGGGGAGTAATATATTGTCTATCAACAACAAACCCCAAGTAATGGTAAGGTGTAGAGGTTTGAATTTTTTCAGGGGCAATGATTAATCCAGAGTTTTTAAGCATAGTTGAGCTATGGTGGGAGAATTCATCATCCCTTGTGGCAGTACAGTCCATTGGTACCATATATGAGGTCCGATATGACTAGGATAAGGGAGAGAGAAAGCGAATCTCTCTCAGTCTAAAGGGTATAAAGGTATATTAAAAAAGCAATCTTGTAAATCAATGATGGTAATGTCCCAATTTTGAGGAATAATGGTAGGTGATGGGATTCCTGGTTGTAATGCACCCATAGGTTTCATAGATGCATTAACTTTTCTAAGGTCTGTTAGGAGACGTCATTTGTTAGATTTCTTTTTTATAACAAAAATAGGAGAGTTCCAAGGAGAACAAGATTCTTCAATATGCTTTAATTCTAGTTGTGTATCTATAAGTTCCTTAGCCACCTGTAATTTCTCTTTTATGAGGGGCCACTGCTCTGTCTAAATAGGCTCGTCATTCTTTCAAGTTATTTTAATAATTGTATCGTTTGTTAAATGAGCAGTGGCCCCTAGGAAAAATGTGGAATGTATATCTGAGTTTGCCATTGCATAAGTAAGTCCCTTCCTATTAGATTAAGGGGTGCATCTATCACATAAGGTCTTAATGTTGCAGGTTGGCCTTCTGGTCCCTCACATGGATAAATTTGAGTACTCTGATAAACCTCTTGTACTTTGGTTTGAGAAATCCCTGCAATTTGGCAAGAAATTTTTTGTACAGGCCAGGATTTGGGCCATAAATGTTTGGAAATAATAGTAATATCAGAGCCAGTGTCAAGGAGACCAGAAAATCTTTTACCATTAATTTTGATATTTATAGTCAGTCGGGCAAATTCAGATACTAATGATGTCCAGAAGGACTGTTTTTGATCTGTACCGCTGAATCCACCTGTCCGTACATCATTAGAGGAGTTAATAGAAATGTAAGGTAAAAGAAGTAATTGAGCAATTTTATCCCCTTTTTTGAATTGCAATAAAATCTGAGATGGCATCATAATTTGAATTTCTCCTTTATAATCTGAATCAATTTCTCCAGGGTGGACAGTAATTCCTTTAGAAGTCAAACTAGATCGGCCAATTAAAAGACCAAAGGTTTGTGGGGGCAGGGGTCCAAAAAGTCTGGTAGGTATTCTAGAGGGGACTGCTTGAGGGTAAAGGAGAAAGTCATTTAGGGCTGGTATATTGACGGCAGCACTGCCGGATGTTGAGAGTTTGAGGGAGAAGATGGAATTTGCCCCTGGTTTTTGTTGAAGGGGACCTGGGGGGTCCCCTGCTTGGAGTTTCCCAGAATAGTTTTCCCTTCAATGTCAAATTTAGATTTACATCTAAATCTAATGCATTGGCCCAATGCATTCCTCTACAGCAGCAAGGGCAGATTTTTGGAGGTTTTTTATTAGCTTTCTTAGAAAGGGCAGTCCCTTTTTAAATGGTTCTTATCTCCACATGTAAAGTTCCTTCATTTCCCTTCCTTAAGGCAGCGACCATTGTTTCAGCTAGCATTTGCATCTTTTGAGTTTCTGATCCTAGACTTCGACAAGCCTTCAAATAATCAATAATAATCCCTGTCTCACGAATTGGAGCTATTAGCCTTTTGACATTCCTGATTTGCATTTTCATAAGCAAGCAATTTCTCTAGTTGCCTTTTGGCTTTTTCTCCAATTACAGTATGAGAAATAACAGTTTCTAATCTAGCTAAAAAATTAGCATACGTTTCATTAGGTCCTTGCAATATTTTAGTGTAGCTACCTGTAGGCTCCCCTTGAGGAGTAATTCAATCCCAAGCTTCAAGGGTCACTGTTTTTAATTGTCCATGTAACAAAGGAGGGCACTGTATTTGAGCTTCTACAGAGTCAAATTGTCCTGTACCAGTTAGCATCTCAAAAGTAATTTGATTTTGGGGCGCACCAGCTCGAGTATTTGTTAGCACGATCTCTGGCTATATCATGAAACCACATTATCCATTGAAGATATTCTCCTGGTTTAATGAGACCTTTTATTAAAGTTCGCCAATGATGGGGAATAAAATTTCCAATAGAGGATGTTATAGAATTTAGAAGTACTTTAGTAAAAGGTGAATGTGGGCCATACAGTTATAGATTTTTTAATTTGTTGCATGTGATAAAAGTTAATACCCTCATATTGAGGTATTATGTGCCCTTGAGCATCAGGATTTCTAAAAACTGGAAAGGCGGAGAAACCATCAGCTTCAGAGACTTGTGATTGCAAAGCCAGCAATTCAGAGAGCCTCTGTCTTGAAGGAGAGTGAGTAGGTAGCAAATTCTTACAATTAAGGGAATGTGGTAAAAACTTATTATTGTTATTCAGAAAGGTGTTGTCAGTTTTAATGTCAAAAGGTGTCTTAGGGGAGTCGTTGCCAGAATCATTAGGTTCTAGCAAGGGAGAGACTTTGGGATTTGTGCCCGCTGGTAGGGGAGGAGTGCTTGGAGCAACTGGGGCAGGGCTTGTAGGAAAATTCTAAAATATTTTATGTTGTTCTAATTTGGCCTTTTGTAAGGTTTCATCATCTAATTCATATTTATGTAATAAGTGTTCTGTCTGATGTCGAATATCAGGAGGGCTAGAATTACCTTGAAATGGCAGAATCACAGCTTTAACAAGAGCCCATAGGGGCCAGAAATCTATCGGAATATTTTTTCCCTGTCTGGCAGCTCGTTCAACATTCTCTTTGACCCGGTGCCAAATTTCTAAATCAAAACTACCTTCATTAGGGAACCAAGGGTTACATTCAACCACTGTCTGAAGGCAAGCCTCTATTTGCTGGTGTGAAACTGAAAGTCCTTGAACTTTAAGTGATGAAGTAAAATAGAAAAGTGATGGGGCTTTCCAGCCATTTGACCCATGTCTTAGTACTTACTGACCTCAATAGGTCCTTGAGTCACTCTGTCTGAATATGCCATGTATACCAGGCCCCTGTTCTGGGCTCCACTTGTTGAGGTCCTTTAATGGACCGGAACCTGGTGGTCCAGAGTCGATGATAAGAAATAAAAGAGAGAAAGAGGCCGATATTCCTTGGTTTATGCAGAAAACCAATAAAGCCCTTGACACGGGGCTTGCACTGCTTCACGTAGGCACAGGGCACCCTCTCGCAAGGGTCTTGCAAGCCCAGGCAAGAAAGTGAGCTCAGTGGGCTTCTGCACTCCGAAGAATTAGCCTGAGAGAGAGAGAAAGACAGACACAGGGACCCAAGCTCTGATGGAACAAGAGTGTTTTATTCAACATGCTACTGCTAAGTCACTTCAGTCATGTCCGACTCTGTGCAATCCCATAGATGGCAGCCCACCAGACTCCCCTGTCCCTGGGAGTCTCCAGGCAAGAACACTGGAGTGGGTTGCCATTTCCTTCTCCAATGCATGAAAGTGAAAAGGGAAAGTGAAGTTGCTCAGTGGTATCCGACTCTTAGCGACCCCATGGACTGCAGCCTACCAGGCTCCTCTGTCCATGGGATTTTCCAGGCAAGAGTACTGGAGTGGGGTGCCATTGCCTTCTCTGTTTATTCAACATAGTGTGGGTATATATACTGTCTTACAAGGTAGCTTTGTTCAGCAAAGATAAAGATCAAAAGTCCAGACTTACAAATTATCAAGGAAACATAAGGCAATCCATATCAAAGAGAGAGGGTTGTAAATAATCACTTTAACCATATGGTTCATAAAAAGGAAGAGGGTCGTAAATAGTTACTTATCACCTTATGGAAAAACTAACGAAGGAAATGCATGCATTCCTCAGCCCTGGGAGTGGTTTGCCACTCCTCTTAATTCCTGAATATTCAGGAATTGATAAGGAACAGAGGATTCATGACAGATCCAAAACAGCACACAGGAAGCCTCCTGTTAAATGCTTCCTGACAGGTACCCATTAAATGCTGAAAATTTGGCACCAAACAATAAGACATCACAAAATATACAGCTTACTAGGGGGAGACAGACAATTACAATTCATTGCTATGATTGGGTAATTAAAAGCACTGGATCTGGAGTCAGATGCCTAGGTTGGAACTACAGTTCCACCATTTCCATGTGACCTTGGCCAGAGAGATAAGAATGGTACCCACAGTCTGTGCTGTAAAAGATTAAGTGAGTGACTCTATATAAAGAATTTAGAACACTGATTGGTATCCTTTACTATTGAAAGAAACCCAGGCTATGTCATCTCAAAATATGACTCCTTGACATAAACATTACTTGGAGCTAAAGGCAGTCAACACGCAGTTTTGACTTCCCCTTTTCTGCCTAAAGGCAGAATATAAATTCTCATTTACTGGAATGATTCTGGTTTCTTATCAGCCCAGAAATGGCACCTAAGGAACCTGCAAACAAACTTTATTCCATTAGTTTCCTCCCATTATTTATCTTCCTACTGTTTGCCACTCTTGGAAGCCTAAAACAATTTTCCTTTGTCCTGTCATTTATCTACAAATGTTGTTATTCAGTCCCTAAGTTATGTCTAACTCTTTGCAACCTCATGAACTATAGCATGCCAGTCTCTGCTGTCCTTCACTGTCTCCCAGAGCTTGCTTAAATTCATGTCCACTGAGTCGAAGATGCTACCTAACCATCTCATCCTCTGCCGCTTCCTTCTCCTTTTGTCTTCAATCTTTCCCAGCATCAAGGTCTTTTGCAAAGAGTCAGCTTTTTGCATCAGATGGCCAAAATATTGGAACTTCAGGTTCAGCAACAGTCCTTCCAATGAATATTCAGCATTGATTTCCTTTAGGATTTACTGGTTTGATCTCCTTGCTGTCCAAGGGACTCTTAACAGTCTTCTCCAGCACCACAATTTGAAAGCATCAATTCTTTTGGCACTTTCTTTATGATCCGACTCTCACATCTGTACTGGAATAACCATAGGTTTGACTATATGGACCTTTGTTCGCAAAGTGATGTCTCTGCTTTTAACACGCTGGCTAGATTTGTCAGCTTTCCTTCCAAGGAACAAGCATCTTTTGATTTCATGGCTGCAGTCCCCGGCCACAGTGATTTTGGAGCCCAAGAAAATAAAACCTGTCACTGCTTCCACTTTTTCCCCTTCTATTCGTCATGAAGAGATGAGACCAGATGCCATGATCTTAGTTTTTTGAATGTTGAGTTCTAAGCTGGCTTTTTTACTTTCCTCTTTCACCCTCATCAAAAGGATCTTTAGTTTCTCTTCACATTGGAGTGGTAGCATCTCATATCTGAGGTTGCTGATATTTTCCCAGCAATCTTGATTACAGTTTGTGAGTCATCCAGCCTGGCATTCCACATGATATACTCTGCATATAAGTTAAATAAGCAGGGTAACAATATACAGCCTTTACATACTCCTTTCCCAATTTGGAACCAGTCAGTTGTTCCATTTCCAGTTCTAACTGTTGCTTCTTGACCCATATGCAGGTTTCTCAGGAGACAGGTAAGGTGGTCTGACTCCCATCTCTAAGAATTTTCCTTGGTTTGTTGTGATCCACACAGTCAAAGGCTTTAGTGTAGTCAATGAGGCAGAAGTTTTTTGAAACTCCCTTGCTTTCTTCATGAGCCAACGAACGTTGGCAATTTGAACTCTGGTTCCTCTACCTTTTCTAAACCCAACTTGTACATCTGGAAGTTCTTGGTTCATGTACTGCTGAAGCCAATCTTGAAGGATTTTGAGCATTACCTTGTTAGCATCTGAAATAAGTGCTATTGTACAGTAGTTGGAATATTCTTTGGTATTGCCCTTCTTTGGGATTGGAATGAAAACTGACCTTTTCCAGTCCTAGCTTGGAAACACTATGCCCAAGACTGGGTATTCTAAATTTGCTGACCTACTGAGTGCAGCACTTTAACAGCATCATAGTTTAGGACAGCTGGAATTCCATCACCTCCACTAGCTTTGTTCATAGTAGTGCTTCCTAAGGCACACTTGACCTCACTCACACTCCTGTCTGGCTCTAGGTGAGTGATCACACCATTGTGGTTATCTGGCTCATTAAAAATTTTTGGTATAGTTCTTCTGTGTATTCTTGCTACCTTTTCTTAATCTCCTCTGCTTGTTAGGTCCTTACCATTTCTGTCCTTTATCATCCCCATCCTTGCATGAAATATTTCCTTGATAGCTCTGATTTTCTTGAAGAAATCTCTAGTCTTACCTATTCTTTTGTTTCCCTTTATTTCTTTGGATTGCTCATTTTAAGAAGGCCTTCTTATCTTTCCTTGCTATTCTCTGGAACTCTGCATAAAGTTGGGTGTATCTTTCACAAATGTATTGCTTTCTGTTAAATATGCAAGATAAGGCAGATTTCTAACCTCTTTGAGTTACACATTTCTTAGTACTCCCATGTGTATGCACAATACACTTGTTAATAAACATTTGTTTATTTTTCTCTGGTTAATCTCTCCTTTGTTGTATAGGCCGCAGCTGAAAACTTAGAAGGGTAGAGGGAAGATTTTTTTCCTCCCCTACACTAGTATGGTAATGATGATGATGCAGTATAGTGTGAATGGAAACAAAGAGAAAGTGCATTTATGTCTACTTTGGAGGAAGAAAACAGGGTGGTAAGGTTTCCTGGAAATGGTCTGCACTGACATGAATACTCAAAGTTACCTTACCCACTGAGATCAATATTCACGTATGTAAAATAATCATCTCTATTTATTGTGAGAACAGAGATTGCATGTAAAAATGGACAGTGTCAGACCAAATATTAAAATAGAACTATCACCCAAAACCTTAGCAAGCTAGCCAGGAAACCAACCCATTATTTAGAATAACCAGTCCAGGAAGCCAACATGCTGTGAATCAGACTTATAAGAAATCAGACAGCTATCTCTAGTGATATCCAGGTAGTCAAACAGTAAGCTATGTAACAGTTGGCCCACAACTGCCAAGGCTTGATTAACAACTGATATTTTCCCTAAATTTTACCCCTGCTTCCAACTTAGGCCCAATTAGAGAAAGCCAAATATGCCTTCTGAATCATTCACATACTATGCCTGCCTTTAGTTTCCCACCTCCAGCCTCCCCATGCCAACAGCCTCAATCAGGGCACACCTGATGCCTTCCTTCCCTTTTTCCCATTATAAAGCTTTCCCACTCCTCTGCCTTTGAGTCTCAGCTAAAACACAAGTGACATGACTGACTCACTTGCTACATCAAGCTCTGAATAACTAGCTCTTTTTTTTAACTAACTTTTTAAGATAATTGACATATAGTTATTTACAATGTTATATTAGTTTCAGTGTACAGCAAAGTGATTCTTTTCTAGATTCTTTTCCATTATAGATCACTAGTAGACATTGAATATAGTTCCCCATGCTATACAGCAGGTCCTTCTTGTTTATCTGTTATATATATAGTAGTGTGTATATGTTAATCCCAAATTCCTAATTTATCCTTCCCTCTGCCTCCCACTTGGCAACCACAAGTCTGTTCTCCACATCTGAGTCTGTTTCTGTTTCATTGATAGGTTAACTTGTGTCATAGTTTAGATTCACATTTAAATGATATCACATGATATTTGTCTTTCTCTGACTTACTTCACTTAATATGATAATCTCTATGTCTATCCATATTGCTGCAAATGGCATTATTTTATTCTTTATTATGGCTGAGCAATATTCCTCTGTGTTTGTATGTGTGTGTATGTAATCTTATTTTTTCATTCATCTGTCAATGGACATTTAGACTGCTTCCATGTCTTGCTGCTGCTAAGTCGCTTCAGTTGTGTCTGACTCTGTGCGACCCCAGAGACAGCAGGCCACCAGGCTCCCCTGTCCCTGGGATTCTCCAGGCAAGAACACTGGAGTGGGTTGCCATTTCCTTCTCCAGTGCATGAAAGTGAAAAGTGAAGTCGCTCAGTCGTGCCCGACTCTTAGTGACCCCATGGACTGCAGCCTACCAGGCTCCTCTGTCCATGGGATTTTCCAGGCAAGAGTACTGGAGTAGGGTGCCATTGCTATTGTAAATAGTGCTGCAATGAACACTGGGGTACATGTTGAATAACTCCTTTTTCTTGTTCTCATTTGGTTGGTCTTCCTTACTTTCACACAATCTAATTTATTAATATACATAAAATGTTTAGTACAACGTATAATTATTAGGCCCAGGACCTTCTGAATCATCAAAGGAAACAAAGCCCTGAGGCTCCCAAGATCTGAGCTGTTTCCTTTCTTTTTAAAAATTATTTATTTGGTTGTGCCAGGTTGCGGCATGTAGGATCTTTAGTTTGTGGCATGCAACCTCTTAGTTACAGCATGCGTTTCCCTGACCAGGAATCAAACCCTGGCCCCCTGCATTGGTAGCTCTAAGTCTTAGCTACTGGACCACCAGGGAAGTCCCAAGGACTGAGCCTTTTTCAACCAAAATTTACATTGTATCAAAAAGCCTGCCTGATTATCTGATTTCTAAAGATTCAGTCAACTGTTTCCAAAGTGGCATGTCAGACCTGAAACCAGTCTCCAACCCCAACCTTTGTGGGCTTCATTGTATTAGTAGAAACAGTAAAAGTGGTTTCTTACTTACTGTTTTTTGTTCTAAATGTTGACTAAATTGAGCATTCAAAGAGGCTGCAAGAAGAAAACAGACATTTAAAAGGATATGATTAAGGTCAATTCTTCTTCATAAGGGGTTTTTTAAATCCAGCTTGTAATTTATACAAGCTGCACCTTCTCCCTTTCTCTCCCATGTCCAGCTTTTGAAGAACTTCTAGAAAGTATATTCAGTTGTATGCTGGCACCTCTCTTAGCAGGCACACAGAAAACGTTTGGTACCAGTTCTATAATTGACCACTCTAATAGGTCTGCTTGAGAGAGGACTTTGGAGCTACATAACAAAAGTCAGAGAAGAGGCTCTCATGCCTTCCTCAGATACATACATGCATAAGGTTGGTGATCCTCTCCCCTCACCCCAGCAGCTGCTTCCTGAGGAGCCAGTGGAAGTTTAGAGATCAGAGGGAACCTCCCCTGAGCCTCAGTGGGAGAATGCTTACCCAACCCTTGGAACAACAGCAGAAGAGGCCATGTCCCATGGTCCACCTACTGTTCCTTGAGGGGGGCTTCCAAGAGGAACAGGATGGAGCTTCAGCTGCGACAGAACTTAGTGCAGCTTTAGTCCCCACAGAATGGGTCCCTGTATCCAGCAGGACATTCAGAGCCAGCGGAAGATGAACCCACAGCCCGTACTGACTGACACCTACCTCAGAGGTATGCCAGCCAAGAGATGTGAGCACCAGCTAATTCACAAAAGTGACTGCAGGAAGACCCTGACTACTGCCCCCAGGGCTTCCCTAATGCCTCAGGATCCCTAGCTCTTTGCTCCACAGCCCTCCATCATCTGGGGACCATTTCCCCTCTCTTCCTTCACAGTATTTAAGAAATAAAAAAATCAATTTTCCTGGCTAAAAGAACCCAAAAGTCAGAGAAATAACTCAAAAATTCACGATATTCTTTTCCTTTGTTGCTCAGGATAATAAATACAAAGCTTACCACTAGATGTTACCATTTTAACTTCATTTGAAAGTGGGTGTCAAGTCTGGCTGGCCTGAGGCCCTTTTCTCATGAGCCCCAGAGTGCCTGGCACACTTGGCATTCACAACTCCTGATTCCTGTACATCTTCTGCCAAGGTTCGGTAGGGCCCCGGGTACATAAAAACCCGATTCCTGATCCTGGACTCCAGAAAATCTGCTTTAAGGGAGAGAGGGCAGGCAGCAGGGTCACTAGAAAAGCCCAAGCAACAACACTGTGGCTCCAAAATGTGACTCGCGCACACCCCCAAGTTCGTGTCCTTAGACAACCGCGGGGCGGGCCTGGAACCGCCAGTAACAGGTGCGTGGAGGGGCAGTCGTTAGCGAGACCCCCCTCTACACTTGATCTCAGTCAAAAGGCCGAGAAGCGATGATACCCCCCCTCCCCCAGGTAACTTTTCCGCTTTCCTTGGCTGCCAAGCCCACTGGTGACCATTACCTGCCGAGTCCCCAACCAAGAATAACAGCACCAAGCGCAGCCCCACGAGCGCCATCCTCCCGCCTGGCCGGCGGTCGGGTCCCTGTGCGCTCCAGCGCCTGCGCGCGCGACACTGACTGCGCCCTCGGGTTGGACACGTGACAGAGGGATGTTGAAGGAAAGGCAAGCAGGAGGAGGGAGGGCGGGCAGGGGGAAGAGGAGGAACAGAGCAGGTTGGAGGCGGGAGGAGGGCCAGGCAAGGATGGACGCGAGGAGAGGATATGGAGGAAGTGGGGAAAGTAAGGTAGAGGAGGGTGGTTACTAGCTTCCCACTTCCCTACCCGCCCCCGCCCCCGCCCCCGCCCCCAACCCTTCTGTAGGGAGAAAGCGACTAAGGCGACCCCATCCCTGCAGCAAACAAGAACGTTGTAAGAGCCCTGGATAACCTTGTGAGTGTCGGTCAACCCCAGGTTCTTCAGCATCTTCTATGTCCCAGAAACTGTTTGGGGGCTGAACTTAACGAAGGAGGTCAGGGCTCTCTAGAAGCTTTTCTAGTGTAGGTGTTGGCAATGGGGTTACACAGGGAACTCCACAACAAGTGAATACAGTAATTTCTAAAATTAAGCTGGAGACTGGAACCAGCTGCCACTGCCAGTGAAGGGCCAAAGCTGGGGCACCACTAAAAGAAACAGTGAGTCCCTCCTCTGTCACCCTGACTTGCAGTGTCCCCCATACACATCCTATTGGCACAAAAAGACAGCTAGCAAAGCAGATGGGAGGTCTGCAGAATTCTGCCATCACAGAGTCTAAAAGGCTGGGTGTAGAGCTTGTGGTGGTTGTTCACTCACTCAGTCATGTCTAACTCTTTGTGACCCCATGGACTGCAGCATGCCAGGCTTCCCTGTCCTTCACCATCTCCTGGAGCTTGCTCAAACTCACGTCCATTGAGTCAGTGATGCCATCCTCTGTCGTCCCATTCTCCTCCTTCAATCTTTCCCAGCATCAGGGTCTTTCTAATGAGTCAGTTCTTCAAATCAGGTGGCCAGAGTACTGGAGCTTCAGCTTCAGCGTCAGTCCTTCTAGAGATGACATACCACAACCTAATGATTGGTGCCATCACATGCCCACCCCTTGATGTCAGCAACCTCAGGTACAGGGACAATAAGACAGTGTGCACCCTGTCTAAAGTTCTGGCTAGTTGAGGCCAGAGCGTAAATTTGAAACATGTTTATACTTTTCTGAGATATATAATGTAAATTCTTTGGACAATAGTCTTAAAATGACTTATTTTGGTCATTGTTTTTTTGCTTTCATACCAAAATATTTTCTCAACTCTGTGGGATTTCTGTTACCAGATGTTAATAACATAGACACTTGCTTATAAACATCTTCATCTTTGACATTCAGGAACACAAACTGATACCTGAGCACAGACTCAGGAACAATGCTTAGAGTTGTGTTAGGAGGAATTTCAACTTCAAAAAGAAAACCATTTACCCCTCAAGGTAGATTTCTTATAAATTGATACTGCTGCCTTTTTGTTATTTTGTTCCAAACAGTTGATATCACACCTTAGAAACATTTCATACCAGGGTTCTTTTCACATAACTGTATCAGCATTTGTCAGCCAAGAATAAGAATAACAAAAATTTTTCTGTAAAGGGCCTGAGAATAAGTACTTCAGACTTTGTGGGTCATGCAGTCTGTCACAACTGATCACCTCTACCATTGTAGTGCAAAAGCAGGCAGATTATGAGTGAGTCAGCAAATGGACGTGGCTGTGTTCCAGCAAAACTTTATAAAAACAGGCAGCAAGCCATGCTTAGACTGTGTGCTGTAATTTACTGACCCCTGGACAAACATGCCAAATAAAAATGGTCAATGCAGCCATTGGCGTGTTAGTAACACCAAGAGCAAGCTAGGAGATGTGTTCTGAAGTTAATCCTTGTGGCTTTGTTTTTAGTCCTCCTTTAGTTACTCACTACTACTTAGATCTCTACAGCTCCAAATGAATGAACATTTGATGAAGTGTCTAGGAAATTTTGGCAAAATAAAATTTTTTTCTGGTCCTATTATATGGTCACTTCATTTAAATACATTTTTATTTTATCCCGAATCACCTGGTTAATTATGCCTCTAGGAAGTCTGACTTTTAACTTTAGTGTCTGTTACTTACTGCTAGTCTGCCTTGATTACAGGTACTGGTGAATCTTCTGAAATTATGCAATATGAAGGTACTTTTACTGTTTCTCATGCTACAACCAAACAAGAGATCTTATATACAAACTCTATCATAGGAAATTATCCAGTCCATATTTAATTATTGATATGAGGCTTTTAAAAGGCATCTATAAGCTTAGAAAAAGAAAGTCTTGTTACACTAAAATTAACTCAAAATGGAATGTGAATTTAAATGTAAAAGTGAAACTTTAAAATTTTAGAGATACGTAGAAAATCTTCAGAACCTAAGCAAGGAGTTCATGGACTTGACACAAAGGTATAGTTCATGAAAAGACAAACATAAATTGGACTTCATCAAAGGTAAAGAATTTTGCTCTGTACAAAACCTTGTAAAGAGAATGAAAAGACAAACTACAGATTGGCCAAAAATATTTGCAAACCACGTACCCAACAAAGGACTTGTATCTAGAATATGTAAAGAGATCTCAAAAATCACAGATGCTTCTAGTTAGCTGGAAAACAGAGAGATATAGGGGTCAAAACTGAGAATTTGTTGAAAACATTTTTGCTAGCTTATTACATGCTTGGTTCTCAGAATTTTTAAAAACTATCAGTAAATGTAAATTGTACATCTTTGAAAAGAATTCTCAAGCACTTTTGACTCTTACCACAAAGGTGTTTTTAGAGTCCCTCCACCCACCTTTTTAAAAGTAGATACTCTGCATAATCACATTTGGAAATTACAAAAAAGAAAAATTTAAGATAAATAATTACTTTTGAATGAAACCATCCCTACTATCCAGAAGGAAGTACAGTCCTAGAAATATCACATTAATTTCGTTCATTCATTCATTCCACAAATATTTACAAAATATTTACATGTGTACTGTCCTAGGAACCAGATTTAGCAGTGAATAAAACATACATCAGAATCAAAACCCCTACCCTCGAGGAGCTTACATTATAATGATTTTACTGTGATAAAAAGCCCAGTTAAAACAGCAACAAACTGTTCAAATAATGTTCACAATCAATGTATACCTACTCTTAATTAATTACACAAGACCTATGGATCAGAGAACTCTTTTTTTCTTTTAACTTTTTGGACATTTCCTGTAGCATGTGGGATCCTAGTTCCCTGACCAGGGATTGAACCTGCAACCCTCTGAATTGGAAGGTGGAGCCTTAATCACGGGACTACAGGGGAAGTCCCCTAGAGAATTAAAAAAATTTTTTTTTAATTTAACGAGGGACTTCTCTGGTAATCTAGTGTCTAAGATTCTGCACTACCAATTCAGGGGGCCCAGGTTAAAGCCCTTGTCAGGTAACTAGATCCCACTTGCTGCAACTGGAAATCATGTAGGCTACCGATAAGAGCCAGCACAGCCAAATAAATACACAAATATTTTTTTTTAATAAATTAAAAATAAAAATTTAATCAGTGTAGTAAATCAGGCTATATAAATACCAAAATGTATATAATCACTCCTAGGCCCATCTTAGACCACCATGTTATCAAATCTCATCTAAACAGAAGTTGCAGAAGCACCAAAGGCACTGTGGAAAACTTTAACTGGCTCCCCCTGAATCAAATCCAAACCTTTGTGGGGTTTTGGAATATGTAGTTCCTTTTCACAAAAATTTTGTTGTTTATATTAAGTAATGAATATTATTATTTTAAATGAGTTAATAAATATTTTCTAAATTGCTTAGTTTAATTCTAATAACATTAAATATTGATAGCCATAACAGGAAACACTCTTTAGGATAGTCAATAATTTTTTAAAATGTTAAAAATCTATTTGGACTCTAAGACCAAATTTTGAAGATCAATTGCCAAATGAAATAAATGCTATTCCCAATTTATATTTAATGTAAGTAGGGCCAAAATGGTCAGGAAGATGTAAAGGACAAGGCTAATTTGATCTTGTTTTCCTTTCTATTCAGCTCTAGAATGTAATAGATATTCATTTCATACTCTGAAACTAACATAAGTAGAATTCTACTGTATTAAGTGAACTTTGGCAACCTAGCGTGTGTATTCCTATTGCCTCTGTTGTTGTTCAGTCACTAAGTCATGTCTGACTCTCTGGGACCCCGTGGACTGCAGCACGCCAGGCTTCCCTGTCCTCCACTATCTCCTAGAGTTTGCTCAAACTCATGTCCATTGAGTTGGTGATGCCATCCAACCATTTCATCTTCGGTCGCCCCCTTCTCCTGCCCTCAATCTTTCCCAGCATCAGGCTCTTGTTTAATAAGTCAGCTCTTTGCGTCAAGTGGCCAAAGTACTGGAGCTTCAGCTTCGGCATCAGTCCTTCCAATGAATATTCACTGTTGATTTCCTTTAGGATTGACAAGTTTGATCTCCTTGCATCCAAGGAACTTAAGAGTTTTCTCCAGCACCATCAAATTTAAACTTTTAAGAAAAATTATCCCAAATTTGGAAATAAAGCAAAATATTACTATCTGCTTTTGTAAAGTCATACTAGAGCATTCTCTAAGAAACCTGAAGGGGATCATCAAATTCTAGGGGCTGTCATCTTATATGGCTTATTATTTACCCAGTAGAGCCTAGAGTCTGTAAAATTAGATCTTGTAGAAGATCAGCTATAAATGACTTTGTCAGGTAGAAAAGATTATGCTAAATGTTACTGTTTTATGCTAATGTGTCAACAGTTAGTAGTAATAGTAGTGTCAATAGGGCTTCCCTGGTAGCTCAGCTGGTAAAGAATCTGCCGGCAATGCGGGAGACCCTTGTTCAACTCCTGGGTCAGGAAGATCACCTGGAGAAGGGATAGGCTATCCACTCCAGTATTCTTGGGCTTCCTTGGTGACTCAGATGGTAAAGAATCTGTCTGCAATGCAGAAGACCTGTGTTTGATCCCTGGATTGGGAAAATCCCCTGGAGGAGGGCATGACAACTCATTCCAGTATTCTTGTCTGGAGAATCCCCATTACCAGAGGAGCCTGGTGGGCTACAGTCCATGGGGTCACAAAGAGCTGGACATGACTGAGTGACTAAGCACAATGTGTCAATAAAAAGCAGTGTTGTATTTAATTTTCAATCTTATTCCAGCAATCTTTTTTCCATAGACTATGTGTTTACCAGTCTCCTGTATCCTTCTTGAACTCAACTTACCATCTTGCTGGTTCCCTCACTAACTAATTAAATAAGGAGACTAAATAAGAACCCAATTTTCCTAGCATATGGGGAAGAGGGTCTTTCCCATTTGGGAAGACCAGCATGTACAAAGGCTTCATGACTCCTTTAGAGAATTTTAAGAAGTTCAATGTGGATAGAACTCTGCTTCGCAGACTTTGATATGCATGCAAATCACTTAGATACAATAAGTCAAGCTAAGGCCTAAGAGTCTGCATTTCTACAGGCTTCCAGTTGAAGCCCTTGCTGCTGATGCACTAACCACACTTTTAATAACAAGGGACTAAGCCAGAGCATAGGAGTATGTGAGAATCTCCAGAGCTGAAGATGGAAACTGAAGATGAATGTGGATCTAGAATAGGTGCTCTAATAAAAAATAATCTTTTTTTTTTTTTTTTTTACAATCTACATCAAACAAAAGATTCCTAAGGCCAAGTAGGAAGTTCACTCATTTGAAATAATATATGTGCTCCAGCCCCATTTCAGTATAATTACAGAAGTGGGACTAGGCCTAGTGAGTAACTGCATGAAAACTGTCCTGTTTTTTTGTGTTTTGCTTTTTGTTTTGGCCACTCAACTTGTGGGCTCTTATCCTACTCCTGATCAAGAGTTGAGCCCAGCCTGTGGCAGTGAAGTGAAGTGAAAATCATTCAGTTGTTCAGTCGTGTCCAACTTTTGCGACCCCATGGTCTAGGATCAAACCCTGGTCTCCTTCATTGCAGGTGGATCCTTTACTAGCTGAGCCACAAGGGAAGCCCAACTATTGGATCACAAGGAATTCACAACTCCCTGAGCTCGTTGTTTAGTTGAGCTCAGCTGTATTTGATGATGTCTACTACCATTTAGGGATTCCCTGGTAGCTCAGCTGGTAAAGAATCCACCTGCAATGCAGGAAACCCTGGTTTGATTCCTGGGTTGGGAAGATCCCCTCTGGAAGGGAAGGGCTACCCACTCCATTATTCTGGCCTCCGGGTTGTAAAGAGTCAGACACAACTGAGTGACTTTCAATAAGCAACTGCCATCTAGTGGAAATGAATTGACATTTTAACTATGCTGTGCTGTACTTAGTCATGTCCCACTCTTTGCCACCCCATGGACTGTAGCCCACCAGGCTCCTCTGTCCATAGGGATTTTCCAGGCAAGAATACTGGAGTGGATAGCTGTTCCCTTCTCTAGGGGATCTTCCCAACCCAGGGATTGAACCCAGGTCTCCCACATTGCAGGTGGATTCTCTACTGACTGAGCCACCAGGGAAGCCAGACATTTTTTTTTTTTGCTGTGTATATAAGGTGCTTTATTCTCCTCAGAGTGATACATGCTAAGGTGGGTTGGGTTTGGGCTAATGTTCCCATATGTACAGAATTGAATAAAGTGAGTCTCTGAGAAGTCTGATTTGCCTTGATGTGGAGGGGAGCCAGGGAGGGTGAAGATGGATGTGACCACCAGAATGTATTCAGTCCTGTGCTGTTCAGTCCCTGCCTGGAATGCAGGGAGGTAAGGCAGCTCTCAGGGTAGTCACTTCTAGGCAGGGGCAGCCTGCTGGGTTTGGAGGGCCTTCTGTACCACATCTTCCCACTGGGCATCTGATATCTCGCGAGCCCAGGCCTGAACCCCCTGGTGCAGGCAGGCATAAGCCAGCCATCGTCCTTTTCACCAGCTCTACATGTTCTGGGTCCATGAGAATAGAGCTGTGGTTGTTCAGTGCTGTAGCTCCCTCCTCATCTTCATCCTCACTTTCTAATGGTGGGTCTGGCAAATGAAGCCCCAGGGCCTGGGTTTGATCCCAGGTGAGGAAACTAGATCCCACATGCCACAGCTAAAGACCCAGCACAGCCAAATGAATAAATATTTTTTAAAAAAGAGAAGAATTCAAACCCAGGAGAGGCAGTCATCATTGACACAATATTTCTCCTCCTTCGTCTCACCCTCCCCTTCCTCCTCCCTCACCATCATCCTTATTATCACAAACCATTATGATTATGTGCCAGGCATTTTCCTAAACCCTTTACAGGTATTATATAATTTAATTCTCACAACTGCTGTGAGTTAAGTATAATTATTATTCCTGTTTCATAGATGAAGAAATCAAGGCCCAGAGCAGTTAAGCAAGTTATCCAAGGTCATTAACTAGGGAAAGCATAGCCAGGATTGGGACTTGGAGAATTTGGGGTTTTGTTTTAATATTTTTAAAAATTTAAATAAAATTTGTGTCTTTGAAGTCCATGAAGTGAATTTTTTTTCTCATTTCTTATTTTGTTCTCCAGATTTATTGAGATATTGCTGACATACAACATTGTTAAAGTATACTATATGATGATTTAATACATAAAATGTATGTAAAATGATTACCACAATAAGGTTAGTGAAACTCCAGTACTTTGGCCACCTCATGCGAAGAGTTGACTCATTGGAAAAGACTCTGATGCTGGGAGGGATTAGGGGCAGGAGGAGAAGGGGACGACAGAGGATGAGATGGCTGGATGGCATCACTGACTCGATGGACGTGAGTCTGAGTGAACTCCGGGAGTTGGTGATGGACTGGGAGGCCTGGCGTGCTGCGATTCATGGGGTTGCAAAGAGTTGGACACGACTGAGCGACTGAACTGAACTGAACTGAACTGAACATATTCATCACCTCACGTAATCATAAATTGTGTATGTGTATGATGAAAACATTTAAAATCTACTCTCTCAGCAATTTAAAAACATATAATACAGCATTATAATCACCATGCTGTTCTCCAGAACTTGCTGGTGCAGCAAGAAAAAAAAGGTTTGTATATAATGGACTACTACTCAGCCCTAAAAAGAATGAAATAATGCCATTTGCAGCAACATGGATAGATTTAGAGATTATCAATACTAAGTGAAGTAGGTCAGAAAGAAAGATACAAGTACCATATGATATCACTTATGTGTGAAATCTAAAATAAGACACAAATGAACTTATTTACGAAACAGAAACAGACTCAGAGATGAAGAAAACAAACTTTGGTTACCAAAAGGGAAAGGGGATGGGGGAAGGATAAATTAGAATTTGGGATTAGCAGATGCAAACTGCTATATATAAAATAGATAAGCAACAGGGTCCTACTGTATAGCACAGGGAACTATATTCGATGTCCTGTAAAAATCAGTGATGGAAAAATATGAAAAAGAATATATACACACATATATATATACCACTGAATCACTTTGCTGTACACCAGAAACTACACAACATTGTAAATCAACTATAACTTTAATGTTTTTAAAGGTGTACAATTCTTTTCATGTATTGTTGAATTTGGTTAGCTAATATTTTGTTGAGGATTTTTGCACTTATATTCATCAGTGATATT
Organism: Bos indicus x Bos taurus; assembly: GCF_003369695.1. Taxonomy (NCBI): domain Eukaryota; kingdom Metazoa; phylum Chordata; class Mammalia; order Artiodactyla; family Bovidae; genus Bos; species Bos indicus x Bos taurus. The sequence continues at coordinate 72,401,948 of NC_040081.1, forward strand.
AGCTTGTTATTTTCTTTTTTTGAGTTGTCTTTGTCTGGTTTTGGTATCAGGGTCATGCTGGCCTTGTAGGATGATTTCAAGAGGTTTTTTGGGTCCCTTTTTCTGCCTTCATTTTTTGGAATAGTTTGAGAAGGATAGATGTTAACTGTTCTCTAGATGTTTGGTAGAATACACCTATGAAGCTGTCTGGCACTGGACTTTTGCTTGTTGGGAGTTTTTAAAATTACTGATTCAGTTTCATTACAGGTAATGAGTCTGTTCACATTTTGAATTTCTGACTCAATCTTAGACAATTGTACTTTTCTAGGAATTTATTCATTTCTTCTAGGTTATCCATTTGATTGATTCTAATTGTTCATAGTAACCATTTATGTATCTGTAATGTTGATTATAACTTCTTTCATTTGGGATTTTATTTATTTGGGCCCACTCTTTTTTGCTTAATGAACATTGCTAAAAGCTTTATCAATTTTGTCTAGTTTTCAAAGAACCCACATCTCCTGCATTGGCAGGCAGATTCTTTACCACTGAGCTGCCAGGGAAGCCCTATAATAAGGTATAGGGATCTCAGTTTTAGGCATATGTAGCAGTACTACCAAAAAAAGAAAGTTGAGAAGTATATACAAGAAAATATAAGCATATAAAATACTAAAAAAAATTGGGATCTATTCCCCAATATTAAGATAAGGAAAATAAGGGGAGCTGAATTTTCTGGGGGTCTTCAAAACATTAGCTCTATCAGATTTTATAGTCACCTGGAGAAGAAGTTTTCCTGGTGGCCTGGAGCCATTATTGGCAAAAATAATTGACAGGGTGATAATTTGTGTAAGATCTCTGGTTTGAATTAATGTGCCCATCTGCCCACCTCTATGGTCAAATTGTCATTGACCTGAAGCAATGCCTTGCACGTAGTAGGTACTGCATAACTATTTGCTGCAAGCAAGAGAGGAGTATAAGAACTTACTGTGGAATGGAAAACAGATGTCACTACCTTGGAAATCTAATCAAACAGCTTTTGAGGTATAGGGAGGCATGCCTTTGCAAATCAGGAACTATTCAACCCCAGGAAGCAGATGTGGTCAAAACTCCAGGGTCATATTTTTACTCTAGTGACTATCAAAACATTTAATCTGCCCAGGGAATTTATTTCCAAATGACATTCTGAGTGACTGCTTCCATTCAGTACAAGCTGGGTTTTGCGATAATTGCCTTTGATGTCTGTGTTGCAGTCTTCCTTCCTCTCCTAACCCCTGCCACTGTCAATTACTCTGGGAGGCTGCCCACAACAATGGAGACTATTGCTTCAGTAAAGGTAGTGTCCATAGTGCCAGAGGTTACAGGCTCTGCTGAAAGCTATTCTGAGAGCAAAGGGAACTTCTAAGGGTTTGTTTTTACTGATATATATTATTTTCCTTTCTAAAATATATGCCCATCATCACATGGGCAAAACACGCCATTTGTGGCAGCAGTTTCATCTCAGATCTTCACTGGATTTACTGCCTCTGCTGTGGGCAAAGTGATTCTTAACATTGCAAGACTGTAGCTGGGGAATTCCAAGGACAGGTAGAGAAAAGAAGAGATGCTTTCTAGGCCAATAACAGTACCTTAGTGCCCTAAGGACTTCCATAAACTATTTCTACCTTCTATACCCAGCATTCTTGAAGGATTAAGACATTTTAGGCAGTGCCAGAGAAAGGAACTAACATTTATTGGTTCATGATTATAGGTGAAAAGTTGTACAGATCCGTCTTAGTTCTAGAATGTTATCAGACCCAATTTACAGATGAGGACAAATGAAGCTACCTTGGGATCTAAACTCAGATGCCTAGACTCTAAAATCATGTTCTTTCTCATACAGGAAAAGAGGGGAATGGGAGTGGGAGTCAAGATTACTGGCTTGTTTGGGACAATATCTCAGTAAATACACCAGGACAGTGGCATTCACAGGAATGGGCATAAAATAGTCTCATCCAATATATTACTTTAGTTATATTGGAACAAAATGCTCACCTTTAATTCATCCTGATTTGGGGGAAATAACTGAAAATTTAAGACTATTTTAAGTACCTAATTATAAATTTTTCTAAGTTTAATAGGTCCTGATCCCCAGCCCCATCATACCGCAACAACTAATCAAGGACCAGAGGCTCCTTTTTCAGATCCTAACTCTCCAGGTTTCCGCTGTTGGCCATTTCTCAGTAAGATAAACACTAGATGCCTGTCATACTGGATAAAGTTGTACTTTGGGTTCCCACTGCCTTCCACAATTCATTACATTTCAAATATGCCCAAAATATAATATAAGCTATACTCATCATAAAATTCTTAATGTCTTTTTGAGCTCACTCCTAACATTATTTAAAATTGGCAATCTATACTTCAAACATGGTGACTAGAGTTGCAAGTAGATGTGTTTACAGAAAGTCTTTGAAACTAAGAAGTTCACAGAAAGGACATTTTATAATTGTCAAATTCTTATGTGAAATAATACAAGAAACAAATTGTCATAGAGAACGCTGGGCTGTCTACAAGCAGTAAAAGTTGAGTCCTTTAGGAATAGAAAAAGAAGATTTTTTAAAGTGGCTACCATTGACTCCGGAAGGGGAAAATAAAAAAGAAGCTATGGCAAAGAAAGCCGTTTGACCTCTTCTATTTGACTTATGTTCTTAGAGATGACTTTGTCCCAGGGCCAAGTCTAAAATAATGTGTCCTTTCTGTTGTCATTATTTAAGTCCTACTTATCAAGAAGAAAGGCCAACTCTCAAAAAAGTTGAAAACTTAAAAAGGAGTTTAAACATTCAGCTGTGGCAAGTCACTGGAATGAGTAGACAAAATTTCACAAGTTTTATTCTGAACTTGTACACCTGATTTTGGAAAACATTTACATGGTAGGTTTAGTTTTAATTTGTCCTACTTCAGTGCAAAATTTCTTGGATCCTGGAAGTCTTCCTAAGTTCCTTTTACCTCCTTTGTAACAGTGCCTCTTAAACTTTAATGTGCACAGACAGCTTGTCAAAATGCAATTCTGATTCACTAGATCTGGGTTGGGCTTCAGATTCTGCATTTTTACTAAACTCTCAGGTGATGACAGTGTTTCTGACTGATGGGCTACACTCTGTGAACCAAGACTTTAGATCAGAGAATTCTTAAAACTCAGTGGAATGATATCTCAAAAGCAGGAACTAAATGGATTAATTGTTGTTGTTTAGTCACCAAGTCATGTCTGACTCTTTTGTGACGGTGTGGACCATAGCCCACCAGGCTTCTCTGTCCATGGGATTTCACAGGTAAGAATACTGGAGTGGGTTGCTGCTTTGGATCTTCTGGACCCAGGGATCAAACCCAAGTTTCCTGCATTGGCCAGTGGGTTCTTTACCACAGAGCCACCAGGGAAGCCCAAATGGATTAACAGAGGAAGACTTTTTCTAAGGGGACATTTAAGAGTGAAAAAAATATGAATAGGACTTCCCTGGGGGCCCAGTGGTTAAGAATTCACCTGCCAGTGTGGACGTGGGTTCAATCCCTGGTCCAGGAAGATTGCACATGCCACAGGGCAACTAAACCCATGTGCCACAACTGCTAAGCCTGCATGCCTAGAGCCTGCACTCCGCAACAAGAGAAGACGTCACAATGAGAGTAGCCCCAAGTTCACTGCCGCTGGAGAAAGCCCACAAGCAGCAATGAAGACCCATAGGCAAAAATAAAATTAAATTAAATTTGAAAAAAGAATATGAATAGAAACTATCTTAAACCAGACATGCTTTACTATGGAGAGATACTGGTAGATTTAAAACAAGAAGGAACTGGATCAGATTGACTTATTATTAAATATCACTCCTTTCTTCCTACGTAGGGATCTATTAGCAAGAGATAGACAACACACAAGCCACTACTGAGGAAAATAGCTAGATAATTCCAACAAAGCCCTAGCCAAGTCTTTATCTTATCTCGACCTCCCTCTGACCCTCATGGCAGTTATATGCAAGTTGAGAGATTTCAAGCATAGGATGACAGACATGGCCTTTATTCAAGATATTATCTCTACAACAGAGTCATGAACCAGAGTCTACTAACTACGTTTTTACAGGTGAGGAAGCCAAGACTCAGAGTTGTGGTAATTGCGGAACGTCATTGAGCTAGTTAGTGAAATAGCTGGAATTGGAGCCCAGGTGGTCAGGGTCTAGAATCCACATTCGAAACTTCCTCAAGTATTGCTCTCAGTATTTGAATATCATAGCGCGGTAGGGTGTGTACTAGGCATCCAAACTTGTAGGTGAAATCATCAGGATTCCTCTAGGAATGTAATTAATGTTTGTAGAATCTAAATCTCTTCCAGAAGTCTCAGGTACATCTGCATTATAAGTTTTCTACTTTTACTATCTCCACATCTTTAACTTTCATTTACCCTTCAACCCATTCAGATTCAACCAGGCATCTGACTTCATCACTCACATGAAGTGACTTTTTTTTTTTGGCTGCAACATGCGGCATGAAGAATTTTATTTGCTGGGCCAGGGATCCAACCCATGTTCCCTGCAGTGGAAGCACTGATTCCTAACCATTGGATCACCAAGTAAGTCCCCTAAGTGACCTTTTTAAAGCCCTGGCTGTCTCCTATGTTGCCAAATCTAATATATGCCTTCTACTCCTAATCTGACACTGCCTCTCAATAGCATTTGGCCCAGCCCTCTGGTTTCTCTGACACTGTACCATTTTGTTCTCTGATATCTCTGTTCCCTCTCCAGTCTCCTTTTGCTACCTCTTCATTCTCCATTCCAGCTTGTTATTGTATCACAACAAACTGTGGAAAATTCTTAAAGAGCTAGTAATACCAGACTACCTTACCTGTCTCCAAAGAAACCTGTATGCAGGTCAAGAAGCCACAGAATCAGACATGAAACAATGAACTGGTTCAAAATTGGGAAAGGAGTACATCAAGGCTGTATATTGTCACCCTGCTTATTTAACTTCTGTGCAGAGTACATCATGTGAAACGCCAGGCTGAATGAATCACAAGCTGGAATCAAAATTGCTGGGAGAAATATCAATAACCTCAGATATGCAAATGATACTACTCTAATAGCAGAAGTGAAGAGGAACCAAAGAGCCTCTTGATGAGGATCAAAGAGGAGAGTGAAAAAGCTGGCTTAAAACTCAACATTCAAGAAACTAAGATCAGGGCACCCAGTCCCATCATTTCATGGCAAATAGATGGGGAAAAAGCTGAAACAGTGACAGACTTTATTTTCCTGGGCTCCAAAATCACTGTGGACACGGACTGCAGCCATGAAATTAAAAGATGCTTGCTCCTTGAAAGAAAAGCTATGACAAACCCAGACAGTAATAAAAAAGCAGAGACATTGCTTTGTGGACAAAGGTCCATATGTCAAAGTAATGGTTTTGCCTGTAGTCATGTCCGGATGTGGAGAAGGCAATGGCAACCCACTCCAGTACTCTTGCCTGGAAAATCCCATGGTCGGAGGAGCCTAGTAGGTTGCAGTCCACGGGGTCACGAAGAGTCGGACACAACTGAGTGACCTCACTTTCACTTTTCACTTTCATGCATTGGAGAAGGAAATGGCGACCCACTCTAGTGTTCTTGCCTGGAGAATCCCAGGGACGGAGGAGCCTGGTAGGCTGCCATCTATGGGATTGCACAGAGTCAGACATAACTGAAGGGACTTAGCAGCAGCGGTGGCAGCAGCATGTCCGGATGTGAGAGTTGGACCATAAAGAAGGCTGAGAGCTGAAGAATTGACATTTTCGAACTGAGGTACTAGAGAAGACTCTTTAGAGTCCCTTGGACTGCAAGGATATCAAACCAGTCAATCCTAAAGGAAATCAACCCTAAATATTCATTGGAAGGACTGATGCTGAAGCTCCAATACTTTGGCCACCTGATGCAAAGAGCCAACTCATTGGAAAAGACCCTGATGCTGGGAAAGATTGCGAGCAGGAGAAGGAGGCAACAGAAGATGAGATGGTTGGATGGCATCACTGATTCAATGGACATGAATTTGAACTCTGGGATACAGTGAAGGACAGGGAAGCCTGGCATGCTGCAGTCCAATGGGGTCACAAAGAGTCGGACATGGCTTAGGGAATGAACAACAACAGGTCAGTTAATCTCTGTTGGTCTTTATTTCTTCTCTCATCTTTTCCCTTCCTTCATCCCTCCCTGTTTATCCTCATGACTTTAAATATCTTCTTAATGATGCAAATGACTCCCAAATTTACATTGTCAGCGCAGGCCTCTTCCCTTAACTCTAAACATAGAACTTTTACTTTGACTTCTCCACTGGCTTGTTTTATGGCCATTTAAACTTGTATTCAAAACTCAGTGTTTAGCAGAGCTTCACATAGGCGTGATGATCATACTGGTTATTGAGTACATGGTTCTTTGGTTTCAGGATAAATTTAAAAATTCTTAACCTGGTATCCAAGGCCAATTTGGGGCAGTCTTTGCCCAGAGATCTTTCTGTGGTCATACTAGGATTTCCCTGTTGGTCTAGTGGTTAAGACTCCATGATTCCAATGCAGGGGGTACAGGTTTGATTCCTGGTCAAGGAACTAAGACTCCACATGCTGCATGATTCGGTCAAAACAGAAAAAAAGGCTTACCCAGTTCCTACTCATTTGCTAACTCAGCCTAACTTGGTACTGGCCAATAGTTGCTCTGCTTACCACTCATTCTATGAGTGAGAAAAATGGATGGTACCTGACCACAGGGTAAGTTAGTCTGGCAGGCTATCAATGTCAGTATCTGAATATTCTTGAAAGGTCATTGAGACAGTTCCCTTCCCTCAGTGAACCCCTTCCCACATATAAAACTATGTGAGGCTTGTTGGATGGATTTCCTCCACAAAGTTGTTATCCAGAAACTGGGTTTGCCTTTTGGTGGGTGTCAAGCCAAAAGATGCAACCAAGCCAAAGATTGGAAGAAGTAAGGATTTGTGAAATAAAAGTCATATTTTTGTGGTTAAACAGGAGAAATTTAAACAAGAAATCTTTTCAGCCCTTTGGACTCCTCTCTGCACTGTGCATTGTGTATCTGCATTATGCATTACCAAACCTCCTCTCCTCCCTGCCCCTGAAAAGGGGGGAGGAGTACCTGCTCAACCTTAAAGAGAAACTTCTTCTAGCATCACAAAGAAGACTCCTTAAAAGATAATATTCTTTCTTGATGTTGTAAGGGGTCATATGACCTACCACAGTGACTCATTCGATATCTAGCCCTCTGTCTCAAAAAAGCTTATGTAACTATGCCTTTACTTTTAAAGGATGTAATAGTTCTTGGAGCTGAGACGCTCTTCCCAGGTTGTAATCCTCCAATTTGGCTCAGATAACATTTTCCATTTCTTTCTTAGATCAACTGATTAATTTCCCATCAACAGATTTATTACTTGTAGCAAGTAAGGAGAACACCAGAGAGCTTTCCCAAAGCAGTGTCTCCCCAAACAGCAAAATGTGGAAGTTTTAAACGAAGGGTACATGCATACTCATTAAAGGGCTTGGGTGGTATGTGTATATTCATGAAGGGAGAATTGAGTAAGAGAGATTTCAGCCTAGAATTGGTGCAAAATCGACAGAGTCCAAACTATAGTGGAACGAAGTTGGAAAACGTTGACATCATCATTTGATCCTCCACCTCGGTGGGGGCCTTAGTTCCTGCAGAACTCAAAGGTATGTACCAGATTGCTATGTATACTCCCTGAGGAGGAGCTAGAGTTCTGTTTTATTGCAGAACTGTTGTTTCCTGACTGCTTTTCCTTTGTTTCTTCCTTCACTCACTTCCCTTAAGACCATTAATTATTGAGACCCATTCAAGGGCAGTTATTGTGGCCAGGCTTAGATCACAAAATGGCTTATACCAAAGATGACTTCTCTTATGTCAAGAAAAGCATGCCTGGTTCTCTTTGGGGATACCCTCCCTTATCTGTTTAGAGTCACTGTCTCCTTCAGTTAGTCTGTCCTGGTCCAGACTAGGTTAGGCATATCATTAATGGATGTCATTGGCTGGCATGCATAATTAAATAAATGGTGCTTATGACCATGACATCCAAGTACCATGTGCTAACAGAGCTCATAGAGGCATAATAAGACTTGATATAGTTCAGGTGAAGTTTTTCTGGAAGACATAACATCTAAGCAAATTCCTGAAATGAGATCAACTCACCCAAGTCAAGTGGGTCCCTGTTGGAGTGGGGATAGGTTCCCAGAAGTACCATCCAGGTAGTTGGAACAGCATGTGGAGATGGTTTGAGACTGGAAATGGTCAATGTGGAGGAGCTGGTGGCAGGAGAGGTAGCAGCCTGGGCCAGGCAGCTCCTTACTGAACTTGTTAAGTAGCTCAAACATTGCCCTAAAAGTTTTGAGAAGGCTTGGAGGGGATTTTAGCACAGGAATGATGTGATCAGATGAAATGATTTGCATTTTTTAAAGTTTACCTTGTAAGTCTTCTAGGTGAAGAACAGAATGTAGAGGAGCAGGAATGGGCAAGGGACGTTAATTAAGGCAAGAGATAATAGTGGCTTAATGTTTGAATATGGGCTTCCCTGGTGGCTCAGATGGAAAAAGAATCCGCCTGCAATGCGGGAGACCTGGGTTTGACCCCTGGGTCGGGGAGATCCCCTAGAGAAGAAAAGAAGGCAACCCACTCCAGTATTTGTGCCTGGAGAATTCCATGGACAGAGGAGCCTCGTGGGCTAGAGTCCATGGAGTTGCAGAGTTGGACATGACTGAGCAACTAACACCACACCAATGCTTGTATATACAGTGAATGACAGAACTTTCTAATCAAAGTATAGGATACAGGGTCTGGAAAGTCCCCACACATACCTTTCAGGTTCCAGGTTTTATGTCTCAGTGAACAAGTCATCATGATTTTTTCAGTACTAGCTTATTCATCCTAGCTTGCTCATTCAATACTAGCTTGCTCAAAATCCTCCAAGCTAGACTTGAATAGTATGTGAACCATGAACTTCCAGATGTTCAAACTGGATTTAGAAAAGGCAGAGGAATCAGAGTTCAAATTGCCAACATTCACTGGATCATTGAAAAAGCAAGAGAGTTACAGAAAAACATCTACTTCTGCCTTATTGACTATGCCAAAGCCTTTGACTGTGTGGATCACAATAAACCAAGGAAAATTTTTAAAGGATGGGAATACCAGACCACATTACCTGCCTCCTGAGAAATCTGTATGCAGGTCAAGAAGCAGTTAGAACTGGACATGGAACAACAGAATGGTTCCAAATTGGGAAAGGAGTATGTCAAGGCTGTATATTGTCACCCTGCTTATTTAACTTATATGCAGAGTACATCATGAGAAATGCCGGGCTGGATGAAGCATAAACTAGAATCAAGATTGCCGGGAGAAATATCAGTAACCTCAGATATGCAGATGACACTACCCTTATGGCAGAAAACGAAGAAGAACTAAAGAGCCTCTTGATGAAAGTGAAAGAGGAGAGTGAAAAAGTTGGCTTAAAGCTCAACATTCAGAAAACTAAGATCATGGCATCTGGTCCCATCACTTCATGGCAAATAGAAGGGGAAACAATGGAAACAGTGAGAGACTTTATTTTGGGGGGCTCCAAAATCACTACAGATGGTGACTGCAGCCATGAAATTAAAAGACACTGATCCTTGGAAGAAAAGCTATGACCAACTTAGATAGCATATTAAAAAGCAGAGACATTACTTTGCCAACAAGGGTCTGTGTAGTCAAAGCTGTAGTTTTTCCAGTAGTCATGTATAGATGTGAGAGTTGGACTATAAAGAAAGCTGAGTGCTGAAGAATTGATGCTTTTCAACTGTGGTGTTGAAGACTTGAGAGTCCCTTGGACTGCAAGGAGATCCAACCAGTCCATCCTAAAGGAAATCAGTCCTGAATATTCATTGGAAGGACTGACGCTGAAGCTGAAACTCCAATCCTTTGACCACCTGATGTGAAGAACTGACTCATTGGAGAAGACCCTGATGATGAAGACCTTGAAAGATTGAAGGCGGGAGGAGATGGGGACAACAGAGGATGAGATGGTTGGATGGCATCACAGACTCAATGGACATGAGTTTGAGTAAGCTCTGGGAGTTGGTGATGGACAGGGAGGCCTGGCATGCTGCAGTCCACGAGGTCACAGAGAGTCGGACCTGACTGAGTGACTGAACTGAACTGAACTGAGCTTATTTATAGCAGAGCTAGGACTACAAACCAATTGTGTATTTTTCTCTTGCTACCTTTTATCATGGACCTCCTCATATGACTCAGCGAGTTTTCAAATTTTAAAAAAGTTGTGCCATACTAAATTACGGATATAGTCTCTCTATTTTGAGGTGTTTGAGAATGTTATAATAAACAGTTTTATATAAACAGTGCTTTAGAACTGTTGGCACACAGGTACGAATTCAAGGCCTTTGAAATCAGTTTAGCTATGGAAACCTGTCCAGAGCTTCCTGGGGCTCTCATACTCACATGACACCCTCTGCGTCCCAGCCTGGTAGACTCAGCAGGGTCATATCTGGACTGATTGCCATAGTCATAGATAATGTCAGATTTCTGGACTCCATGGCATTTACCAGGGGCAAGACATGGAACCTCCTTTTGAATCTTTTGTAAATTGCGAGTCCATACTGTCAAATGACAAAAATAATACAATTTAGTCATGAGCTTGACGTCCCTTATCCATGGGAAAACCATCCATGGATTGAGGAGTACACTGCCTCATAGACAATAGAGCACTCTTCCTGAGGGAGTCTGGGCAAGAGCAAGTTTATAGACCTTTAAAGAGGAAACAGAAAAGAGGGCAAGATGACCTAGGAGGTCAGCCATTTCCTTATAAGCTTGTTTTTGTTGTTCAGTTGTTAAGTCGTGTCCGACTCTTTGTGACCCTGTGGACTGCAGCATGCCAGGTTTCCCTGTCCTTCACCATCTCCCAGAGTTTGCTGAAACTCATGTCCATTGAGTCAGTGATGCCATCCAACCATCTCAGCCTCTGCCGTCCCCTACTCCTCCTGCCCTCAGTCTTTCCCAGCATCAGGGTCTTTTCTAATGAGTCGGCTCTTGGCATCAGGTGGCCACAGTATTGGAGCTTCAGCTTATAAGCTTAGCAGGTCCTATTTTCCAGTGTGAGGTGAGCTAGCTAAAGCTGAGCTAGGGGGTTGTGATGGGTGTAGGTTAGGTTTCCTCGACAGTGGGGCATTTTCTGGAAGTGCAGCCTGGCTTAGCTTTAGATTTGTGCCCTGGGGCCGGCTGCTGCAGTGGCTTCCATTTTCTGGGTCCCCATATATGAATTATATTTATCAATGCTTTTTATACAGGGGATGTTGTGAGAACAAAGTGAGCCTATATTGGTCCCACATTCGTAATCACTGATTGTTTCTTTTTTCCCGTAACTCTTACTTGACATTGAGTCATCAATGTCACCAAAGCTGTCTACATAAACTACCAAGTGGCCGTATAGTGACCTATTTATGATTTATATTACATGTGAAAATAAGCTTGAAGAAGTCCTGGGTTGGTTTATTTAAGCTGGGGACTGTTACTCATTTAATAGATTCTAAATATAGAAAGCAAAGATGACAGTTTATATTCACTAAAACAATTATATGGATGGTAGGCTGTGATCATATACTGGTTAGTACTCTGCATTGTGGAAGGTGGGTGAGTGGTGAGGTAATTCTATTGATTTTCAGTCTGAGGTCTCTAGATCTTAGAGGGTGACGGTTGACAGTTAAAGGCATTAGCTCTAGCTATTAGTTTCTTTTCTGAAGCGACTGCTGTGGCAGGCATTTCTTATGATTGTGATCAAGGAACTCTTCAAATAGCATCCTCTAGTTTATCTTCTGGGCTTCCCTGGTGGCTCAATGGTAAAGAATCTACCTGCCAGTTCAGAAGATGCAGGTTTCATCCCTGGGTCAGGAAGATCTCCTGATCCCCTGAAGGAAATGGCAGTATTCTTGCCTGGGAATCTCATGGACAGAGGAGCCTGGTGGGCTGCATTCTGTGGGGTCAGAAAAGAGTCAGACATGGTATAGCAACTAAACAACAACATTTAATCTTCTACCTAGATTTTCTGCATCATGTAGATTCCCTGGTACAAGAAAGCATTCAGTTAGTCATCTTATTTGCATTGGTGAGGGAAGATTCAAAAGACACATCATAAGTAATGAATAATTGTCAAATGAATGAAATAATTCATAAGCAAATTTGAGTCCTTTCATTTAAATATAACATTATAAGCTGCATAATAAAGAAATGTATATTATAGAAAGTGAAAGTACCCTGCCATAAGCCTATTCCACAAAGTAATCTTGGTTAATATTTTGACCACTAGTTTTACTAAAAAAACTGGACTGAATATTCTTGTATATCAATGTACACTGTAGGAGGTTTTGTTGGGTCAGAAGCCTTGTGAGTTTATGTGTATATGTGTGTTTATTTTGGCAGTGCCAACTTATTCTCCAAAAAAGCTGTAAGATTTTCACTCCCTCAAACATTCTGTTGTAAGAAATTCCAAGATTGTTTTATTTTACTTTTAAAATGCTTATTTTCCCACCTTCCCTGGTGGTGCAGTGGGTAAGGAGCTGTCTGCCCGTGCAGAGGACACGAATTTGATCCCTAGTGTGGGAAGATTCCCCATGCTGGGGAGCAACTAAGCCCATGAACCACAACTAGTCTAGAGCCCATGAGCCACAGCTACTGAGCCGGCATGCTGCAATTACTGAGGCTTGTGTGCCTCGAGCCTGGGCTCCACCAGAGAAGCCACCACAACGAGAAGCCCGGGCACCACAGTGAAGAGTAGCCCCTGCTCGCTGCAACGAGAGAAAGCCTGCACACAGCAGTGACGACCCAGAGCAGCAAAAAACAGAAAGAGAGAGAGGCCAACGAAATTATCTGTTAAAAAAACTTCTTGTTTTCCGTCTAATAAAAGTACACATCCTTTTGAGACAAATTAGAACAACTTGGGAGCATACAAAGTAAGAAATTCTGGTATTTTCCACCCTCCATCCAATTTTTAGGGTTATTTTAGAATGAGATGATAATATGCTTTCAATATAGAAACCTTTCAAAATCAATTTTAGTTTATTTGTTTCTTCTTTTTCCTCTAGCATATGGAAACACCCTGTGTCACTACTAAGAAATTCTGAGAGAGAACTGTCTAGGCTTCTGGAGCCTCAGGCACTTTTGTTTTTCAAGGCTCTTCCTTATAGCCTACCAATCAACTTCGAATGCCCCCACATCAAATACTATATATATATATATATATATACACACACACACACACATATATATACACAAAAAAATGGAACTAATTTAATATTTTTCTCTGTAAAATATTTGGATTTTAAGTAACCTATTTAACCTATCAGCCATGATTTGCCAGTAATCATTCTGCATACTCAGCAGGATTTCTTGGGAAGTGAGAAAATGTAGTCTATAAGTTTTTAAAAATACATAATATTTGGGACTTCCCTGGTGGTCCAGTGGCTAGGAATCTGCACTCTGAATGCAAGGGACCAGATTCGATCCCTGGTCAGATTCGATCCCACATGCTGCAAGTAGGAGTTCCCATGCTGCAACTAAAGATCCTGCATGCCAAACTAAGACCTGATGTAGCCAAACAAACAAACAAACAAACAGAAAGTGTGGTATAAAAAGTGTGGTATGTTATTAGCTACTAAGTCATTTTGTGAGCACGGGGTTAATGTCAGAAGAAATAATTTTTATATCTAGGGACTTCCCTGATGACCCAATGGTTAAGACTACATCCTTCCAACACAGAGGGCATGGGTACAATCCCTGGTTGGGGAACTAAGATCCCACATGCTGAGCAGCATAATCTTCGCACCTATTCTGAGTCAAAAAAAATCCTATGCTTGTTCTAAGCCTAGATTATGCACATCTGTCAGATCGTGTCTCAATGCTCTGTGGACAGTGTTAGGTAAACAGCCAAATTTCCCCCCTTCATTTTTCTCTTTTCTAGATTACTTGCTAACTAGCTTCTTCTGGAAACATTCTGTCTTCTGAGCACGATATGGGAATTTAGATTTCATTTTTGTCCAGATCAATACACTTGATTTAGTTAAGTTTTCATGGTGTTGATGCAGAAAACGTGTTCTCTATGCACCCAGTACTGAATTGAATCTCAGAGGCAGAGTTTTGGATGAAGTAGAAAAGAATAGTTTTCTTGAATTTCCAGGCAAAGGGGAACATAGCAGGCTTCTGCTTCTGAAAACTCTGTGTTCCAACTTGGGAGGATTTAATGAGGAGTTTTGGCTCAGAGGGTAAAGCTGCCTGCAATGCAGGAGACCTGGGTTTGATCCCTGGGTCAGGAAGATCCCCTGGAGAAGGCAATGGCAACCCACTCCAGTACTCTTGCCTGGAAAATCCCATGGACAGAGAAGCCTGGTAGACTACAGTCCATGGGATCACAAAGAGTTGGACACTGAAGCTTCACTTTCACTTCATAGCAGTAGTTCAAGGGTGGAGTTGTTGACAAGATCAAGGTGTGTCCAGGCTCTGCACTTCTCTAATCTGGTCTCAGGTAATCTTCTTGATGAGCCTTTCTGCTTTCTTTAATCTGGCCTCAAGTTATCTTCTCTGACATAATCCATTTGTTGGGTTTCATTCTATAAAGAGCTTAAATACATTGTTATACCTTGTATTCCTTGAAGTGGAACCAGGACCCTGCCCCAAGGCTGCACTACTGTTTCTTGACTGCTCCTCCTTTGTCTCTGCATCCACTCCCTTCCCTGATTAGCAACTGTTTGTACCTGCCCTTTCAGGGAAGTTCAGGAAACTGAAGCCTATTCCCTATAAACAAGAAACAGGGGGCACAGAATGGTTTCTAGTACCAGGAGTACCAGTAAGTCCTGCCTGGTTTCATTATTGAAAGGGTCAGTAATACCCACTCACTGTGACATAAAAAATTATCTTTATTAAAATACATTTGAGTTTGTAAAATCTCTTATAGTCCTAAAAGCAGAACTAAGAACCAATTGTCATAAATTCCCTCCACTAGAGGCCATCCCTGGAGTCTACCAGGGATGACTGACTCTTATCATGAGCAAAGGTAAGTTTTCACAATGTAAACAGACATTGTCACAAATTGATCCTATCTCCCATCTATTCTCCTGATGCACATTTATCTTTCCAAAATGCCATTTGTTTTTGAATAAGCTCCCTTCTTATTCCCCTTCCCTAATTGAGAACTCATTTATTTTCCCATTAGTGTCATTCTCTTCCTCTTCTTCCCCTATAAAGATGTTATATAAGCCCTCCATGGATAAATTCTAACTGCCCTTGTGTCACATTTTTTCTGTGCACTCTCTATATACCTTAATGAAAATATGATGATTAAATGTTATCTTTTGTTACTCTGTCTTTTGTCAGTTGAATTCAAAAGACCCCAATCAAGAAAGTAGAGGAAAAGTTTTTGTTGTGGTGGTTTTTAAAATTGAAGTATAGTTGATTTACAATGTTGTGTTAATTTTTGCTGTATAGCAAAGTGATTCAGTTATGGATATAAGTATATATATATATATTTAAATATTTTTCCCATTATGGTTTATCATAGGATATTAAATAAAGTTCCCTGTGCTATAGAGTAGGAAGGAACTTGCTGTTTATCAATTCTATATATAATAGCTTACATCGGCTAAACCCAATCTCCCACTCAATCCTTTCCCCACCATCCTCCCCTTTGGCAGCTGCAAGTCTGTTCTCTATGCCTCTGAGTCTGTTCCTGTTTTGCAGGTTCATTCATGTCATACATGAAGGATGTCATATGGCATTTTTTACTTTCTCTTTCTGACTTCATTTAGTATGATAATCTCTAGATCCATTCATGTTGCTGTAAATGGCATTATTTTATTCTTTTTTAGGGCTGAGCAGTATTCCATTGTATATATATACCACATCTTCTTCATCCATTCATCTGTCTATGGACCATATAGGTTGCTTCCATGTCTTGGCTATTGTGAATAGTGCTGCTATGAACATAGGGATACATGCATCTTTTTGAACTAGAGTTTTGTCTGGATATATGTCCAAGAGTGGGGTTGCTGGATCATACGGTAATTCTATTCTTAGTTTTCTGAGGAGTTTCCATACTGTTTTCCATAGTGGCTGCAGTAACTAACATTCCCACCAATAGTGGAGGGCAGTTATACAGGAAAAGTTTTAACTCCTGGACACTTTATTGTATGAGTGTATTAAAATTTGTTTATTCCTTCATCAGTTGGGTTTTAGGGTTGTTTCATTTTTTGAACACTAATCTCCAGGGTTTTTTTTTTTTTTGCATGGCATAAGTTTTCAATTCTCCTCAGTTAGTACCTAGAATGGGATACCTATATTATATTCTATGTGTCTCTATAAGAAACTTCAAGACTGTTTTCCAAAATGGTTGTTTTGGGAGATGTTGGGCCAAAAGATACAAACCAAAGCTTGGGAGAAGGATTTATTACTTGCAGTAAGTAAGGAGAACACCTGGGGTTTTTTCCAATGCAGTGTCTCCACAAACAGCAAAATGGGAAACTTTTAAGCTAAGGGTACATGCATATTCTTGAAGGGGTTAGAGCAGAAAATTCCACATAGAATTGGGGCAAAGGTAAATAGAGTCCAAGCTTTAGCTGATAGAATTCAGAAGAGGTAAAAATCATCATTTCATCCTCCACCTGGGTAGGGGGATTAGTTCCCGAAGAACTCAAAGATACATAACAGAGTGTTATGTATATTCCTCATTGCTTAGTTTCTAAGTCATGTTTGACTCTTTGTGACCCCATGGACTGTAGCACACCAGACTCCTCTATCCATGGAATTTTCCAGGCAAGAATACTGGAATGGGTTGCCATTTCCTTCTCCCGGGGATCTTCCTGATCCTGGGATTGAACCCACAGCTCCTGCATTGACAGGTGGATTCTTTACCACTCAGCGAACAAGGAACCCCAAGGGGCAGGAGCTAAAACTCTGTTTTATCTTTGAACTGTTGTTTCTTGACTGCTTTTCCTTTGTTCCTGCTTCCCCTAACTTCCCTTAAGATCACTGATTATTGAGGCGAGCATGGGGCCAGCTTAGATACAAAAAGCTTAGGCCAAATTGGTTTTTCTTATGTCAAGAAAACCACGCCTGGTTCTCTTTCTCTGAGGATCCCCGATCCTATCAGTTGTACCAGTTTTCATTTTCATTATCAGTAGATGAGAGTTCTAGTTGCTCAGTGTCCTCATCAGCACCCTTATTTTCAGTCATTCTAGTGGATAAAGTGATTATTTGAAGACAAATAAGGAAATGTCCATTGAAGAAACGTTTATTTATAAAACCAGCACTGTGTGTTAGCTTTGACTGGGTTGATACACTTTGTTGCAAGTTTAATTTTATTGACTGTGTCAAAAATAAGAACACAATTCCTTATCTCTTCAGGTCCTTGTTAGTCAGGTCAGAAACAGGAATAAAAGTATGTACAACAGTATACCTCTCATGGTACTCTGGACGCTTTTGCCTCTTTCTGGAAGGAAGGAGAAGACTGCCACAAGTTGTATTTTGAATCAAGTCCCATTTCCCCTAAATTGACAATTAGCTCTATAGGTTAAAATGTCAAAGCTGTGGCTGGAGTATTTTAAAAGCAATCGAGGAAAATAAGGGTTTCCTTTGCCAGGAGACTACTAATCTTAACCTTAAAATAGGGTCAAGAGTTAAGGAAATGTGGATCTGAAGAGTATTTTAACCTCAGATATATACTGTCTGTATGTCCATTGAACATAGTAGCTCATCAGGTCCAAAAACAGTAAAAGATGTTTTAGGTAAGGGTGAGCTACTGCCAGCGATTAGAGTTTAAGGCACACTGGAAGAGCACTGGGCCAGTTGGAAATCTGTGTCCCTGGGCCCAAGTTCTGGCTGTGACCTAACTAGGTGAGCAAACCTGGACAAGTCAAATGCTTTCAGGCCTGTGTTTTCTTCTATAAAACAGAGCTTGGATCCCTAAGATTTCTTTCAGTTGTGACATTTTGTGGGCTGCATATGACATGGAGAATTCTGGGAAGAAGGACAATAGGGAAGGCCAGAGCAAAGAGATAGAATGCAGGGGAGGGGCAGGGCTGTGCAGAGAGAGAGGTGTGGCTTATATGTAAAAAGGGGCAGGGAATTCCCTGGCTGTCCAGTGGTTAGGACTCCATGCTTTCACTGCTGAGAGCCTGGGTTCAGTCCCTGGTCCGGGAATTATGATCCTGCAAGCTGCATGGTGACAAAGCTAATAAAACAAACAACAACAGAAACAGGGGCAAATAGAGGGACACTTGAGGCCCAAACAGACTCTTAAATTCTACCTAGGAAAATCCAAGGAAAGACTGGTATGTGGAACTAGGAGTATACTAGGAGTACCATATGCAGAAGAGCAGGAATGGAGATTTTCAACAGGAAGGCAGTACAGAGGAACCAGTGACCTAAGAGCATTTTTTAACCCATTCAACAAATAGCTATTGAAAGGAAATATTTTAGGGGGCAAAGAGGTAGGCCAGCATTCAGCATGAGGGAAGTCTGTGATGGGTGTTGAACTGGGGGTACAAGGGGCCCCACTGTGAGAGATTGTGACACCAAGCTGGGATCCTGTAAATTTAACAAACACATGTTGAGCAACTACCACATTATAGGCATTGGAGATAAGGACTAATTTCTTTGTTCTTTTGGACATTAAGTTCTGTTCCCAAAATCTTGGCCCCCTGTCCACCAGTGTTGAATAAAGAACATGGAGACAGAATTCAGAGGAAATAGGAAAATGACTCTATCTTTGCCTGGCACAGAGGAATACACAGCAGGCTAGCACCTCAAGAACTAAGCCCCTCTCCCCTGGGAAATAGGGAAAGGTTTTATACTCTCATGAAGGTCTTGTGTGTATGTATATATATATATATAAATTTTTTTTTCTTTCCTGCAAGTTTACAGCCAAAAGCTGGAGTCAGGCGGCTCAGCAACCTGATCTGGTAATCCCTGAAGTTATAGGCCAAGAACTTCTTCCTTTTGAGATACAGAATCCTACTAGAGAGTGTAGGGGGAGAAAAATGTCAGGTGCAGAGTATAATTTATGTGGAATCAGATAATAATTAGCTTTGTGAAGGACAAATCCAGCTACAAGTGTTTGTCAGTAGTAACACCTAAAGAATAACCAAGATTATTTAACTCTTGCAGACATGTTTGGCTGGTATGTGCCAAATGCTGTCTACTCTTTTTTGTTTTTGCGGTGATAGTTTTAGTAAGGAAAGATAAACAATAAATGGTAAATAAATAAAATACATGGCATGTTTGTTAGCAATAAATGCTAATAGCAGGGAAGGACAGTAGGATTGGGTGCAAAGGGGAGGAGCTGTAATTCTAAAGATTGTGGCCGCTGAGAAAAAGCTGCCATCTGACCCAGGAGGGGAGGGAATGAGCTTGCACGGACAGAGAGGTACTGGATAGTCTTTTAGATAAAGAACAGCAAGTTCTAGTAGCCAGGGTTCAAGGAGGCCAGGGAGTTGAGGGGAAGAGGAGCAAGGGGAGAGTAGTGCAAAATGTCATGTGGGCTGCCTGAGACAGCAGGAGGAGAAGCAGGAGGAGCCCAGCTCCTTCCAGAGCTCCCTGGCTCCCCTCCTTCCCGTCTCTCAGCATTTTTAGATACTGTCATGGATAAGACTGTATTCTGATTACCAGAACCAGAACAAAAGTTTGGGGCTCAACTGGCAGCAAGGGTAGATGAAGTTGCTGTCAACAGTGCTAGACCTGGCCTTAAATCTGTCTTCAGACACCATTAATCTTGTTGTTGTTGTTGTTCTGGCTGTGCCACATGGCAAGTGACGTCTTAGTTCCCTGACCAGGTGTTGAACCTGTGGAATCTTAACCACTGGACTGCCAGGGAAGTCCCCAGACACCAACAGTCCTAAAGCCAGTGTGGCTCAAGGCCTACACTGGTGGGTTTCCCCACAGAGTGCAAAAGAAGCTGCAGAGAAGAAACAAGGGCTGCCAGGTATATTGAACTGAAAAAAATACATATATGATTGTTTTAGGAAATACCTGCATTAGATTCAAAATTTAACAGAATAAAAAGCATTTGAGGGATTTGCCTGGTGGTCCAGTGGTTAGAACTCTGTGATGGTTCAATTTCTGATCAGGGAGTTAAGATCCTATATACTGTGAGTCAGCCAAAAAAATTAAAACAAACAAAAAAACAACAGAACTCAGTCACAGTTCAAAGTCTTTTATTTTTTTTTCTCAAAAGATCTTAAATTTTGGATACAGCAAAGTAAAATACAGCCTCTTGAAAAGCAATTAGTAATTAGTTTATAGAACCAGCTTCCCCCAAGGAGAGTTCCTATTAATTTATAAATTTGGCCTTAAATTTGACCTATGGCCTTCACGTCATGATGATTTGGGTCACTCTGAATATGACATCTCTGAAACAAGGACCTCTGCTAATTTTAAATGAATGCAGCTGCCTATTTGTCATTCATTTATTTGCATCACAATATGTTGGAATAAATGCCCAATTAATAAAACATTTCCAGTAAGCAGTCAGACTGAGGAAATGAAGGATATTTATCTAGTAAGTTTTAAAAAGAAATGTTTCATTTTTGTCTTTTTTGGACATGAAAAAGGGGAAAAAGTTTATATTTTTGCAGGCTGTGACAGAGGCCAGATTTGTTCCCAGGGTTACAGCATCTAAAAAATCCTGCAAGCATTATATGGATTTAAAAAAAAATTTTTTTTTTTTAAAGTGAATAAAGGTAGAAAAGTTTAGGGAATTCCCTGACCATCCAGTGGTTCAAACCTGGCACTTTCACTGCCAGGGGCCAGGTTCAATCCCTGGGTCTACAGGCCGCATGAAAGTGAAAGTGGTAGTCGTCACTTGTGTCCGGCTCTTTGCGACCCCAGGCTCCTCTGTCCATGGAATTCTCCAGGCAAGAATACTGGAGTGGGTTGCCATGCCCTCCTCTACAGGATCTTCCCAACCCAGGGATCGAATCCAGGTCTCCCGAATCGCAGATTCTTTACCATTAGAGCTACCCGGGAAGCCGCATAGAGTGGCCAAAGAAAAAAGGAAAGAAAGAAAAAGTTTGCACCAGGCCTACAAAGGTTTTATTCCTTCCTTTCCTTCCTTTAATTTTTTTCTCCCTACCCCAGCTCTTTTTTTTTTCACCATTCCCTCCTGCATTTCTTTCTTTCTCTTTTGGGATCAATGAAAATGAATGCGTCTTAAGTTTGATTCATGGGGGGATTTTGCATTTGAACAGCAAGGAGATCAAACCAGTCAATCCTAAAGGAAATCAACCCTGCATATTCATTGGAAGGACTGATGCTGTAGCTGAAGTGCCAATACTGTATCCATCTGATTCAAAGAGTTGACTCATTAGAAAAGACCCTTATGCTGGGAAAAATTGAAGGCAACAGAAGGGGGTGACAGAGAATGAAATGGCTGGAGCATCATCTACTCAATGGACTTGAGTTTGAGCAAACTCGGGAGATAGTGGAGGACAGGGAGGGAAGCCTGGCATTCTGCAGTCCATGGGGTCACAAAGATTTGGACACCACTGAGCGACTGAACAACAAATCAAAACCTTTGGTAGTTAAGCATGGAGGACCTTTATTCCATTTTTCATTTGACCCTGTACGTTATTTAATAATGTACTGTCAACAATTAGACAGGGCTCCTAAGGAGTAGACCAGGAACATAGAGTGTGGCAGCTCTCTCATAAAAAAGTAAAGGAACTTGAAAGAGAAGGAACTGGGTAAACTGAGTAGGAGGTAGGTCTCAGGTGTTTTTTGAGCTTGCTGTTTTTACTGTGTATAATGTTCCTTCCCCTATTTCCCACCTGTTGAAATTTTCCCACTTCTCAAGACCAGATCAGATAATCCATCTACTGTGACTGTTTCTAGATCCTATTAGAAACTAGCTAAAGCGTCTGCCTACAGAGTGGGAGACTTGGGTTCAATCCCTGGGTCAGGAAGATCCTCTGGAGAAGGAAATGGCAACCCACTCCAGTACTCTTGCCTGGAAAATCCCACGGACAGAGGAGCGTAGTAGGCCACAGTCCATGGGGTCGCAAAGAGTCGGATACGACTGAGCGACTTCACTTCGCTTCCTCCTCTAAACCCCCAAAGCACTTGTTGCTACCTCTTTTATACTATTAGTGATAGTCCAACTTATCTTTATCTGGGTAGTCAGGGCCTTGAATGCCATACTAAGGAGTTTAAGAGAGTCATTACATTTCAGAGGATAGCTGTGAATTACAATACTTAGGCATTTCTGGGGCAAAAAGAAATTTTTTTTCTCTTTCTCCCTCCCTCCCTCTTTCTAGCCTATTACTGTGTGCCAAGTAGCAGGCTTGGTTACTCCACTTTATAAACATGCACGCAGGTTACTCTCCAAAACTGGCTCAGGAAACAGCCTTGAAGTCCTCACCACCCTCGTTACCCTCTGTAATCTGAGGGTAACTGCTACACTGAAATGGTGCTTTGAAGACTGAATGACTTGATACCTTCCACGTCTAGGGACTTGTCCCGTCTATCCTCATTCTCACAATTTTGAATCCACTTCGTTCCTGAAATACTTTGTTTTCACAACTTACTGCGTTTTTGTTATTGTTCTTTTTGTTTTTTGTTGTTTTCCTGGCTTATAGCTTAAAATTTGGAAAGCTTTTTTTTTTGGTTAATGTAGACTCAAAACGAAGCTTAATTAGTTAAGGGTGGCTATGGGTGGAGATCAGAAGAGATTCTGAAAGGTATTTTTCAAGCATTTTAGACTTGAAAGGGAGGTGACAAAGCCTGTAAGAGCGCTCCTTTTAAGAGTGCTAGTCTCTTGCGTGCATTCCAGGGCTGGGGGATAACTTTTCTGTTGTTAGTTTATGAAGGAAATCAACAAAGGTAGCGGGGTTGGCTTCTTTTCTGACCTCAGAGCCCGAGTTCGAGACACTGGGGAAACTAGGTGCTGCTACGTCTGGGCGCTCCCCCATCCAAAGACCGGGCCCCCAACAGACTCCTTCGCCCAGGGGCGGGGCGCGCTAGGCGACTACGCGCGAGGGCAGCGGAGGGGGCGTGTCCGGCGGGCGCGCGCGGGCGGTGAGGGGGCGTGTCCCGGGAGTGGCGGCGGCGGCGCGGGTCGGGTGCGCGGCGCAGCCTCCTGTGTTGGAATGTGCGGCTCCCGCGAGCTCAGGGCGCAGAAGCAGAGTAAGCGCCGCCGAGGCCTGGGGTCCCAGAGCCCGCTGTGGGTGGCGGCGGCGGCGGCCCGGACCGCAGGGCGAGAGCCAGCGGCCTGAACACTCTGCTGCCCCACTGGGTCTTCGCGGGCCTCGACGAGCCCAGCGTCCAACTTTTCCACCGTCACCCTCCCCTCCCCCGAAACTCCTGCAACAAAGAAAAGTAGTCCGTGAAGGAGCGGCGACGCGGGTCGTCGCTCCTCCTCGCCCAGAAAGGCCGGTAAGCGCGGCGCGATCTGAGACATGGTTGGGTGGGGGCGGCGGGCCGGCCGGGCGGCCGTGGCCGCGAGAAGGGGAGGGCGCGGAAGGACGCGGAGCCAGGCGCTGTCCAGGGCTGATTTGCAGATACTGTGGCTCGGGCGGCGGCGACGACCGCCGCGTCGGGCGGGGGCGGGCGGCCGGGCGGGATCGGGTTACATCGTCGCCGCCGGGGGGCTGGGCCGGGGGCGTCGGTGGAGAGCGGCGCGGCGCCAGGACCCCTTCCCCAGTCGAGGCCGGGCCGCCGCGTCCGCGCGGGCGCAGGAGCGGGGATGTCTTGTCCTGAGGCCGGGAGCGGAGCTGCTTGGGGCCCTGGTCCTGAAACTAACTTCCTCTCGTGCTCCTTCTGCTCCGAGTCCCGCCGCAGCCCCTCGCCTGCCTGCGGCCCTCGCGTCTTCCTCCCTCCCCGGCCTCTCCCTTTCGCCGGAAGGCGCCGTTGAGTGCGGCCGGGCGGGTTGAGTCAGCCCGGGACCCGGGCGGTTCCGCCAATGGGGCTGGACAGCGATTTCTGCGCTCGGGCGGCCAGGCCGCCGAGGCCCTGCGTGCGGGGTCGTCTGGCCGCCGGAGTCGGCGGGGCCGGGGCGCGAGTCCCGCGGGGCGCCGTGGGGGAGTGAGCCTCAGACTTCCGGGGCGCAGGGGGGCCCCCTCTGGCCCTCGGGGCCCGGCGCCTCGGGAGGGCGCCCGCGGAGGCTCCCGGCCCCCTGCGGAGGGCGAGCCCTGGGCGGGCGAGGAGCCGGGACGACGACGAGGCGGCAACTTTCCTCACTCTTCCCGGACTGGGGCGCGCGGGCCCGGAGGGGGCAGCCTGGACTGGGAAGACTCGGTCTGGCCCAACGGCGCCCCGAGTTTGCTCGTCTCGCCGTCTTCAGTGGTGGGGAGCCCAGGAGACGCTTCGGGACGACTTGGTGTGTCGATGGTGCAGTGAGCGGGCCGAGGCGAGGGGAAGCGAGGGCGCCGGAATTTGCGAAGAGCTGCTTTGTGTTTGGTACGTATTTTGAGAAAATGGCCGAATGCCTATTTCAGTCAGGAATGCCGCGGCCGAGGCCGGCGCTGGTGAAGGCAGCACGTAGGATCCGAGTGGCACGTTGGGCTTTCGGGCTGTGCGCGGACGGCCTTCCTGAGCAACGTTGAAATGCCTGTAGGAATGGTTGTTAGGGTTTGGGGAGAATTAGGAATTACGAGTCACCTGGGCTGTTTCGTTAAGGCCTTGGACAGCCTTTGCTGTGTGATGGCATTTGATTCCGACTTTCGTTGGTACCTATGACTCAACGAGTTTGTGTTTATCCGCTTGGGTTAAACTGATTACTTTTGGTATTTTGGGTGTAAAATTTTTTGAGCCCTTGCCACTTTGCTTTTTCTAATTCGCAAGAGAACATCTAATTTGAGAATTAACACCTTTTAGGTTGGAAAGTAATGAGGTTAAGACACTTTATTGAAAAGCCCAACGTTTTTTCAAAGAGATTTTATTATGGCTCCTCTAGGCCGTTGAGTCAGATCAAACACAAGGCAAGAAAGTTGCTGATTTGAAGATGAGTTATTCAGTTAATGGGTATTTGAAAGCTCTTGTGTTTTCATTTATGTATATTTAAATACACTAAACTTCCCTTTTCACAGGAAAAAAGATATTTAATTTTTGTTTACTTTTAAACAGATCATCAAGAAAAGAAACTTAAGTAATACTTTAATGGTATTATGTACTTTTTCAAAGTACATTGGACCCTTAAACAACAGGAATTTGAACTGCATGGGTTCACTTATATGGATTTTTTTCAAGAAATATATTGGAAAATTTCTCATAGATCTGCAACATTTTGCAGAAGTCTACAGATGATACACATAGCCTAGAAATATGGAAAATTTAGAAAAAGGTACATCATGAATGTATCAAGTATACATAGATAATGTATTTTATCATTGACTACTGTAAAATGTATACAAATCTAATAAAAGTTACCAAAAATTACAGACCACCTGTAATGGCACCATTTCTGTCCAGAGAGATGTAAACAAATGTAAAGATCAATCATTCACCCATAACTGCATATTAACTGTGGTCCATACTGTGGGTCTGTAATCATTTCATAGCTACCTGTTGTTGCTATTTTGGTGAGCCTCAAGTGTTTGGAGGGATCCACTTAAAACGTCTTGTAAGTCTAATCATATCTGGGTGAGCAGTTCTCTCCAGTAAATTGTGCTTGCAGAAAAAAAGCCACCTCTCCCATTTCCTGAGTGTTTTTCATTGTGTTTAGTGGGATACCAGAAACCTTGAATGACTCCATGGGACCCATATAAAGTGCCACTGGTGATGCTGGAAATGCTCCCAAGCAGTAAAGTCATGGCATTGGAAGAAAAAGTTAAATTGCTTGATATTGACCATATCAAGTTCTGCAGTTTCCATTACCCACCACTTCAAGATCAGTGAATCTAGTGTAAGGGTTATTGAAAAAAAAAAAAAAAAAAAGAAATTTGGAGACTGTCTCTGCATTTTTGCCAGCAGACATGAAAGCCTTACACTTTTTGTAATATGCCTTCTGTCTGATATTAAAAATGCCTTTTTGGGAATTCCCTAGTTGTCCAATGGTTGGGACACCGTGCTTTCACTGCTTGAGGGTTCAGGTTTAATACCTGGTTGGGAAACTAAGATACCACAAGCCACCAAGCTGTGTGATGTAACCTTAAAAAAAAAAAAAAAAGAATTTTTCATGTGGGTATAGTTATGAAAGGCATACCTATAGAGTAAATTGATTCGAGAAAAAGTGAAGTTATTGTATGACAATTTAAAGCAAAAGGAAAATGAAGTTTCTAAATCTGGAGACTTTAATGCTGGCAGAGAATGGTTTGGTAATTTTAGAAAGAGTTTTGACTGAAAAAATATCAAGATAGCAGAACCAGCTTTGAGTTCCCAGATGCTGTTAACAAAATTATTGAAGAGAAAGGCTGTCTGCCTAAACAGGTTTTTAATACAGAGTAATGTGCCCTAGTCTGGAAAAAGTTGCCAAAAAGCTCATTCATTACTAAAGAAGAGAAGTGAGCATTAATTTGGATTTAAGGCTGGTTGAAGACTAGCTTGTTTTGTACAAATTGAGTTTTTGATCAGGACTGTTCTTATCTATAAAGCTGCCAAGCCCACTTTTTTTTTTTTTAATGGAATTGTTTTTCTTTCGTTCTTTGTCTTCCTTTCTTTTTTTGGCTTGCACGATCTCAGTTCCCCCACCTGGGACTGAACCTTGGCCACTGCAGTGAAAGCCCAGAACCCTAACCATTAGGCCACCAGGGAACTTCATAAGCTCACTATCCTTAAAGATAAACACCAGTTACTATTCTTTTGGTTGTATAATAAGAAGGCCAGGGCAATGAGAATACTTAACTAAATTGGTTCCATTGATGCTTTATCCCTGATTATGAAGTACTTCGCAGTAAGGGGACTGCATTTTAAGATTCTTTGGTATTGGACAGTGACCCTGGCCACCTTAACCCCATGAGTTCAACATTGAAGGTGTCAAATGGTATTCATGCGTGTGTGCTAAGTTGCTTCAGTTGTGTCCCACTCTTTGCGACCCACTCTTTGCGACCCTATGGACTGCAGTCTGTCAGGCTCTTCTGTCCATGGGATTCTCCAGGTAGAATACTGGACTGGTTTGCCATTTCCTCCTCCAGGGGATCTTTCCGACCCAGGGATTGAACCGAGGTCTCTTACATCTACATTGGCAGGCAGGTTCTTTACCACTAGCACCACCTGGGAAGTCTGTCAAAGTGGTTCCCAAACACAGTGTCTTTTAATAAAGCCTATATTAAGGTATCTTAAGGACCTTGAAGTGTCATTACACATGGTACTCCATAGAAAGGATTGTCAGTGCTGTGGAAGACAACCCTGATAGAACATCGTGAAAGTCTAGAAGGACCATACTGTTGAAGATGTTATCATTGTGATAGCAAAAACTATGAAGGCCATCAAGCCTAATACAAATTTCTGCTAGAAGAGACTGTCCACGTCTTGTGCATGAATTCACAGGATTTACCACAGCCAATCAAGGAAGTCATGAAAGAGATAGTGGATACTGGAAAAAGGTGGATGAAAGGCTTCATGATACATATTTTGGGAATATTCAAGAGTTAATAGATAGCATACCAGAGTAATTAATGGAAGTTAATTTGGAGGTGAGTCCTTTAGAACCAGTGTAAGACTATAAGGAAAAAGACATGGAAGAAGCAGCGCCAGAAAACAAATTGACGTTAGACAGTCTGGCAGCAAGGTTCCTTTTGTTGAAGATTGCTTTTGACTTCTTTTACAGCTTGGCCCCTTGTATGATACAGACACTAAAACTAAAGCCCTTGGTAGAAGGATTAGTACCAAATTGAAACATTTTTAGAGAAGTAGAAAAGGAAAATTTGGACAGAAATTTAAGATATCTTTCTCTCAAGTTTCGCCTCTTTCCACTTCCTCCACCTCTTCTCTCTCTGCACCTCCTTCTGCCTTCTTTTACACTTCCTCTGCCTCTTCTGACTGCCACTCCTGACTCAGCAAGAGCAACCCTTCCTCCCCCAACCCCCCTACTCAACAGAAGACAGGAGGATGAAGACCTTGATGATGATCCACTTCTCTGCTTAATAAATGTTAATCACACCGTTCAGTTAATAAACTTATCTGTCATGTATGTGTATAAGTGTCTTGTAAAAAATCTAGTAATTGTACACCAAGAGCTGGAAGACATTGTGTCATCACCATTGTTACCTAAGAATTCATTGTGTGCAAGACTTGAGAAAGGTATTAGTTTTTCTACTGTTGTATAATTTTGCTTTTGAATAATTACATTACCTGGAACTTCCTTGGTGGTCTAGTTGTTAAGAATTCATGTTCTGCTGTTGCTGCTAAGTCGCTTCAGTCGTGTCTGACTCTGTGCGACCCCATAGATGGCAACCCACCAGGCTCCCCCGTCCCTGGGATTCTCCAGGCAAGAACACAAGTGGGTTGCCATTTCCTTCTCCAGTGCATGAAAGTGAAAAGTGAAAGTGAAGGCGCTCAGTTGTGTCCGCCTCTTTGCGACCCCATGGACTGCAGCCCACCAGGCTCCTCAGTCCATGGGATTTTCCAGGCAAGAGTACTGGAGTGGGGTGCCATCGCAGGGGATATAAGTTCAGTCCCTGGTCTGGGAGGATCCTACCCACATGTCGAGCAGCAATTAAGCCTATGGGCTGGAACTACTAAAGCCTGGGCTCTAGAGCCCCAGCACTGCAACAAGAGAAGCCACTGCAACTACAGAGCAGCCTCTGCTTGTCGAAACTAGAGAAAGCCAACACGCTGCAACGAAGACTCAGTACAGCCGAAAATAAATTTTCAGTCCAGTTCAGTCGCTCAGTCATGTGCAACTCTTTGTGACCCCATGGACTGTAGCATGCCAGGCTTCCCTGTCCATCACCAACTCCCAGAGCTTACTCAAACCCATATCCATAGAATCGGTGATGCCATCCGACCGTCTCATCCTGTATCGTCCCCTTCTCCTACTGCTTTCAATCCTTCCCAGCCTCAGGGTCTTTTCCAGTGAGTCAGTTCTTCACATCAGGTGGCCAAAGGATTGGAGTTTCAGCTTCAGTGTCAGTCTTTCCAATGAATATTCAGGACTGATTTCCTTTAGGATTGACTGGTTAGATCTCCTTGCAATCCAAGGGACTCTCAAGAGTCTTCTCCAACACCACAGTTCAAAAGCATCAATTCTTCGACACTTAGCTTTCTTTATAGTCCAGCTCTCACATCCATACATGATCACTGGAAAAACCATAGCCTTGACTAGAGGGACCTTTGTTGGCAAAGTAATGTCTCTGCTTTTTAATACGCTATCTAGGTTGGTTATAGCTTTTCTTCCAAGGAGTAAGCGTCTTTTAATTTCATGACTGCAGTCACCATCTGCAGTGATTTTGGAGCCCCCAAAAATAAAGTCTGTCATTGTTTCCCCATCTATTTGCCATGAAGTGATGGGGCCAGATGCCATGATCTTAGTTTTCTGAATGTTGAGCTTTAAGCCAATTTTTTCACTCTCCTGTCTCACTTTCATCAAGAGGCTCTTCAGTTCTTCACTTTGTGCCATAAGGGTGGTGTCATCTGCATATCTGAGGTTATTGATATTTCTCCCGGCAATCTTGATTCCAGCTTGTGGTTCATCCAGCCTGGCATTTCTCATGATGTACTCTGCATGTAAGTTAAATAAGCAGGGTGACATTATACAGCCTTGATGTGTTCCTTTCCCTATTTGGAACCAATCTGTTGTTCCATGTCCAGTTCCGACTGTTGCTTCCTGACCTGCATACAGATTTCTCAGGTGGTCTGGTATTCCCATCTCTTTCAGAATTTTCCACAATTTGTTGTGATCCACACAATCAAAGGCTTTGGCATAGTCAGTAAAGCAGAAGTAGATGTTTTTCTGGAACTTTGCTTTTTCGATGATCCAGCGGATGTTGGCAATTTGATCTCTGGTTCCTCTGCCTTTTCGAAATCCAGCTTGAACATCTGGAAGTTCACGGTTCATGTACTGTTGAAGCCTGGCTTGGAGAATTTTGAACATTACTTTGCTAGTGTGTGAGATGAGTGCAATTGTGCAGTGGTTTGAGCAGTCTTTGGTATTGCCTTTCTTTTGGATTGGAATGAAAACTGACCTTTTCCAGTCCTGTGGCCACTGCTGAGTTTTCTAAATTTGCTGGCATATTGAGTGCAGCACTTTCAGAGCATCATCTTTTAGGATTTGAAATAGCTCAACTGGAATTCCATCACCACTAGCTTTGTTGGTAGTGATGCTTCCTAATAAGGCCTGCTTGACTTCGCACTCCAGGATTCACTCAAGGTGAGTGATCACATCATCGTTATTATCTGGGTCATGAAGATCTTTTTTGTATAGTTCTTCTGTTTATTCTTGCCACCTCTTAATATCTTCTGCTTGTGTTAGGTCCATACCATTTCTGTCCTTTATTGTGCCCATCTTTGCTTGAAATGTTCCCTTGGTATCTAATTTTCTTGAAGAGATCTCTAGATCCTCCCATTCTATTGTTTTCCTCTATTTCTTTGCACTGATCACTGAAGAAGGCTTTCTTATCTCTCCTTGCTGTCTTTGGAACTCTGCATTCAGATGGATATGTTTCCTTTTCTCCTTTGCCTTTGGCATCTTTTCTTTCCTCAGCTATTTGTAAGGCCTCCTCAGACAACCATTTTTGCCTTTTTGCATTTCCTTTTCTTAGGGATAGTCTTGATCACTGCTTCCTGTACAATGTTAGGAACCTCTGTCCATAGTTCTTCAGGCACTCTGTGTATAAGATCTAATCCCTTGAGTCTATTTTTCACTTCCACTGTATAATCATAAGGGATTTGATTTAGGTCATACCTGAATGGTCTAGTGGTTTTCCCTACTTTCTTCAATTTCAGTCTGAATTTGGCAATAAGGAGTTCATGATCTAAGCCATAGTCAGCTCCCAGTCTTGTTTTTGCTGACTGTATAAAGCTTCTCCATCTTTGGTTGCAAAGAATATAATCAGTCTGATTTTGGTGTTGGCCATCTAATGATGTCCATGTGTAGATTCTTCTATTGTGTTGTTGGAAGAGGGTGTTTGCTATGACCAGTGTGTTCTCTTGGCAAAACTCTGTTAGC
This sequence comes from Bos indicus x Bos taurus, assembly GCF_003369695.1. Classification (NCBI taxonomy): domain Eukaryota; kingdom Metazoa; phylum Chordata; class Mammalia; order Artiodactyla; family Bovidae; genus Bos; species Bos indicus x Bos taurus. The sequence goes on from NC_040081.1 coordinate 72,433,057, forward strand.
CTTTGACCTGCTTCGTTTTATACACCAAGGCCAAATTTACCTGTTACTCCAGGTATCTCTTGACTTGTAACTTTTGTATTCCAGTCCCCTATAATGAAAAGGACATCTTTTTTGTGTGTTAGTTCTAGAAGGTCTTGTAGGTCTTCATAGAAAAATAAATTAAAAAAATATATAATAATTACATTACTATATGCTTTTTGAGAAACAGCATATCAGCCCATCATACATATATGCAGTTAAAAAAAAAAACTATTTCAAATACTATGTTATGAAAATACCTTACACTATATGCCATAAAAATTTTTATGACTCATTTATTTGCATATCGGCTTGGCGACTGCGAAGCAGTCCTATCGATCGCAGTAGATTTCAGTAAAGCAGTCATATCGTTGCTTCAATGTTATCAGTGCTTTGTTATAACTGTAAATGAGTATGAATTTCTTTTTCACAATATCTTTTCTATTTTGATGACTAGTGTTAGTAATATGTATAATATCTGCAGTATTTTGTATCATACAGTATTGGTAAAAGTATTACAGGTGTAATTCATCTTGTATACAGGGAATGTAAACTGACTGTATTTATAAATACAGTACTGGAAATGTAGCCCTTATGATTTTCTTAACTTTTTCATGTATCTATTATAAAAATGCATGTGACATGCAAAATACATGTTTACTGACTTATCCTTAAGGCTTCTGGTTAACAGTAGATTATTGGTACTCTTGGTTTTTGTGGAGCCAAAAAGATGAGATTTTTAACCTCACTGGGGGTTGGTGCCTCTAACCCATTTGTACAAAGGTCAATTTAATTTTAATTAGCACTGAAAATGAAGGTTACTTACATTTTTCCACCAGAAACAGTAAAAGTGCTTAAGGGAAGGCACACCGTTGGTAGATTTGGTTGATGGATGAGTTGTGTCAAACACTTGATAGAATTTCTTGTAGGGGTTACAGAAAATTTTTTGATGACTGCAGTAAAGAGGGTTTAGACTTACAAAATGATTTTAAAGACTGACTTTCAGTAGTTAATGAAGCTGATTGAGTTTAAAGATGATGTGGGAAAATGTATTGTTTTAAGTTACAAAGAACTACAGTGATATTTTGTTTTAGACTGGTAAACGTTGTGCTTAAACTGGTGCTTTTGTGTGTTTTGTTTTGTTTTGTTTTGAATGCAGAGCACAGATATGGCCACCCAGGTAATGGGGCAGTCTTCCGGAGGAGGAGGGCTGTTCACCGGCAGTGGCACCATGGGCATGGCCTTGCCAAACGACATGTATGACTTGCCTGATCTCTCTCGAGCTGAACTGGCTGCGCCTCAGCTCATCATGTTGGCAAACGTGGCCTTAACTGGGGAAGTAAATGGCGGCTGCTGTGATTACCTGGTTGGCGAAGAAAGGCAGATGGCAGAATTGATGCCTGTTGGGGATAGCAACTTCTCAGATAGTGATGGAGAAGGACTTGAGGAGTCTCCTGAGGTGAAAGGCGAACCCAGTGGGCTGGAGAACATGGAACTGGAAAGTTTGGAACTCAGTGTTGTGCAGCCACGGCCTGTGTTTGAGGTAGCAGCTGCCTCAGAAACGTACAGCTCAAATAAAGACGTTCCTCAGGAAACACCCGTAGCAGAGGACAAGTGCAAGAACTTGAAGACCAAACCCTTCCGCTGTAAACCATGCCAGTATGAAGCAGAATCTGAAGAGCAGTTTGTGCATCACATCCGAGTTCACAGCGCCAAGAAATTTTTTGTGGAGGAAAGTGCCGAGAAGCAAGCAAAAGCCAGGGAATCCGGCTCTTCTACTGGGGAAGAGGGCGATTTCTCCAAGGGCCCCATCCGCTGTGACCGCTGTGGCTACAATACCAATCGCTATGATCACTATACTGCTCACCTGAAACATCACACCCGAGCCGGGGACAATGAGCGAGTCTACAAGTGTATCATATGCACGTACACCACAGTGAGTGAATATCACTGGAGGAAACACCTGAGAAACCATTTTCCAAGGAAAGTTTACACATGTGGAAAATGCAACTATTTTTCAGACAGAAAAAACAATTATGTTCAGCATGTTCGAACTCATACAGGTAAGAGTACCTTTCTCACTTATTAAGTGTACTGTACCCCCCAAAATGAAACAGTCTTAAAGATGTGAAGAATTTCAAACATCTCAGAAGTAAAGAGAATTAAAGATGGGTAAATCTCATCTCGGAAGTAAATTACATCTCAAAAGTAAAAAGTAAAAATGGGTACCCACAGGTACGAATCACCTATACCCAACAGTTATTGGTTGTTAATATTTTATCACATTTGACAATTCATGTTTTAAAATAACAGCTTTATTGAGATATACTCCACT